>NC_140490.1:56537639-57137639 GCF_964271855.1 Acomys minous
TGAGAACCCAGCTGGAGTCCACGTGGGCTAGCTCTCCACCCGAGCCAGTGGGTATCTGTGTGACCCCGCCCCCCGCCACCAGTGGTCCTCCACTGTGTTCTTGGCACAAAGCAGGCTCTTGATGATCAGAACCACGGATCAGGTAGGATGTGGGAGGAGGTGGCTTCTGACCCAAAAGTTTGATATCTTTGTTTTCACACTCCTCACTGCTCAGTTAATGTCCAGATAATTTTCTTTCTTTTGAGAAACAATTTAATTTTTAATTATGTATATGCATGTTTATCTGTGTACATGACTATAAATACCACTGGGGGCCAGAGAGTACATCAGACCCCCCCAGAGTTACAGGTAACCGCAAGCCCCTTGATGAGGGTGCTGGGAACCAACCCCTTGCCCTACAGAAGACCAGCAGTGTGTGCTCTTAACTGCCAAGCCACCTCTCCAGCCCCGAGCTTTATATTTCTTTGCTGCAAAAACCTGGGCGATGGGCCGGGCGTGGTGGCTCATGCCTTTAATCCCAGCACTCGGGAGGCAGAGGCAGGCGGATCGCTGTGAGTTCGAGGCCAGCCTGGTCTACAAAAGCGAGTCCAGGACAGCCAAGACTGTTACACAGAGAAACCCTGTCTCGAAAACCTAAAAAACAAAAAACAAAACAAAACAAGACCTGGGCAACTCTTATTTATCTAACAAGTTTATCCACTTCTCTTGCCTTGTGTGTCTCTTCCAGTTGGTGCCACTGTTACTAGTGTCTTGATTAGTGCATCTTGCGGGCTGCTTGCTATTTCTGTGTCTTCCCTGGAACCGAGCCCGATAAAGAGGATTCACAGAATGAATGAGCCAATGCTATCTGCTAAGGTTTGGCTATAGTTTGTGTGGCGCATAGTGTGCCCCTAAGAGTTCCTGTTTGATTGGCATGGGAGAAATGGCTCAGCACTTAAGAGGACTGTTGATTCTCAGCACCCATGTGGCTACTCATGACCATCTGTAATTCAAGTTCCAAGGGATCCAATGCCCTCTTCTGGCTCCCATAGGTACCAGACACCACACATGTAGACAAAATGCCCATAAGCATAAAATAATAAAACAATGATGACAATGATGATGATGATGATGATGATGATGATTTAAAATAAAAAGAGTTTATGTGCTTTAAGCTTGGTCCCCAGTGAAGGATACTGAGAGGTGCTGTGGAAGCTCTGAGAGCCTGGTTCGGCCCAGAACGAGGGAATCAGGCCACTGAAGATGCTTTTGGGGAAGACATTCACACTGGTCTCAAGGGACCCTGGTTAGTCCCTCAAAGTTGTTAGACAGTTGTTAGAAAAGAGCAAGATGGCCCCTCCCCGCTCTTGTGCCTCCTGTCTCACCAAGGTCTCTCTGTCTCACACACTGTGCTGCTATGCCAGCACCAGGATGCTATGCAAGCAGGTCTTCCACAGAGCCAGTGCTATGCCTGTAACACTCTGTGGACAGCTGTTCCATAAGTAGCCAGTATTCTGCAGATTGGACCTTCCCCCTGCAAAACTGTGAGCTAAACACAACCCTTTTCTCTGATAACTTTCCTGGCCTTGGCCATTTGTTGTAGCAACAGGAAGCAGAGCAGCATAACATCCAGGAGCTCCCAAGCTTGTTCATGACCCCCACCTCCTTGCTGTACTCATGACTCTTTTTGCTGCTAGGTAATAGCACAGACCACCTTCCCCCCCAACTCTCCCCCCGCCCCCACTGATTTTATACATTCTTATCAGAAACTCACTGTGAGATTTAGTCGGGATGCTCCCATGCTTGCTGGAACAGTTCACCAAAAGCATTTAAAAAAAAAATGATTGATGGCTTAGCCCTGGCCCGTGCTCATTTCGGCATGGTGCTATCTCCTGGCTGTGGTGCTTCCTTAGCACACCTGTAGAGTAAGTGACAGCCCGGGCTCCTGTGTGAAGATGGGAAAGCACTTATTTGTTATGAAGCTAAAATTAAACTACATGTTTTTACATGCCTCTCCGAGGTGGCAGCTGAGGCCCATCTTTGTCAGCTCAGAACTTTTCACACCCTGGCTTTCAGGCACAGTAAGTGGATTACCATGGGGAAGGATATCAGGTTTTTGGCGTTGAAAATGAATGAACTCGCACGGGGGAACTGGAAGTCACGCTTTCCCTCTCCCTGTGAGCTTAAAAATCTTCTAATTGAAAAAAAATTTTTTTGCCCCCCAGAATCTCCTTTCTTCTTTGCCTCTGAGTTTGCAGCGCAGCCGGGGTGTCTGGATTGAAATGGGAAACGTCACGCGGGGAGGTGCTCATTCTCCTCCTCGCTGGGGCCTGAGATGCTAATCTTACCAAGCCCTGTGTGTGGTGCTGAACCCTACAGCCTGTGGGGCTCCACAGCCTCCTGCCCCCACAGCTCACTTCCCACGTGGCCTGGAGACAGGTATACCCCTTTGTCTTGTGGCTGTGTCACTCGTTGACCATCTTAAAAAAAAAAAACCTTTGGATTTTTACAGGCAGATCTATCTAAAGCATTTATTTATCATGAAGCTAAAATTAAACTATGTGGCCCAGGCTGGGGTCGAACTCTCTATCCTGCTGCCTCCACCTCCCGAGTACTTGAACTATAGGTATGAGCTGCCGTTGCTGGCCATCTTTGATAGGACATCCTGTACACAGCAAAAGATTCAGGCTGACCTCCCAGGAAACTCTGCTGTTTACACAGTGCCCTCCCTAGTGCAACCTGACTCTATTGGCAACGACCTCCAGACATGGTGCTTTGTAGGATCTGTAGAAAAACACAGACACAGAAGCCTGAACTTTTCAGTACATACTTCTCCAGAGGAGGCTGTGGGTGTCAGAAATAGTATGAGAACCAGATAAAAGTGTGCATCAGCGAGCTTTGGGCTCCTTGCATGGATCAACTGGACCTGGCCGCTTTAGCAGAAGAGGTTTTATTTGCTCACAGCTGGGAAGTTTCAAAATCTAAACAGGCTTTGGAAAAGATGCGAATGGCAAGTGCAGGAACGTGCATTAAAAGCAAGTATATGATTAAGAGGCCAGGAAGGAAGGGGGCGGAGCTGGGGGCGGGGCAAACCTCTCACTGACTCCGCCTCTCCCAAAGGTTCTGGCACCTTTTAACAGTGTCACACTCTGGCTCCAGCCATCACTTGCTGGTGATTCCTGGGGAAAATACAAACCACACTAGGTTATCGATTTACACTATCGAGGGTCTTGGGAAGGTGCTACAGTGGGTGAGGGGCTTGCCACGCAGGTGTGAGGACCTGGATTTGGATCCCCAGAAATGCCATAAAGCTGGGCATGCTAGTGCACATCTGTAATTCCAATGTATTTGTGGCAGGGCAGGAGGGAGGCCGATACAGGAGACTTTCCACAAAACTGTGGGCCAACTGGCCTGGCTTGTACAGAGGTGAACAAGAGGACACGCCCCCTCCTCCCATCTCCAGGAGGGTGGAAGTTGAAGATCAGCACTCCTGAGGTTGTCCTCTGGCCTCCACATATGAGTTAGACACAGTGTACCCCCATTGTCACACACACACACACACACACACACACACACACACACACACGGTAATACATACAGGGAACAGATTAAAAATCACAGGGACCATGGAGGGAGAGGGGCCAGAAAGAGTGTAGCAACAAGTCCTGTTAAGCGGACAGGACCAGAATAGTGTCTTCTGGTCACAGCCAGACCAATGCTTTCATGAAGTCACAGAAGCTGTCCTTGCCTTCTGCACAAGATCAAGGCAGCCAAGATTCCAGCACAGAGTTGGAGGGCTTCTCAAGTCCCCACAGGGGAGGATCCGTGTGCAGTTGATGGCTTTTACGGGAGGGCGAGTCATTTTTCTAGAAAGTTGTGCCCCCTGTTAGGTCAAGTGTATTCCACACCCAAGGGTATATGGGCAGCACCAATTAGATCTTACTGGTTATTAAAACAAAGACAAAGACAAAACTCCAACAACAGCAACAAAACACAATTAGGGCTGGAGAGTCAGTGGGTAAGAGCATTCTCTGTTCTTATAGAGGACCTGGGTTTGAGTCCTAGCACCCACATGGTGGCTCACAAAGGTCTGTAAATCAAGTTCCATGGACTCCAAAGCCCTTCTGTGATCTCTGCAGACACGAGGCACACACATCTTGCACATATATGCATGCAGGGAGATCACTCATACACGAAGAATAATAAATAAATCTAAAAGAAAAATATTAGAGCACATGAAATTGGGGTGCTATGTATGTGGAGTAGATCTGAGAGGAGTTTGGGGGTGAACATGACCAAAATACTTTATATGAAGTTATCAAAAAACTAAAAGCCAGGTGGTGGTAGTGCACGCCTATAATCTCAACATTAGGGAGGCAGAGGCAGGCTGATCTCTGTGAGTTCAAGACCACCCTGATCTACAGAGTGAGTTCCAGGACAGCCAGGTCTACACAGAAGAACCCTGTCTCAAAATGCCCCTTCCCCTGAAAAAGAATTAATAAAATTTTTTTTAATTATAAGTAAAAAAAAATGGTATCTCTAAAATTGAAGTTATGATGACTCTCAAGCCAAGGACTAGATGAACTGCATGCATAAAAGCTGCTAGTGACATGGAATAAGAGCTGTTTCTGTGTGTGTGTGTGTGTGTGTGTGTGTGTGTGTGTGTGTGTGTGTGAATATATGTATGTGTTTCAATGTTTATAATGTTTTAAATATTTTTTTACATAATTTTTTTACATAGAGTCTCTCTATGTAGCCCTGGCTGGCCTGGAACTTGCTATGTAGATGAAATTGCCTTCAAACTCAGAGGTCTGCCTACCTGTTTCTCAAATGCTGGGATTAAAGACGTGTGCCACCGTACCTGGCCCTGTTCTTAGATCCTTTGCTCTTATAAAGTGTTTTTTCTATTTATTTGTTTATTTACAAATAAACGAACACTGGGGCCCCTGCTCTTAGCAGGAATGAATAAATTTTCCTGGGACCCCTGTAAGTTGATGGGAAAGAGGAGGCCTGACCCCACAGTCTCTCCTGCTTCCTGGGTTGTCTTATGATTTCTCTGGGAAGGTGAGGTTAGTGGTGGGCGTTGGGTGTTACACCCCAGCCCCTAGTTCCGCCCTTGCTCTGCTCCCTTCATTGAGGATTCTCTGCCAAGTGCTCCCACTCCCCTGAGCTCCACCATGTCTCTCCTTTCACAGTGGGCTGGAACCTTGAGCCCAAACAAACCTTTGATCCCCCTGTTGTTTCCGTTAGGTATTTTGTCATGATGATGAGGAAGTAATTCATGCTCACAGCTGGAAGGCTCCCACCAGAGTCCAGCAGATGCTTGCACAACGTTCTTGAACTTTAGGACTGTGAACTAAGTAAACATTCTCTCTCTCTCTCTCTCTCTCTCTCTCTCTCTCTCTCTCTCTCTCTAAGTCTTTTGTTATAGTAACAGAAATGTGCTAATACAGAAAGCACAAAGCTAAGGATGATGGTGCAGCAAAGCAAGAAGACCAGGCTGAATGAAGAACCCTCTGGTCCCCCAGAGAACGTGTGTGGCACCAGCCTCTAATGCTGTCATATGTATCTGTATGTTGTGCGAATTCACATGTCATACTGTCAAATGTATCCCACCAGACCAAAAAAGCTCTAGCATCACTTAATTCCTACCTCTTTGGTTTTGAGGTCCAGACAAACTTTTGGGTATAAATGTCATTGCTACCTGGCAGGTAAAGGGAGAGGGGTTGTATGGCCTGGATTTTAGATGCTAAAAACAAGTAGAAGACTTTTGTCTTTTGCTTCACTATCGGGGCCTTGGCTAGCTCAGGCTCTTGGTGAGTTAGGTTCGAATGGCCTGATTCTCCAGCACCAGCTCCCTGTGGATGCGTTAGGCTGCAGAGTTTCTGTGAGACTAAGCTCTAAGCCCATTGACCTTCTCAAGCACAGTTGCCCAGGACCCTGAGCTGCATCTACCAGCTTTACTTTCCCTAGGACTCAGTGTGAAAATAAATGTGGTCAGAAAGCCCACCAGAGTGGTGTCTTGTCACGAGCACGTTTGAAGGGCTCTCTGCAATCTCTGCTCCCCCATGTAAAAGTCCTGTACCTAAGCCAGCACTGAGCATGTGGCCCCCACATCCCCTTGGTCTCTTTGGGATAGCTCCCCGTTGGTAGAGTTTGCTGTATTCGATTCATTGACCTGGAAGTTTTCTGTGCCTAAGTTCACTTCTCAGGAGCTACACAGAATACACCGATGCCATTCACACAGGAAATCTTTTTGACTATGACCTTTGCTGTTAATGCACAACCTGGGGAGAGTTCCTTACAAGGGGTTAGTCTTTCTCCTTTAACCATTTCAGGAATGTTCTCTTAACAGAAGAATTTGGGCAGGTAGTTTTTTGTATTACAAGGAGGGGAACAGCCTGTCTCAGGTGAGAGATGACTGTTTTCATCTTTCGTTATGTGCTAAGAGCTACAAAGGCCATCAGCTTTTACTTCATCATAAGATTGACAGTTTAGGCTGATGCCATCTTGCATGTGCTGGCTAGACAGACTAGTGTCCTGGGCTAGACAGAAAAGACACTTTAATACCCACAGTAACAGCCAGAATGCTGTTACCTTTAAATGGTAGTTCTTTTAGGGCAATGTGACACCTCCACACACAGGGGCTGAAGAGGTAAGGAACCCCAGTCTTTTATTATGGACTGTCAGCAAGCCTGTACCCTTTGCCTGTGCACGACATTGTTGTTATTAAACAGGGCATCAGGCAAACCAGGTCTTTGCTCTAGAGCAGTGGTTCTCAGCCTTCCTCATGCTGTGACCCTTTAATACAGTTCCTCATGTTGTGGTGATCTCCCACCCACCATAAATTCATTTTTGTTGCTACTTCATAACTAATTTTGCTACTGTTATGAATCTGATATGCAGGATATTTGATATATGACCCCTGTGAAAAGGTCATTCGACCCTCAAAGGGGTTGTGACCCACAGATTGAGAACTGCTGCTCTTGAGAGCGTGGCACTGTCCTCCTGATCCATTGCACGAACATCCTTGATGGACAGTGTGTGCCAAGGCAGCCAGCGCCTCTGCTCGAAAGATGTGCGGAAACATGCGAGGCCATGATGCCCTACCTATGACTCTCTTCCAGCTTTTCTACTAGTATTTACGTCACCGGAACCAGGGAATTATTTTCACCAACCTTTTACACACCCAAACTTCATACCACAAGCGACACAGGTGAGGAAGGAGAGGGGGGAAAGCGACGACGGCTGCCTCGGCCCTTCATTTTCCTACTTTTACTTACAACTTCCTCTACTTCGTTCTTTTCATTCATGAAACAGTTTCCACTCCAAATGCTACAGATTGTCAATGTCTGCTCAAGCATGAGTTGGGTGAAAAGTGTGACGTATGTTATATAGAAGGTAGACGTCCTAAGTGCCAAGTGACAAAATTATTGAAGGGCAGGAGAGAAGCTGGGCACAGTGTCACCCACTCATGGCTCCAGCTACTTGGAAGGCAGAGGCAGGAGGATAACCTGACCCTAGGAGTTCAAGGCCAGCCTGGGCACTTCATCTCAACTCACTCCCAACCCCCAAAGTAAGGAATTGTGACTATTGGGTGAGATGGGTAAAGGGTCACTGGTATAGGCTGTGTGGTCCATCCCCAGCACTAGTAATAGTGATGACTACAACCATAATAAAAGAGAGAAAGAACCAGAAACATATGTTAAGAGGGGGATAATTGCAGGGATAGAGGAGGTCACTATTCATATTAAGGAAATACTAAATGGACCTTGGGTGACTTGGACATTATATATCTAAAAGCAGCCTGCTCAAGGAGGCCTGGTGGTTGTTGAAGTAGTGGTCCCTAGGGAAACATCATTATCATCAGGGGACTCATTAGATGTGCAGATCTTGGGAACCTAGTCAGGATGCAGAGATTCAGGCCTCAGCAGCTGGACCACTAAGGTAGTAAGAAGTCTCCAGGAAGGTGTCTGAGATGCACTGAAATTTGATGAACTTAGGCCAGTGTACCTCAAAACTGAACACACACTCATCCCTGGGGAGGTTATCAAGTTACAGTCTGAATTATCAGGAATGAGGTGCAGCCCAAGACTTCATTTCTTACAGGTTTCCAAGTGGGTAATTTTTTTTTTTGGTGTGGGGGGCTTTTAGTGAGAAGGGCTTTGTAAGAAAGTTATTAAAGAAATTCACACAGTGCAGCAGCCTCGTTTTATTGTCCCTGGTATCTTGAAGTAAGAAGAACGTGATTTCTCTGGCTGGCTTCTGGCCTGGTGTTCTTGATGTGTCCACTCAGATGTCCTTGCATGTCTATAACATGGTTGCTGAAAGCACCAAGTGCCAACCACGGCTCCTGATGCTTTGTGGTACATTCCTCTTCCTGGATGGAGAAGCTGAGGCTGGTCCACAGAGCTATTTGTGTCACAAGGTCATAGAGACCTCAGATGGATTGGGCTGGCAAAGGTCTCTTGAAGCCTGGCCAGAGCTCTTTCTTGGTAGAGGGGAGCGGGGGAGGGGTGGCACTGGGAGGGGGGCAGCGGGCAGGGGGGGCGGGAAACAAGGCATCTTCCTCAGCAGTGGGGAGTGACAGAGCTTGTAAGATTAGCACCGCTGTGCCTCCCTTGTAAAAACATGACCTGCTCAGTCTCTAGGCCCAGCGGTGAATAATAGGAATCTTTATCATCCTTTCCAACAGAACGCATTTATTTAAAACCCTTGGCTAACTCACGAGGTGAGCTGGCTTGTTGGGCACCATCACATGGCATGGAAACTGGCAATTAAATTTAGCAACCCACCTCAGTAAATTCAGACCAGGATGTTTACAGGCCAGCCTAGGAGGAGCCAGGGGCTTTGTTCCCAAATCAAAAGGTCTCAAAAAAAAAAAAAGTGAAGTGAGAGGCTCAAGAGAGTTATGCTGAGCATCCGTCCCCATCAGTAATGTGGTATCTTCCGACTGTGGAGGGCCAAAAATGCCCCTTCTGTACCCAGCCCAGGGGACTGCTGTTGGCCTTGTGGTGCCACTGCTTAGGAATGGGGAGGCAATTGCTCCAAGGACAAGCTGTTTGTTGACTGGCTCTGGGGACCAGAACCGGGAGAGACTACATGAAAGAGTCATTTTCCCTATGTGAAAAATATTTGCAGTTGCAGTGTTCATCTGCAGCCTTGTGGATGGGCGGGTGGTACAGGGTCATATAGCCAGTAAGACAGGGCTCTGGCCATAGGATTGAGGAAGGCTGCATTACAGGATGCAGCTAAAATGATGGCCAGATGTCTTCCTCCCTCAGAGCTTTCCTGTCATATAAGTATATTAACAAGATACCTTCTTGCGATGCCTTTGACGTGAAAAGTAAGCGAAAGGACAACTTTGCACGCATTTTCAGGATCGTCCTGCGTGGGTTAGGGTGCTCCAGCAAGTGACGGGTTTCTTGTTTTAGCCAAACCCAGCCTGAGCTTCTGTCTCACATGTGCTTAAGAACGATTGGGAAGGAATAGAACATGCTTTGCTCAAGTGACACTTGAGTCACATTTTCCCTAGCCTTGGATGTGCCTCATAAATGACATCTGTGCTCAGGTCCCAATGCAGTGTCACTCTCTGCTAGTGGGGACCCTGGTAAGTAAGTCCAGCGTCTACACCACATCTCCTGGCAGAAGAGAGAAGAGAGCCTGAAGTGTTATCCCTGAGGGAGGAAAAGGGCTGGAAGTGGGCCGTTCTTCCTGCTTGGGAAAGAAGGGGGAATGGCTTTTCTCACTTTTGAACATTCAACGTCGTCATGAATTTCCAGCACTAGGGGAGGGTGAGAAAGGGGCACTAGCATCTTTCTGGGATGGTGAACCTCAACTGGCAAGGCTGGGCTCTTAAAATGACGTCATTCGGACAGCAAGTTACCAACTCTTTTGCCCACCACAGATCCCTTCTTTATCTCTGGCTCTTTTTCTTCCTGTCTTCCCTTGACTACACTGCGGCTTGTGAGATGGATGCCACTTTGAGCCGCTGTGCAGGTCCCTGTTTGTCTTCATATCTGTTTTTCCTCACGGTGAGACAGGAATAATGGTCCCTCCCTTCCTCCACCTTGGTGGCCAAATAAGCACAGAGCAGCTAGGAGTAAGAGGCAGGGCATGAATGTGGCTTTATCTTCGTTCTTCCTTTGTCTCTTGGGACTCTCTTCTGGGACCTCACATGCATCTGTCTCATCCAGTAAAGCAGGTTGTGTGGAGGCTCAGGCCATGCAAGGTTGGCTGCTTCCGCTGGATTTAAACAAAGGACAGTTTCATGTCTAATCTATGGCCCTGGCCCTGCAGACCTAAGTAGCCTCTGCCCTCTGACCCTGGGAGCCTAGCTGTTTGGCCTATCTCCTATCGATCGTATGGCGTTTTCCTCCTAGATTAAAACCTTCTATCTTGGAAGGAAACTTCTTAAGACAGGATGTTTACAGGGAGGTGAAATACAACAGGGATTTTTTAAAGACAGGAAGTAAACAATTCAAAATAGCTTCAGGAAGTCCCTGAAACTGGTCTAGATTCACCAGGCCCCACCCTCCCTAATAGTTTGTAAACAGTAAAGACTTCTGAGAGCCACTCTCAGACAAGCCAAGCTGCAAAGAGCCAAGTAGCTTGGGAGAAGCAGAGACCTGCTGAGCTGCCTGGGGGAGGCTCAGGCCAGCTGAGCCCTCTGGAAGGGACACTCTCCAGCCTGCTGAGCTGTCTGAAGGCTATGCTCTAGATCTCCAGCCTTTGTGAGATGTCACCAACGCTGGGGAGGGCTTTGCTGACATAGCTATCTTTGAGTCATTTCCACTTACCTATATTTATATAAATAGCCCCAATAGAACTCATTGGCTCACTGAGTTGGACTTAGGTGGTCTCCACACTTTGGTCTGTTAGTTCTCTCTGGGATGAATAGATGCTTTTTTAAATGTCTCTCCAGAAAAAGTCTGCCACACAACAGTATCTCACACCCTTTTCTAGTGTGCCCATATTTTCAGAGCATGGAGTCTCCAGGTGGGTGATTATCCTGGTAAAGGGAGCCAGATGTGCAAACTACATTGGAAGTTCACAGATAGATAGCCAGACACATACAAGCCTCCGTGGATAATGGAAACATCAGGCTTAAATTCTGGGAGCCCTGTGTCTATAGATCAAGTAAAGCAAAAATACCAGGACAGAAGGGAACCAGAAGAGGCGCTCCTTCTGAGGCGGGTCTGTTTGTTAATAACACCACCTATGCCCCAAGTCAGGTCTGGCCACTCATTCTCAATAAGCCTAAGCCAATTAAAAGAGCCAAATTAATAGTGCAAAGCAGAAAAAGGTTATTTATGATGGACACATTGTGAAGAGGGAAGAAGAGTGAACCCCATTCCTAAGTCTGTCCAGGGTCCTGAAGTGGGATGAAGGTATAAACAGAGAGCTAAGGATGGTCAAGGTGTGGTCCTGCCCACCACTGACCCATCCCTGGACTTCAGTCTCATCCTGAAAGATGCTCTGGCAAGTTGTCAGAACTGTGTGAAATCTCTCAGACAAGTTACCTCTCCCCTTTGCTCATCATAAAAAAAAAAAAAAAACCCTGGGGGAGTTGCCACATCTTTAGGGCACATTGTTTCAATAGTCTGATATTAAGATTGAGAGACAGGACTGAAATGTCTTTTCAGAGTGCTTTCATTTCTGGCCATGCCGGTTATAGGGCCACCATGGCACCCGCACACCTTGGACTGTGGGACCCTTTGCCTACATACCTGAGCTACTCTGCATAGCTGATACTGGCTTTCTGTGAAGTGTATTTCCCAGGGATCCTTGCCTGACCTCTGGCTTGGTTAGCCTAGAGTCAGTAAGGATGGATGAGCAGAGGGGCTAAGACCAAAGGAAAGTCATGTGTCTCTGTTCCCTGATTCCTCTCTGTCCCTCTGTGGTTGGATGGGATACTTTGAATCTGGGGACAAACGAAGTTCCTTTTTCCAGCCTTGGGGCAAGTGTCAGAAACTCTTACTTCAATTGAACTATTTGCCATTTTTAACATCTTGGTCCCTGCCTCTGTGATCCATCCCTCTGCTGAAGGAAGCTGGGCCTGTCTTCTTACCTGGTCTGTGGGTACACATGAGGAAGCTGGAGCCCATGGGAGCCCAGGGGCATGTGTGAGCAGTGAGCAGGTTTTGTTGTGGGGTTGGGAGTTTACAGATACCTGTGGCTCTGCCTCTATGTTGGGCAGGAACTCTTGGCGCTGGAAGATCCATCTCTGGCCATATTTTATTGGAAAGGAGGAACCTCAAATAAACTGCAGAAACCACAAAATTGGTCTGAATTAGCTGAGCGGGGAAAAAAAAAGTACTTCTTTTAACTTAAAAAAAAGTGTGTGTGTGTGTGTGTTTGTGAGAGAGAGAGAGACAGAGACAGAGAGACAGAGAGACAGAGACACACACAGAGAGAGAGAGAGAGAGAGAGAGAGAGAGAGAGAGAGAGAGAGGGAGGGAGGGGGAGAGGGAGGAAAAAATGGTGAAATTCGAGGGTGAAGATTTCCCTCTCATTCATGGCCTGAGAGACACAGGGGTCTAACACAAACCCCTTGCCATGACTCATCTAGGAGCCCAGTACTTTTGACAGCCCAGGCCCATGGTCCACTTGGTCAGTGCTCCTGGTATCAGCACCTGGTCCATGGGAGTCTCAGGTTCTGCATCTGTGATCAGTATTTACCTGTCCTCACTGACAGCAGCTTGGACCCACTTACCCTTCATAGACCCCTGACCTACTGTCCTGCAAACCTAGGATAACGCCTCTGCCTCGGAACCATTTGGTCCCCCTCCCCCCCCCCCCCCCGCCCGCCCCAAAACTTGAATATTTGGTGAAATCACCTTTTGGCTACTTCTATGACTATGGACAGGTAAATGTATCTTTGTATCCCTACTTTTAAATTCTCTGGATATGTACTCAAAAGTAGAATCACTGCGTCATAGGACACTTCTATGTCATTTATTTTTTAAAATGTATTGGGTGTGTTGACTGTAGATATGTCTATGCACCATAAGTGTGTCGTGCCCACAGTGGTCATGAGATGGGATTCCTTGGAACTGGAGTTAGAGACGGTTGTGGGGCACCAAGTAGGTGCCAGGAATTGAACTCTGGTTCCCTGCAAGAGTAGCTGCTCTTAACTGCTGAGCCATCTTTCTCAGTTTACCTTTTTGAAGATACTCCATACTGTTTTCCAACACGGTCTGCACCACCTAAATTCCCACTAATGGTGCATAGAAATCTCCAGCAATCCTTGACACTGTGGCTACTTTTCCTTATCCTCCTCTCTTCCTTCTTTTCCCCTTCTTTCCTTCCCTCTTTCTTTCTTTTTCTGCTTTCTCTGTCTGTCTCTGTGTCTGTCTGTCTGGGTCCCTCTCCCTGTCCCCATCCCCTCCGCTCTCCCCGTCCCCGGCTCTCTCTCTCTCTCTCTCTTCACAAGGTCTCAAGTAGCCCAGGCTGGCCTTCAACTCATAGCTGAGGCTGATCCTGAACTTCCGGTCCTCTTGCCTCGGCCTGCCAAGTGCTGTGACCACAGGCCTGTGCCTGTAGGCTCTCCTCCTCCTCTTGCCGTCCTGGGTTGGGGGGCGGGGAAGGGGGAACATTCCTCGACCTTTTACTTTAATGTTAAAGTGTGTTTTATATGTGGAGTGAGTATTCCACTGTGCATAGGAAGCGCACTAGGAAACCTCAGTTTCCTTCTCCTTTCATGCCAGTTGCCATTTCTTGCTCTGCAGGCAACAGGGACTTGCAGGCTTCTTCTTGAGGCAGTCCCCACGCAGCAGACATGCTTATGTGTCCTCGCTTACCTCTATGAGTGGGCCACGGAAGGCGGTGTCCTGCCCCTGGCTCCTGGCTCTCTGCTTTCTCGTCCACTGTGAAGTAAACAGACTCCTCCACCAGTTCTCTTTGCCGTGAAGTGAGCTAGTCTGTCAGGCCTTCCCGAGCCAAAATCCACCTTACCTTTCTCAAGTTTCAGTCAGCTATTGTCACAGCAATGTCGCTGTAGATAATACAGTCAAGGAAGAGAGTTTCAGCTCTCAGAGGTGTCTGGAGTTCAGAACTGCAGGTGAGAGATTAGGTCTGTGATATTTACAGCATGCCAGGCCCTGGGTGGGCAGCCTTCTATGTCTTTATTAATTTTTAAGACACAAATATACACAAACTGCATAGAAGTTCATGAAGTGGTATAATCTTCAGGTTTGGCTAATTTGTATGTGTTTTCACTTGCAACTTTTTGTTTAAAATAAGATAATAATTATATGTTAAAATAAGTAAAACACCTTCAAAGTTTTCTTTTTGTTACTACTTTTTATTTATGTGTGTGAGTGCCTGTGTGAGTGTATGCATTCCACGTGCGCAGGTGCCATTGGAAGCCAGAAAAGGAGTCAGATTTCTTAGAGCTGGAGTTACAGGCATGTGAGTCACTTGGCATGAGTTCTGGGAACAGAATTTGGGCCCTCTAGAAGAGCCACAAGTACTCCTAACCGATGAGCCATCTCTCCTGTCACCTAATAGAAGTCAGCATGTGGCGAGGCAGACAAATGTGATAGTCTGGGTCTTCCTCTTCCTTAAAAGCCACTAATGCCATCCTGGGATGTCCCCTCTCATGATCTCATCTTCCCTATTAGCCTCCCAGAGTCCCCACCTCCAGATACTGTGAGCTTATGAAACTGGGGGTTACATCTCCAGACCATAAGGTTTTGGGGGGAGTACATTCAACTACAGCGTGGCTGAGCCTCACACAATAAGGAGGACATTTTTAACTGTTGAGTCAATATTAATGGACCCAGGTTTGACATTTTGTAAGGACATGTAGCTGTCCTAGGAGTGGAGAGGCTGCCAACCAAGAAGACCCTCAAAATCCAAGGCCTTAGTCTCACAAGGAGTTGATGTCTCCACCTCCACCCTCACTTTAGCTGATGGTATAGACTAGCCATTGGTTTGTTGATTTAATTAGAAAGTAGATGCTAGAAACTGTTCTGTCTCTGTGTCTCTGTGTCTCTGTTTCTGTCTCTCTGTCTCTCTGTCTCTGTCTCTGTCTCTGTCTGTCTCTGTCTCTGTCTCTGTCTCTGTCTCTCTCTCTCTCTCTCTGTATGTGTGCTCTCTGTGTGTGTTTGGGCACTCTCTCACTCTGTGTTCTCTCTTTCTCTTTCTTTCTTTATATATGTATATGTTGTGTGCTCTCTCTCTCTCTCTGTGTGTATTTGTGTTCTCTGCGTATGTGTGTGTGTGCTCTGTGTGTGTGTGTTTGTGCTCTGTGTGTGTCCTCTCTCTGATCATTCCTATAGCTTGCATGCTGTGCTGACCAGGGGATAATAACTCTTCCTCAGTGTGTGCTGCCTCAGGACAACCCTGGTTTACAGAAGCTGTGGCTAGGCTAGACTCTAAGCCTAACCAGACTTCAAGAAGAAAAAGAAGTCTTGAGTCTCTGTTTCCCCCTTTCTTTATGTGAAGGTGAGGAGAGCAGGTGACAGGAGCTGACCCTGACTCTGTCACTGCTCTTTTGGCCAAGGCCACCATAGTCATGTCTGCCCTGGTGCAGGGCCTCCTGCAGGTAGCTGCTATCCACTATATCTAGTCAAGGTCAAGATTAGGGATGTTTTACACATCCTCTTTTATACATCCTCTTCTACACGATGGAACTTGGAGGACTAATGAGAGACCTAATGAGAAGGTTCACAACCAGGGCCCATGTGGCTCCAAGGAAGAGGACTGTTGTGACCTGGTGTGACATCAAGGCATGCCTGGTTCACAAAGTCTAGGCATGAGTAAGTCAAGCTGGCTGCCCACTGTATTTGGATGCCAATAATGGTACCCTGCTAGTCCTGTCATTACACGGCAGCAGGGTGCTGGCTTCCAGCTGCTTCTTTCTCATGTAGTGGCCTAGCTGACTTTGCAGGAGGACACTGGCTGGAGAAGTTTCACAAAATGTGACCAGAGTCCACTATCTGCAGGGTTTCAGCCCACAACATCAGTGATCACGCTCTGATGCTGAACCTTGCTCTGAGGTCAGCCTGGTGACTCTGCAACTGTCCCATCCAATAACCACTCCAGCTTTGCTGATGTCCACGCCTGTGGTCAACACCCAGTTCCTGACCATTCTGGAAGTTTCTCTGCATGGATGGGAAATGTGTAATCCAGGTGGAAGAGAGGAAGGAGCCACGGCATCGAAACTTAGTTTTCTACCTGTTTCCTGAGTGTGTATGAGTTACCGAAAGCCAGGGGAACGTGTCTGAATTCTTTCTCGTGATAACAGAAATCAGGCTAGGCACTGCCACCTCCACAGTGCATGGTGACCTGGTGTAGTCTGCTGTGGAGTACTGCAAAAAGAGAAGCATTCGGGGCCTGAGTCATCTAGTCCCAAACCGTGCAGACTCAGCAGAAGTGAGGCAGATTAGAGCTGGGGTGTTCTGGGTTTGCTGGGGCTGGGGTGAGGGCGGGAGAGGGGTGGAAGGGTAAGTCCTAGAACTTCCTAGGATGCTGTGTCAGCTCCTAGCCTGTCCAGGATGCAGCCTGCAGAGAAGGCTGGGTGATGAAGGAGGCCATCTGGCTGTCAGGCTAGTATAGACATGGGGTGGCCTTGGGTCTGCCTGCTGGCCAGCCTGGAGGAAGAGGTAGAAGGGGGATAAGAGGAGGGGGAGGGAGGGAGAGGCCAAAGAGCCATTGGCCAGTGTGAGTGAAAAGGGCTTTGAGGATTGGACTTGTCTGTCACTGTGAGGGCAAGGTTCAGGCAAACAACCCCTTCCGTGATGTCTGGGCTCCGTTTGACTATAGGGCCGTGTAAAGTCGATCCAAGGTGAACAGCCAGCCGGCCTTGCTCCTTCTGTGGATGTATTTTAAGCTCTCAGAACACTGGCATTCTGTACCCTTGTGGACTTACTGTCTGCGCAGGAGCCTGGGCTCTGCTACACTTCCCCACAAGGCAAGGTCACTCCAGGCTGGTGGTTTGTGCAATCCTGAAGTTTGACTGTGTGACAAAAGTCACAAGGGCCTCTGGTAGCGCTCTCATGATACCTGCTCTGAAAAGTCCCTAGCTGGTAGAGGCTGGAGCCATCCTGTTCTGTCCTCAGCTGTCAGCTCAGTGTGTGGGATACACACCCAGAACTGTCTGTCATCTGGCCAGGCTGTGGTCACAGCTGTGGTATTAGGGGACGCCTGAGGCGGGGACCTGCACAGGGCAGCACCAGCATCAGATGAGGCCTCTTGTCAGGAGCCAGTGAGCTTCAGAGCTCCCTTGCATAACACTTCCTGTGTGTATTTCCTCAGTCTCAGCAACGGCCAGGGTCAGCAAGTGACCTTTAAAACCAGTGAGAAGAGGCCACTTCTGGAGGTCGGGCTACAAAAAAGCCACTCCTTCCTGCCAGGGAAGCTGCATACTCAGAGGGGCTGATGGAAGAAAAAAAAAATAAAAGTTTTAGGCCAAATGTCATGATCCCAACCTGTAATCCCAGCATTAGGAGACAGGGAAGATTAAGCACTCAAAGCCAGCCTAGGTTACAGGGGAGACTGTCTTTAAAAAATGCAGTGTGAAAAAAAATGCAGTGTGTGTGTGTGTGTGTGTGTGTGTGTGTGTTCACATTCGTGCATGTCAGTATACCCAGCTACTCCCTTTACATTTGGACACAAGCTCTCCCACTAGATCTTGGGTCTCACAGATTCCAGGTGGTGGGCCCCCTTGATGTCAGCCGCCTGCTGGGGTGCATGCTCACATAAGATGGCCGTCTCAGAGGGTGCAGTGGCAGGAGGAAGGCTACAGAACGCCTGGTGTGCTCAGGACCCCTTTCCCAGTTCATTTACAGAGTTCTGTCCACACTGGGACACCGTACGTTTGTGCTGTTTATCCTTGTGGTGGAGTCTGTCACAGGCATTCTGAGACACATGGTTTTTGCCTCCTTCTTCATAGCAATAACCTATATTTTTAGCACGCCTTTCTGGAACAAGGGCCTCTTTTTTCTCAGCCTCTCAGAACTGAGAGTAGCCACAGGATAAGACCGTGGCCAATGGACTAAAATTGGAGGTATCATGCTCAATTTCTGGGAAGGAGTGCTAAAGAAAAAGGATTCCCCTTCCTTCATGCTGTAGGCTGGACCATGAGTGTGATGACTGGAGCTCGGAGCCAGTTTGGACCATGAGGCAGAAGCTCTGTGTTAATGGAGGACGGTGGGTGGTTTGAATAAGGATGGTCCCCATAGGCTCGCAAATCTGAATGCCTAGTCATCAGAGTGACACTACTTAAAAAGGATTAGGAGGTGTGGCCTTGTTGGAGGAAGTGTGCCACTGCAGATAGGCTTTGAGATTTCATTGGTCTCTCTCTCTCTCTCTCTCTCTCTCTCTCTCTCTCTCTCTCTCTCTCTCTCTCTCTCTGCCTGCAGATCAGGATGTAGCTCTTAGCTACTTCTTCCGTGTCATTATGTGCTGCCATGGTACCCCCATAATGATAATGAACTAAACCTCCGCACCTGTAAGCGAGCCCTCAGTTAAATGGTTTCTAAGAACCGCCTTGGTCACGGTGTCTCTTCATAGCAATAGAACAGTGACTAAGACACGGGGTCCAACCACTGTTAAAATCATGAAATGTTATTTTTCATTTATGTGAATGAGATACAGACTTGTAATCTTGGCAAACTATACTAATTTTGGTTTCTGAAATGTATAGGTGAACCTATTCCTAACTAATATCTAATGGACAGTAAAATATACATGTGTGTGCACGCATGCAAACACTATCCACTGACTTCTATGTATGTGTGTACCCTCATATATAACATGTACACACAGACACAGAAATATAAATAAGTGTTAAAAAATCATTATTGCCTAGAGAGATGGCTCAGTAGTTAAAAGTACATACTGCTCTTGTAGAGGACCAGTTTCCAGTACCCAGGTGGCGTATAACTGCCTATAACTCCATCTCCAGGGGATATGATGCCCTCTTCTGGCCTCATTGGGTGCCTGTGCTCACTGCACAAACCCTGACATAGATATATACATCATTAAAAAAATAAAAACCTTTAAAAAATAATTACAAAAAAACCAATAGCATTGGAATAAATAAAGGTGGTTTTGAATCAGGTTGCTTTACTTTGACATTGGCCCCACCACTTGCTGGCTGTGCGTCTTTGGACAACTTTGCTAACCTGTCACTGACTGTCAGTTTTGAGACTGATTATGCTAGGAATGATAATGGAAGCAATGACGTGGCTTTGACTGCCCCCCTCCCTAAGAATTGCTTAGTTGGAGTTAATTACTGCTGTGATGAAACACCATGGCAGAAACTCAAATCAGGCAGGAACCTGGAGGCAGGAGCTGATGCAGAGGCCATGGAAGGGTGCGGCTTACTAGCTTGCTCCTCATGGCTTACTCAGCCTGCTTTCTTCTAGAAACCAAGACCATTAGCCCAGGATGGTACCCCCCACAATGGCATGGGCCCTCCCACATCAACTAATCACTAATTAAGAAAATGCCCTACAGGCTTGCCGATAGCTTTATCCTATAGAAGCAGTGCTTCAGTAGAATCTCCCCTCTCTCAAATGACTAGCTCATGTCAAGTTGACATAAAACAGCACAAGGATTAAATGGAAGAATATCACAGAATATGGGTCAGGGGTCAGAACTAAGTGCGGTGGCACGTGGATAAAAAGATGCCATGTTGAACCTAGTGCTGTTTATGCTTACCTTTAAAAAATCAATTTAAAAAAATATGTGGCATCGTGGCTGGTGCATAGTGAACATGTGATTCAGGCCAGCTATTTTCACTGCTTCAATGTATTGCCTGTTATTGTAATGAAATGCCCAAGACTGAGCATCTTAGAAAGAGTTATGAGACACGATCAACCCGATTAAGGAAAAGGCTTATTTTGGCTCATGGGTTCAGAGTTTTCAGTTCAGGGTTGTTTGGCCCGATTGCCATGGACCTGTGGTTGGCATGTGTGTGCCTGTGGACCTGTTTTCATGGTGGTGGGAAGGCAAAGAAAGAGGGAAGGGCTGAGGCTGGGGCCATGCCTCGGTGGTGAGGCCTAGCATACCCAAGGCCCTGGTTTCAACCTCCCAAGTCCTCCCACAAACGCTCCTGAATCTTGTTCTGCAGATAATTTCACCAGGCATGGTGGCTTGTGTTTGCAACGCCAACATGTGGGAGGCTGAGGAACGTTCCAGTTTTATTTTTATTGCTGTGCTAGGCTACCTTGACTAAAAGTGACTTAGGTGACAAAGGGGCTTATTCTCAGGTTACAAGTCCAGGTTAAACTCTATCACTGTAGGGAAGTCAAGACAGGAACTTCAAACAGCTAGTCATGGCGGATCTACAGTCAAGACAGAAAGAAATGTGTTCACTCACGTTCTCTTGTCTGCTTGCCTGTGCTCATCTCTACTCTTCCGTAGTTGAGGATCCTTGCCTAGAGAGTGTCACTCCCAGTGGGCTGGAGCTTCCTAAATCAATTAAGTTAATTAAGGCAATTCCTCCTAGACATGCCCACAAGCCGACCCAATGTAGACAATCCCCCATTGAGATTCTCTTTCTGAGTAATTCTAGGTTGTATCAAATTGGCACTGAAAGCTAACCATCAAAAGACAGAGAACTGTTGTGAATTCAAGGTCAGCCTGAGTTATTTTGCAAGAGCCTGTCTCAACAAACAGTGGAGTGGGGGTTGAGGTCTGGAGCCTAATCCTCTTCAAGGGCACACTACCTAAGGCCTTACTTCCTTTCTCTAGGCTCTGCCACTTCCAGTAGTACCAGAGGCTGGGGACCGAACCTTCAACACTGGGACCTTTGGGGACATTTAAGATCTAAATCATGACAGAAAGTAGATTTACTTGCAGGTGGAAGCTGTTAAGTCCAAGACTAGGGCCCTTGTGCTCTGCAAAGGTCCTCAAGACAGTGACATCACAGTGAGAGGGATCAAAGGAGGCTAAAGAGTTCCAGTGTGTGTGTGTGTGTGCTCATGATGTCATAACATTCTTATGAGAACTAACTGAGGTCTCTCAAGAACACCATTCATCTATTCCCCTCAAGGGCATGAGAATCTAATCGCCTGATTATTTCTCAACATGGGCCCACTAAAGACCAAGCTTGAGATACTCATGCTACACAAAAGCCATGACATCTTTCAGGAGATGCTGTGTGCACCTTGGTGTGCCCACATAGCCTCATCACTCACTGCTAGATGTCTGTGCCCTGTGTAGCCCCTTATTTCCTTGCTCCTTGGAGAATGCTGTTAACATCTCAGAAGCCAGCAAGAAACATATGAACAGCCAATGTGCAGTGTCTGCAGATGTGTAAGGCTTTCCTTAAGACATGGGGTGGCACTGTGTGGAGGAGGGCCCATCACTGAGATTTACCTTGTGTCCTGAAACCAACACTGCCACTCAGTAGTCCTTAGAATGTACTGAGCACATGCTGCCTGGCACTAAGCAGTACTCAGAGAGAGCACATCTCAGCCTTGCTTGGCGTGTCTGAGTCCCTTCAGAAACTTTAGGTGGTTATGTCAGGAGTTCAGAACAAAATGTGGGCGGTGTAGTGACAGTCTATCTCAAAACCCACCAACCACCCCAAACAGCAAAATTAAAACTCTATGTCGTGAGACTTTTTGGTTTCTTTAAAAACACAGAACTATTATGGGAATACATTTTTGTTTTAATCCCAGGCGTGAGATATGGGGCTGCTTCAGATTGTCCACAGCAGCTGACTATGATTTGCCTCATGCTCTAGCAGGGGTGTGATTTTGCCAGGGGCGGATAGTTTCTGCAAGTATATGACATTTGGAATTCTGGGGACTCTTGAGAGTGTATATGAATGTGAGCACCCTAGCAGTGGCTGTGATGGCTGCTGTTCCTCCTCTTTCTCCTCTTCTTCCTCCTCCTGGTGCTGCCTGCCTGCTGCTTGTTACTGTTATAGTTTGTCAAGTGGTCATGCTCAAAGAGATGAGAGAGAGAGAGAGAGAGAGAGAGAGAGAGAGAGAGAGAGAGAGAGAGAGAGAAAAGGAATATACTGAGGGCAAAGATCAAACTTTTCCCTGAGGAACTTGACACCCTTAATCAGCAGGAAGTAGTCTAATGAACAACAGGCACCCCCTTCTCCCTCTATCCCTCTTTCTCTCCTACCTAATGTTGGGGGGTTGAAAGGGTGGAATATCTTTGAATTTGGTTTAATAATAGGGCTATGGAAGCATAAATGGAGGAGTCATGCCCTATGCTGCTGATGCTGGCCACTGAGCACCGGCAGGTCATTTTCCTCATCTCTCTGGACGTGCCTTTTCTTATGCCCAGTTCTTTGGGCTGTGGGTGTCACAGGGTGAGTAAGAGTTTTATTGCCAGGAATAAAAGGTGGGGTTGGCTCTTCTGGGAACTCATCCCTGGGGGTGTCTGCAACCTGTGGTGGTAGAGATGCATATCCAGTTGCTCATAGTAGCATCATTTGTAGACAAGTGATGTAGCCATGGAAACATCCTAAGGGTCCATATTAGGAAACTGGATACGCTATAGACATCCTGCGGTAGAATGCCATATGACAGGGGCAAGGCTGCTCTCTGCGCATTCATGGAGAGAGCTGCCCAGAATGTGTACTGTTGAGGCAAAAGATTAAGCCATAGTGTGTGTGTGTGTGTGTGTGTGTGTGTGTGTGTGTGTGTGTGTGTGTGTGTATAGGAAAAAGAGGAAATATATAACGTATATCTATCACTACTTGTGTATTACTTTTCTTGTTCCTGGAACAAAACACCTGACAAAAGCAACTTGAAGGAGAGGAGCTTTTTTCGTAACATGGCTTCATAGGCTGTAGGTCCACCAGAGCAGGGAAGGTGCTGCAGGGAAGCTCCATGGTGGCAGGAGCAGGTTGTGGCTTGTCCATGGTACAGACCAGGAAGCAGAGAGCCATGATGGAATACCTTTCAAAGGCCCATCTGTAGTGACCAACATCCTCCAGGCTCTGCCACCTAAGGGCTGCACATCCTTTAAAACAGTGAGGCAAGCTGGGGACCAAATGTTCAAACCATGAGCCTGTGGGGACACTGTAAACAGGAAAAAAAAAAGCCAACCCTATACTTGCAGGAAGGCCAGAATGATAATCAAGGAAGGAAGAAAAGCCATCCTTCCTCAACATGTAGGAAGTAGGCTAGAGAGCAGGAAGGAAGTGGAGGAGGCTAGAGGGGCACATGATGCTCACTCACTCCTTATCACCTGGTCCATGATTATGGCACTATTGGCAAGAGGTAGATGCTAGGGGCTTTAAGAGGTGGGGGATCCAGTGGGAGGAAGTTAGCTCATGGTGGGAGAGCGCCCTTCGATGGGTTGCTAGGACCCTGCCCACCCTCTGTTTCCTGGATGCCTTGAAGTGAACAAGTGTTCTTTGCCACACACTCCCACCAAGATGTACCACACTGCCACAGACCCAAAGACTGTGACCTGAAACCAGAAACCCAAATGAGCCTTTTGTGTGTGCTTAGCATAGGTGCCTTGTCACAGTCCCTGTGGACACACCTGCCATGGCAGCACCACGATGTCTTCCCCAACTGCTTGTCTACCTTGGATTTTGAGACAGGGTCTTTCAGTGAGCCTAGGGCTTGCCATTTCAGATAAGTTGGCTCCCAGCAGCCCTCTGGACCTACCTGTCTTTGTCCCTCAGTGCTGGGATTACAGGAGCATGCTGCCACCCCTTTATTTCTATGTGGGGTCAAGGGATCTGAACTCAGGTCCTCATGCTTGCAAGTCAGGCTCTTTTCTCACTAACACATCTCTCCCATCCCTATTTGTGAGTTTCTTGAAACAGAGTATCATTAGGTAACCCCGGGTTGGTTTTGAACTACCTCGGCCTCTTGAGGAATTACAGGCACGTACTATCCCTGGCTCATCTCGGTGTTTTTTCACTTCTGAGTGTATCTACCGGACAACAAATTTCTTGAAACCTGGCACTGAACCAAGTTTCTTGAAAATAAGGCCCTGTGTCCTTGGCATGGACTGTGCACAGACCTGATGCCAGATGGTCGGGACCATTTGAGAGCATTCCCACTCACCATCCATGGCACCTCCTTCCAATGGCGGGCCCTTGTGCCTTGTACAACCTTATTCTGTTCCATGACGGCTATCCCACAGACCCTTTCTCCACTCTCCTGTCTCAGGACCCCTTCTGTTTCTCTTTAAGAAAACGAAACCAGGGGCTGGAGAGATGGCTCACCAGTTGAGAGCACTGGCTGCTCTTGGCACGCAAGTTTCCCCACTTCTCTGGGCATGCCTGTTCTTATGTCTGATTCTAGGTTCAGTTCCAGCAGCTCACAAACTGGCTGTAACTCCTGTTTCAGGGGATCTGATGCTCTCCCTGGATTCCGTGGGCACCAGGCACACATGTGGTACAAACACTTCAATGCAGACAAAACACTTATAACACATATTATAAAAATAAATAAGCCTTTCAAAAGAAAAGAAACCAAGCCATTACTGGCTAGGGACGTGGGCCAATGGTAGGTAATCTGCTGGCTTGCTTGGCTCCATCTTGAGTGTTGCTGAAGTAAATCTAAGAAGTATATAAATAGGCTAGCTTGGCACAGAAAATTATGTATTAAAATGAAAACATACAGCACAGGATAAAATTATGAATCATCAGTAGGAATCTGTGTTCACATGTACACGGGATTGCGCACAAGCTTGTGCTTACCCACCTACACAGCAGGCTCTGTGAGCACACAAAGGAGAACAGCATTTCCTGCCTATAAGTCGGAGCCCTGCGACTGCTCTCTCTAGTGCAGTGCTGCTCAAGAATGCTGTTAGCTTGCATGTCTCCTAAAGGAGACATTAAAGAAAACACCCTCCTCATCGCTTATAACTCGACATCTGAAATTTTTTTATATCCTAAATTTAAACAGCTATGGAGGAAGGACATCTTTTCATAGAAGTCTGACATGTTAAAGTAAAAATGTTATGCTGTTTTAAAACATGGGCCAAAGGGCGCTCAAAGGATGTGCTGACTTGAAACTCGTCACACTTGAAATGACAGGAGCAAATCGTGTTGACATTCAGAAGTCTCTCACGTCCCTCTTTTCTCTTCTTGTATTCCTATTTCCAGTCCATTTCCCCAAAGGTCTTCAGCCTGACGGAATATGTATGCTCAGTCGTGAAAGCCTCCGAAGCTCCTGGTCGTCTCCTGTGTGTGTAAAAAACAATGTTATACTTACCTTCTTTACTGTGGCAAATTATTAAATGTTTTTTAAAAATATGTTTTCTAAGTATTTTAGGAGACAGAAAAAGACATATATCAAAATATTGGTTGAGCAGACAGAAAATATACAAGCCTTAAAAAAATAGGGATCTGCCGGGCGGTGGTGGTGCATGCCTTTAATCCCAGCACTCTGGAGGCAGAGGCAGGTGGATCTCTGTGAGTTCGAGGCCAGCCTGGTCTACAAACCAAGTTCAGGAAAGTTAAGGCTACACAGAGAAACCCTGCCTAGAAAAACCAAAATAAAAAGCACATGCCTTTAATCCCAGCACTCGGGAGGCAGAGGCAAGTAGATTACTGTGAGTTCAAGGCCAGCCTGGTCTACAAAGTGAGTCCAGGTCAGCCAAGGCTACACAGAGAAACCCTATCTCGAAAAAATACAAAACCCCCCCAACCAACCAACAACCAAACAAACAGAAAAAAAAAAGAAAGAAAGAAAGAAAGAAAGAAAGAAAGAAAAGAAAAGTGGAGCGGTGGTGGCATATGTTTTTAATCCCAGCACTCAGGAGGCAGAGGCAGGAGGATCCCTGTGAGTTAGAGGCCAGCCTGGTCTACAGTGCGAGTCTAGGACAGGCAAGGCTACACAGAGAAACCCTGTCTCTAAAAACAAAACAAAAACAAAAACAAACAAACAAAAATCTAAAGATTGAACGACTCTAATTCGAGTAGTATCTTAATAGTAATGCCTGTTAAATAAGATATTGAATCTCAAGGAATTCCCCGAGATTCTAATTGTGAAGTATTAGGGAATGTCCTCAGAAAATGTCAGAAGTTGTGGGAACTTCTCTGCTCACAGTGAGGCCCACAGGTAGGAAAACACTATAAGACTTGAGCTGCTGAAGACTCCTAGAGGGATGAATGCTAAGAACTGATGAAGGGATGCAGGCTGGAGAGCCAACTCAGTGCATAAGAGCGCTTGCTGCTCTTTCAGAGGACCTGGGCTCAATCCCCAGCATCCACATGGCAACTAAGCACTGTCTGTAACGCCAGCATCTGACCCCATCTTCTGGCCTCTGAGGGCACGGTACATACATGGTGCATAGACATATACGCAGGCAAAAACACCTATACATATAAAATAAAAACAAATACATCCTTCTTTATAAGAATAGGAGTGGGAGGTTACTTATTTGGTAGAGTGCTTGCCTAGGCACAAGATCCCCTGGGTTCAGCCCCTTGCATTGAACAGAGAGAGAGAGGAGAGAGAGAGAGAGCAGAGAGATTGAGAAAGAGAGAGAGAGAGAGAGAGAGAGAGAGAGAGAGAGAGAGAGAGAGAGAGAGAGAGAGCACATGTTTGTAATACCAGCTCTCAGGAGACACATGCCTGTAATACTCAACTCCCAGGAGGCAGACAGTGGGATTAGGTGTTCAAGGTTATCCTTGGATGCATTCTCACAATAAATAATTGTAAAAAAAATTTTTTTTAAGTCTTTGTAGCAGCACTTGGGAGGTAGAGGCAAGCAGATGTTTGAGTTTGAGGGCAGTTTGTTCTACAGAATGAGTTCCAGGACAGCTACAGCTATACAGAAAACCCTGTCTCAAAACAAACAAACAAACAATACAACAACAAAAACCCCTTTCTTAAAACTTTTGACCTATTGTTTGTCCTGCCTGTAGAGTCTCCTGGGACCGGAGCTCAGCATAACTGTCATCAGAGAGCCCAGAGAGACTTCACCCAGCAACTGATGGGGGCAGATGCAGAGTCCCACAGCCAAACATTAGGCAGAGTTCAGGGAGTCCTGCAGAGGAGGGGGAGGAGGGATAGCAGGAACCAGAGGGGTCAAAGACACCACAAACTCATGGCCGCCAGAATCAACTGATGGGGACTCAGAGGGATTCACAGAGATAACAGAGCTTGTAGGGATCTGACCTCGTCTCTGTGACTATGTTATGGCTGAGTGGCTTGGTGTTCTTGTGGGGTTCCTAACAATGGGAGCGGGGCTGTCCCTGGTTCTTTTGGAAACCTTTTTCTCCTACTGGGTTGCCTTGTGCAGCCTTGCTGTGATGGTATGTGCTGGTCTTTAGGGTTTTTTGTTGGCTTTTTGTTTTTCAAGACAGGGTTTTTCTGTGTAGCCCTGGCTGTCTAGGAACTCACTCCGTAGACCAGGCTGGCCTTGGAATCTGAGATCCGCCTGCCTCTGCTTCCCTGGTGTTGGGATTAAAGGCGAGCATCATGACCTCTGGCATGCCTGGTTTTATGGTAGCTTATTATGCCATGCCTGGTTGATGTCACTGGGAGGCCTGCTCTTTTCTGAGGAGAGGCAGAGTAGAGGGTGGATCTGAGGAAGAGGGGACGTCGTGGGAGGACGAATTGGGGGCGGGAAGAGAGGGAAACTGCACTTGGGATGCAATATATGGGAGAAGAATTTTAAAAAGCTTTTGTAGCATGCAAGAGTAATTATAAATGTTCCCCTTTATTTATGCTTAGCACTAACTCTTAGGAGCGGTGACCTCTTTCTTCTTGCCCCCAACTCTGCTCATAAAGGGCTGTTTCTCAACTTGGCTAAATAACTGAGTAGGCATATAGTTCCAGCCCAGAGGTCCCCTCTCCAGTGAATTGGCAAGTGCACAAAGCAGGAACTTCCCCAAGCCAAGTGAGATGACAGAGCCTTTGTGGGTCACCCAAGGAGGCTGCCCTTTTGTGTGATGTTCAAGACTTGTGTTTTCTCAATACAGTAAAGAAGCTCTCCAGAAGCAAGTGTGGAGGGTGGGGGTTCGTGATTGTCTTTTGCAGAGCCAGGCGGTGGCTCTGGTGAGCACCAGGCTCCTCACCCAGCTGCACTAGGAAAGAGTGAATGAGGATGGGACCCTGGAAGCCAGTTTTCTTGATGATCCAGGTGTGCCATGGGAGGACAGTCTGCATGGATCCCAAAGCAGAGCCATGCCCAGAGAGCTAGGGAACCTTCCAGGTGAGAAGGTAAAACGAGGCCAGCAATACTACAAATGGTTTTTGGTAAAGAAGAACATTTTACTTTTACCCAAAGATCGCTTGCTGGATGGACTTGGTGACCACTGGCTGACAAGTCTGGAAACTTGCTTTTGGGTTGTGTAGTGAAGGGCTACTGGTATGGCTTTATAGGGAGAGATACTTCCTGGCCATAGTTACAGCCCAAACATACCCACTGTAAATGGTGCAGAGGCAGAAGGCAAGTTGGAGGCTAGCCTGGGGTCTGTAGTGAGAGTGTCTCAAAAAAAATCAACCAGCCACTAAGCAACCAGACACTATCATACTCTGTCCATGCTGGCTGAGGATTGAACTCAGTGCTTGATGCATGCTGGGCAAACACTCTACCAGCTACGCTCCATCCCCAAGCTGAGGCAGTGCTCTTACTATTTCAAAAGTATTTAGAGACATAGGAGGAATAATACGTGGATGTGGGTGGAAATGATGCTAAAACCTGGGCACCATGCTTGCTGCTAGGTGAGACATCCAGGATTCACTCGGCCTTGGAAGCCTTGCATTCAGAATACAGGAACCACAACACAAAAGACTCTTAGTCGCTGGCAACTTTGTATAGTGTCCAAATGAAGCTACTGTCTGTTTCCAGTGTGGTTTTATGTGTGTGGCCAATGAATTCCTGTTCCGTTTAAACCACTGTCATATTAGATTTACTGTCACTTGCAACTCTACCAGTCCTAACTTACCCACTTTCTAGCTTTCCGCCTCTCTTGAGATGCAATACCCCACTGAGCTTTCTACACTATGAGACTTAGAGGGTATGTTAGTTTTGTTTTATGCTGCTGCAGTAAAATATCGTAGGGGGGAAACAACTTAGGGGGAAAAGTGTTTATTTTAGCTCACAATTCCAGGTTCCAGTTCATCAGAGCGGGGAAGTCACAGTGGCAGGAGCTTATGGGTTATAAGGAGCTTAAGTTGCTTCTGTCTCATCCATAAGCAGGAACAGAGAGCAATGACTGTGGATTTCTCCACACTATGCAATTCAGAGTCCCCTGCCGAGGGCATGGTGCCACTCAGAGTGGGCAGGACTTCCCACCTCAACTAAGGCAATCAAGATAATCCCCACAGACATAGTCGCAGGCCAACATGGTCAGATAACCTTTCATTGAGGCTTTCTTCTCAGATGATTCTAGTGTTCAGTCCTTTAACGAAACAGGGAGGAAGGCAGATACCTAACATCTGGAATAGAGCATCTTGATGCTGTGTGTGTGTGTGTGTGTGTGTGTGTGTGTGTGTGTGTGTGTGTGTGTGTGATTTCCTGTCCTATTTGGCCAAGAGGAAAAATATGAACAGAAGGGTGCTATCCAGAGACTAGCGAAAGGCACCAACTATTCTGGGCCTAAAACCATGCCTGGTCCAGTTCAGTCAATGTGGTCTCTGCAGCTAATGCAGGACAGAATGCAGAAAGCACAGTGGAGGGGCTGGGGATGGTCCAGGCATGCTACAAAGGCCAAATTTGCTCTCATATAGATTTGTGGATGAGCCGTTCATTTGGATGTGGTGAGAAACAGGCCTGCTGTCCCAGATTTAATAATAAGCTACGCCTCATAGATCCATCTGGAAATCATTTCTAGATATATGTGATAGAAAGATTGATGTATTAGGCTTCTTTATAGGAACAGAACATATATAATAAATATATACACACATATACATACATACATATATACATATATTAGGATGGCTTACAGGCTGTGGTCTAGCTAGTTCAACAATGGCTGTCTACCAATGGAAGAGCCAAGAACCCAGGAGTTGTTCAGTCCACCAAGCTGGATGTCTCAGCTGGTCTTCAGTATATGCCAGAATCCCAAAGAAGTAGGCTTTAGTGACAGTGAAGGAATGAACTTGCCAGCAAGAGCAAGCAGGCAAAGAGCAAGCTCCCTTCTTACATACCCTTTATACAGGCTGCCAGCAGAAGGTGTGGCCCAGGTTAAAGGTGGCTCTTCCCACATGAAGAGATCTGGATTAAAGGCATCTTCCAGCTTCAAAAGATCTGGATTAGGGCTCGAGCACTGTCCATTCTTCCAGAGGTCCTGAGTTCAATTCCCAGCAACCACATGGTGGACCATAACCATCTATATGTTATCTGATGCCCTCTTCTGGCATGCAAATGTATATGCAAATAGAGCACTCAGATACATAAAATAAATAAATAAAATCTCAAAAAAAATCTGGATTAAAAGTGGCTCTTCCCACTTCACATAATTTAATTAAAGAAAAATCCTTCACAGCTGTACTCAGCTGATTGAATTTTAGTTAATTCCAGATGTAGTCAAGTTGACAGCCAAGAATTGCTGTCACAGATGAGTTTGGGTCATACCTGTCTTGGCTCGTCTGTTTGCGTACACACATGGTGGGATGTAGAGAAGATGGGCTTTAGTATTGATTTTTATTTCATGTGCATTGGTGTTTGGGCTGCATATATGTCTGTGTGAGGATGTCAGATCCCCTGGAACTGGAGTTAGAGACAGTTATGAGCTGCCATATAGGTGCTTGGAATTGAACCTGGGTCTTCTGGAAGAGAAGCCAGTGCTCTTAACTGCTGAATCATCTCACCAGCCCATATTTGGCCTTTATTTACAATATATCACATGCAGAAAGTTCAGCAGGGCTGGGGTGTGGTGGTGCATGCCTGTAATCCCAGCACTGGGGAGACAGAGGCAGGCGGATCCCTGTGAGTTTGAGGCCAGCCTGGTCTACAAAGAGAGTTCAGGATAGCCAAGGCTACACAGAGAAACCCTGTCTCGAAAAACCAAAAATAAATAAATAAATAAATAAATAAATAAATAAATAAAAGTACAGCAAGGTAGTACCCAGAGGCCAAGTGGCATCCAATCATCTTTGGTTTTTGCCACGCATAATTACCTTAGGCTGTTTCAAGTTTGTAGGGTTTTTTTTTCTATAATGATAAACTAGACACCAGGTGTTAACTGGAAACAGGAGCAGTCCCTGTTTCTGTCCTACTCTCCTCTTGCCCTCACCTGCCATCACGCTCCCCCTGGTACTCCCATGGAGGGAGGATGCTCTGGCAGGAAACCCATCACCCTGGATAAAAACAGAGTTATCTAGAAGTTCTGGCTGCTCTGGAGGCCAAGAGACCTTGACCACTTCTCATCCCTGTCTCCTCCAAAGGGAGTGGCTCACAAGACACCCCTAGACAGAGGTACCACAGGAGCAGGACTGCATTGTGTTGTTACGCAGTTCTGAGTTCAGAGGCTTCTCTGGCTAGGAGCTTGTGCAATGTGTCAGAGGCCTTCAACAGTATGTGTCCTTTCTGGGTCACTTGAACGTGTGGCTGACTGAGTTTGAATTACTTTGTATCTCTATGGGAGAACATGTTGATGAGGCTGCATACTGCAACAAAATGACAGAGTGACAGCAAGCCTGGTTCAAAGAGAAAAACTTCAGGGCAAGGTTATAGTTTAGTGACAAAGTATTTGCCTAGCAACCTTGAAGCCTTGAGTTTGGTCCCTAGCACCCAGCCCCCATCCAAACAGAAAAAAAATACATAAAAGTGTGTTTTCATTCTTTGAGACTTAGGAGGCAAATTTGCATGTGCTTTTCATAAATTTGCATATACCTGCCACATAGTTGCATCTAGATTCATAAGGTTGTACTTCCAAGTGTGAGAATCCTCATATGTACTGTCATTTGCACCGCTCCTCTTGGACTCATGTCACTGGATTGTGTTACTGATAGACTGTTTCACAAGCTTGTCCTCCATTTCCCAGCAATGCTGACTAAAAGTCACCATGGTTGTGAAACTCAGCCCTGTAGGACATCAAAAGGCTTCTTGTGAACTGGCAGCTAGTGTTAGGTATTATCTGTTGACATCAGAGTCCCCGTGGATCCATCAGAGAGCCCTTTGAGACACTATGAGATACTGCATCAGGCTTTTAATTGTATTTATATCAAGGACTATCCTTATATTTATAGAAAAAATATAAATTATATTTAAAAAGTGGTATTTTTATAGAAAGGGTTTGTCTGAGGTACTGGAATGTGCACCACAGTTATTCTCCAGTGTAGTGTTAGGGTGATGATTCATTAGGGCGTAAATATGATGCTATCAAGCCTACCAACCTAATTATGTGGGGATCCGGGCAAGTTGGGTCTCCCCCATGAGCCTGACTTTTCTCTAGGAAGAGAGTCATTAAACCAAATGTCAGTTTCCCTCACCTCAGGCATCTGGAATTGCCACTTTCATATTTGCCACATCCTCTTCTCATCTGTATTATTTTCTTCACTTTCCAACAGAAGTAATGTTATCTGCTTTAGCCTAACCCTGAGCAAAATCTCTATGAATTACACATTTGATGTGATTTTTGCTTACACATCAAGAATTTCCATAGTCTTCTTAAACACTTTAAAAATGTTTTTTATTTTTATTTACATTTGTAGATGGGCAGTGGTGGTGCACGCCTTTAACCCCAGCACTCGGGAGGCAGAGGCAGGCAGATCTCTGTGAGTTCGAGGCCAGCCTGGTCTACAAAGTGAGTGCAGGACATCCAGGGCTACACAGAAAAAGCCTGTCTCAAAAAATACATTTGTATGTGTTTGTGCCCATGAGATCGTAGGACTTTATCCACAGAAGTCTGAGGCCATAACAAGATGTCTGACCTCTTTGTCTGCTCTCAGTTTATTTTAACTCCAAGGAGGGGGCTGTATCATAGTCTCAGCTTCTTTATTATCTAGCTCTGAGTTTGTTTTTGGCGCAGAGGAATAAGGCCTGGTCTTGAATCCCTCTTGCAGTAAGGATAGTAACTAGGAAAGACAGGAAGACAACATTCTGACTCCAAGGCTCACACACGTACCGATTAACCTAGTAATCAGGTTTTCTTCTTTCTGAGAGGTGGAAGCAGCTGATGGGCAGTAGGCATGCGCACATGTAGAATTTGCTGTGATAGAATAGTGAGCTGCAGTCTACAGGCTGTGTGTTGATTAAAGACGAGTGTGAACCTTTCATATGACTTAGGCTACTGCATTTAACTCTTCAAAGGTCCAATTCGTAAGCTTTTCTTTGTTTTTAAAATTAGGTATGCATGAATGTCATAACCTAATAAATAGCTAGAGATCACAGACAGGATAACTTTAGCAAAAGATGTTTATTTTGGTGTCTCTTCAGGAAGTTGAAGGCCAAGATGTCACACTTGGTGGTGGCCTTCCTGCTGACAGAGTTCTGAGGTAATACGTGATACCGTGTTGCGAGAGACAGAGAATGTGTGGACATTACCTCTTCCTATAGAGTTACAGAGGCTGTGTGGGTGCTAGTAACTGAACCTGCATCTTCTGGAAGAGCAACCATGCTCTTAACCACTGATCCATCTTTCTGGCTCTGCCATAGGCCTTTTCAAGAGATTAAGTTAAAATAAGACCATTAGGTTGGGTGGCAACCTAGTTTGCTTTTCTAGTGCTTTGCTAAACCACTGACAAAAAAACAAGCTAGGGGAAAGATTTTTTTTGTTTTGTTGTTGTTGTTTTTTTTTGTTTGTTTTTGTTTTTTAATCTTATCATCACTAGAGGAGGAAGTCAGGGCATGAACTCAAGGCAGGAGCCTGGAGGCAGGAACTGAAGCCGAGATCGTGGAGGAGTGCTGCTCACTGGCTTGCTCTCTGTGGCTTGCTTAACTACCTTTCTTATAGAACCCAGGCCCATCTTCCCAGGCTCGGCACTGCCAGCAGTGAGCTGGGCTCTCATGCATCGGTCACTGATCAAGAAAATGCCCTACAGACTTGCCCACAGGCCAGTCTGACAGAGGCAATTCCTCATTGGAGAGTTCCTCTTCCCTGAAGCGTCAAGTTGACAACCACCAACCGCCATCGCAGACCATGACTGACTATGACATGTGTTCTTGTGAGATGAGAAGAATGAGGCACAGAAAGACAACCATATAGTGACACAGAGAGATAGTAACTTACTGCTGTGATCGTAGACTGCTTTCCGCTAGGAGGAGATAAAGCTCTGGTGTATCAGCCTCTTGGCCTTTGCTGCCACCGTTCTGCGCCCTCACACATGGCACAAGGGGATTACAGCGCTGTCCAAGAAAGTGTACCTGTTATATCTCCAAGGATAGGGAGTAGGGGCTGATCTGCCCTGCTTGCTATACTGTAGGATCTATCACCAGCCACCAAGAGAGTGAAGCCAGGCTTCCCATGAGCTAGCAGCAGCCAGCAGCACAGCCGGGATACTGAGGCAGGCCTGTTTCCTAAACACTGTCAACTTGGACTGGGCTGAGCAACACTAAGACACCTGTTAGAGGCCCCTTTCCTAACCTTCTTCAGGCCCCTCCCTTCTGCAGTGCTGGGTCTAGAGCAGGGTCTCTTTGCCAGGAAATGAATGACTATTCTAGAAGGCTTCTAGGCACCTCTCCATTCTCTTTCACAACTGTCTCTTGCACATGCAATTTTCTTTCTTTGTGTGCTTCTTAGAAGACTCTCACTTGGTAAACGTGAATGCCTTTCCCACATTCTGAGATGGGGTCACCTCGCAGGATTCGATCTGAGCATTTCTGCTTCTGTGGTCAGGTGGTCCAAACTTTATTTTATACTTACTATTGTAAGAAGTGTGTTTTTGTGGGAAGTTATTTAGAGATAATAAACCTATCCTCTCTTATTTGATTTAGTCTTTTTAAAATTAAACCAAAAATTATATTATTTTTCAGTTTTATGTGTATGGGTGCTTTGCCTGCATGTATATCTGTTTGGGACTTTTGGAGGCCAAATGAGTCATTATATCCCCTGAGACTGGGATTATGGAGGTTGCGATCTGACATGCACATACTGGGACTTGTACCCAGGTTCTCTGGAAGAGCAGCCAGTGCTATTAAGTGCAGAGCCATTTCTCTGGTTTGATTTATCCCATAGCCCCCCCCCCCCTTTTTGACACAACTATTTCACTTTGCTTTTAGGTTTTTTGGAGACCAGATAGCTGACCTTGAATTTGTGATCCTCAGCCTCCTGAGGGCTTGCTATTGGCACTGAGTGAATAACTCCAAGGTTACTATTCTCACAACACCCAAAGTTAGAGAGCTGAGGCCAGTGAACGATTCTCCCGACTTGCATTTGTCTTGTTCCATCGTTAATGCTCCTTAATGTCCTCGAACCCTTTCCCACAGTGCGGGCCTCTAAAGGCAGGCCAGAGTGCATGACTAAAGAAATGAGTTGGACGATGAATGGCCTAGACTTCCATGCTCTGAAATTCCAGGTTGTGCCTGGATGCCTTGGGACTGTGAAAACCTGCACTCTGCTCCTCCATGGCTGATTCCAGCGGAGGCAGTAGCCATCCAGCTCAGAAGGGACTTGGGATGTACGTGAGTGTAAGTGAGAAGCAAGGTGGGAACTGCGTGCCGTGGGGTGATCATCTAGCTCAACTGGGACAGAGTCAAGATGCATTATACTTAAATGAAAGGAAGGAAAGCAGAGAATGGAAGGAAGGGGAGAGAGAGAGAGAGAGAGAGAGAGAGAGAGAGAGAGAGAGAGAGCGAGAGAGAGAGAGACAGAGAGAGAGAGAGAGAGAGAGAGAGAGAGAGAGAGAGAGAGAGAATGGGAGGAAGGAGGAAATGAATAAATATTCTAGAAGGCTTTACCAGCCCAGAACTTCTCAAAGGAACAGTGTCTAAGCATTGGAGTTGAGAGCCCTGGGAGGCAAAGCTAGGCAGGAGGGAGGTCAGTGCGTCTCCAAGGCTGTCAGGCTTGTCAAGGAGCAGGGCTCAGACATGTGGCCTCTGTGGTCCCTAGCAGAGGAAGTTCTAGGAAGTGGAAGTCTGAATCCATCTTAGAAGCTGGGGAGTGCACTAGGTAGAGGGCAAGTTTTAAACAAGCTGGACCCTCTTGCTTACTGCAGAGGATGGAGAAAAAGGAAGAGGTGCATCCCAGAATTGCGCTGTGAGCAACACCCCTCGAGCTGCAAGCTGGCCGAGCAGTCCCTCCCCTGCTCCTTAAGCATCATGGGCTTCCTGCTTTTCTGGCTTGCTCAAAGGAATGGCCCTGGTTTAGAATGTTGTAGAGTTTGAGTTTCAAATGTTACCCAACAACTTGGCCAAGTTTGCAATGGCCGATTAACAACACATCTACTTTGAGAAGTGAAAGCATTACGAGTTTATGGTATAAGCTTTCGGTGGATCCTGCAGGACCAAGGCTGTGTGAAGACCACTAGCAAATTCAACCCTTATGCTTTCTTCAATTTATTTTTTAAAATCTCTCTCTCTCTCTCTCTCTCTCTCTCTCTCTCTCTCTCTCTCTCTCTCTCTCCCTCTCTCTCTCCCTCTCTCTTTCTCTTTCTCCCCCAAAGAAAATGTACGTTAATACTGACAGGCTTTTATGTAGAACTAGTATTTTTTTATGGAGTGATTTAAAGAGAATAAAAGACATCACAAACTAATTATTCATATGAATGTCTCTCCAATTTTCCAGGACAAAGTGAGTGACAGGCCTTCGGAAAGCAAGGATTGTGCTCCTTAGGGATTTTGCCAGCTGTCAAGTGATAGTTAGCTCTTTTCCTTCCAACCTCTTTTCCTTCCACCTCTGGCCACACCTGAAGAATGCTTTACTCAAACTGAGATGCACTGTTATTCTAACAAGCATGCAAGAGTCCAGAGACTTAGCACAAAAACGATATGGAGCTCAGGAGAGATGGCTCAGCCGTTAATAGTGCCATTCTGTTCTTGGGTAGACCAGGGTTTGGTTTTCAACAACCGTGTCAGACAGCTCCCAACTGCCTGTAACTCAAGCTCCATGGGATCTGATGCCCTCCTCTGGACATTACAGGCACTGGCACTCATGTGCACAACTCCACAGGCACACACGGACTAATAATAAATCTTTTTTTTTTTTTAAAGAAAAAGGAAAATGGAGACTGTTCACTACCAACTTTTTAAAAAGTTTATTTATTTATTATGTATACAGTGCTCTGTCTGCATGGAACATCTGCCTGCCAGAAAGAGGGCACTAGATCTCATCACAGATGGTTGTGAGCCATCATGTGGTTGCTGGGAATTGAACTCATGACGTTTGGAAGAGAAGACAGTGCTCTTAACCTCTGAGCCATCTCTCCAGTCCTCACTAACAACTTTTTAACATTTACTGTATGTTCAAATGATGATGTTTATGTTATGTTGGGTAAATAAAATATATTTCTATAATTGATTTCATCTGCTACATTTTACTTTTAGTGTGGCTACCAGCAAATTTAAAATCATAAACATATGCGACTGGTACAGTTGGACCTCTAATCTGTGGGCATCCAAGAATTCCACCACCTACAGATAAAAAAAAAATTTAGGAATACAAAGTTGTTTATACACACACTCCCAGGCTTTTTCGTGTGTCTTTATTCTCTCAGCACAGCAGTGCAGTGACTGCTTTCACATTACATTAATTTCAGAAGACATCTAGGAATGATTTGAAGTGTAAAGGAGATTGTGTATATCTTATATGCAAATACTGCTTTATTTTATACAGTGGATTTGGCCATCTGAAGTAGTCAGCCTGGAAGTTCCTAGAAACAACTTCCCTCAGGTGTGAAGGACGGCTACACTGAATTCCCATCGGGAAGAACTGGATATCAGTATACATTCCTGTGAGCTTTTCTGTGGAAACAAAATGGTGTCTCAATTTGTGGAGTTTTGTTGTGGTTGTTGTTGTCCTACAGGTACTTTTTATAATTTAGTTTAGTTTTGGACAAAAACTTCGGGCTGGCCACAAACTCATAACCCTCCCACCTCAACCTCCCAAGTCCTGGTTGCAGGTAGTCGCCTACCACACCAGCCTTCAAAAGTAGCGGTTTACCTAAGGGACCCATCTGTGTGGGAACTGGAGATGGAGGCACTGAGATTGTGGGTCAGTTTCCCCAGAGCGGAAGTAGAAAGATGCCCAGTGTCTGCAGGAAGGGTTACTAAGGAAACCCATGTTAGCTCCCTTCTTCCACTTAAAGGAAGAGCTGAGAACAACCTGCTCTAAACTGCAATGTCTCAGGTCTGTCCAAGGTCTGAGAGACCAAGTGCATTTTAATTCAGATTCATAACTAAAAGCAGGATTTTCTGAATAGAATGCTCCCCAACACCCTAAGGGCCAAGAGCTCACGAAAGTTTAGGAAGTGTGTTTAGAAAGTAAAGATAAGATAACACAAAGCGAGGCTGGCTGCTGGACCCAAAGGCTGCTCTGTGTCTGCACAGGCTGAGCTGGAACACGAATGACAGCTCAGAGGGAAAGACCCTGGCTCCTTACGCAGGGGGATTAATAGGCTTCAGCATATGGGCTGGGAGGACCCCTAGAGTCAGAGTTAGGGCATCCTACAGGGAAACAGGTCCTTCCCTGTGGTTCATTTTGTGAGACTGCAGTTTATTTAAGCACATTCAACAAACTTTGTCATCTGCTTTCACATCTGAAATGAGGAAAATCTGAAAATGAGGAAGTCAGCCGTCAGGATGGAAACTGCTGGTCACAGTTTTAACTCTGTGTCACATTCAAGGGACTTTCTTCCCAGAAGAGTTTAAGATCCTCAACTAGGACTTCCCTTTTGTAAGGGTGTGAAGTTGGCTGCTCTGCCTGTGCTGCAGTGGTGATAACACAAGGTCATTTTCTTCTTCTTCTTCTTCTTCTTCTTCTTCTTCTTCTTCTTCTTCTTCTTCTTCTTCTTCTTCTTCTTTTTCTTCCTCCTCCTTCTCCTCTTCCCCCTCCTTCTTTTCCTCCTCCTCCCCCTCCTGCTCTTTTTCTTGCATATGTAATATATCACAGGGAGACTGTTATCTTTCAGGACATTTTCTCTTTGTTCTATACTGCATTGCAACTCCCAAGTCCTGCTTCAGTGTGTCTCCTGCTTTACCTTGGAAAGTAGAGACTTGAGTTAATTTGCCATAGGTTCTTGTTTATTATACTATAATAATAATAATAATAATAATAATAATAATAATAATAATAATAATAACAATAACAACATCAACAACAATAATAATTACAATTCATGCAAATTAGCTGCTACATTTTTAATTAGAATTTTTGTTATTTGAAAGTTTTGAGTTTCATACAATGTGTTTTGATCATATTTATCCCCTGACTCATCCCAGATCCACCTCCCTTTGCTATCTACCCAGTTTTATGTCTCTTAAAAAAAGAAAATCTGTAAAGACCAATTTGTGCTGCCCAAAACATTCTTGAGTGTGTGGTCTTTGATTGGAATGTGGTTGATTTACCAAGGTCTATGCTCTTAGAGGACACCATTTCTCCTTTTCCCAGCAGATAACAATTACCAGTTGCTTCATGGCTTGGGATGGAATTGAATGCCGAGTTCACAAACAGCATTTGTGCAACTGCCTTGAAGTGTCCAGAAGACAGTTGCCTTTTAGTCATCTGACACCTCAGGCTCTTAACTTTTTCTGCTTCCCCTTCCGCAATGGTCTCTGAGTCTTTGGTGGGGGTCTGCAGTATATATATTTCCTTTAGGGAGGAAAATTCTGCAGTTTCATAACCTGTGCACCCTGGCCACCTGTGGGTCACTGTGTTAGTCACCATCCACTGCAAATAGCAGCTTCTCAGGCAAGGGCTGAGAGATGCACTGATTTATGGACATAATCATAAGTCATTAAGATACAATTTAATATTATGTGCATTTAGCAGCATAATTGCAGTAGTGCTTCCCTCAGGGCCTATGACCTCTCTAACCACCACTCTTGGCCTAATAATGGTGTCGAGGATGGATTCCATCTTGTGGACTGGGACTTAAATCCAAGCAGAAGGTGGTTGGTTGCTCCCATGACGTTTGTGTCACTATTGCCCTAATGGTCTTGTCTTGCTAGGTCAGTCATTATTGTGATTGCTACATATTTTAGAAAGAGCAGCACTGAAGAGTTGGGTGAGAGAAGAAGAGACATAAGCTAGTTTTCTGTTTGTTTTTTAACCAGGGGAGCTTTTATATCAAATGTAGTATCCTTAGATTAAACACAAGGCAATGAAAGCATTACACTTTCTTTATGTTGTGATGGTCTTATAGTAAGTTGATAAACATCAAACATTCATTGCTTAAGGTGCTGAAGGCTAAGCAGTCCAAAGGCAGATAGTGGTCATGGATTATGCCTCATAGATGGCTATTTCTGTGTGTTCTTAATGGGGGCACGGCAAACAGGCTCCTTGATTCTATTTATTATTGATTATACATTTTGAGGGCTTTTACAAACAAAATAAAAACAAATGAATGGATCCAGAGATGATATTTAACTTCTGGTCTTTCTGCTTCTACTTCCTGAGTGCTGGGATGGCACACAATGCTGATGTCATTGTATCCTCTGTCCTGGAGCTTTTATGTTTCTCTCTCTCTCTCTCTCTCTCTCTCTCTCTCTCTCTCTCTCTCTCTCTCTCTCTCTCTCTGTGCGTGTGTGTTTAATCTTTTGAGATAGAATCTTTATATCTTTATGTAGCCTAGCTGGCATCAAACACTTGGTCTCCCTGTCTTTGCTTCCTATGTTCTGGGATTATAGGTATTTGCTACTATATCTTTCAAGCTTCTTTTTAAAACTTAAACTTAAAATTTTATACACGCACACACATACACACACACACACACACACACACACACACACACACACACACACCACATATGCACATACCTTTTTGCCAGAGACTGAATTCAGGGTCTCTCTCAAGCTAGGCATATGCTTTACCCAGCCCTTTAGTTTTTTCTAAGATTATTATTCATCTGCAGAAGTTGAAGGATGCTGTGATTCCACTGGCTCTGGTAGTGGCTGCAGGCACAGCCTTTGCTGCTGAATGTTTGAGTGTTCAGCTGTGCTTTCTAGTTCTTGATCCTTTAACTAGCTGTCACTCATAACACACCAGAATCAGACCATGCAAATCTATCCTCTTGCTGTTTCTCTTTATAGTTCAGGTAGTGGAGTCAGGTAATTGGGCCAAGGATCACTTCTAAGTTAGGTGACTTTAAGTGAGTCTTCCAGTCTTCCTAAGTCGCCTCTGTTTAAATACTCACAAATCTGATGCTAGTTCCCAGGGCTGGGTGAGGATTAAAAGAGATTATTCAACACAACACCCTTAGCCCAGGGCTGGGCATTCTATCAACCACGACTAAATGTGTCCTTGCTCCCCAGCAAACCTCCTGTGGTTTCATGTAGAATAGTATTCCTGAAGGGAGACCCTGGAGGCTCTGCACCCCTGGGAGGTGATGAGAAACACAGATTCTCTCTACCTCAGACCTACACAGTTCAACTCTCTGGGGGATGGAATCCACTAAGCCGCGCCACAGGCTCTCTAGGCACCCACGTGCAAGCAAGCGGCACAGGCTCCGCATCCCAGTTTCCTCCCACCCCTGAGATCCTCAGGCACACACCTAGCCCTCTCCTCCTGCTGCCCCACCTCATTCCTGGGAGCAGTTTCTTTGAAGTGTGGGAAGAGACTGAAGTAGATTCTGAGCAAGGGCTGTTGACTCAGTACTTCCGGATGGGTAGACCAAGGGTGTGGAGGGTATTGGTCTATCCCTGTCAACACGGCCAACAGAAAGGGGAACTGAGAGGAATCTCTGAGTATGCTTTGAAGGAAGCCAAAGAGAATTTTCTGCAGGCATTTGGTTAGAGACAAGGGATGGGCCTGAGTCCCAAATAAAGGTGGGACATCTCCGCTCCCAGGAAATAAATTCAGTAACTGAGTGCCCCACCAGATTGCCCCTTTCTCCTCCTGAACAACTCATTCCCCTGAGGCACCTGAGTCTCTGCAGGTCCCAGATGCAGTGCCTGGCTTCCTCCAGAGCTAAGCCAGGAAAATGCTCCTTTCACACCAGTCCTTCTGCAAACATCCACGGGAGCTATGCCTTTGCCTCCCCAGAAGCTGTGAGCTCCTCTGCCCATTCACAGCTTACCAAGTACCCACTGCAGGTAGAGGTGGGTGGATGGGTGAGGTGGGGGTTGGCATTTAGCTTAGGGGTTGGGGACAGAGGTTCACGAGACAGACAGGGCCCTAGCTAGCAGCCTCCACTCCAGGGCCATGTCACTCTGACAGTGGACTTAACAACTGCTGTCATTCCTTTTGTTCTCCATCCTCCTGGTCTGTTTCTTAGAATTTCTCCAGAGTGCAGCTAAAACTCACAGCTACTTAAAAGTCTCTGTACAGATTTCCCCTACTGCTTGCCTTGTTTAGAATAGAATCTACCTCCCCCTTCATGACAGGTAAGGCCCTCTCTCCACACTGTGCATACTCCAAGGATCCCCGTTGCTCTGACCTTTCCTTCTCTCTGTCCCACAAGTCCCCAAATCCATCTCTACTAGAGCCTTCCTTGTGGGTACTCTTCCCAGCTCCCCAAGAGCACACAGCGGCCTTTACTTCTCATCCCTTGCTTTGCTCACTTTAGTTGTCTTTGGAGTACTTATCACTTTCTAAAATTGTATTCAGTTACCATTAAATTGCAAATGCTTTTGTGGGCTCGTTTCTAGGATCTAGGAGTCCCATGGTGAGAAGAACTTGATTGGCTCCTTTATTCTTGGTCATCTAGACTGTGGCTCCCATGAGAAACTCAAGCACTGCTTGCATAATGACTAGACATACAACAGAATTTAGAGCCTGTAGCCTCTCCTGAGGTTCTGGTCCTGTGATCAAGTCTTTCCTCTCTTGCTCCTAATAAGGATAGAAGCTTTGGAAACGACCGGCACTCCACAGATGTGGCACTCAGTCCTGAAGATCCTTTAAGACGTCAATGGCTGAGTGACATCCTAGTGACGTTTGCCAGGTGTCAGAGAAGTCCTTCAAGATGTCAGCCGTAAATTGCTCTAAGGGCAATTTGCTACTGAGTTTAGCCCGAGAATAATAAATGCTCGCTGGTAATTTTCCTATGCTTCAGATGTCACTTTAAGGGATTTACAGTATTCATTAAAGCCCAGAGCAGAGTTATCTTAGGTCTCCAAAGTGGCTTCCATAGTGCACACTTATGGAAGAAAGCAAGAGTTTGGGTGGGGAGGCCTTTCCGAATAACAACCTTCATACTCCTAATTGGGGCACAAATACAAAATCGACCCCCTCCCCAATTTTTTCAGAGTTTTGAAACAGCATTCCACTGTGTGTCCTAGGCTGGTAATGGACTGACAGTGTAGTTTAAGATAGCTTCAAATGAACAATTCTCCTGCCTCAGCCTCTCACAGGCTGGGATTACGGGCATGTCCACAACTTCTCAAAGAATACTGAGTTCACTGGTACCTGCCCCTTGGCTAACTCTCCTAGAGTTGGGGTCTGCAGAGAGAAGAGGGGTCTCTGCCTGAAAGCAGGGCAGAAGGAATGATTCCCAGGGCTCTTTCGTACCTATTTATGGCTTGGATTGCACTTGCTTTTGTGAGCCCCTCTCTTTTTCAGGTTTTTCTCTTCCCTCCTATTACTCTTCCTTGCTTGATTTCTCACCTCCTGCTACTTTGTGGTCTTGTAGAAAAGCACAAATTTGTATCTAGTTTGCATGTTTTGTGCCTGACAAAAATTCGCTTAAATAATCGGATATCCCTTGGGCTCATGGCGGGGACCTGACTTCCCAGGTCTTTCCTAGTTCTTTCCTTCCTATCTGTGCTCAAGAGGGCACAAGGGCAGAGGTGAGCTTTTCTGCCCTGAAGGGGACCTGCTGGCTGCCTGTTGCACTGACGTAGGCTTTTGTAAGAGACAGAGATTTGGAACTGAAGGAGAGGGGGAGCCATTGAAGCCGTGTGCTTGTCTGTGACGACACAACAGCACACCCAGAAGCACCTTCATTCAGTGGGTTTGACCTGCACTCAAGACCAAACTCTGCCCTCATAAGCTCTGTCAACTTGGGCTAGAATTGTTCTTGGGAACAGAAGTGAAAAATGCTATCTTCATCCACCTCTGCCCAGTGGGAGTGTATTTCACTGATACCCGGGTTCATATGCTTTTGACTTAGTGATAGAATTCCAAGGCCCAGGGCAGTGCCCGGGATATAGAAGGTGCTTATGAACGTGTCTTAAATAAGTGGACTTGTAGTTTTTACGTTTACATTTCTAGTGGAAGAGAATATGACAAGCTAGAAAAGATGCTATTTGGGTTCAAACAGTGCAGGCAGTGTGTTTATCATCTTTGTGGTTCTTCCTTTATTTCTCCAAAGCTCCTCTCACAGCAAGTGCTTGAAATAGTCTTAAATGACCTCATTACTCATACACTCAGGAGACTGCAGTCAAAAGCCGGAAGGGATACCATTTGCTATAAAGGACCACAGTTCATAGTTTCAGCTCTGTAGACCATGCAGTCTAGAAACTACCATGAGTCAGCCCTTATTAACACCACAGACATGGCTCTGATCCAATAAAGTTTTATTTACAAAGCCAGGTGGGGTCCGGTTCTAAAGGATGACATAGCACTTTTATTGTTATTCTTCAGACTTTGGCTTTCTTGGGTCTAAGAGGCAAGCTTAGGTGGAATTGAAGCGCTCTCCTCCAGCCGTATCCTCTGAAAGAAGAAATACATGACAAGATTAAACAAAACAGCAATTCTACCCAATCTCATGCTAAACCACTAAGTTTGGGAGTGATTCACAAGGCGGCGCAGCCAGTGGTTACATCTATGTAAGACGGGGGTACCGGAAGTGGTCCCAACAGCAGGTGCCTTTGGCTTGCTTACTGAACGCTGGCAACGAAGTGTTACCCTTTCTGGTGGCACAAAACCTATTCCCAATGGTATGCCTACAGCCTTTGGTGAGTTGGGATGGGTTGCAGGTGGAGGGAGTACACTGGAAGCTAGAGGAGGAGCCACGCCAACATTCCTTTAATTATTTTATGGGGAAATACGAGCATATGATGAGCACAGTCTAACAAATGACCTCATTGTATCCAAAAACATGGTGGTAGATAAAATAAGACACCATCAACAGTTGCCTGGTTCAGCTACAGGATTGAAAGGCAAAGAGAAATGGCTACTGCTACTGCACACAACAAAACTGCAACCCCCGCCCCAACATGTCTAACTGGTGAGGTTTAATGCTTTTTTTTTTCTTTCCTTTTATATTTTCTGCCCTACAGTTACTTTATGAACCACTTTGGACTGTACCTTGCTAAAAAGAACTCACTGTCCCTTCTAGTAAATGCATAGGCAACCTTAGTGTACACTCTGAAAAGCACTATTTGTACCTCTGCTAAGGAAAATTCTTGACTAAATCTTTTAGATTTAGTTCCAATCTCACTATGTAGAAGAGGATGGCCTTGAACTTCTGCTCCACCTGTCTTTACATCCCAGGTGCTGGGGTATGCACAACATGCCTGGGATATGCAATGCTGGGGCTCGAACCCAGGGCCTCCTGCATCCTAGGCAAGCTGTCTACCAACTAAGGTACATACCCGGCCCCTAGACTATGCTATTTATGAGAAACCTTGCTTTCTGTATGCTTGTAGGAACCGTGAACTCTTATCACAGCACAATTCTCCCCAATATTTTTTCAGAACTCTTTATGTTATATAATAAAGTAAAAAACAACTTGAAGTTGGATATTGTTAGACAACCTTGAAATTTCCTGCCTCAGCCTCCAGAATGCTAATATTGGAAAAAGCAAAAATAAGCAAGCAAACAAACAAAAAAAAGAAATGTACATGGTAAGACTGCATCATAGCCAAGGAAGCAAGGAGATAGTGATATTTAAATATTGGGACAGTGTTCTTTGACCAAAGAAAACATCCTACTACTTCTATAAATTTTCTAATTTTCTGTATTGAATTTCTGGGGTCCGTATGTCACTTATTTTCATTATAAAACAGACTAAAAGTTCTTGTTTTCTCTGTGCGGGAGGGAAGCAGACTTCTTAGAAAGACTTTGTACCCAGCACAGTGATACTTCCTTCCGTTCCTAGTGGACAAGAAATCTAAATCTAACAGGCGAACCAAAAGAGGGGATTTGCTTGCTGGGTTAAGCAAGCAGCATGGGGCTGCCTGGTATGATTCACACGTGACTTTATTCGAGTCTAAAATTATGTAACTCAGACCCAGCCGTTTCTTCCAGTGTCTGCCTGCTGCAAAGCAAGCTTTCCCCTTTGCAGGGTAATTGGAATAATCTCAGGGTGAGGGGTTTCCAAGTTCAACTGAGGAGGAGAGAGAGGAGGAGTGGGGAAGGAGGAGGAAGGGGAGGAGGAGAAGAAGAAAGAAGAGGAGAAGAAAGAGGAGGAGGAGGAGGAGGAGGAGGAGGAGGAGGAGGAGAGGAAGGTGATATTTGGCTCAGCATTCCCAGGCAAAGGCTTACTGCGTTTCACCAGCTTTGAGTGGATCAAGAGCCTGTTCTTGGCCAACGGCTTATGAGATGCACACTGGCTTACATCTGGGTCACATGCTCTTTGACTAGGTATCAGGCCAACTCTTCTCAAAGCAGATCAGCTGCTCTAGAGACCTGAGTATTCCATAGCCACTCTGCGGACAGCCAAGAGAAAGACCCTGGTCAAAGTTGCCAGACTCCAGTGCTTTTGTAGAGAAACTGGGTGAAAAGAAATGCTAGGCATAGAAGCTAAGAAAGCTTACAGACACACCCCACACTGCCTGTGGGGTCAGTTAGGAAGAAGCAGACATTCCTAATTGGCAGATCATCAGGATTACATCTGGCCTCAACAGGTTTAGGAGAGGGCACCCACTGAGTGAGGTGATCTCTGTTTTTAAGGTCCACCCCACCATGTGTCAGAAGAGCCAAGGGAGCTGAGGATGCTCTGACAGAGTCCTGCTCTGGCACAGGGCCAGGCCCACCTATCTGATTCTGCAGCTTGGTCTCCATGGCCGGATCAGTCCGTCATCCGTAGTCCCCTGTCCAGCTTTGCTGTCACCTCTCTTCTGCAGGCACTTTCCATCAGTCTGTCTGGGAAGTTGTTGACTCTAAAACTCCACCCCACTTCTCTCCTTGCTCACGTCATTTTCTTCAGAAAGGCCTCTTCTGTCTGTTGCCACGCAGCCAGGGTTGAAAACCCATCCTCCTGCCAATCCTGGCCTCTTTGAAGCCTTCCCCGATTTCCTTCCTTCTCTGTATATTCAGCCATGCACTGCAGGCTTTCTCTGTGTGCTTAGCTTTCCCTCTTGAAAGTACCCACCTGGGCCAGGCATGGTGGTGAACGCCTGTAATCCCAGCACTCAGGAGGCAGAGGCAGGTGAATCTTTGTGAGTTCAAGACCAGCCTGGTCTACAAAGAGAGTCCGGAACAGCCAGGGCTACACAGAAAAACCCTGTCTTAAAAAAAAAAGTATCCCCCCCTTAGGTGTCAGGGACAATGCTGTCCTTACATCTTCCTTTAGCCTCTGTCTATGACCCTGATTTACACAGAGGAGGGGCTTAACTCACTTTCTAGGTGCATGGATTATTTCCTACTTCTTCTCTTCCCTCTCTTTTTCCTCCTCTTCCTCCTGTCCTTCTTCTCTTCCTCCCCATTTCCTTCTCCTTCTGTTATTTCCTTCCTCTTCCACCTCCATCTCCTCTTCCTCTTCTTTTCTCCCTCCTCTTTCTCCTCTCCTCCCTCCCCTCTTCCTGCCTTCCCTTTTGCCTTTTTTTCTTTGTCTGTTCTCTTTCCCAAGACGTCTATCCTTGGAAAGTTCTTCGGAAGCCTTGTTTGCTGGCACGGCCTTGAAGTGTTGCTATTGCAGCTGTGCTGATAGTCTAAGAGGCGCTGCTGGGAGACAAGATGCTTTTAAAGTCTGCACAGAGGGCAGAAGCAGAAGCAACGGCCCGAGAGCAGGCTTCAAGGCCTCTGTTTCTGAGAGCTTCTTTGTTTCCTGACTTGGCTCCACCACAAAGGGAGAAGAGAAGCAAATGGCAATAAAGTGAGTAGAGTAGAATTTAGGATGGGTGGAGATTTCTCCTTAAAATCAGATGGAAGACAGAAAGTGTTACCACAAAACCAAAACACTTGATTATCCAATGGCTGCATGAGAAGTGTACTTTGAGAGATAACAGGGGAGGGTGGATAATGCTTATAAAACTACATAGGTAAATGACCACACCTTGATATGAGAAAAATAACACCTACCTCAGTGAAGTGGTGGTGGGGGGCACATAAAACTAGGTGATTTAGAGAAAGGGATGTACCAGTATCTAGAGGCATGGAGTGATGCTGGTTCCCCAAGCCCCAGGAGGAGTCAGAGGAAACTAATCAGGAGTTCGGATTTTAGCAACTCAGTTTTCAAAACTTAAGACAATCCATAGCACCCAGGGCCAGGAGGCTGGTAAGATGGGCATCCTGTCCAGAAAAGTTTGGAAACAGCTATAAAATTACATAATACTCTTTACTCAAAATACTAAGTCTATTTCTAGGAATCTAGGCTATAGTTTACAAAATAAACACAGCATACGGGCTGTAGGTTTGTTTGAGGTTGGGAACAAGGTGGAGTCTGCATTGATATCATAAGCTCGAAAAGAGAAAACCTGAGCTGTGGAAAGAGAAGGGCTGTGGCCAACACTATACTGTATTCTAAAACAACAGGGAAAAAGAAAGAAGACACACACACACACACACACACACACACACACACACACACACACACACGTGTGCACTATTCTGTAGTCTATGAACCCGGAGACAGGTGTGACGGAAGTATTCGCATTGTTACCCAGGGGAATAGGGTTACAGTGAGGGAGCTGGCCTGCTGTTGACATCCTGACTCAGAAGACATATGAAGTAGCCCAATTGCTTAGGCCCTGCGTACCTCGTGCTCACACATCAGCTGCCCCCAGCACCCCTGCCTCTCCCCAAGGCTCTAAATCAGTGTGGTTCTTAACCTTCCTAAAGTGGCTTAAAAAGCTGTGACCCTTTAATAGAATTCCTCATGTTGTGGTGACCCATAAAATTATTTCTATTGCTACTTTATAACTGTAACGTTGCTATTGTTATGAATTGTAATGTAAATCTTTGTTTTCTTATGGTCTTAGGTGACTCCCTATGAAAGGGTTGTTCACTCCCCAAAGGGATCATGACCCATAGGTTGAGAAACACTGCTCTAGGTTTGGCGAAGCACTCTTCCTGGAGAGGTCTGCCCTCGGGATGACAGGTTCAGACAGATGTCCCCTTGGATCCTTAGAAGAGAGCTTGAGCCGGGTGTGGTGGCGCACACTTTTAATCCTAGCACTGGGGGGAGGCAGAGGCAGGCAGATCTCTGTGAGTTACTGGGACATAGACTTTGGCAGCCTGGCACTTGGAATGTAGTCCAGAGGGCGAGTCACAGAGCCCAGTGGACATACCTCCTTGGCCTTAAAGAGCCTAAGTGGTTGGATCTGTCTAACACAGGGTAGTTGCTCAGGTCAAGGTGGGGTGTAGAGAGTGGGGAAAGTGGCTAACTAGTCTATTTTTCTAAACTGTCTGACTCACTCCAAATCGGTCAAAACTTCTTAATTAAACATTTTAAACTGAAAACTAAATATTTAGTAGGAAAGGATTCCAGATAAATTAATCTCAAATGGAAAAGACAGACACCATTCCAAGTATACAGTAAGAGAGGCAGAAAGACCTGGTCCTGCATCACATGCTAAGTCTCATTCTTCCAGTCCTGACCTGTGGCAAGCCAGGGGAGTGGTCAGATGGACATATTTGCATAAGCGCTCTCTCTCTCTCTCTCTCTCTCTCTCTCTCTCTCTCTCTCTCTCTCTGTGTGTGTGTGTGTGTGTGTGTGTATGTGTGTGTGTGGTGTAGTGGCAGTGGCTAGATTCATTGGCTTTAAACACTCGATATTTACTCCTATAAGTCAGCAGCAAGCTGAAAAACAATGAATAGTGCAGCTGTGGTCTTTGCCCTCACAGAGATGGGCATTAAACCAAACAAATTAAAACCCAGCTTGGGCCAGGTGGTGGTGGCATACGCCTTTAATCCCAGCATTTGGGAGGCAGAGGCAGGAGGATCTCTGTGAGTTCGAGGCCAGCCTGGTCTACAAAGAGAATCCAGGATGGACAGAGCTATTACACAGAGAAACCCTGTCTCGAAAAAAACCAAACCAACCAACCAAACAAACCAAAAATAAAAAAATAAAAAAAAAATAAAAGTAAGTAAGTAAGTCTGCAGTGGTATCTGGGATGGCCAGGAAGATCCTAAAAGGGGTGATGTCTGAATTCAGATCTGGAGGAAATGATGGGACCCAGATCAGATTGAGGAAGAAAACTAGGAGGGCTAGATCAGGGCTGCTCACCTACCCCATGGCCAATTGATTGAAAAGCAGACCAGACATACAAGGATGTGGAGGGCTCATAAATGCAGAGATTAGTCTTAAAACAAAATACTGAATGATCCTCGGTAGATGGCATTCTAAAAAAAAAAAAAGGGGGGGGGGAAGATCAGTGCTTATGAGGGATGCCCAGGATGGAGAGAGGTACAGGATGTCTCAGGCACACTCTCTGTGCAGCCCTACAATGGTGGACACCTGTCATCACACACTTGTGCAAACACACAGAATGTACAAACCTAGAGTGAGCCCTGATGTTTCCTGTGGACCTCGGGTGGCTATGATGCATCTAGAACACGCTACCAAAGGCACCACTCTGGTGAGGATTGTACGTAAGAAGTATGCCAGTGCACGCAGGGCAGAAGGAAGTATGTGGGCACCGACTGTGCTTCCATTTCACTCTAGAAGGACTGTTAAAAAAAAAAAGAATATTAAGTAAAACAGCAGGCAGGTATGGTAGCTTATGCCTATATGCCCAACACTTTGGAGGCCAAAGCAGGAGGATAATTGGGCAGCCTGAGCTACATAGTGAGAATCTACCTCAACAAACAAAACCAAAATAAAAACAGACTTTCATGCTGAATATTATAGTTTTATATGTATAGAAGAGTTAAAACACCACATTTATTTTTAAAATTTGCTAGTTGACAGAGGAAAAAAACAAACAAACTAAACCCAAACCAATCAAAATCAGAGCCAAAAACACAGCACTCAGCAGTGAGGAGCATGCCTACAGCCCAGACCCTGGCTTCTCTCATCAAAGGATATCATGGTCCTCAGACAAGTAGATAGGACAAGAGACAGACCAGACGGGCCTGAGATAACTGCGATGCCACCACCCCACGCTACTGACAATGTCAAAGGTGATAATTGAAAGACTAGGCAACGATGAATGGATTCAAATAAGATAAAACAGTGACAAACCACAATCTAAAGCCCAAATTAAATAGCCTGTTTTTAAAAATTGACTGATTAAAAAAAAATTGACTGAGCAAACAATGGTGGATATTGACAAATCTTGCATGCATGCATGAGGCTTCCAGATGACCCATGTACATAGTTTATACAGGAAGGTGGAGCCCAACTCCCCACTTCTCAGTGGTCGGGTTCAAGTGGTAACTTCCAGGAAAGACATGGAGAAAGGGACAGAGGAGGAGCTCTGTCATGAAGATGCCTTTCTGCGCAACGGGCAAGCCATGTTGATAGTCGGGTTAGAGTGACGCTTTACCCAGAGGTCTCCCATGGAAGAACCATAGCTCAGCTAGATACCTTGACAGGAGGTGAACAGCAGCCAAACATGGCTGCAGAACATTCTACAAAATTCCTAATGCTCCTTAAATCCAGCGAGGTCATGAAAACTAAGGAGCATCCTCTAAGGAAATGTCACACCCAAAAAGAGGCTACAGGCATGTAATCACTCAACATAATGTGATACTCAGAAAGAAAAATGAATAAAAATCAAACAAACAGGAAAAAAACCCAAGGGGAGAAAAAAACTAAGGTAGAAACTTGAGAGGTAAATAAAGTATTTACTGAATAAAAACATATCAATACTGGCTCATGAATTATAACTAAAGAAGCATATTAGTCTAAAACGTTAATAAAAGGAAATAGGAAACTCTGTTCTGTCCTCAATTTTCCTATAAATCTAAAACTTCTGAGAAATATTCTATTAGTAAAGGGTAAATTCATCTAGTCTATGTTGCTATAACAAAATACCCAAGCCTGGGACCTTTATAATGAAAAGTTCTCTTAGCTTGCTGTCTGGGAGATCAAATGACCAGGACTGGCAGGCACCGTGCATCTGCCTCTGGAGCCGGCTTCCTTGATCTGTAACATCATGACAGATGCTATCATGCAGCAGGGAAGAGGTCAGCGGACAAGACAGAAGTGAGAAAGTGGAGAGCCCTCCCCCCACTCCTGCTCAGCTTGCTTGCTTTCTTTCTTTCTTTCTTTCTTTCTTTCTTTATTCTTTTCTTTTTTTTTTTTTTAAACAACTCACATTTTTAGCTGTGTTAATTGTGCTCCCAGAACTACATCAGTCCCTCCCTAGGACAGCATTCCTATGGTTGTTCTAATTATTTTGTTCTAATTGCCATCTGTCAAAAATCTTGGCACATCCCAACATCCCTGTGCTGGGGGACCAATCCACCAACACACACACACATAGACAGACACACACACACACACACACACACACACACACACACACACACACCCTTGGGTCAAACTGTATCAACTTGTACAATGTTTTCTTTTTCTTTTTTAGTTTGGGCATCATCAGTTTACTATAAAAGGAGGGATGGAAACTATTTACACAGTGAAATAGTTCCCGATATCAGTGGGATGGGCAGATCACGTGACACCATTTCAACAGTGATTTTAGTCCACATGCTTTCCAAGACGGTCCCCATCTGTAAATAAGTAATCATCCTTGTCGTGTAGACCTACCTTGCTGCCTCCATTCTCTGGGAGATCTTTGTCTCCATCTTTCACACCGACTGGTTGAATCTACACACCCTCTTTTTTTTCCCTGCTTGATTCCACATCTACTACTGTTGCTTGCAGCGCCTTTCCTTGAGACTTTTCTGGATGCATAATGCCACCTTTGGTTACAGTTTTGACTACACTCCTTTCAACCGGTCCTCTGTCAAAGGCTGGAAGAAGCTTTCTAAAAAGCCTGCCCTGCAGTTTCAATAGCGTGGCGTAGCCGTCATCATGATGGCAGAGCGCATGTGCGGCTGGCAGTAGCCAGCAGTGTGGTGCGGGAGAAACAGCTGAGAACTGCATCCCGAATCGCAAGCAGATAGAGCAACTCATACTGCTATTAAAATCGTGTTTCAACTTTGATTTTTTTTCCCCCAAGTGAAATGTCAGCGAAGAGATTTTACGAACAGGCATGCCAGAAAGGCATTTGTATTTAGGCACTGGTTCCTGGGAGTGGCGGGGAGTTGAGGGGCAGGACATATCTTAGAAGGTGAGATGTCAAAGACAGCGCCTTAGCACAACAACCTTCTATAATGCAGTGCTTTCTTTTTCTTTGAGACAACGTCTCTCCATGTGACCCAGGCTGGCCTCAAACTTTACACCCCTTCTGCCTCAGCCTCCGACTGTTAGGATTACGGGCACCCATGCCTGGCAATGCTGAACTCAGGTTTACTGAGGAGGCTCATGTGCTGTCTTCCGGAGACACCAGCACTCTTCAGGAGTGGGCAGTGTCCACGTGCAGAGAGCCGCCTGGGAATGTGGGGAGTTCCATCTTGCCTTTCATGCTAGAGGCAGCTCTGGTGCTGCAAAGAAAAAACTTCAATGACTTTGGGTAGCTATATTTTCTGTCTCCTGGGGACACTACCGTCATTCATTCATTTACACTGTGCAGCCTTGGGTAGGCATTACCAAATAGCACTCCTTACCCCATTTTCTGTTCTGAGGAGGGAAAGGAATGAAAAAAAAAATCATTGTTGCCATCATCTGGCAACAGATGGGGCGGGGTGTGTTCATCAGATGCAATGGGATGGCACGGGAGGGTACTTATGTCATAAAGATTAGGTACAGATAGAGATGGGAGGAAAGACAGCCTAGAGGATTAGGGTTCTAGAATAATTGCTTATAAACCAGACTGCAAGATTGGGTAGAATGAGGGTAGCATTGCCAAACATCACTTCAGCCCTTTATCTAAAGGCAGTTCTTAAAGAAATTGGACTTTTTTTTTTTCTAAAAAAAAAAAAAAAAGAAAGAAAGAAATGAAACCATGGGCGGCATTTTGTGTGACTCCCATGAGTCTAGTGTTTTTGCAAATCTCTTCTCTGGGGAGACTTAAACCAGAAGCCTGGAGCCTGGAGAGTTTGTTAAACTCCTGCTAGTAGTTAAACTGTTTGTGTAAAGCAAAAGCACGCAGGCTGCCAGTGTCATTGGGGGTGTAGGCTCAAGAGCATCCGGGTCAGGTGGACAGGAAATTCTGTCCTGCCACTCCTCAATACAAATAAAACCTCCCTGCCTTATGGGGCCACCTCCATTGTACAGACGCACCCGTCCCTTCCTTCCTTCCTTCCTTCTTTCCTTCCTTCCTTCCTTCCTTCCCTCCTTCCCTCCTTCCCTCCTTCCTTCCCAGAGCTCAACGTTCTCCATCAGCCTACCTCATCCATTGCATCCCTTGGCATCCCAAGCTGTCCCAGGCCATGCCGTGCCATCCATCCCATCATAATAGCTGCACACCATTTTTAAACTCTCACTTTTCTGGAGCCGTCTTACCTGTCAAATTGAGATGTGAGTGAATGAATCGTGACTCCAGACTCCCCCAGTGGGTCAGGCAGCCCTGCTTTTCTTTCTCTCCCTTTACTTAGTGCTGGCCTTATATAATGTTTTGGCTCTACGGTCTATTTGGTGTTTACGCCGTTGCTTTTCTTCCACCTTCCTCTTCCTGTTTTTTTAAAACATTTTCTCTCTAAGTTCAAGGGGTGGGTGGTTGTGAGAACTGTCATTTTTGTGGAGCTGTCTGATGATGGGTGTAGACTAGGGTGTGGGGTGGGGTCCCAGGAGGAAACAGAGAGGGTGCCCTCCAAGGATGGCAGATCTGGGCTGGCAACTACAAACAGATGAGCTGTTTCAAAGGCCCTCCTCTCTCCACACCTGTCTTTCCCCAAGTGCTAACATGCCTCGTGTCACAGTGTGAGTTGGCTAAAGTTGTGGTTTCTTTTAATTCCCCCACTGTAATTTCCAGACACGCTGGTCCTTCTGCCTGGCTGACTTGACTTCCCTTAGGATGCTCGTAGAGTGAACTAATTCCTTCTTTGAAAGGGGCATATTGAAGAGAGAGAAAGGAAAACAGAAAGTTGTAAAAAAAAAAAATCTGCACGTGGAGATGGAGTCCATGTGGCCATGTGTGCCTTTCTACTGCCAGTTAGGGGGAGTTAGAGTGAGCAAGGACCAGGGCCTTCCTGGCATCATCTTTGTTGTTCTCTTGCTCTCTCTCTCTCTCTCTCTCTCTCTCTCTCTCTCTCTCTCTCTCTCCTTCCTTCCTTCCTTCTCTTCCTCTCATTTTCCATGAGATGTTTGCTCATCTTGGCAACCTGACCTCTGAGGAAAAGCTTGGAGCAAAGCAACGTGAGATCCCTGGAATCAGCAAGAATCTGGACACGCTCCGATTCCAGCCTTTAAGTGAGATGAGGGAGAAACCTTTCCCTGCTCCTGGCCAGGGTCTGGGGTCTGGGAGGAAAGGGGGTGCCTCTCCCCGCCGCTGCCCCTGTCTGGCTCCTGACCGTCTGGAATCCATTGTGTCTGCCCCAGCACCTGGCAGCTGGCATGAGCCTGCTGTCTGCAGCAGGCACACAGGCCACACTGTTGGGGATTAGATGGAACGTATGCCCATAAGATGCTTATGGCCCTTTCCCAGCACAGGACCACTCCAGCTCAAGAACAGGGCAATTAGATGAAGGCTCACGCTGAGAGGAAAGCTGTTTCCCAGCTGAACACTGTAATCCCTCTCTCTCTCTCTCTCTCTCTCTCTCTCTCTCTCTCTCTCTGCAGCCTCTCTTCTGCTCTGGTTTATCTATTTCCCTCCTTTTTGCCTCCCCCCACCCCATGCTTCTTTCCTCTCTTTCTTTGTCATGTGTGTACATGTTCTTGTGTACACATGCATGCATGTGTGAAAGACAGAGTGATGTTCTCAACCGCTTCTCTATCTTATTATTGGTTCTTTCCCCATTTTTCCCGCATGTGTGGTGTCCATGTACGTATGTATGTGTTTGCATGTGTGTGGATGCATGTCCACGTGTGTGGGCACGTGCATGTGGAAGCCCGAGGTTTGAAGTTGGGAATTGTCTTCTAATGGACTCTCCCATCTTAGTCATTGAGACAGGGGCTCTCATTCAATCTCAGAGCTTATTAGCATGGCTAACAGCTTGCTCTGGGGACCCCTGGCTCCTTCTTCAGAGACTAGAGTTACAGGTGGGAGGCCACGCTAACCCAAGTATTTATGGGTTTCTTAAGATGTGCACAGTCCTCATGTGTGTGTGGCAAGGGTTTAACCACTGAGCCACCCACCTCTCCAGCCTTCCTCCTTATTTTATTTATTGTTTTGAGATGAGGTCTCACTATGTAGCCCCGGCCAGGCTGGTACTCACGATATAGACCCGGCTGGCTTCAATCTCAGAGATCCATCTAGCTCTGCTTCCTGAATGCTGGGATTAAGGGCATAGCCACCATACTTGGCTTTCACCTTATTCTTTTGAGATGTGGTCTCCTACTGAAACTGGAGCTAGGTTCTCTTGCCTGGATGCTAAGTATTTATTCACCGAGCCATGTCCCCAGCTTCTGCTCTCTCTTCCCTCACCTGCTTTCTGTTCGCCACTCATCTCCAGCTTAGCTTGCTCCTTCTCCTGACAACCCTCTGCTCTGCCACTTTCTTCTCCTCCCTCTCTCCTCCCTTTCTCCCCCCTCTTTCCTCCCTCTCTCCTCCCTCTTGCACTTGGTTTTCCTTTCCATTCAGTCACTTGATGCTGACTGAATTTTTCTTCACTGTGTGTCGGTTTAAACAGACTGCAGCTCTTGTGGAGGGGAGACACAGTTGCAGATTGCAGCTTCAGGTATGAGTCGACAGGGGGCCAGTAACTCAGAAAGCCATGGGCACTGCCACTGGCTGAGTACGGCTACCAATTCAGACAGTTATGTTTGTGAGTCCAACCCTTCTCTGTCTGATTCTGGTGTGTTCCCTGCTTTTGTATGTTTTAGGGTGGTGGATAAAGCAGCTGTGGGTTTGGGGTGGAAAAGCATTCTTGGTTTCATCCAAACATCTAAAACAAAGGTTCTCCCAGCTTTGGCATGCACACAGGTGCCTGCCCAGCTCCACCAGAGTTTCCAGTGCAATTGGGGTGGGGCCTGAGAGTCTGTGTCTGGCAGGTCCCCAGGTGAGACTGATGCTAATGGCCTGACATTGACCTTGAAGTTAGGAGCTAGTCTGAACTCAACCCCAAAGGACAGTAAACATCTTCACCACCTCCATGTGTGTGTGTGTGGGGGGGGGTATGGGAGCTCTTAGGTAGCTAAACACTGACTTGTTTCACAAAAGGGTCTGTAAAACTGTCCACCATGTAAAAGTGACATGGTGTGAAAGGAATCAAACTAAGGGAACATATAGATGAATTTTGGCTTAAATCAGGATAGTTTGCCCTCTTTTCAGAATTATATAGGCTGCTCTTCCAGTTCCTGGCTGACTGCATCTTGTTGGTATTCCAAGTAAAGGACCTCTGAAAGGCCTCTTAACAACTTTATCACTTGAGCAATTTACTAGGTAGAAGTCCACTGATCTCCTAAAATATTAACCTATAGGATTTGCCAACATAGCAATGGTATAGTGAGCATCGGTTAAGCAATTGTGGGTGTTGTGTACACATGTTTGCTTGCCAAAGAAAAGAAATCTGCATGTGGTGGAGCCTAGCACTCTGGTGGGAGAGACCAGAGGAGGATTTCAAGTTCAAAGCCAGACCTGGGATACATAACATAACATAACATCCCTGTTTCCAAACACCCAAACCCAAAATCAATCAAGCAATCAATCAAGCAAAACAAAAATCCCAAGAATACCACCACTAACAAAAAACTTAAGAATTACAGTGGAGGACCCCTCAAAAGCTAAGTAGGCTTTTTACTTTCTACTTTCTACTCTCTACTTAAACTAAGTATGAAAAGAAAGACATCAATACATGCAAAACAACAAGAAATGATCATAATCTTTAACAGAATTCAAAGACTCTAAGTGCAACAGACTATAGAGAGTTCAGAGGAGGATTGTAACTATACTCTTTTGTGTATAGGCACAGAAAGTAAAATTTAACTTGATAAAAAGGCGGGTGGAATGAGATAAGTTTGTTTTATCATGATTCAAAAAATGAAAATATAGCTTTGTGTTAATAAAAAAAAAAAGCTACGGCAACTTCATTGAATGTATACCTGGCTAGTAAAGACAGAAGTACATTTGCCTGCAACGAACCTAGACCAAGTTATGAACTTGTCACTACCACTGTGTGGACTTATAGGGAGCATTAACCTCTTGGAGCCTTGGTTTCTGCAAAAATAAGATGGGGGATTTCCAGCCTCTATCTGTATCAACTAAGCTTCCTGCAGGACACATGAAGCCAGGGTGTTTAATACAAGACAAATATTATCAAAGGGCTGTTAAAGAGCTATAGACAAGTGGCTGGCGGATGGCTCCACAGTTAAGAGTACTTGTTCTTTCAGAGGACCCAGGTTGTATTCCTAGCACCTACACACTGGCTCACTACCATTTTTAACTCCAGCTCCAGAATATCTGATACTCTCTTCTGGCCTCAGTGGGCACTACTCACACTTGCGGAATACAGATATGCATGCAGACAAAACACCCACACATATAAAGTGGAATAAATAAATCTTTAAAAAAAAACAAAGATTTAAAAAAAAAACTATAGGCACGATTGGGAAGACAAGTTGACGTAAGACCTTGGTTTTTTGTTTTGTCTGTGTGGCCATGATATCCAGGAAGTTGCCCTCTCTAGTCAGAGCTCTAGAAATGATGCCCTAGGCTGTGATCCAGGGCAACACTGAGGCTTCTGCTACGGCTTGTTCTCACACTGTGAACACAGGAAGGGTGTTTGCTGATCCTCTTAGAACAGCAGTTCTCAACCTGTGGGTCACGACCTCTTTGGGGTCACTTGTCAGATATCCTGTATAACCAGATGTTTACATTACAATTCATAACAGTAGCAAATTTACAGCACGATAACGCTATGGTTGGGATCACCACAATATGTGGAACTATATTAAAGGCTCACAGCATTGCGAAGGCTGAGAGCCACTGTACTAGGAGGATGGACTACAGCTCTATTCTGCCTTGTGGCTGCACCAAGACTTCCTCAGGTAGGCAGAAACTAAATAGAACTGTTAGGGAGGCCAGCTGAGGAAGTGACGTTCTTTTTTTTTTGCCCTGAGATCTTGGGGAGGGGCACAGACCCTGGAAAGAGGTAGAAGCATGTACCATCCTCAGCCACCCATCTTCAGTGTAGAGCAAAAGCATGAGGGATGCTGGGAGATGCCTTTCCTTAGCCACCTTGTCAAATCAGTGTAGAGGACTGAGGATGGGCAACATTTTGAAAATAAGTCAAATGGGATAAAATAGGAAATAGCAGTGCTTCGCATAAAGCAAATGTCATTTTATAAAACTTATTTTGGTGTTTATGTTGGAGTGTGTGTGTGTGTGTGTGTGTGTGTGTGTGTGTGTGTGTGTGTGAGAGAGAGAGAGAGAGAGAGAGAGAGAGAGAGAGAGAGAGAGATTAGGTCTTGGCTGATGAATTCCAAAAAGGTGTAAAAAGCCCTAAAGTTAAAAAAAAATTAGGTGAATTGAATAATAATTTGTTGGCTTCATGAGTCGTAGAGGACAAAACAAGCGTTGTGCTCTATTAACTCATTTGCCTTTCTGAAGCCACATTTCCCATGGTTCCCCAGGTTCAGTACTGCATGTCTGTAAGGTCCGGTGGCACCTGCCTAGACCTACAGCATCCACTCAGGACTCTCCCACCCTCACAGTGTTGCTGGTGGTCAGGGCTGGGAGTCCTCAAAGAAACAGACTGAGTGCTCCACTAGAGTTTTCAGGTTCTTGTAGGTATCAAAGAATACAGACAGAAGACAAAGCCAGGAGTCAGGAGGATGTCTGTTATGGGGCAAAGGTCCGCATTACAAGGTGACAGACAGAAGGATCACTGAGTTTGTGATAGCGTGCTGGATGGACAATCTTCATTTAAGGGGATGTGAAGGTAATATATCCGGACAGCTGTTTCCTCCAAATCTCAACATCCCACCTGAGGGAGGAAAGAGGCTCATAAAACTAAACACGCTCACAAAACCTTCAAGCCTCCACAAACCCAGAGCTAGAAGACTCACAGGGCCTCTCCCTCAGGTTGTACAAGCAGCAAACAATTTCTGGGGGAGAGGAGACTTTCTTCAGTGGAGCTCCCCGCCAGTTGCTCTGGTCCAGGGATGAGGCTTTTCTCAGTTGTCACCCATGCTGGGGAGGGCTTCTCAGTGAGTCATCTGTATGGTATCGCCTTCCTCCAGTAAGCCTAGGAACCACAGCAAATCTCTTGGTTCACTAAGTGAGACTGGCCCTGTGTGTGTGTGTGTGTGTGTGTGTGTGTGTGTGTGTGTGTGTGTGTGTGTGTGTGTGTCTCTTCTTGGGCTTGTCATGTTGTCATGGGTGCCCTATCTGGGATGAAGAGACGTCGGCTCATGTCTCTCCAGAAAAGGTCAGGCAGCACAGGGAGGTCCCATACATAGGGCTTACTAAGACTTGCTTCCCTTTGATGTCCTTCGAAGGGTTTCTCAGGTGGCATCAGGCACGTGACAGGAGCAGGCAGTTTTGCTAGATGAACAGAATGGAGAACTGCTCCTGTGAAGCGAAGCACAGGTGGGTGTGGTCTTGTGGGTCACAGTGGGGTGATGTAATACTGCTCCCAGTATCGCACCAGCCTGTAACCGCTTTGCTGTCTGCACCTCTTATCCCTTTATCTATCTAAATACATGGATAGCTACCCACAAAATAAAACAAACGAGGACAGAAAATGGAGGGAGCAAGCAAGCAGCAAGCTAGCTTGGGTGCTTGCTTTCTTTTAGACCCAGACTAACTTTCCTGGCTCATTAAAGATATGCTTAGTGAACAGAACAGCAGCTGGCAGTTAGCTGCAGGAAACAAGGCTGGACACACTGTGGAATTTCTTTTAGAGGGGACTCCGAATACTCACCTCAGAACAACAGGCTTGGCTTCCAGATGGATCGATTTGCCCTTCAGTTGGCAAGTTGCTTGGGCTTTCCCAGTACCAACATCTGGACGCTCAGAGACCGCTCCAGGGCCAGATCTGAAGCACACGAAAAGCGTGCTTTGAGATTTCACTCACTGAAGGGCCACCGTCATCTTTTTCTTCATGGCCCAAATTATTTCAAGGCTTTTCAGTTCTTTTGGGATGGTTTCAATTTCATTTTCATTAAAGATACGTGAAATTTAAAACTGGGTACAAATTGAATAGTTTTTAAATTTTTTTCTTGGTGTTGAAATTTCTCATTATCTGCCCTTACCTATACTCCATGCCGCCCCCCCGACCCCCGGCCTGTGCTTCTTTCTTTTTGCTTGTAAGAGGCTGTCCATGATAGAATAACTGGTTTTTCCTGGAATGGCTAATACATAATTAAAAGAACACCATTCACGAATAACAATTTGCTGATTGTTCCCTGAGCCCCTGGGAGGTGCCTGGAGACCGCCATGCCTGTCTGTAGCTAAGGGAGTGTGACAATGTGATAGGCCTCCTGTCAAGGCCTAGTAGGAATTCAAAACTGAGGTGTGTTGATCCTACAGAAAGCCAAGCTTCTGTTCTCTTCCAACCAGGTGGCTGCAGACTCTCTCTCAGAACGTGGCCCTGACTACCGAAAACGTTCTATGACAGTTTGTCCCCAGATCAGGGAGGCCAGGAAATGGACCAGTTCTGCTGGACACCTAGGAAAGATGAGGGCTTATTAAGGAAGTGGGGGAGGGGTGGGGATTGGGGAGTTGTAGGGGGCCATGAGGGGTGACCAGTGGGGCAGATGGGGTGTGTGCTGACTGAGAGGGATTAGGAAAATGAACTCAGCACTCACAGAGAGTAATTATGAGAATCAGGGAACTTCTTCACAGTGGGTCGGGATTAGAGCGTGTACCATACCGGGAAGGGGAGGTGTGATCTCAGGATGTCTTGTGTACTAAGATGCTGTGGGGGTTGCTTGAGAGTGTGATGGTATTTATTAGAGAGTGATGCCAAATCAGATCTCCCCAAAGAGCTGCCTTTCGAAGAAACATTAGAGTTCAATGAAGCGTCGCTTGATAGCATGTCTGGGACGGGGCTGCTGCTGGCCACAGACAACAGGGCACATCATGGTGGACGTGAGAGATGGAAACAGAAACCTGTGAGGAGGGACAAGGTTGCAGTCATGTCCTAATGACCTAAAGACCTCCTTATGTACAGATCTGAGATGTGCCCCCCACAGGCTCCTGAGCTTGGAAAGTCGGTCTCCAGATGGTGGCCCCCACTTAGAGAAGTTGTGGCACCCAGGAGAAGTAGGCCTACCAGGGCACGGTGCCCGAGCTTATTTCTCTGCTGCTGTGATAAAACACTGACCAAAACCAACTTGGGGGTGGAAAAGGTTTCTTTTAGCTTCCATCAAGAAAATCCAAGACAGAAACCTGGAGGTAGGAACCAAAGCTTGCTTTCTTACGAAACCCAAGGACCTCAAAGTCAAGCAATAGCCAGCCATGGCCGTGGACACCGGGTATTATCTCTCTTTACCCAAAAGGCACTTCACCAAGCCGACCCCCATGTTGCCCAGAAATGGACACATTGAGGACACACTGGGTTGTTAGTGTTGGAAGACAGAAGCTGGTTCTCCTATCAGATGGGGAGAGGGTGGGGGTATTTATTGGAAGAATATAGGGAATTACAGAAGTGGAGGAGACAGACCTCAGGCAAGCTTGGGCAATCTAGGCAGAAGGAAAAAAAATTCACTAGAACTTTGCAATGGAAGTGAATCAACCTGGGTGGTTTTTGGTTTTTTGTTTTTTGTTTTTTTTAAATTCAGATACTTTCAGGGAATTGAAATAAGGTCTCCTCAATTTGTGACACCCTGTCCTGATAGATCTGGGCAAAGCACCATCTCACTTTGCTTCTTTTATTTCATCCTCTCATTCCTTTTCTCTCTTCCCCAAAGACAACCACTTTAAATAAACTTGATTTACACCCTTGATTTAAATTCATAACCACGGATAGAAAGCATGCGTGTGCATTTAACATTTTCACAATTCTTTTCAGACTGTCAAGTGTGTCTAAAGGTCTCTCTGTGGTACTATGTGGGTGCTTAGTTTGATGGCTATAAGTTACCATGCAGTATTTATACCCTTGCATGCAATTATCAACAGTAGTCTTTAGACCCGTCCCTGGAGATGGTCACCTCGTTCTGTCTTCAGTGCTGGCTACACAGGTCACTGTAAGAACCAGCTTCATATGCATTCCTGCTGTTCTGGCTGAGAATTTTCCCACAACACAGGTCTCACCATCACTCTGAGGATGGGGAGGCAAGAGGAATGAAGGCTACTCATCAGGCATGCATACCCTGTGGTATCATTCTGCAGATTCTAATGCATTAGACAGAAGCGAATCCTGGGGTCGGTTTAATGTGATGTTCCAAGTGTATCTGAGGAAATTACCTACAGTATCCACACCAGAATCAGATGCTGGGTTACGGGTACAGATAGATGGCCTTTGTGACATTAAGCAAATACCAAGACTTATTTTCTGAAAGGATGGGTCACCTAGTGTGTTCTCTCTCTCTCTGCCTTGTGGTCCTTGGGTTGGAGCCCAAGAGCCTCTCACCTGCTAGGCAAGGACTGCATTACCAAGTTACATCTCTAGTCCTTTTGCTCCTGAGTCTACCAACTCTTTGTTTTTAATGTCCAGTGTCAACTTGGTTTTCACTTATGATTATTTGCTCTTTGTAACTGAATTCTCCTTTCTTTTTTAAAGTAAAGGATGACAGTTATTGTTAGGTTTTTGTGTCCTTTTTTATTATTGTGACTCCATCCAGCATTGATCATTCTGTTGGTTTTTCTCTGTTCTTATTTCTTACTCTGTGTTCATGTTTGCTTAGATCAGTGGTTCTCTAACCTGTGGGTTGCAAGGGCTTTGACTGACACTTTTACAAGGCTCGCGTATCAGATATTCTGCATATCAGATATTTACATCATGATTCATAACAGAAGCAAAATTGCAGTTATGAAGTAGCAACAAAAATAATTTTACAGTTGGGGATCACCAACCACAGCATGAGGAAGTGTGTTAAAGGGTCGCAGCATTAGGAAGGTTGAGAACCACTGTCTTGGGCTATTGAGTACCTAGGCTGTATGGTGACCCTCAGCAAAGGGGCGTTTCCTCAATCCCTATACTGTGCCAGTCCCAGAGCTGAGAGAAAAACTAGGTATGGGCCTTGAGGGAGAAGTACAAATGACTAGATGGAGCTGGAAGACCCTCCAGGACAGGGAGAACCCCACATGACACCTCCTATCATTTTTGTCTGGGAGGTCTTTTTTTTTTTTTTTAATCTTCCTGAGTTATGGCAGCCTGGTGCTTGAAATGAGATTCAGGGGTCTTGAGAGACTGACACACAGGGAATGGAGAGTTTGTCTGCCCACTCCGTACTTTTTGTGACTCCAAGAGGGTTTGGGCAGTTCTCTGCAGCCAGGCTGTTGATCTGGCCTTCCTTTCTCAGGAAGAGGTGGTTTGTGAACAATGATAAACCTAAAAGGCTGGTGACAGAGAGAAGAAAGCACAAACAAGACATCCTTGCTCCTGAGCCCTCACTCTTTGCTCTCCCCTCTTCCACTCCTCTTCCCCAACCCCTTTAATTCTGTGTCACAGTGTGATATTTGGGTATCTGTACGCATTTAACGGTGATCAAGTCAGGGTGATCAGCAACTCCATCATCTCAAGCCGTCATCGTTTCTTTTTGGCGAGGCTTTCAAAATCTTCCCTTCCAGCTACTTCGCATTGCACAATGCATTGCCATTGATCAGAGTCGTGTCCTGGTCTGTACACCCAGCCTGTTCCTGCCTTGGGGGTTGTCCCCCTACGCTGCCCTCAGCAAGTTTCCCTCCTTGGCTCCTCACAGAGTCTCTCCACCTGCTTCAGAGCAGTTTCAAGCTGCTTGTGGGATGTCCAGGCTGAACCCCAGGGGGAAGGCAGAGAGCACATAATGGGGCTGCAGCCTCCTTCTAGTGTCTGGCCTCAGCTCCAGAGGGGGATTCTTATGGGGTGGGCGTAGGTCACGTGACCACTCTGTTCCCATGGTTAGTTAGCAGGAAGACCAGTAAGACAGTGAGTGGGCTTCCTGGTGACTTTTGTAGTCAGCTCTGTGAGAAACTGAGGGAGGATTGAAAAGTTCTAGGCCAGCAGGTGCTACAGAGTGAAATCAGAGCCAGCTGGGGGGACAATGTAGTGAGAACTTGTCTCAAAATTTAAAACCCCCAAAAAGGTGCAGGGGGATGAGTAGTTTAGTGGAAAAGAAAGCTTTCGACTCCTAGAACAAAAACAAAACAAAACAAAACAAAACAAAAACCCTACCCATGCAACGGCTAGGCAGGGTTGCAAGTAGCAGTGGTTTTCTTACTGCTTAATTACAGTCCCACCTCTAGCCCTGCTACAACTATTCCAGGAAAAGGAGAAGGGCTTCCAACCTTGGCCTTCCTGGGGTGACTTGATTTTTCCATGCCTTCACTTTTAAAAAATGGTTAACCACTCCATCACCTGTTCCAATGGAGGATTGGCGTGGGGTTGGCGGGAGCAGAGAGAAAGAGAGAAGGGGGAGGAAGAGAGGAAGGGAGAGAGAGAGAGAGAGACAGAAAGAGAGAGATACTGAGACTATTCCACCATGAATCCCAGGGGGCTACAGTAACTCAAATGTGCAGAGAAAAAGCACAGTGAGTGTGCAGGATGGCTTCCGGTTTGGCTCATCCTAGAGAGTCTGGCTCCTTTCCCGCATAGACAAGACACACTTCTTTAAAAATGGTCTGATTTCAACTTCAGCTAGCGCGAGCAGCCAGTACAACAGTCAATGGTATGTTTCACTCACATGCAACCCTATGAAAAATAAGTGCTATCTTTAGGGCCTTTGCTGTGCCAAGCCTGGGATGAGGATGTTTTCATTTTATTTTTGTTCCTCTCTTCCCTGAGAGGCGCATCTGCTTAGTGCTGATGCTGAGTGCTTTCTGCTCTCGGTAAGAAAAGCCAGGGCCAGCTTTGGAGAAATTCCCATAGTCTGTGCTCTTTGGGGAAGATAAGCCCTTCTACCATCTTGAGACCTCAGAGAAGAGTCAGAGCCGTATTTCTAAGTGACCGTAGGTTGTATGCCTGGGAGGCCATAGGTGCCACCGGGATATGCAGATCCACAGGTCGCCTTGATCAGGTCCCTCTTGACCAGGATCTTGAGGCCTGGCATGAGTCAGACAGTGAACTTGACTTCTGGTCTTGGGAAAGGTTATAGGTCGGGCTTCACTTGGGGTTTGTGGGAAGACGGCTGTGGGAACACCTTGGCAACCTGTCCAGGTGACAAGGCATAAATGACAAGGAGAATCTCTTCACTGAAGCAATGAACGACAAAGGAGAAATATAGGTGGCCCTCCATATTCACCCCACCGAATGAGAAAAAGAAATAAAAAGGAAAGGGAATGACTGCTCCTAGGTATGGTGGAGGAGTAGGTTTATTGTAGTTATGAGAGCGAGCATGGTCAAAGGCAGGGACATCTGGGAGAGTTCAGAGTGGACATGACCCTGAGCCATGTAAGGAGAGGGGAAAAGGAGGGAGGAGAGAGATCCAGACCAAGAGGCTAGGAGGGTAAAGGGTAGATGAAAGGCCAAGTAACCAAAATGGTTAGTTACATAGGAAGGTGCAGCTTGGGGAAGGACAGCCCAGCCCTTGGGCTGGAGAGCTTTAGGGTAGGAGGGCAGGGTATGCCAGCCATACCCTGTAGCAGGTAGGGACTGAGGGATGCCAGGTCCACTTCGATATGTTAAATAGGTATTTCAGCCATTTGTCTTGAGTTTCAGACCTAACACCCACATCTAAGGATTTGACCTCCTACCGTTCAATCAGGCACAGGACAAAAGTATTGTTAAAAATCATATCCACACTAAGTGTATATAGAGTTTTTTTTCTTATTATTCCTTGGGTACTGCAGCTTGATTTGTTATACAGCATCTACCTTGTATTGGGTACTATAAGTCATCTGGAGTTGTATTAAAAGATACAGCAGGATGTGTGTCAATTCTCTGCAAATACCATCCCATCTGGTATAAGGGCAATGAGCATCCACTGATTTGAGTATTCTCTTCCAAGGGATGTCTGTAGTGAGGACCGCCCCACTCCCGCCCAGACATCTCTGAACTTTGGGCTAATGAGTCATGAAGATTGTCTAACACTGGTTGTTTTAATCAACCTTGTCAAGTTGGGGCTAGAATTAGGATTGAAAGTCAATATTTGTGGGGCCTCAGGTGTCAAGGAAGAAGAATTCGTATCATCTAGAAATGATATTAAAGGATGAAGGAGGATATGCATCAGTTCTATGCAAACATCCTCCCATCTTATATATTTTTGGATGCATATAAACATCTCATCTTATGTATATTGGGAAAAATGTCAGGCTCAAGGGAAGCACTCCTATGGAGGCATTGTGCCCAGAGGTAATCAGCTTTGGGGATGCTGTGTGCTGAAAACAGGCATTTCTCTTCTCTTTTATACAGAAAATAAAAGAAAGCAAGAGAAATGGAATGAAGAAAAACAGTCTTGGTATTAGAGTGGACAGAAGGGTAGATTAAACAAAAGAAATTACCCCAGCAAAAGGATCTTAGGACAGTCGTGGACAGAAAGACCAGGGAAGGCTGGAAACAAAGAGTCTACCCACAGTTAAACTCATTAGGGGGACCACAGAATCCACTGGGCACCCCAGTTCTACCAGATACCAAGACGTTGCCACAAGTGGTATCATAGTTAGCTTTAGCTGTCAACTTGGTAATAGACCTAGAGTCATATAGGAAAAGGGAACCTCAGCTGAAGAACGGATCAGATTAGACAAGCCTGTGGTGGGCCTCTGAGGCATTATCTTGATTGACATAGGAGCCCACTGCAGGTGGTGCATCCCTATGCAAGTGAGCCAGATGTCCCTGTGCAAGCCAGAAGAAGCAACCCAGTAAGCAGAGTTCTCTGTGGTCTCTGTTCCAATTCCTGCCTCAGGGTTCTTGATTTGGCCTCTCCTATTGATGGACTTATAATTTGTAAGCTAGTGTAAACTCTTTCCTCTTCGAGTTGGTCCTGGTCAGTGTTTCATCAGAACAACAAAAATCAAGCCGAGAGAAGTAGGACCTGTAGAATGCTGTATGTACTAAGACCTAATGTCCACCATATTGGTGTGTACATCTTTGCTCAGTCTGGGATATGGGGCAGCAGACACCTGGCTTTATGGTTATTTTAATGGAAGGTGTGGGACTCACAGGGAATGGCAGATTCCTCACATATGGCAAAGGGGTTCAGAGTCTGAGCCATCAAAAGACTTCCTCACGAAGCCATAATAATCTTCAACATCTGCAATGAAAAGTGACCAACACTGCTATCCATGTGACTCTGTTGAGAGCTTCCATGTCTAGGGTATCTCAAAGTTTCTCTCTTTTTTCTGATACTAACCCCACAGTGCCCACAAATCTGGAATCTTTAGCTCTGTTGTCACCTCTCTCTTTTCTAAATTTCAGACTCTTGTATTCAATCTACTAAATGACCCTTAAACACTATTGAATCATTATCATGTGTGACGTGTGTGTGTGTGTGTGTGTGTGTGTGTGTGTGTGTGTGTGCGCGCGCGCACAAGCATGCATACATGTGTGTGCATGCCAATGCTTGCATGCAGCAGCCAGAGGTCAATATGGGTCTCCTGGATCCTAAAGCATTATGTTTTAGGAGATTAAACGTGTCGACATCTGAGCTGGATGATCAGGCTGGGCTGCATGATTGGGAAGAGCCAGGAGTGATGATGGTACCCCCCACTAATTGCAGCACTGGGGAGGTTGAGGAAGAAGAACTGGAGAGGTCCAGGCCAACCAGGACTCCATACTGAATTTCAACTATCCTGGGCAGCCTAGTAAGACCTTGCTTCCCCACTCTCACCCTTGTCCCACAAGGCCCAGTGCTGCCTCTGTCTATTAACTGTGTCGCCCTTACACACTACAGACTTTCTGTGACTTAGTCTTATCTTCTGTAGAATGGGGATGACCCTATCTTCCAGGGTTATCATGAGGATTAAATGAGTTAGCACATGGGTGTCACTGACGATGTTGCCTGGGTCACAGGAAGCTCCAGGATTGCTAATGTCCATTGCCTATCATGGTTTCCCCAGTTTCCTTTTGTCGGCTAGTTCTTGATTATACGGGCTGGAGCATTCTAGATCACAACTGAGTCCATTTTTCTCTTCATCTCTTATCTGGTTCAGAGTCTGTTGATCCAGCTTCTCCTGTTTTTTCCTTTTTCAGCCCTCTGTCTCCTGACTCACTGCCACGGCCTTAGTTTTGGCCCTATTATCCCTCTCTGTGACAGTAGCCATCCTCTGATGGGTTTATCAGCTTCCACATACTTCTGGGTAATAAAAAGTCATAAAATTAACTTCCGTGCTCATCAAACAGCTAACATTGTCAAGTCTCCCATGGCAAACTAGGCGATGTTCTAATAACGTCCCATGGTTTGCTGCTGAGTTGTCATGGCCACTGCTAAACAGGCACATTTATCTTTCCCTTTTGTAGATGGGGAAAGCAAGGCACAGAGCTCTTAAGGGACTTGCCTGGAGCCGTACAGCAATGTGTGCCTAGGTGAGATTTGAACCAAGACTCCCCCGAAGCACACATCTGCTCACCGTGCCAACTCCATGCATGTGGTTACCAGAACAGCTGTTCAGTCTCATAATGGAAAAGTTTAGTTTCGGTGTATTTTCTCTTTGGTTCTGGGAAGGCAACCTAAGGTCTGACGTATGCTAAGTGTGAACTATGCCACTGAGTCACAACCCCAGCCTTGCTAGCTCTTATAAACTAAAACTGTGAAATAAGTTGAGCTTAGTTGCTATAAAATAGATGGATTAACATTTTCCTGTTTTTTAAGGTTATTTTATTGTATGCTTATGAGTGTCTGTCTGCCTGTTTGTATGTCTATATGTCTGTATGTGTATGAAACCCATGCATGTCTAGTGCCTGCAAAGGCCAAAGGTGGGCATCAGAACCCTTGGAATTGGAGTTACAGATGGTTGTGAGCTGCCATGTGGGTGCTGGGAACAAAGCCTGGGTCCCTTGCAATAGCAACAAGTGTTTTATCTCTCCAGCCCCCTAACTTTTTTTTTTAAATTGAAATGTTTGGAGACCACTCAGTACTGTAAATGCTGCTTGTCTGATACTTTTCTTCTATTTGAAATATTTTAAATTTCCTGTTTATTTTTGCTAGCTTTCTGGCATAAATAGTAGTTCTATAACTATAACTATATATATGTGCACTCACACATATATTTATATATGTTTGACCACACATGTTTAAATATGCATTTGATTTTTTGCCCCTCTCTCTCTAAACCTCACATTTAAAACCCATCTCCATGTGTAACATTGTTTTTAACTTGTCAGTTATTGTTACTTGATGATGATGATGATGATGATGATGATGATGATGGAGATTGGCGGTAGGTAATAGTAGTAATACTTGAGACAGGATCTTGCTATGTAACCCAAGCTGGCCTTGAAATCCTCCTACCTCAGCCTTCCCGGTGCTGGACTGCAGGTGTGTGTCACCACACCCAGCTGTGCTTGGTCTGTTTTTCGTTTTTTAATTTCCTAGCCTTTCCTTTCCGTCTCTTTTTCCAGTGTAGACTCATCCACATTGCAGATTTACCCACAGTGCAGTTTGTACTCATTCCCAAGTTACTCATCTTGTTGGAGAATCCTGTCTGTAGTCTGCATCTCTGCTTCCGCACTGAGGTCTGCATGGCCTGCTGGCTGCACATCTCTCTCTCTTCCTTTCTTCTTTCCTCTTTCCTCTTCTCTCTTCTTTATTCCTTTTCCCTTCTGGAACACAGCCTGTTCCCCATGAAGGATCTGTGGGTCTGGAACCCATTGCCTTTTCCTTCACTACAGGTGGGTAAGGCCAGAGTGCATCCTGACTCCCCAGGAACAGCTATGAAGTGGGGCTGTGAAAGGGGGCATTTTAGGGGGGTTAGGGGGGGCGACCGTGTCTTCTCACTGCAAGTCTCTACTCACCTCTTCCTGAGAGCCTACGGCTACTTGCTGGGAATGTTGGGAAACATTTAAGTGACAGCTTACGTAAGGGCTGCTGGCTGCCTGACGCGAGGAGGACTGTGGCGGGGTGTTTGAGCAGTCCAGGAGAGGGTACTTTGTAGGCAAGGTGCAAGTGCTGTGGGTTACAACAGAAAGGCGCCTTGTTACACCATGGCAGTGGAGCAGAAATCAGTGTAAGTTACTTGTCCCTGGAGCTTTGCCAAAAGGCTTCATTTCCTGACCACTAAGCCCTTTGAAGTCTACATGCCCCGCCCCCACCACTGCTATAAACATCATGGAGGCTCCAGGGCCAGTGCCATTCCAGTCACACCTGCTGGTACAGATCTGTCCCCAGGAGGTGGATTTCTGTACCTTGTGGTGCTCATCTGCAGCCTCCTGAGGCAGCTACATTGGGGTTCCCAGCCAGGAGTAGCTGGTCCATGTGTATTACAAGGGTCCACTGTTAGCCAGGGTACAGGCTGATCTCTGGTGGTACATGGAGAAGATGGGGCGTTCCAAAGCTGCATCCTTTTGTGGTTGCCACCTCTCAGTCTCAGGAACACTTACAGAAGGCCGGATTCATTGGGTCTCTTGATGCGCGATGAACGTCTGCCTTAATGATCTGAGTTGGCCCTGGGTGGAGTAGCTGCAGGGGTGTGGAGTAGCTGTAAGAGTGTGGCGTAGCTGCAGGGGGTGCTCTGCTTTGTCTCAACTGTTAACAGGTCGCAGCTCTTCTTCGGTGTCAACTTGTTTTCCCATGAACCACCAAGGGTAGCAATTTCCCTGCCTTATCAGCCTAGCAATGAGAAGGCCAGTTTCCAGGAAAGCAGCCACTTGATCCAGCCTGGTGAAAGCCTTTCGCAGCCCAGCCCACTGCTCTGGCCTTTGCATCCCAGCACTCAACAGGAGGCCATGTGACAGCGTTTTTTTTTTTAAGTTGGCAAGCCTTCCTTTTCCCCTGCAGCAGGGTGGTTAGTTTGCAGAGTGGTAGGGATGCCTTGAGCCTTTGAACAACCCAGGCTCTAAGCCTGCATTGGTTAAGGACAGCAAGGCAGGAGCTTGTGGGGCCTGGGCTTGCTGGGTGGGCCCAGAAAAGCCCTTCCCTTCCCTGGGGTTCTTCCCTCCCAGCTAAGCTCCATGTCCTGTGAACCCAGTGGGGAACAATGACTGTGATGCTGACAGGCAGTTGTTAGGTCCCTCCCACCCTGGCTGTGGCCTTTGATTAAACAGCAGCAGTGGTGGGTGGTGGTGGGGTGTGCTTTGGAGACCCTGTGAATAATCTGGGTGAGTGGCTTGTGGTTGCAGGAGGCTCTCTTTATAACCCTATATGCCTCCCCCCCAAGAGCCCCAATAAGTGATGTGGCCATGCCAGCAGGGCTGTCTTTCCATAGCTGCCCCCAGGAGTCTCTGGCCCCCACCAGTGGCTTCTCCTGTTTCAATTTCCACATCTCTTGCTTTTGTAACTCAAGGAGCTCCTGAGCTTCGGAACAGCTGACAGCCGGACAGCTCCTAGTGGTGGCACCTGGGGAAGGGGTTGATGGGCACAGACTTGCCAGCCTTGCTCTGGGGCACCCTGTCCCTAGCTGCTATGAGTCATTTGAAAAGTGAGCAAGAACGTACCACCCCCCCCCCCCCCGGGTGAGTGTAGGGAGGGGTCATCCTCGGTGCCAAAGCCAGGGAGCATGGCAAGGCCCTGTGTACAACGATGGGTGGAGTTAAGGCCAGTTCACGGGAGAGTCACAGACGGCCCTGCTGTCTCTACAGACCATTACCTCAGAAGGAAGCTGGCTGTGTCTCCAGCGGGCATCACTCTAAAAATCAGTGGGCATTGCAATGCGTTTCGGAGCTACTTCTTTGCATTCAGGGGCACTGCATTGGTTCAGAGGGCGCTGTAGTGAACTCGGGGCGTTTTATTTCATTGCAGGCAGTGTGTGTTGTGTTGCGTTCATGGGGTCTCATTACACTGGGGAGGGTTTGCATACTGCATGTAAGTATACACACGGCTAGACTGCTTGCACAATCCTCCACCCGGCCCCCTCCCCTCGCCGCCGAGAGTGTATGGAACCTTTGAGTTCCCACGAAGTCCAAACTTTCGCTTGTGCAGATGAGGAGCCTAAAGCCAGAGGAGAAGCAGAAGTGGAACCTGAGACTGTCTTCCTTCCATTTCCTCAGGTGGCTCAGCTTCACACCCCTGCAGTTCCACACTGCACCTGGAATAGGGGTGGGCAGTGTGCGCATGTGCTGGGACAAGGCGTGAGGAGAAGTGGGTGATGAACGGCCACAAAGCCCAGGCCTCACCCTCTGTCCCCTCTGTCCCTTTGCTCTACCGTAGACACTCACACAGAACCTCCCTGGTACCCTCCCAACGCTGTCAGCTCTTCCTTCTGGGCCGGGGGGGGGGGGGGGGGGTTGGGACATGGGGGTGGGGAAGGGAGTTAGGCTAGTCCGAGTTTGTGACTGGAAAGAACGCTGCAGCCACCCCCACCCCCACCCGCATCCAGCTGTCTTTTTTATTACTGTGTGCTTGGAACGAAGGAGCTAAACATGTCACCAGGGAGTGCCTGGCAGTGCTGACGCTCGCTCATGGCAGAGTTACTGTAGCCAAGAAATCGTCAGGTTCTGATTTATCCTATTGCCAAGTGCTGGGTGGAAAGTTCTGAGAACAGTGCTGGAGATGACAACACGTACAAAAGCAGCTCCCTGGCTTGGAGGGGCGTCTTCCCTCAGAGCTCTGGAATGCCATGCATCTGTTTATCTCCTGCCATGCCAGCCCACCAAAACTACCCACCCCTGCTGCCCCCGTGGGCTCAGCGTGCCATGGCATTTAATAAATGTTAAAAAATAGTAACATCAGAGCCAGTGACTCTCGGGCTACTGTCACAAAGGTTCCTTCTTGGTGAGGCCCGATTGGCTGAGCCAAGGACTATAGAGAGAGGCCAAGCCAGGCGTGGGATTGCCCTGCACCTGGCTCATAAGCTGAGGTCACTGTGAAGCGGACAAGGCCAGGATGTTTGGAGTGATATGTTTGGGATATTTGCCTTTTTTTTTTTTCTCCAAACAGGAGAATGGCCCTGGCTGCTCCGTTTTCTTCTCTTGTGAGCAGGCAAGCTCTACTCAGACTAGGTGTAGATATGTCTGTCCTCTGGCGGGGGGTGGGGTAGAGTTCTGTCACCTTCTCTTCCTTGCCTGCCCTTTGCAGGATGAGTTCTACTGTTGCTCAGCCAAGACTTCCCAGACTGGCGGTTAGTGTGGAGGGACTGGGGCTTTCCTGTCTGTCTGCACTGTGGGCTATCTTCTCTTCCTTCTTTTGGAGGTGGGGGGGGGGGGAGGGAGAGAAGAAGAAGAAAGTAAGAAACGACACAGGCTTGTCTTTACTCACAGGCCTGTGTGGTAAAGACTTCGCTGAAGGGTTTCTAAGGTCGCCCTTCCTCCTGACTGGAGTCTCCTGATGTTCTGATAGTTGGGGGCAGGGGGAGACAACTCTCCCATGACTCATTTTACCTCTGCTCTGCACCTGCTTCTTGAGGTAGTTTGCTTGGGAAAGGACCAGGAAAGAGACCTTGGTCAGTGGCTGTAGGTTGACAAGGCCTGGCAATTCCAGGCCTCACTGCTGACTCCCACAGAGAGCTCACCTTGAGAGACAGGTGCCTTGGGAGATACCTGACACTTAGGCTTTTCTTTCTTTACCATAGCCCCGTGAGACACTTGCTTTACCAGAGACGAAATGGAGACCCAGAAAACTTAAGTAAGTCTCCCTTCCTTACACGGTCATCAATAGCAGATTATATTCTGGGGGGGCCCTGAGCTGTCTAGATCTTGAGCTGTTTAGAGTAACCAACTGTCAGAATTGCCCCTCGGCTCTGGCTAGACAGGAAGGTGGGCCACCCCACCAAATGCTCCTCCCTTTCTTCCGCTTCCTCCACCATTGTGTGTCTACTGCCTTTGATGTTCACAGTAACTCACTGTGACTTGAGTCATGTTCCTGAGAGAGGCAGACAGAGATCTGGGGGTCAAGAAGGGATGGCAAGTCACGGGGTTGTCAGGAGGAGGCTCTGAGCACAAGGGTGGGAGGCTAGGAATGCCCCATTTCCTGACAGTTCTTGTAGCCTATCAGCAAGGAGGAGGGAGGCATGGGGAAGAAACCTGAATCACTACAGGATCAGGCAGTTCAGTGTATTAGAATCTGGTACCTGAGTGGGCTGCTGGCTTCAGGATCAGCATTCCCACCTGCTTCTGTGTCCCCGTGGTTATGACTGGGAGGTAGGGTAGAAGACACAGGCACCAGAGGGTCAGCACTTGGCTAAGTGAGCCTGAGGTACAGCTAAGATTTGATCTCATCTTGGTGAGTGTGTAGGTCAGCTTTCCATCACTGTAACAGACATCCAAGAGACATCAGCTTATAAGAGAGGAGGGTTTGTTTTGGTCACGGCTTTGGAAGCATCAGTTCATAGCCATTTGGGCCATTGCTTTGGGATATGGGGAGCCAACACATCATGAAAAGAGAATGTGGAAGAGGAGACTGTCCACTTCAGAGCAGCCAAAAACAAAGGGAGTGGGGGGGGGTGGTAAAGGAAGAAGAGGAGGGGTAAAGGGAGGACCAAGTTTCTGGGGATCGTGCAGGGCTTTCCAGCCAGAGCTCATAAGAGTGTTTCCAGAGTATTGAACATTGTATGCATTGGGCCACTCTGTGCTTTCAAGCTCATCCACATCTCAAGCCTCCTCCAAATCCTACGAGATCATGATCTCCTTCTCCTCTTCCTCCTCAGCTTTGTCCATTTTACAAAGGAGGCCACTAAGACATTTACCAAGGAGGGACAACTGCAAGGTCACACAGCTGGCAGGCGTGCACCTGGGATGCCGACGCGTCCTGGGGTTTAAGAAGGTCGTAGAGGTTTCCCCTCCAGTCCCCCCTCCTTTTTGTCCTTTAAGTGCTCGCCTTTCCTCAAGGCCAAATCAGGGGAGTCGACGGAGGTCAACGGAAAAATCCTAGGAGTGTGTGAGCATCTTTGTGTAGTGGTGGTGGTGGTGTGCACGTGTGTGTTTCTGATATGTGTGTGGTGTATGTTTGGTGTTTGTGATTTGTATTGTTTTATGTGCTATCTATGTAGTATGTATGGTATGTGCAGTGTGTGTGAGTGGTATGTGGATGTGTATGGTGTATACTATGTGGTATGTGTGTGTTTGTGATGTATGTGTGGTGTATGTGGTCTGTGTTACCTTATGTGATATATATGTAGTATGTATGGTATGTGCAATTTATGTGTAGTATATGTGTATGTGAATGGTGTATATATAGTATATGGTATGTGAGTGGTATGTGTGCATGTGTGTGTGGTGTGTGTATGTGTGCTTGTGTATGTTTGTGATGTGTGTATGGTATATGTGGTCTGTGTTGCCTTATGTGGTGTGTATGTATGTAGTATGTGTGCTGTGTGCTGTGTGCAGTGTGTATGTGGTATCTGTGTGTGTGCATGGTAGATGGTATGTGGTATGTGAGTAGTGTGTACCTTGTATAGTGTGTGTGTGTGTGTGTGTGTGTATGTGTGCGCGCGTGCGCGCGCATGTGTATGCTGTGTGTACATGTGTTGAGATGAAAGCTGCTCCAGGAAAGTCTTTAGATCCTGGACCTTAAAGGTCACCCTGCTCCACCCTCTTTTATTCATTCTTAAGCCCTTCGTGGTTGGGCTCCTGCTGTGAGGGTGGAGGAGGTGCCAAGGCTGAGCTCACCTGAGGCACCGTGCCAATGTGCTGCTGAAGAAGCAGCTTTGTGCATCCCTTACACCTGTGTCTGATGGGAACTGGGGGTGGGAGGAGCAGAGCAGAGCGGAGCAGAGCTGGTGTTGGGTGTGGGTTTCACGGCCCTGGGCATGCTCTACCCGCCCCACCCTCCTGCCAAAGGAGAGCCTCTTGTGAGTCATGGCCTCAAGCCCGCCTCACCTGTCCAGCCTTTTTTTTTTTCTATCAGCCCTTGCCACCTCTTCCTCATCCTGTTCGTTACTCATTTGTCTCAGAGTGACTCTCTACTTCCTTGCTGGACCACATTGGTCTTCTCCTGTGACTGGCTCCACAGAGAGCTGCGTAATCACAAGTGGCTACACACCAACAGATTGAACAATAATGTCCCCAGCCAGCCAAGGGCGATGCTTGGATGCTGTGCACTGGGTCTTAGATTCTACCAACTGCACATAGAAAATATTCTGACAAAATCTAGATTTGTGCTGGTTGTGTGCAGACTTCTCCCCTTATTACATTTCCTAAATGATATACCAGAACAAGAATTATGTAACATTTTTCTGTGTTGTTTATTACAAGCCACCTAGAGGTGGTTTAAAGTATTTTCGAGAATGTGCAAAGCTTATATGCAAATAACACACTGCTTACAGGAGAGACTGGACCGCCTCAGATATTGGTAACTGTGGGGGTGCAAGAAGCAACCCCTAACGCAGTGGTTCTCAGCCTTCCTAATGCTGCGACCCTTTAATATGGTTCTTCACGTTGTGGTGATCCCAACCATAAAATTATTTTCCGTGCTACTTCATAACTTTTAAACACAAAATTAAACATAACTTTGCTGCTGAAATGAATTATAAGGTAAATATCTGATATTAATTCAACCCCTGTGAAAGGGTCATTTGACCCCCAAAAGGGGTCACAACCCATAGGTTGAGAACCACTGCCCTAAAGATAGCAAGGGACAAATGCATACGGGACTTAGGGTTGGTTCTAGTTCAAGTAACTCTAATACAGGAATTAATCTGCATTTATTTACTCTAAATGAGGCTCCCCACATAGCCACTGCTGCCTCAATACCCACACAGCCTTTATACCTCCATTAAATCTTCCTGCCCCAGGCTTCCTAGTGCTGAGGTTAGAGGCATGTGCAGAAATCAATCCTTATAGCTAATAATAGTAAGTGTTCGATAAAGGATCGCTTAATAAAGAAAAATTCTGCTTTGTGTCTGAACTTCAGGCAATTGCAGACCGAGAACCAGAGAATTCTCTGTAATCAAGAAATCACTATTGCTATGTGCCAACCCAGGCAGAGCAGTTTGAGAAGCGGAATAAGTAGCAAAGCTAGAAGCGAGGATGCTAAGAACATCAGCAACGAGACAATAGCCGGCACTTAACTCCTTTGCAGGAGCTGGCCAAGGGAGGGCTGTTGTGTACGGCCGCACAGGTTAAGTGCTGCACAGCGCCGGAAGTGCTCTTTGCAGAAGCTACACACAGGGCAACCCTGGAGTTTCACAAAGTCATGACTGGATGTAGAAGTCTGCGTAGCACATAATGAGATGTGTGAGATGGAGAAGAAACAGCGGGACAACATGGTGGATGGTAACAGTATTTGTAGTTTGTCCACATATCTGTGCTTACTGTGACTGCTCCACAAACCACCTGGCTCATTCATGGACTCAGCCAGTTAAAAATGTTTACTATGAGGTAATTATAGGTTCACAGGAAGTTGAAGAATAACAGACAAGGTAAGGATAGCCCTTTACCCAGGCTCCCCAGGTACTATCTTACAGAATTAGACTGCCCAAGCCTGGAAACTGGCATTGGCGCCTTTCAGAAGCCATTCAGATCTCATGGCCCCTCATGCACTCATCCTTATTTGTACAGGTGCTCCCCAAACTGTGATGGGTTGATTCACAGATGAACCACCAGAGCCAGAATTTTGTGTTGAGAATGCCTCCGGCCCACACCAGAACCTAACCCTACAGCACATGCTGGCGTGTTTCCTCTTGTGAGTGCATTGTTCCTGGGCACTGCATCCCACTGCCACTGCCCAGCACGTGGCAGTGTGCATGATGAAATCAACTTTATATTGCTTCGCATGGTGGTTCCATGAGATTCACCTTGGCCTCGCTGCTTTGGAACCTATAGCAGGGCAGCCTTCGTGGCGGGGCCTGTGTGGTGGAACAAACTTGTTCACTTCATGGTCCACAGAAAACAAAAGCAGAAGCAGGAAAGGGTATAAGTCCTAATAGCCTTCAAGGGCACACCCTCAATGACGTCACTTCCTTCTCAAGAGGCCCCACTCATTACGGTTCCATTACCTCCCAATAACACCTCAGGGTGGGGACCAAGTTTCAACATATGAGCCCTTGAGGGACATTCTAGATGGAAACTCTGTGTGTGTGTGTGTGTGTGTGTGTATGTGTGTGTGTGTGTGTGTGTGTGTGTGTGTGTCCAAGTCCTATTTCCAATACAGCTCTTCTACTAGCATAAAGCCAAGAAGTCATAGGAACATTTCTAGGCCTGTGCAGTTTTATCACAGGAACTGGGCTGTATATTTTTGTAATGCAGATACAGGACTGTCCACTGCACTGTCCACTGCACAGGGCACTCACCTATCCCTCCCTCTTCCTAGATGTACCCAGTAACCACTCACCTGTCCTCGGACTCTATAATTTTGTCATTTTGAAAATGCTGTATAGTTAGAAATTCATTCTTTTCTAATTCACCAGTCATTTAAAGCATAGTTCCCGTTGTTCTTTTTTTACTTTTGCTTTTGTTTTGGTTTTGTTTGTTTGTTTGTTTGTTTGTTTGTTTTTTCCAAGATGGGGTTTGCCTGTGTAGCCTTGGCTGTCCTAGACTTGTTTTGTAGACCAGATTGGCCTTGAACTCACAGTGATCCCCCTGCCTCTGCCTCCTGAGTGCTGGGATTAAAGGCGTGCACCACCAAGCCAGGCCCGTTATTCTTTATAGTTGAGAAGAGGATAGACTTTCATTTTTCAGTCCTTAGGACTCAGCTCATTACATCTTTGGCATCTACAAGTCTAAATCAGGCTTAGGCATTCTGCCCTCTGTCTTTATGAAGTCGTTCCTGGCCACTTTTGTGTAAGTGGCAGAAATCTTGTAGTGCAGAGCTTCACAGATGGCTTGGGGAAGCGTGGAGAGGCATCAAAGGCATCTAATTCTAGAACATTCCTCATGGACTATTGTGATGAGTTTCTCGATGACCTTATGATTGGGCAAGCATCAGTTGCAGCTCATACAGCTGCTAGGCTTCCCTGACCACAGTCCTTTTGCCTGGCCATTGCTTCTTCGTTATTTTCAAAGTAAAGACCTGAGAGATCGGTCCATCATTTTTATTAGTTATTTCAATACCAAGTTCTGATTTTTAAGTTTTTTTTCCAAGACAGGGTCTCTCTGTGTAGCCTTGGCTGTCTTGGACTCAATTTGTAGACCAGGCTGGCCTCAAACTCACAGAGATCCAGCGGCCTCTGCCTCCCTGAGTGGTGGGATTACAGGTGTGTGCCACCACGTCCAACTGACTTTTAAGACTTCTAAATAAGCTTTCTGAAATACAACACTTGGACTAGAGAGTACCCAGAGCATAACAAGCTGGAGAAGCTGGTGGGCGGGCTAGGAAGCCAGGGTGGTATCTTATGAAGCTATTGCTGTGTTCTTGATACTATGTTAAGGCCTTACGTAGCGCATCTATATATGCATTTTAAGAAATTCCTTATTTGGGGGTGGGTTCTCCCTCACTGCCACCCAACACACACTATACATTCTCTACATGTTTCTGCCGGGTCACCAGCCCCTGAGAGCAGGAGTATCGCTTGCCACACAGAGCCAGACATGAGTCACAGGTGTAGGTATTGTTCAGCTCTGAGTTTTCCCCTCTGCTTGGCCGTAGTGCAAACTGTGGCTGCTGAGGGGCCATTTTAGATTCTGTTCTGCTACAGTTTGGATGTTGAGTGACTTTAATGGCCCAAATGTTAAACCGTGGTCCCCTGGGTAATACTACACTGGGCCACAGTGGGCTCCTTAAGAGTTGATACCACCTAAAAAGTGAAGAAAGAAAGAAAGAAAGTTGGGAGAGAGGCAGAAGTGGGAGAGTGTTAAGTTTGAGGTTAGCCTGGGCTACATAGCAAGACTTTGTCTCAAAGCAATACCACAAAAATAACAAAAAAGAGTGGTGTCCAGTGGAAAGACGTAAGGTCATTGGGATCACATCCTTACATGGGATCCTGGGATTCTGGGTCTTCCTCTTCCTCTTCTATTTTGCTTACTTACCAGGAGGTGAGCAGCTTTGTTTTCTATATTCAGGACTATAGATTAAAGCCTCCCAAATTATGAGCTGCCACAAACCTTTTCTCATTATAATTTGATGACTCCAGGTATTTGTTACAGTAGCTAGAAGCTGACTGGTACATCCTGCAGATGCTCCTTGTATTTTCCTCGATGGCCACCCCATACCAGAAGCAAGTGCCACCTTGGATGCTGGATGCAAGTTGCCTTCACCATTGACATCTCATTGCCTGGCAACCACAGCTGCCTCGGGTGTTCACCGGGGAAGTCTTGGCGAGAAGTACACACAACCATAATTGGCACCTTAGCATTTTCAGGAATTACAGATGAATGGAGAGGAACTCATTGTCCTAAATACCCAGCTGGGTATGAGGTTCAGGAAATTCCCCTTTGAGATTAATAGGCCCAGTGATCTGGTGAGATTAGGTCTCGGGTGACATAATATAATTGGCCTATTATCTGAGAGGTCTGGGCCGAATTGCCATGACCTGGCTCTGAAGGGCTTAAACACAGACATGGATGATTCAGGCTCCAGTGAGCTGTTAAGTCTGCAGGTCTCTAAAAACACTCGGGAATACAATCAGTTTGATGAGTGAGGCACAGTGTCACCTGTAGTAGGGCATTGTGTCGGCATTGTGTCGGGAAATTTATGGCATGGTGCAGAGAAGTTACAACCCTAGTGTTTCAACTTGGCTTCGGCACTAATGAATAAACCACAGCTATCTTATAAGCAAAATCCTCCAGTGTTATATTACAATAGTATACTAGATTTGATAGTTAAAAGTCCCACTGTGGGAGTTGGGGGACACCTGTCACTGTGTGATTGATACCGTGGCCAAGTATTCCCATATTGTGTCATTTGTGTACTTAACTATTTAAGGCAAATGATGATTGTGTTATGAGAATTTTGCTAAGATTGTGCTGGCCCCTTGAAGACCGGAAGATAGGAGTCTGCATTTGACTTTGAAGCCTTTAAGCCAGAACTCAAACACAGTGCAGTTTAGGTTCGTGGATAGAGGAGAGAAACTCCCCTGTGCCAGCGCCACTGGATTAAAGGCAAGCGACTGAACTTTAGTTCACACAGCACAGCAGGCTTTGCAGTGATTTGGGAAATTTGGTGGTGAACAACGAAGTGAGCTTTTGTTCTTCAATAGTCGATTTTGGAAACTCCCTCTTTTAGGCCGGCAGGGTGAAAGATGACCTAGTTGTGTGTCCTTCACGGGAAAATGCAGATCCCTTTTATGGCAGATTGCAAACTGGAGCACATCCGAGGAACCTTGCCCTAACTCACACTGGGAAATGCCCTGAGGTAAGAACACCAAACATGGTACACTGGTGCTATGAGTTTTCCTCATCTTGATGAAAAACTCTCAGATCTGCTCAAGAGACTCAACTTGAGTTTTGTTTGTTTGTTTTTTTTGTTTTCCCATATAGCAAGCATCCTTACCAGAAGCCCAGCAGAGGCTTGGTTGGTCTGCTCCACAGCCCAGACAGCTATGAGTCTCTAAAGTGAGTTGGGTTCTAGAGGCCATGATGCCAGCCAAGTCTGACCTGAACTTCTTGTGAACTATCTATAGGTCGTGCTCGATCACTTATTGTGGATACTCGTGCTTCGCCGCATGAACATATGCCTGTGAGTTTGGGATGGGAACCACACAGCTGTGACACACACACCTCACTATCTTTCTTTCAAGGGCAGAATTTGATGATACACTCGTCCCTGGACTTTGCAGAAGGGACTGTAGACCTGAAACACACTTAGCACATAATTTTCTCCTATGCATAAACAGCATATTTTGCGGGGGGGGGGGGGGGGGGAGGGTGGCAGGGAGTAGAGTGAGAGGTGGGTTATAGAGGATGGCATGCAAGCAGATGGCTCAGCTTGTCAGGTGGTCTCAGTCCTTTAAAACTGGTGAGGTCTAATGTGCAATATGGTATGCATACCTCTCAAGCCAGCACCGAGGAGGCTGCAGAAAGCCAGCCCAGGCTACATAACAAAAGCCTGTCCAAGCAAGCAGACAGGCAGGAGCTAAAGAATGAGCCCATGTTGAATCCCAGAGTTCCACACTTCTACTTGTCCTCTGTCAGAGTCAGAGCATCAGCAATGTACATTTTGCACAGTCTGGGCCCAGAGGTGACCTTCTTAATTCCCTTTCCTGGTTGTCCATGCATATCTGGTCACATGGGAGAGGGAGAATGGGTGACCAGTGCTTGGCTCGTTGTGGACAAGGTTTCTCTAAAAGTGTTCGAAGGCTTTATGGAAAATCTAGAGTCTAAATCCATGCTGACTGCTTGGTTTATAGCCCATTCATTCACCCAGTTAGCACTGCTGTGTACCTTTTGTGATAAAGAGAGAGACAGTGAGAGACTTGAGTTCAGTTATTTTCTAGACAATGTTCCAAAGAATCCAAGAGAGATGGATGGATTTTAGAGGAAGATTTCCACGATCAAGTCAGTCTAGAAAGTGAATAATTAAATAGAGCCGAACAGGCTACATTACCACGGCCTTTTCTGAGTTCTTAACAAAGTCACACACAGTAAGCATCTGGGGGGCCATTCGCATGAGGCCCAGTGCGCTCTGCTTCTTTCTCAGCACAGAGGGCTTTTCTGTGAGGCTGTAAGAGTTGAGGACTGAGTGACGTAGGAAGCACAGAGCTGAACGACGCTATGCAGCCTCGGGGAAATTCTCCATCCTGTTCAGTCTTGGTGTACGCAGGGACTTTAGACTCTCTCTCGCTGCCTTCTCTGATTACACTGGGTCGGCGGGGTGGGGGGGGTGGGGTGGGGGGGTGCACAGCACATGATATCACATGGGATGATAGCAAATGGAGTGTGCTCTCGGGGGTCACTTAATCTTGAAAATTAACAGCCCTTGGGAGCAATCTCCCCTGATCCTTTGAAGTTACAAGATATTCTGCCTGCTGGTGTCAGACTGCACTTTGAATCCCTGCCCTCTGGCCTGCTGGCATCTTGAAAGCCATGAATTCTCATGACCCAAGAATATAAGGAAAAGGGACTGATCTCACATTGCACTTAGGTCGCTTCTGGAAAGTTCAGCAAGCATGCTCTGTTGTACAAGATACAAAAATATCTAACAATGTTTATTATTAAATACCTATAATTATTATGGTGGTGTTATCTAAGCCACTATTGTCATCAATAAAAACACAGACACCTGTTGTATTTTAGAATAGCCTCATTTACCTGGGGCTGGGTAGATACTAACTTCCTAAACTACCTTCCTTTATCTCCCAGCCCCCATCCCATGCCATCTGCTTTAATCATTTTTATAGGCTATTATTTCCCATCCATAATCCCAAATAATGCTTATGCTGTTCATCCGGGCCACTTCTTTCCGTGCGGAACTTCGGAGTCCCTCCTCCTGGCCCATGTGGTTCCTCCCTGTCCCATGGCCTCTCTGTGCCTTCTTCCTCTCTCCTACTCAAGATTCTTCTGTCCCCAAAGCCCCCAAACCTTTGCTCCATCCCTTCCTTCTGCCCTGCCCAGGTGGAGGCCTCTTATTGGTCAAACAGCAAGGCAAGGCTTGTACAGCAATACTCGGGGTACATGATAGTCTATTAGAAAACAGGAAGAATCTCGGGGGACGGGAGAGGGAGGGAAGCAATTTACAAATACAAAGCAACAGACCACGTTGTAGCAATGCTCCAGTGTCATATTTTAAATCACAGCTTTCCAGTGTTACAACATCCATTTTCCCATGCGGATACAGCCCTGTAGCTCTTCACAGGGCAGCTTTGTGCTAGAGATGCAACAATGTGAAGGTAGGTTCCAGGCACACCAGATACTTCTGTGCTTTCTTACATGTGATGTCAAGTTGTGGCAGGACCTTGGTGTCTTCCTATCACATTTGTTGTCTGGAGCCTTGGTGGCAATCATTACTACTCTGTCACTGACCTGCTCTCGGGTGGGAATTCTCTTCTGTATCTTTGACATTGCTGTGCCCTGGTCTCCCTAGAGGAAGAGAGACTTGTAAGTATTGATGGAGAAATGTCTGTCCAAGTGGGGATATTCCTGGCATAGAAACAGCAGTGATTGTGAAATAAATATTTCCACAGCTGCCACTCAAACATATTGTGTGTGTGTGTGTGTGTGTGTGTGTGTGTGTGTGTGTAAGTCAAGTAGACACAATTTCTGAAAGGGTGGAAACCCCTGTGGTCTCCTATGCTCCCAACACTTGGGAACCTGACCGGAAGGGGGCAGTGCTTGTGGAATGCATACGTGATTGGTTCAGAGCCACTGAAAGGAAAGAAGGAACAACGGAGGAAGGGAGGGAAGATGGAGAAGACTTAGAATTGGCAGCACAGAGAGTCACCTTTGTTCTTCCTCAACCACGGAGTCCAAGAGACGTGAGGAACTGTTCCCTGCCCCATTCTTTCCAAGTACAGCAGGTCCTGTGCACCCATGGGTTCTGTATCTGACTGCAGATCAGAAACATTTGAAAGGGAAAGTTGCATTGGTACGGAACAGGCTCAGACCGGTTCTTGTTATTGTTTCCTACATAGTGTGGCAGCAGATGATTGCAATGCCATTTCTAGTGGGCATTTTGAGGAATCTGGAGATGATCTGAAGTAGGTAAAAGGATGTGAGCAAGTTCAGTATAAACACTCTGCGATTAGATACGAGGTCTTGACTGTCTGTAGATTTGGGTATTTATGGCATTCTGGAAGCAATTCGTAGATACCTGGCCCCTCCCATTACCTCAGATGGTTTCTTTATTTCTCTTGTCTGTGGGAATGAATCACACGCTGGTTCAGGACTTTGGGAACTTGGGTTGTAGTTTGGATGTGGACTGTCCCCTCGAAGCCCATGTGTTAAAGGTTCGGTTACCAGCCAATGGCACTATTGGGAGGTAGTGGAAACTTATGGTGGAGGGTCCAGGTGTCACGACTTGGGTCCTTGGAGGTGGGCCCTTGTGTAGGAGGGCTGTGTGCTGTGGGTCTTTTTCTCTATTCTCTGCCTCCCTCCTCCTCACCCCCATTGTAGCATCACAAAATGTTCCCTGACATCATAAGTGACTTCAACACAGGTCCAAGAGCAATGGGGCCAACTGTCTAGGGACTGCATCCTCTAGAACTGTGAGGCCAGCTAACCTTCCAACTCTTTTCAAGCTGATCATCTCACATATTTGTCACAGCAACAGAAAGCTGACAAGTGTGGTTCACTATCTTTTCCTTTCTTTCTTTTTTCTTTTTTTTTCATTACAAGAACAACTCTTTTATTTTATGTTTATGTGTCTGTGCACATGCATGCAGGTGCCTGTGGAGGTCAAAAGAGAGTGTCAGATCTCCTGGAGCTGTAGTTAGGAGCCATCTGATCTGGGCACTGGTCACCTGCAAGAACAGCAGATGCTCTTAACTGCTGAGCCATCGCTCTTGTCTCCTTTTGATCCTTCATAACTCATAAGCCTATGTCCTTTAGGAGTAGGACAATCCCATCACCGGGCCTCGGTATACCTGGCTAGATTTGTATATTGCTGATATTGCAAACTCCTGATGCTTTCAAGACAGTCTACAAAAACCCAAGTTTCTCTCTTCACTGTGAGGTGTTCCCTTTGCTCCTGGACTGTATCCTCTCAATTCCTACTTGTCCTTCCCCCAGGGACTGTGACATATGGGGAAAGAGGACCATAGTCCAGAGTAAAGAACACTGGTCTTGGAACCAAAAAATAAGGTGCAAGTGTCTGCATGGGTACCCATTCATCATGTGGTCTTAGGCAAATTGCCTGGCTTTACAGTCATAATGAGCCCCAGGGCCATTAACGTTTTCTTCCTGGTAGGATGCCATGTGAAGCTCAGGGCGGGAGCTCAGTGCTGTGGCCACAGAGCCTCTCCTCTGAGGTTCCCAACCTGGTAAGGCCAGGGATGCTTTGGCGGGTGGCCTGAACCAGTCAGTGCTCACATCCTGTTTCACAAACCCCCACACGAATCCTGGGAACAATCACCATCCTCATGTTCCTACCAATGTGTTAACTTAAACAAGACAAACCAAACCAAAAGAACAAACCAGACTTGCTAGGCCATTAGCCGAGAGTCTGAGTTTGAGACTTGACAACAAATCTCAAAGTTTGCCCCTCAGTTTTTACTCCTTTGTGGCATCAGGGAAGTGGGTGACACAAGCCTCTACAACAGGAAGAAGCCCTTTCAGGTTTGCTGTGCCTAGCAGGTACAGCTGCAGTTAAGAAGCTGAGGCTCATAGCTGACCTTGGGATCAGACCCAACTCAAACCTGACGTCAAACCCAAGTGGGCAATGAACGAAAAACAAAAGGAAAGAAAGAATGGAAGAAAGAAAAAAGAAAGGAAGGTGTAATGGTTAAAAAAGAAGATGCCAGGCAACAGATATGATCTGGAGAAGTTTATTATTTGAGCATAGGAGACCATGGAAGTAGGAAGGGTAACCCAGAGAGAAAGAGAAAGACAGACAGGGGGAGAGAGAGAGAGAGAGAGAGAGAGAGAGAGAGAGAGAGAGAGAGAGAGAGAGAGAGAGAACCCTTTTTATAATCTTAGGCAGGGGCACACCTAGTGGCAGGCAGGTAATGACATCATAGGGTTGCTAGGCAGACTGGGGGCAGTGTGCTAACAGAAGGAAGGAAGGAAGGAAGGAAGGAAGGAAGAAAGGAAGAGAAAAGAAAGGACATGAGGACGTGGCTGCTCCTAGGTGCCATTGAGGAAATAGTTCATTGTAGATATAAAAGGGAGAGCATAGCCAGAGGCAGCCCATCTGGTGGTGGTGGTGGGGAGTCAGAGTGGTCATAGTCATGTGAGGGGTGGGGGGCAAGAAATGAACCAGGTGCTACAGCCAAGAGTTCAAAGGTACAAGGGGGCACGTAATTAAAATGTCTGAATTATATAGGGAAGAGCCTCTGGAGGAAGGGCAGCCCAGTGTCTGGGCTGGAGTATTCAGGGTAGAGGGTGGGGTATGGTGTGCCAGCCACACCCTGTAACAGGTAGGGACTGAGAGATACTGGCTGGAACCTAGCATCCACGTCTGCTTCCGCTTTGATATGTTAAATAAGCACCTCCGCTGCTGGTCCCAGGTTTGAAAGTTAACTGATCCGTGAAGCCTTCCTAGCCTTAGAGAGCAGATGAGCAGGAGATGACCACTCTCTTGGAACTCAGCCTGTGAGGTGCAGGAGCAAAACGAACCCTGCTCAAGTGACTTCCAGCCTTGTTCTCTGGAATTGACTTGACCCATCAGGTGCTGTGGGTCCAGCTGACTGGCCCCAAGTACAAAAGGTGACACTCTGTGTTTACTCTTTAATTTCTGAGCACAGGAATCAATGGGTTGGAGGAAGAGAGACAGAACAGCAAACAAGGACACAGACTATGTAAACCATCTTCTTAGGAGCTATTCGGCAGCGGAGAAAAAGATGGCCAGTGAGGTTGATACAGTCTAGGCATTTAAAACACAGACACAGCCATTCTTGCTGAGGGCTGAAAAGGGCAACTGGTCCTTGGAAACCCTGGACCAGTTGGTCTTTCAGGATGTGCTGAGCTCCTGTTAATGACAGCATGGTACGCCTGAGAGCGGATTCTGGCTCAAAGGAAGAAATGACGATTGTAAGGAGGGTGTGTCTAAGGCGTCAACAACTGAGCCATTGTCTTATCCCCCCCCAGGACACCCCCCTTCCCTGTTACTGGATCCCAGGGCTTAGCAGTCAGTGTGATAAAGCTGCACAGCTTCTCTCTTCAGGCTGGAAATGCCTTCTCTGTCCCCCCTCCCCCTCCTCCGGGTTCCTCCTCTTCTTCTCACTCCTCCTCCTTGCCCTTCTCTCTCTCCTTTTCCTCCTCTCCCTCCTTTTTCACCTCCTCCCTCCTTCCCCTCTCTCTTCTGTAGTCCTCATAGCCTGCAAGCCCACGAGTCCTACATAGAAACCAAATCTTCCACTTTGGAAGATGCTGTTTCAAAAGCAACCCTGGCTGGAACAAAGCTTCCAGACAGAAGGAGTGCAGAGGGACAGAGTCGTTTCCAGGGAGGAGCAGACTAAGGAAAGGCTCTCTCTGACCTCACCTGTCCCTCTGGCCGCAAAGGACCATTTAACTGGAACATTCTAGACCACACCCGGCCTCCAAACCACAGGGCTCCCTCCTTGTCATCCTCCTGGCCCAGATCATTTTCCTAGGGGGTTGGTTGTGGGTTTTGTTTCCAAAGCAAAGTATCTCTTCCTTAACACTCTACCTTCCTGTGGCAAAAAGAGACTGATTCACAATGGCGTGATTTATATTGTTCCTCATTGAGTCAGTGGAGCTTCCGGGTGGAAACAAAGAACGCTTGAGTCTACAGTGGGCAGGGCAGGTCTCTGATTGGCAGGGAACAGTGCCTGAGAATCCAAGTTCAGTGTCTGGGTGAGCATCTCCTTTCAACTGTAAACTGAGTCTCCCAGCCTGGCTCAGAGGTTCTCGATAGACTTACTCCCTTAGGCCACAACTGTGCCAGACTTCCAGCATTACCTGCGTCTGGATCAAATGGAGCCCAGGAACATACTCCCACATAGCTCCAGTGTGAACACTTTGCTTTCCCAGGTACAGTTCAGTTCACACAACGAGGCACAGACCCTGTCAGTGTGCCAGGGAGATGGAGTAAAGCTGTTGCTTCTACTGTTACCTCTCTGCTTCCTCCTGAGAACCCAAGCCCCTCCCCTCATCCCTCTACTTCCTCTCTCTTCCTACTTCCAGCCATGAGGTTGTGGCTTTGCTCTGCCTGAAGACCTTTCGTGATGAACTGCCTCTCCAAAACAACGAGGTTAACTGATTCTAGGTAGAAACTTTCAGAACGGTGAGCCGAAGAACCTTTTCTCTTTATAAGTTGATTTGCCTCAGGTATTTGTTCCAGTGACGGGATGCTGACTAACTTATCCGATAAGGTAAATCCTGTGCTGGTTAGTTTTTGTCAACTTGACACAAATTAGAGTCAGTTTGGAAGAGAGACCCTCAGTTGAGGAATTGCCTCCATCAGACTGGCCTGTAGGCAAGACTATAGGGCTTTTTCTTGTTTAGTGATGGGGGAGGGCCCAGCCCACTGTGGGCAATGCCATCCCTGAGCCGGTGGTCCTGCGTTATATAAGAAAGCACACTGAGCAAGCAATAGAGTATAGTTCAGTGTTCCTCTGTGGTCTCTGCTTCAGTTCCTGCCTCCAGGTTCCTGCCTTTAGTTCCTGCTTTGGCTTCCCTCAATAATGGCCTGGAAGGTAAAATAAGCCCTTTTCTACCAAGGTTGCTTTTGGTTATTGTTAGGCACATAACTTAAAAAAAAAAAAAGATTTTGTGTAGCTAAGAAACCATTATGTAACTTAAATGCCATTTTAAGTGACTTGAAATAACGTGGTGCCTGAGCTTGCCACCAAACAAGTCTTCTAAGAACTGGTCCTCAAGTACACCCTTGGCAGGCCACCGAGCAGCTTGGGGTTAGCCCAGACCAAGACAAGCTTGATATTCTAGTGAACCAGCCCCCAAGCTGCAAGCCCAATAGCTCAAAAGTAGCACCCAGTGAAATGGCTTAACAATTGGAACTCTGGGAATGGCTGGCTAGCCTCTCTGTGTTGATACTCTACAGCAAGAGGAACTGCCTCTGTGTATGGCCCTGACCTCAGTGACCACTGAACTTCTGGCACTGTTGTTGGGCTCATACAAGCCTGCTTGCCAGCCTGGCCACTGGCCAGCACTCTCGAGCACACCCTGGATCTCCATCCATGCCATCCTCCCAGCCTGCCCCAGCTGGAGGATGGTGAATGTGGGCGGAGCCTGCAAGCTTCTGAAGTGTCCTCCCTGGGGAAGACTGCCCAGTCCACCTTTTAGCAGCATGTCTGCCCAAACACCTGTTCCCGCTTGGTGAGATGTCTGTCTAGCTTTCATATTAGCATGACGTGATAAGAAATGTTTGTGTGAATAAACCAATGTGTTTGAAAGACTAATTCTATGTGGACATCCCAGTTGGCAAGCTTAAAGAACATAGATTGTATTCTCTGCAGTTGTGATGTTAATTATAGCAAGAGACGCCAAACCAGAACATATCCAGTGTCCTTTCTCCATGAATTCATGTAGAGGGATGGTGTTACTTAACTTGTGTTCGTCCGAAGTAATACTCACCGGAAATCAGCACCCAGGGACAGACTAGGCCAGGGGCTGATGGGATTCTACGTAGTGGCATCCCTTGGACAGTTAGGGAGGGGATAAGTGGGTACTAGAAGGCCACTTGTCTCTAGTATGAAGCTATATATTTCTTCCAAGTTGAAAAATCTGTTTGTTTTAATGAAACAAAGCAAAACAATTTTTGTAGCTTAGCTTCTCAGTTGGTGATGTGGAAAAGTTTGGTAGCAGAGTCCTGGAAAAACTCTGATGTGGCCCAGACCTGTGAACCCCAAAACAAAAAGCATACTCCCTGGCTTTCATCTCTGAGGATTTCAGAACCCTTGATGTGAACGCTTCAACTAACACAGGCATGCCTTCCCAAAGCTCTGAGGGCTGTTGGAGTTTGCAAATATATTTGATATTTTAATAAAACTAGCTTTGGTTTAAAATTGAATCAAGCCGCCAGGCATAGTGGCACACACCTACAATCCCAGCATTCAGAGAGGCAGACGCAGGCAGATATCTGTGAGTTCAAGGACAGCCTGGTCTACAAAACAAGTCTAGGGTAGCCAAGACTACACAGAAACCTTGTCTAAGAACAAAACAAGACAAAACCCAATAAATAAATAAAAAAAAACAAATAGTAGATAATAAATAAACAAACAAATAAATAAAAAGAATAAAATGAGTTAGAATCGTCAAATAAGATCTGCTTATTTCAAGTGTGGATTAGTAAGTTGGAGCTGTGTGATGCTGTGGTAAAAAGCATCCCCACAAACAGCTTGACACTCAAAGAGTAAATTTCACATCGAGCTCATGGTCCTGTTTTGGAGGTTATTGAGCCTCTGGGAGGAGGGACCCAGCTAAAAGAAATGGATCTTTGTCGGGCAGGCCTGGAGCTTATGCCTCGCCCCACTCTCTGTCTCATCCCTGCTTCCTGGTCTCCTCAGAGGGGGACAAGGAGCCTCCTGCTCTTGCCCGCACTCCTGCCACCAAGCTGCGTCGGCAACTATGGACCATATCCTACAGCCTTGAGCCAAATAAGTGTATCTTCCTTTAACTTGAGTCTTGTCAAGTATTTGGTCACAGCAACGAGAAGGTGACTACCACAGTACCGAATCCTAGACACACTATCTTTTTCCCTATATGCCCTAGAGTTTTGGCACAGAGTACCAGAGCGAATATAGTCTATGTCCTTGTGTCTACTTTGCTCCACTACTTCTACACTTTGGGACTGTTACTAAATAATAATAATAATAATAATAATAATAATAATAATAATAATAATAATGTTAACAACTCAAGCACTGTGAAATCATGACCACCTACCTAATAATCAAGATGGCTACTAAGTGACTAACAGGAGGGTAGCAGCAGACAGCGTGAGCGCACCAGGTGAAAGGCGGTATTCAAGATGGCCACTAAATGACTAACGAAGGATAGCAAAGATATCATGGATGTGCCAGGTGAAAGAATGATTCATGCCCTAGATCGAATGGGTGAAGTAAGATGGTCTATTACTCAGAATGACAAGCAATTTAGGATTTGCAAGTGGTTCGTTTTTCTGGAGTTTTCTACTTAATATTTTGAACTGCAATTGACCACAACTAACTGGAGTTTCTAGAAGGGGACCGGTGAGTAAACAGAGACTAGTGTACCTCCTGTTTTTGCCCTATGTACAAATGGATGGGCTGGTGGCCTTATTCTACTTTAATCTCACTACAGGACCAGGGTGAGCAGGCACCATTGCCAGCTCTGCCCACCCCATGATGGAGTGCCTAGGAAGAGGTTTGATGACTTCCAAATTGCACAGTCTGGGATGGATGGGGAGTGAGGTGATGGTGCAATTTGGCTGAATGGACTGGAAGCCACAAGGCTGGAGGTTTTCGCTTGTTGGTGCTTGCCCATAGGTGCATCATCTAACCTGCCCCAGATTCTGCTCCTTCATCCATAGCTGCAAGTGCAAGAGGCAGGGGTGGTGAGTAGGGGATAATTACGCCCCTTAGACTTTCCTGGGAGGAATGCTGTATGGATCCACGTACAGCCACGCCAGGAAAAGTAAAATGGGAGTGAGAAGGAAGAGAAGTATTTTAATAACAGGGTAGAGAGCGCTCCGGGAGTCACAGCCAAGAGATTTGTATCTGCAGCAGGACGAGGCTTCGGGGAGAGAGCCCTAAAGAACAGCAGCTTCAACTGCGCAGCATGTGTTGCTCCCTCGGAGGGGAAAGGCCCAAGAGTGTAGCAGTCTCTGGGGTTCCTTCAGTTCTCCATCTGTTTCCCTGTCTTAGGGTTCTGGAAACATCAGAACTCCAGAAGCTAGTAGGAAGGTCCAGGGTGCAGGACAAAAAGGGGGCGATTACCGGGCCAGCCCCAGTGTCTTCTCATGAGTAAAGCTAATTGCTTTGTTTCATATGGCACCACCAGAAAACCCCCTGGGGCTTGCCACAGAAGCACAGAGGAGGAGGAGGAGGAGGAGGAGGAGGAGGAGGAGGAGGAGGAGGAGGAGGAGGAGGAGGAGAATTTGTCTGCCTGGTCAAGTCTCCCTCTGGATGGCTTTATGATGGGCAAGCCCTGCATGCACACTTAGTCTTTACCTCTTCAGAGGGGAGGCCAGACTGGGAAATATCCACAGAGGCATCTGGGCTGTGCTCTGCCACCCACGAAGCAGCCAGCCTCCTTCTCTGCCCACCTGTCCGTGACCCCATGTCTGGCTTGAACTCGGTGTGCCCGCTTAGCTAGTGCATCCCACAGTGCCTTGATCTTCCACAATAACAGCGAAGCCCTAGGGCAGGCGGTGAGAGGCCAGTGATGCAAGGCACAGGGTACTGTGCTGCTGCGGGCTATGCCTGTGAGCATCTGGAAGCCGGAACATCGGCACAATGGGCCCAGCCTAGCCAAGCGGGTAAAATGTCAGGGCATTGTAACCTCTGCAACAAGATGGCGTGAAACTCGGTGGGACCCGTTTTAATGAGACCGAAGTCCTTCTCTGACCAAAGACTATGGTTGTAGTTAAATGATTCAAAGATTCATTAGTGGCTTGAACAGATGCTAGACTATGCAAAAATGCCTCTGACATATATTTCATAAGCCAAAATGGTTGCACAAGCCCCAGCCATTAAGCCCGCATTCCTGCTAACAACAACAGCAGCAGTGGCAACAACAAGAAAATGGTAGAAAGGAAGGCGCTTCTCCGCTTACCATCACTTCTGAAAAACTGCGCATGACATATGTGACTTTTCACTATATTCTGGGTGGCCCTGTGCCCAGATAGCAAAGTATCAGAACGGTATATCAAGATAGACGACGGGTAGACAGGTAGCTTGACCTAAACAGCCAGGGTGGGGAGCCCTGAGCCAACTTCAGAGTGGGTTCCACCACTAGCGAGTCCCTATTTCACATCAGGACGCCGGGGTTAAGAAAGGAAAGCAGGGAAGTGCACATAGACAGACAGGGGAGGGGCAAGAGGAAGCCAGGGTGCAGGGAAGTGAGAAAGAGAGATGAAAGCAATACCAGAAGGAGGGGGCCCCATAAGATTGCTCCACCTGCGGACTGGACTCCTCAGAACCGCCCACTCTCTAATGGGCAACTGGGGCGAGTGGGAGGGCTATCCTTGCCAGCCGGCACTATCAGCCAGGGCTGACCTCATGCTCCCCTCAACCTCAACATGCCCTCCCACCAAGCCTGTACACATTCCATCCTTGCCCATCTTCTGTCTCCTCCCCCTCCCGTGTGCTTGGGGGAGGAGGGGATGGTTCTTTGGTTTGGATACACTCAGTCAGCATGGCTCCACCTCAGGATGGGGGCGGGGGGGGTGTGTGTGTGTGTGTGTGGCTCCCAGCACACTGACTCTGCCTTATTTGCTCCAGAAAAGCTTGGCGTGTGTGTGTGTGTGTGTGTGTGTGTGTGTGTGTGTGTGTGTGTGTAGAAATATAAGTTAAAACCTCTCCAGTCTGCACAGCGTTCATACCCAGAGGATAGGCCCCACCCTGGTAGGCAGCTTCTTATGTCACTACACATACCAGGGACTGAAGAGGCCATGAAGAGAGCCACCCTCCCCACCTAGTGGTGGCCTGAACTGAACTGAAACTAGACTGTGTTTCCCTAGACCTGTGAGAGCCAAAACCACCAGCTGCCAGGGCATCACTCCTCAAAGGAGGAGTCTACTCGACTCAACTGTCAAGTTCTGTGACAGAACATTTGTCAACCTTGACACATCTCAGGAAGTGTCACTCTTTGGAAAAGGACAGGAATCCCTCCCCCAAGGCAGTGGTGTAGGAAAGGGGAGGGCTGGCTGACCTACTGATGCTGATTCCCAGGAAGGCTGATCAGGACTGCTCTGGAGGGAGGAGCAGGTAATGCAAGAAGGGCCCTGGTGGTCTTGGATTCAAATGCTGCCTTCCCTGGCAACTGTACAACCTAGTTTAAGCTAGTTTTTCTGGGTCTGGGATGTTCAGATCTGGAAAACGCTGCCAAGCTGTAGCCCTGACCTGGTTATAAGAGGGATGAACAGAGCATGCTCGAAAGACACCCTTGCTTATCAGGGTTTTCCTCCAACCAGCTCATGGTTTTTTCCCAGTTCCAGGAGGGTCAAGCAGCTCGCTTTCTCCTGCTCTGTCATGTGCAGTCCCTGGCAGCTGCCTCCCTCTGTTGTCTGACAACCAGAAAGCAAGGTTTAATCCGCAACAAAGCTCACCTAGCCTGGTGGGGGCCTGGGGCTCCTGCAGGGCTCAGAGAGCAAGGACTGTCTGAAGGGCCCCTCTCTTCTTACAGGAATTACATTAGATGCTGCTGGACTGGGTCAGGGTACTAACCTGGCCCACACCACACTCCTCTCTGCTGTTGGCTATCTCCCAGCCTTCCGTGTCACCTGCTCCTCAGACCCCCCAGGGCCATGTAGTGAAGAGAGAGGGAGCCGACCATGTTCATAGCTCACGTTTATTTCCACTGAAAAGCCACCACGAGGCTTCTGTGAATGGATGCCTGGGTTAAAATTCTCCTCATTTTCTCACTGCCCCTTCCCCAACATCTTGGCCTTCCTGTGTGGATTAGTTCAACTGAAGACCAACATGCCTCCATTTTTGTTTTTCTCAAGAAAAGCAGTAGTTCAGCTCCATGCTCGAGGATGAAAGGGGCATGTCGAGGAGGCCTATAATGACAACTGCTCTGACGCCACCTCATAGGGACCTTTTGGACCCTGATGTACACATGCTACTTCCTTATGTTGGCTCCCTGTCCAGAGCAGTGTTTTCAGAAGATTCAGGTACCAGGGTAAGGAGCCCAGCAATGAGTGAGCGCCAGCAGTGACAAGTCCACGAGCTGAGTGTTGTACCTGTGCGCACAGGGCTGGCGCCCTGCAGGGGCAATGCGGCACTGGGGACTGGTGTACACAGAGGGAGGGGATTTGAGTGGGAGAGACAGACGGAGAAGCCCTTCCGACCACAGTTGCATCTTGGGAGAAGCATACCAGAGAGAAGTCAGTTGATTAAGTTGAAACTGGGTTCATCTACCTTGAAGAGGAGCCACAAGAGGAGCAGTGGGCAGGGAGTGGAGAAAAATGAAAGGTGACATGACCCGAGAGAGGGGACACTGTGAATGCCTGTCTTTATGTAGGCATGTATGCTAGCCACCTGGGCTGTCCTTGTCACCCCAACACTCCTTTATATCACTGGGTAGAGATGGGCGTCGGGTAGTTTTCAAATGGTAAATGGAGGCAAGGGAAGTTTGAGTATCACAGCTCCTGGGTCAGTCTTTTTTTTTTTTTTTACACCCGGATAGAAGTCTCCTTAGCCTCATTGCTCCTCGTGTGTGTGTGTGTGTGTGTGTGTGTGTGTGTATGTATATATGAATGTATATGTGTGTATATATGCTTTGCCCAGGCTGTATACACACACATATATATGTACACACACATATATAATATATGTATGTATATGTGTATATGTGCTTTGCCCAGGCTGTATACACATAGATGTATATAGACGTGTGTGTGTGTTTGTGTGTGTGTATGTGTGTGTGTGTGTGTGCTTTGCCCAGGATGGCCCCACACTCTGAACACTGAACTCATTCTTCTCCTTTCTCTAGGAACCAAGGAGCTAGAATGACAAGCACTGTTTGTGGCTGGTGTGCCTTGTTGTCGGAAGTCCTCAGCAATCTGACTGCAGAAGTTGCAGTGGGGTCAGGCTTCTTTCCAGTTCCCTCCCTGACCCTTCCCTGTTTTTTCCACGGAGTCTCTTCCCCTGCCACCCTATCTCTCCTGTGGTGCTAAGGTTCACCCACACTGGGGGCTTTGCTAAGCTAACCTTCATTGTATTTCCCCCTTTCTTCTCCTGACCACAGATGCTGGCAGGGAGCATGGAGCAGAGCTGTCCTTCAGAATGGCCCCCAGTGGCTCAGTGTTGCATGCTGTGGTCATTATACTGAAGTGCGGCTGTAGGCCTTCAGGTGGTCCAGTGCAGGAGCCGCCCTGACTGACTGTCCACTGGTGGACCTCACACTTCTGTGGGAGTACATGTGTGTAACATGTGCATGTGCGTGTGCATGTGTGTGTGTGTGTGTGTGTGTGTGTGTGTGTGTGCATGCACACATGCGTGTATGACTGGGGAGGCTGATACTGACATTGGACATCCTCCTCAACCAAGGACCCTACTGTCACCTTATCTGCAGTGCTGGGATTACAGGTGCACACCACTGCACCCAGCTCTTGTGTGGGTGCTGGGGATCATGAAAGCACTTTATACACGGAGCTGTTTCTCCAGACCCTGCAATGGAAAACCAAACAAGACTCATTGCCCAATGATAGAAAAGACACTCATAGGCATTGAAGGCGAAGGCCAATCCCGCTCTAGCTGAGTTAGTGCCACTGTTACAAGTTCTTGCTTGTAAACCAGGTGAGGTGGCTGGTATTTTTCCAATGACTCTGATTTTTCAGTATTCTGTTGCCTACAGTTGCAAAAATGTTTGTAGCAGATAATATAGTTATATAGTAAGACACCGAAAGCAAAGGGAAATACTCTGATTTCTTTTTTGTTTGTTTTGAGATGTGGTCTTGTTCTTTAGTCTTGAGGGGCCTAGAGCTCACGATGTAGCCCAGGCTGGCCTGAACTCAGTGTTTTATTATAGCAACAAAGAAAGTAAACTAGAAAAGTCTGAAATGCTTTTCCAGAGACAAGTTTTATATTTTATAATTTGTATATTATCTCAGGGTATATACAACTTGATTTGAAATTTGTGGATGGAGTTTAAAGTCCTCATTTTCTGTTCTTTAGGAGGTTTCTTTGAGTACATCTTCTGAATGCTTATTAAAATTTTAACAATTCGCTGGGCATGCCTTTCATTCCAGCACTCGGGAGGCAGAGGCAGGTGGATGGGTGTGAGTTTGAGGCCAGCCTGGGCTACAAAGGGAGTCCAGAATAGCCAAGGCTACACAGAGAAACCCTGTCTTGAAAACAAACAAACAATTAACAATTCAATGAATGTTTTCATTTTGAAAACATTTTGTTCTGGTTTCACATATTCAGTCTCTCTCTTTTAAGGAGTTAGGACTGAGTTTCTTTGATCTGGTTTCCTATTTTTGGTTTTTCTTTCTGTTTCTTGACTTTGAAGTCTTTTGTTTGTTTCTCGAGACAGGGTTTCTCTGTGTAGCCTTGGCTGTCCTGGAACTAGCTCTGTAGACCAGGCTGTCCTTGAACTCAGAGATCTGCCTACGTCAATCCCCTTAATGCTGGGATTAAAGGTCTGTGCCACCCCCATCCAGCTAACTTTGGAGTCTTAATAGAGATGCTGAGCTGACTGAGGGTTCTGTGTTGCTTTAAAGGGTGGCCCTTTTAAAATGCTGGGCATCCAAATTTGGGTAAGTGGAAAACTGGAAATTTTTCTCAGGGCTAATTCTCATCTTTCAGTATCTACACTTTTCTTTTTAAGCTTCATATTTTTGCTGGTTGGTAAATGCCTCAGCAGGTTGGGGGAGTGGGGCAGAGAAGACTACATGACTATCTGCACTGTGTGTTCCCTGTCCCTGTTCCCTCCTTTTTATTTACCTTTACTGTAAACCGTGTCTGTCTGTTTGCTCCCATGTCTAGAGAATCTGGGTTAATGTTCCCCAGAGCATCACCCTTGCTCTCTGACTCCAATGGGCCCACATGTAGTGTTTACTTAGCAGTCTCAAAGGCCGTGCTGTGAACCGTTGGGCAATCCTGCCTTCTGTGAGACAACCTTGGTATCTGCTGGGAGAGAATTTTACCCAGCAGTAATGATAACATCAACTCCATCTTCCTGTTGCCTATAGCTAGCAATAAACACCCTTCCCCTTCTTACTTCATAGCCGTTTCCTCTGAGCCTTTTTGAAAAAGTCTCTGCTGCTGCTGAGTAGGCATCATTCACTCTGGCAAGAATCCCCTAGGCCTGCTACACTCACTTAGTAATTTTCCTTCTACTCTTCCTCACCTGCTTCTTGGCTCCAGCTGTCTCCACTGTAGTTGGACTCGTGTCTACTCTGTCACCCCATTACAAAATCCCTGTTGCCAAAGTCTTGACAAAAATCTCCCTTATGATTTCAGACAGTACTGGCTTTTTGTTTTTTGTTTTTTAAACACTGATATTTGAGGGAGCACACAATCACTTGTACAAACACCACATGCAATGATCAGTGGCTGCCATGAGTAGGCAGCTGAACTTTGCCTTGAGCTAATCAGGCAGCTAGCTGTCCAGGAAGTGCTTGCCTCCTGGTCATCACGAGGGAGAGGTTTCTTCTACCATGTGCTGTGAGCATGATGTGCAGCCTCTTTCCCAGGCAGCAGGGTCAAGTGGCCAAGGACTGCAACTCCCAAACTGTGAGCCAGAATAAACCTTTCCTCCTTTTAAGTTGTCTTTCTCAGACATTTTGTCACAGTAATGGAAAACTAACACAGTAAGTTACTCTAACATCTGAAACCTGAAATGGAGTAGAGTTAGAAACTACCATGGTGTATTGCTAGTGGGGTGACACTGATATGGATTTGGAGGGGTCTATTCACTGGGCAGGTGTTTTTTTATAGCATCTCTGTCAGAGGAGCTGACATAGCAAAAGTCAGTTTTCATCTACTGAGTCCCAGACAGTCAAGTCTCAGTCTATTTTATCATAATCTTGTTAGCTTCTCCTGGGGTGATAACATTTCCTTCCTTCTTCCTTCCTTCTTTCCATTCTTTCTTTCTTTCTTCCTCTCTTTCTCTTGTTTGTTTTGTTCTTTTTCTTTTTCCTTTCTTTTCTTTTTCTTTTTTTGCCTAAGAAAGGAAGGCTATAGAAGGTTAGAATTTCCATTTTCACGTGATGGGTGGATTCACACCTGCGTTAGTTACTATTAGGGACTAGTAAGCAAATCAAAACCAAGAATCAAAGGCGCACAGTGTTTCCGCTTGGAAGAGAGCTGAGGCTTTCTGAATCACTTGTATTCTTAAGTGATTCGCTCTTGGAAACCCGAGGTGGGGGTGTTACAATCACAGTGGGTGGTCCGAAAGGCACAGTAATGGGGTAGTGGCAAGGCTCAGTGTTTAGGATTACAATATAAGTGAAACTAATTCTATAGGTGGCCCCACAGGAGGATGGAAAGAATACAACAGATGTTTGAAAGGCTCTCTGGCTGGCATGTCAGCTCTTTCTTCTCTGCTTTTTGAAGCAAGCTGTCCACACTCTGGGCTATTTGTGGTTGTATTTTATAAAGGAAGAAAAACTCACTCACAGAATACCCTGTAGCTTTAGGAAGATGTAAACATGAAACGGGTCCCTCACAGAACAGCTGAGCCCCACCTGGGAAGGTAGCAAACCTGGAGGCCTTGTAGGAATAGACTGGGCTTCACAGTTTGAACAAACGAAGCCCCACAGTTGGCTCAGCTCCCTGCTGCTGTTGCAATGTGCCTGGCTCTGCTGCTGAGGCAAGAGAGTTGGGTTGGGTTGTGATTTTCTCCAATTTAGTGCAACTTTGGTTTAATGTCAAATAGCCATTTGATGTCCCATCCAATTCCTAACCAGGCCCCGCCCTGCTTAGCTTCCGAGACCAGATGAGATTGGGCACATTCAGGGTAGTATGGCAAAAGCCGGGGTGTGGTGGCGCACGCCTTTAATCCCAGCCCTCGGGAGGCAGAGGCACTCTGATCATTGTAAGTTCGAGGCCAGCCTGGTCTACAAAGTGAGTCCAGGACAACCAGGACTACACAGAGAAACCCTGTCTGGGGTGGTCCGAATGAAAATGGCCTCCCTAGGCTCATAAGGGATGGCTTTATTAGGTGTGACCTTGTTGGAAGAAGTGTGTCACTGAAGGCGGGTTTTGAGATTTCAAAACTCAAGCCAAGCCCAGTATGTCTTTCTTCTGGCTGCCTTCAGATCCAGATGTAGAAAGCTCAGCTACTTCTTTAGCGCCTTCATCCCACCAAGCTTCCCGCCATGATGACACTGGACTAAATGTCTGGACTGTAAGTCAGCTCCAATTACATGCTTCCCTTTATAAGAGTTGCCGTATTCATGGTGTCTCTTCGCAGCAATAGAAACCCTAACTAAGGCACTGTGCAATGGGAGCTAGATGTCTTTGCTCTCCCTACTTTGCAGATGGAGAAACTGAGGCACATGCTTAGGTGAGGGATGGGAGTGAACTCTAGCAGCCTCACCCCATAGCTTGGCACTGACCTCCACCATAACCCATGCTGAATGCTCCTGGAAGCTTGCCAGTTGTAAACTGCTCTTCAGGAATTTCTCTTTTGTTTCACTTTTACTTGTTTTTTTTTTTTTTGGTGCTGGAGATGGAATGGAGGGAGTAACAAATAACAGGCAAGAATCACGCTTTTAAACCTCATCCCTCAGGAATTTCTTTTTTTTTCATTAATTTATTTTTTGTTTTTGTTGCTGGTTGGTGTGTGTGTGTGTGTGTGTGTGTGTGTGTGTGTGTGTGTGTGTAGGTATGCATGTATATAAATTTGTATATATATATATTTATTTACCTTAAAGGAAATAGAAAAGTTAGAAACAGTAAAATTCAAAAGATTTTGATAAAACTCTAATAGTCCATTAACTCAGGTTTATGATGCCACTAGGATATATATATATATATATATATATATATATATATATATGTGTGTGTGTGTGTGTGTGTGTGTGTGTGTGTGTTTTCTGTTTCTTTAAACTTCCTTCAGATGGCTTGTGATGATTAAAATAGAGTTTCATTGTTTGCCTTGTCAAATGATTAGTAACCACAGTATTGTATTGTGTAAAGATCTAAACTGGCTTTGCTTCTGATTACTGACTCTGGTAACACTTCGTGCCGTAGAACAATAGTGCAGAATAGGAGAGTGTCAAATGGAATGCTATAGACTGCCGTACGCATCACAACAGGCTGAGCAGAGAAGGCTGCTGGTACAGAAGAGGGCTGGCAAAGCAGAGCAGTCACCTCAGCAGCTCTCGGTAGGTGGAAACAGGACACAGGTAGAGGACAGCAACTAACTGGCTAATGTCAGGTTGCTGCTCGATACTTCTTGGTAAAGCTAAAAGCAGAGAAAACACTCACTAAGCTGATCGAAGTCAGCGGCTGGAGGAGTTTCTGCTCTGTCTTTGTTGCTGGAGAGTGAGGCTGAGGGAGAAGCATCAAGGTTAGCGTACTCAAGAAGCCAAGGACAGAAACAGACTCAAAATTCCACCCCACTAAGGCTGATGTATAAGAGCATCCATCAAAAAAGGGTTCCCTGATCACATGTCCCAGTCAGACCAGCGATGGCACCACAGAGTGGGTAGCCTTCTTTCCCAGCTCCCTGGCCCACTTCCCATCCTGGAAGTGTCCGCTTCTTTAATGAACTGTCTCCGTTTTTAGTACCACCACACATCTGTGATCCAGTTTCTAGTTTCCAGACACAAGAACTTTGAAATCCCAGCGTGTACCCTCCAGACTCCGGTATCCACCTACAGCAATCTCTGTTGATTCCCGAAGGCCACTAAACAACTTGGTTTTAGCCTAATGGGCTGAAAGCTCAGTTTGGGAGGCCTCACTACTTTTAGACTGGCCTTTCAGAGTGGAGAATACTGACCTCCTATAACTTCTATTGACCAACATCATCTCTTGTGCCATTCCGATGCCCGTACTAATTGCACAGGAAACGCCATTCTGTTTGTTTGTTTTTTGTTTTGTTTTGTTTTTCAAGACAGGGTTTCTCTGTGTAGCCTTGGCTGTCCTAGACTCACTTTGTAGACCAGGCTGGCCTCGAACTCACAGCAGTCTGCCTGCCTCTGCCTCCCAAGTGCTGGGATTAAAGGCTTGCACCACCGCGCCCGGCCTTCCCGGAAGCACTATTCTTTTGTCAGAATATTTCGCTGAATGGGACAGTGCATCTTCACACATTCTCAGGCTGGCCTGAGAGACAAGGATAGTGAAGGGACAGAACTGAAAGCCACGTCAGAGCAGCCCGCAACCCTGACTGTTGTTCTATTTCTAGATTTTTTTTTCCTTTAAAAAAAAAAACTATGTCTTCCATACTCAATGCTTTCCCTCAGATACATCAGTGTTTGGTGGGTGGAGCACTGTGATTGCTCACTGGGCAGCCCCTGTGGCCTTCAGAGGGGAAGAAGAAAGGAAATGATCTTCCCTGCTGTGGGACTCTTTAAGAGGAGCTGGAAGGCCAGCCAGTTGTACCGCTGCCCTTGGCATCTTACACTTTCAAGCTCACTTAGAATGAAGGGCGCCTTTTGGCTTAAGCAGTTATGTTTCAGCAGCCGGTATAGGACAGCTCAGGCTTCCGTCAAACAGTGCGGTGGGGTGATGCATGTTGGCTTCTGTTTATCGATAAAATGCAACTCTTGCACTCTTAGAAGGCCAAGAGTGAGACACACACACACACACACACACACACACACACACACACACACACTCCAAACAGCTTTTACTCCTGTTCTGAGGAGAATTTTCCAGATCTAGCCTCTCTAAGAGTTCTGTTTCCCTTTGCCTCAACAGAGACAAAAATTTGGGATTGTGTTGATAGGAGAAATGAGTATGGCTTCAGTGAGCACCTGAAGTTCCGGCTGCCTTTGTAACCTCTGGATTTTATTGCTAAAGTCAGTACAGGTGTCCAGCACTGAGAGTGCCCCATGGCTGCTGCTGCTGCTACAGAAGATCTGTGTGTCTCCATGAAGCGCTCTCGCTAGCTCCCTTCAGAATAGCTCGTTTTGTTGAGTTGGGTCGAGGTGAAGTTAATCCCTTACACATTCATACACACTTTTGCCGGAGGGAAACAGAGCTGTTTGCTGGTAACAGGTACCACACGGAAGAGAGAAGGAAGGGATGGTGGGAGTAGGAACCCAGGAGGCAGGAACGGAGCAGGGAAAGTTGTTGAAAAGAGACAGGATGGTCCCTCAATTATGTTTTTAAAAAAAAAAATCTGAAGAATTTGCAGAGTCAACACTTATTCAGCATCTGCTGTGTGGGGCAGAGATTCCAAGCGTCCAGCTAATTAGGAGTTGAAGGGCTGTTTGTTTAATGATTTGAGTCCCCTCTCTCCCTCTCCTTCAAACAAATGCCTGCCTGAAAATGATAGTCCGGGGAATTTAACTGTGCATAAACTTAAACTACTTTACTTTATAAATTCAAAGTTTATCCGTCTTCAAATAACTGCAGTTCTCTCTAGGGACAGCATAGCTTAAAGAGGACAGCTTGCCTTCAGAGCTTCACCGTGACCCGGTGACTCAGCACTGGCCGCCATCCTAGGAGTTCATTCCCTCTGCGGGAATCATCTTCTATTACACACACACACACACACACACACACACACACACACACACACACATACACACACACACACTCCTGTAATTCCCAAACCTGTTGTCTGGGGAGTTCCCAGGAGACACCTTCACACATGCACACATGCCTGCCTGCACGCACGCACGCACGCAGACACTCCTACTGTAATTCCAAAGTCTGTTGGCTCTCACGTTGCAGAAGGTAATTACTCACCTCAGTGCATCTTCAGCTTTTTGCAAGAGGGCCTTTGCTAATAGCAGGACTTTGCAGCAGGAGTTAGAGGTCTTGCTTCTTGTTAGGTAAATCAGAATGCCCGGAATCAGAACAGCATTCACTAGCAGGTGTCTTTACACAGACACCTGTAATTTTTTCTTAAAAGAGGGTGGGCTGGAAGGATGGCCTAAGGCTTCACAGAGTGCTCTGTGCTTGTTGAGAACCTAGATTCGGTTCCTGGGACTCACATGGCAAGTCACATCCTTCTCTAACTCCAGTTCTGAAGGAACCAACTTCCTCTTCTGGCCCTCTTGGGCTCCTGGCACACGCTTGGTGCAGGCACATACATGTAGACAAAGGCTTATACACAAAAAATAAAAATAAATACATCAAGACTTATGTTTTTGAGACCACTTGAAGGAACTTCAACATTTGATCTGTTTATAAGTATTGATATGAATTTCACCAAAATATTTCACCAAGAATGCCTCAATTTCCTGAAAATCTGAAAAAGAACAGTCTTGCCCAGAGAAGGCGCAGGTCAACTGAATGATCCGCTGTGTCTTTCAAAGCAACTGGTTTGCCCAGTAGGTTGTTTGAAAGATGTAACCACTAGACCTGGGTGGTCTGGGTAATGACCTGCTGGTGGGTGTATTCTGTAAACTTCCCTCATGGAGCGAGCCAGTGTGCCCTGAACAAACAGGCACTGATTTTGTTGTTGTTGTTGTTGTTGTTGTTGTCATGGGGAAATCCTCTGTCCAAATGACTGACTTTGGACATGGCTTCACACCTCCTGATTTGTTAGCTATTACTTGCTTGAGGTCAAGGGTGAAGGTCAACTCAAAGGTCAGATTCCCAGAGTCACCAAAATGCAATGTATTCACTTTTTACCTAGGTGCCAGCCCTGAGCTTCTTAGTGCTCATGGCTGCAGGCTAGTGTTTGCTGAAAAGCTCATGATTCCAGAAGTAATGGAATGGGGGAAGGGTAGGGCCTTGATTCCAGAGGCAGCCACAGCTCTGGCTCTTTCTTCACCATTTGCCTCCATCTCTATTTCTTCCCTCTGCCTTTCTTTCCCCCAGTCATCATTGGGCGTTTTAGAATTGATGAGCTCTTCAAGTAGTACTTGTTATTAGAATGCATCACTTGTTTATGGCTGACCATGGGCTGGAAGGGCTTTGTGTGTAATACATGTCTCCAAAGTTACTTACTACTGTCATGGGGTACAAATACTGGCCACCACCATGTGGGGAATGTGACTGAGAAGACACAGCTTCCTATCCACGGAATGCAACACCAAGAGCCAGTGTCACCCGTGAAGTGTTCTTGCCAAAATGTTTAATCGAGTCTGACAAAGCTTCTAGAGTTAAACCAGAGACAAGCTAAATAGCGGTGTGAAGAGGCCACTTGACAATGTCTCTCCTGCCCCAAACCGCCTTGGACACTTGAAAATATCTAATGGCAGGAGCAGAAATGTGAGCTGTATGGAGAGATGGTTCTGTATTAATAGACTGGGATCTAAAGAGATTCAACAATTGAGCCTGGTACGTTTGGCTTGATTAGATCCTGGTTTTAAGCTACAACAGCAATGATGATGTGAGAGGAGGGAGAGAGAGAGAGAGAGAGAGAGAGAGAGAGAGAGAGAGAGAGAGAGAGAGAGAGAGAGAATGCTCGTTGAAGCAATCGGGACGATTGAAATATAAACTGGATATAAGAGGATGACAATCATTTCTCTCCTTCCTGGTCTGTTGTTGTTTCTGTACCTGGGGCATGTTTGGAAGTCAGAGACCAACTTGTGGGAATCTATTGGTGGCTCAGAGCAGTCATCCTGAACGAACGAGTCTCAGGTCTTTGACTGGCTTAGTGTTCTGAATTGTTCTCTTTCTTCCTGGCTTAACTTGGTTCCTATTAATTTTTAACTTCACATTCACTGAGGACTCTTCATTCTGGGCTCACCTCAAACTATGGTTTCCACATGACCTGTGAGAACTACACTGCTTACCCATTGTGCCCCTTCTTCTCGGTCACCTAATAGATACACATAGGCGTGTTTGCATTTGAACTGAGCCTACCAGTGCTACTCTTCTGTCTATAAGAGAGGGTGTGATAGTGCTGTGAGCTCCAGGCCAACCTGGTCTACATAGTGAGTTTCAGACAAGCCATAGCAACATAGTGAAACACTGCCAAGAGAGAAATAATGGAGGCTGGAGAGATGATTTGGTGGTTAAGAGCACTCGCAGCTCTTCCAAAGGACCTATGTTCAATTCCCAGCACATAATCACCTGTAGCTCTGCCCCAATGGATTCAATACCATCCTCTGGCCTCTGAGGGCACTGCATGCACATATATAATGCAAGCAAAACACATACATAAAACAAGATAGATAGATAGATAGATAGATAGATAGATAGATAGACAGACAAAGTAAATGTCAAGCGAATCTCTGGTATGTGCTAGTGTCTTGTTCGAAAGCAATGATTGTTTTACAGGTAGTATTTATGAATCATTTTGTGCTTGTCCCCGGCCTTCATTGGCCAAAAGTAGGGCTGTGTTTGGTCTTAGAGGCAAGTTTGTCTGGATCCAAAGGTCAAAGCAACTTGGTCTGACCCAGTCACCCATTGCATAATCCTTCAGCTTCACTGAATTAGTGTTCAGTTCCAAGAATGAAGTAACGAAGGCAAAACTGGTCCCTCCAGGCTGCGGAGATGGATGACCCAGGCAGTCCTGCAACTTGCCTTAGCAACTCAAAAGCTTGGCTTCAGCTCTTAGAACCCTTGTAAAAATGTTCGGCCTGGGCGGGTGTGTGTGTGTGTGTGTGTGTGTGTGTGTGTGTGTGTGTGTGTGTGTGTGTTGGTAATCCCAGGACTGAGGAGGTGGAAGCAGGAGAAGCCTTGCAGCTTACTGACCATACAATACAGGTTAGCCTGTTTCAGGCCAGTGAGAGACCCTGCCTCCAAAAGATGTGGACAACATTCTTGAAGATGACAGAACATTGTTTATGACCTCCGCATGCATGCATACACATGTGGTGTACCAGCACATGCGTGGTGCACACACACTCATATACTCATGCATTTAAAAGTCTCTGGCAACTCTAAAATGTAAACAGCTGGACCCCCCACAGATGTACCTGGTCACACATCCACATCTGTATGGCAGGCCATCTGGACAAGCCCTGAAGAATCTTATGAAACAGGTCAAGGGGCCACCTCTGAGAGGGAAGAAAGGGAGGAGGAAGGCTGGGTTCCAGGATCAAAGCATCCCATCATGACACTTTGCTGTTGACTTGTTTCATGTTCTTCAGTATGACTATCTATGCTCCTCTCTTACCCTAGTCCCTTACCTATTGCTGTGATAAACACCATGATCAAAAGCAACTTGGGGAGTAAAGGATTTCTTTGGTTATATATTCTGTCTCATAGACTTCTAGGTCTATGGAGGGAAACCAAGGCAGGAACTAAAGCAGAGCCACGGGGGAGCTCTGCTTACTGTCTTGCCCCTGTGGGTTGCTTTGTTTGCTTTCTGATGCTACCCAGGACCATCTGCCTAGGGGTGGTACTGCCCACAGTAAGGGGGTGAGCCCTCCACATCCATTATTAATCAAGGTGATGCTCCATAGACTTGTCTACAGACCAATCTGATAGAGGTATTTTCTCAGCTGAGGTTCCCTGTTCTCAAGCTTCAGATTGACAAAAAACTAGCCAGCGTATCTCATCTGTATTTACCCAAACAGCCTGTATCATATTCAAAACTGTAGTTTCTTATTTGCTTCAGTGTGTTTGTGTGTGTGTGTCTGAGTGTATATCTATCTGCGTGTGTCTTTTTCTGCTCCTTCTGACTCTCTCTGTCTTTGTCTCTCTTTGTGTATGTGCATCTTTGTCTGTATGTGTGTGTTTCTCTCTGTGTATTTATCTATCTGTGTACGTGCATTTTGGGGTCCATGTGTGTATCAAGGATATCATATGAAGAAGAGCAGCTACATTTTCCTGACTGGGAGGTCTATAGGTGTCTAAAATTAAAAACAGAAAACATGAAGGAAGTTGTAGTGTGTGAGGGTTGTTTGGGGAAGTAGGGATGACCACTCACTGTAGGACTTTGCGCTCGCCAACAGTGGTCAAAATGGCAGCCCAGTGATGAGCGTTGACATGGGTCCCATAGTTATGTCGTTCATAACAAAACATTTGAACTAACTGCCAATACTATAAGTTGAAATTTTATATAAAATTCCAGATTTCTAGTTTCTATGGAAATAAATAAACACACACACACACACACACACACACACACACACACACACACACACACACTCACTCACACACACACACACACACACACACAAGATTGGGAAATGACTGCTGGTTGGAGTTGACTGAAAATGACTGATTGAAGATGAAAAGTATGGTTTCTCAGCAGGCCTGTGTTCCCTAGTCAGTCAACAAGCTCACCTGGTCCTAACCTTTCACCATGGATATTCCTGGTTGCCAGAGTCTCTGCTATTTGTATACTAGGTATTTTGTAAATGTATTTTATAAATACTCTAAGGAAGGTTTTTTTCCCCTTTCCATTTTTCTTCATTCATTAATTTTATTTTTTCTTAAAATAGATATTATGTAATTTATTATGGACTATGTAGTCATATTAATGTGTTTTCTATTACTATGACAAAATACCCAAGGCTCTGTCCTTTTAAAGAAAAGCATTTTAGCTCATGGTCCTGGTCCAGCATCAGGAAGCTACATTAATGTATAGCCTTTCTACTGCGATGCATCACAGCAAGAGACAGGGGAGTATAATTAGTCTCTCCAGGCTCCCTCTTATTAAAAAGAAATCCAGGAGTCAGTCCCTATTGATGCCTTATCCTATCTTAATGCTGTCCCCTGGGCAGCTCTTTCCTTAAACACTGCAATTGGATTCAGTTTCCACCCACTTAACAGTCCACAATGGGAATTACATTTCACGAAGGAACCCCCAGGGGGACACTCAAACTATAGCCAAACCATCACAGCAGCAGATTCCATCTTTGTGCTGAGAAGGAACCAGCTACCACTGTTCCTGATTCTCCCCAGGTCGCTGACCTCGTGCGGCAGCCTCTCTCCTTGTCTGCAGTTTCCATATGAGCAGACCAGGAGTACAATGGCTGCCCTAACAGTAACCAGGGAAACGATGTGAAGGTGAGTGTGATGAGATTAAAGCAAAGGCCACAGAGATCTGTTTAGCATGCCTTCAAGCAAATGCAGACCGTCCATACCTGTTCTACTCTGTGAAGGATGGGTAGGCCTCTGATCACCTGACTGGTGGTGGCATGTGGCCCTCCAGTGCAGTGACCGGATGTAGCCAGTTTCATTGCTATCTCGTTGATTTATTGAGGAGGAGAGGATGCTGAAGCTTAAGGGTTCAAACCGAAAGCCCCGAACAAGCGGACAGGAAGAGTGGTGCTGTCCATGCTAGGGACCGCAGTGAGCTAACTGGAAAATCATTCTGAGAACCCAGGTGACCGATTCAAGGTCCTGAAGATTGTTAGCGTCCACACAAAGTGCACCTGGGAAAGGAAAAGTCCTTCAGGGTTGCCCTGGAGGCAGAGAGAGGGGAGGTGTACTTTATTCTAAGGAAGACACTTGTTTAGAATTGTTTTTGCTGTTGTTTGTTTTGTTGTCTCCCTTGCTGCCACAGTTGCCGTTGCAGGGAAAGAAGAAAATAAAACGCTTTAGCCTTGTCTAAGTGTCTTACTGGAGACACTGTGAGTTCTTTCGTTCATAAGCAAAGACTTATGGGGCGCATTTTAAGTGTTGGGCGTTGCTCTTGGTGTTTGTGCTGTTTCCCCAGAAGAACAGCAAAAATACTGTGCTCTGATGAAGTTCACCGTCTAGGAAGGGCGATGGGACAGTCAGCTAACGATCGATGCAAGTAATATGACCGTGCTTTAGTTAATAGATAGGGCGTGGCAGGTGCGAACAGCAAAACAAAAGGTGCAGGCGCAGTGGGCAGCACAGTGGGGGCCCAGACCCCTCTTCAGACTGCTAAGACTCTATGCTACTGCTGGCTCACGCAGACTCACTCTCAGCCTTTGTGAACTTCCTTGCCCAGGGCAATACACTTCTAGGGTGAGGCTCATGACTAATTAATGTCTGACTAACCTGAGGATACAGGTTCTGCTGCTTTCCTAGTTTGGGGTGTTCTGATAGTTGCTCAGCATCAGGACTCCCCATAAGAGACTGAGGCTGCAGCAGCAGACAGTCACATCTTTTTTCCCTCTCTGCCTCTCTCTGCCTCACAGTCACGGTCTAAGGACTGCAGTCTTGGACTAGAAGAAGCAGCCCAGCGGAAAGAGGACAAAGGGACCTTTGCCTCGGAGGGTGTGGCCAATACCAGCTTCATCAGGACAATGCCGTTTGTATAAAATCCGAAGTCAGAAGAACAGTGTATGAAAGGACACACAGTGCAAATGTTTTTACTGAGTGTCTAGTTAGAGTTCCTAGCTGCGATGAAACATCGTTACTGAGACCAAGTTGGGGAGGAAAGGGCTTATTTGGCTCACACTTCCACATCATAGTCCATCACTGAAGGAAGCCAGAACAGGAACTCAAACAGGGCAGGAACCTGGAGGCTGATAAGAGGTCATAGAGTCATAGAGGACTGTTGATTACTGTATTGCCCCCCACTGCTTGCTCGGCATTTCCTTCCTTCCTTCCTTCCTTCCTTCCTTCCTTCCTTCCATCTGCCTTTCTTTCTATTTATTTATTCTCTCATATATTACATCCTGGCCTCCCAGAGATATCAACCAGACATGGCATTATCAAGTAGCAATAAGCCTCATACTGAGGCTGGACAAGGCAAGCCAGTAGGAGGAAAAGGGTCCCAATAGCAGGCAAAAAGCATCAGAAACAGCCCCCTCCCTCTGCTGCCTCTGTTAGGAGTCTCACAAAAACACCAAGCTACACAGCCAATAACAGCATGTAAAGGGCCTAGGTCAGACACATGCGCTCAGCCTGCTTCCTTACAGAACTTAGAACCAGCAGCTTAGGCAGCACTATGGTGGGCTGTGCCTTCCTCCTTCGTCAATCACTAATTAAGAAAATGCCTTACAGCTGGGTCTTATGGAGGCATCTTCTCAACTGAGGTTTCCTCTTATCCGATGACTCCAGCTGGGGTCAAGTTGACACAGCTCTAGTCAGCATGCTGTTATGTTTGCTTAAGGGAGACTTTGTAGCCTCTAGAGGTAAGTCGGTCTGCATTGTAGTCACAGCCCTGGTGTTCCCATAATCCCCTAGAGAAAAGGTGGGTGGGGACCGCAGGGAGGGAAGGTATAAGCCAGGTGTCTGAGAGAAGTGATGTCTCAGATACCTGACAGGAGATCTGAACTCAGTGCTAATACATGGCAGCATTTTCCACGACCAGCCGTCTGTTAGGCCATTTGGGGTTTCTTTTCGCACTTGCACAAAATGCTCACCATAGCCAATGCTAAACCACCTGGGAAATGTGACAGAGAGAGGCACTGTATCTACAGAAGCCTGAGGCTCCCAAACACCACAGCACAGCTAAATCACCTGAGACCCTCAGACCACTCTCCCTCACCCTTACTATTGGAGGCATGAGTCTTCAGATGGTTCCCTGAGACTGACTTGAGAGCGATTATTTAACTATTCAGGATGAGGGGCACACACACAAAAAGGCCATCACCTAGAGCGTGTGGGGAAGGAAGGAGGCTGAAGCATATAGGGGTGGGTCCTAAGAGTCGTGCAATCCTCCTAGTAACCACAGAGTGGCCTATATAAGCAATAGCAACAGCCAATATGAGACTGTTAAGCCCATTTTTATTGGGCGATGGGGTGAGAACTTTCCACCTTTCATTTCAAAACGCAAATGCACTCAAGTAGAAGCTCTTTATTCATGAAGATCTTTACACTTGACTTGGATTTTACAGTACACATCTTAGACAAAACTCTTTTCATTCCACCTGCCAACTGGGCAAAGCAGTCCTCGAGGGAGGAGGAAGCTCTTTTCAGAGGCCTGCCAAGGACATCATCCCAGGCCCTGGGGCAGAGGCCTGGTCTCCATGCCTGTCCTGAGTAGAGAGAAGAGGAGGTGGAGGAAGAGGAATATTGTCAGGAGCAAGTGAACTGGCCCTGTACTTATTCTGGGCTGGATGTGTCTCGTCCACCCCCGCCCCCTTGGCTGGTTTCTCTGGTGTTCAGAGAAGCAAGCAGGAGGTCCTGAGCCCTTTGTCCAACCATCTCATTATCATAAGGGCAAATATGGGTCGGCACTGTTTTTTGTAGTGCCCTCCCTGATTTGTTTGCTGCCTAGAGAGTCTGTTCTTAATTGTGTTTGAACAAATACAACTTGAAGTTGACCAATGTCACCATTATTAAATGCGCAGCTGGAAGGCATTAAGCACAGTCACACCTTAAGTCACCTTCATCCATCCCCACCCACCTCCAGAATTTCCATCTCACAAAATCAAAATATGGCACCAGCCAAGGACTATACATACGTGTACTAAATATCGAACCCCGACCCAGATCTAGCCAATGGACAGGACATTCTCCACAGCTGAGTGGAGAGTGGGGACTGACTTTCACATGAACTCTGGTGCCCCATATTTGACCACGTCCCCTTGATGGGGAGGCCTGGTGGCACTCAGAGGAAGGATAGCAGGCTACCAAAAAGAGACTTGATGCCCTACGATCATATAGAGGGGGAGGAGGTCCCCTTCAGTCACAGACATAGGGGAGGGAAGTATGGGGAAAGCAGGAGGGAGGGAGGAATGGGAGGATACAAGGGATGGGATAACAATTGAGATGTGATATGAATGAATTAATAAAAAACAAAAACAAAACAAAAAACTAAAGTGTGCACCTATTAAACGTGAACAGTTCCTCTCTCCCATCCCCAGTAACCGGGCCATTTTGTTTCAATCTCTGTGGATTTGAGGCCTCAGGTACTTTCTTATAAGCAGAATCATAAAGTATTAGGTCTTTAGCAAATAATTAGTGTTTCCTAGAACGTTCTCAAGATGCATTTCTTCTTTTTAGAAGGAATGGTGTCCCATGTGTGCGTGTGCCACTGTCCATCCACCATCAGCCTTTGGGTTGCTCCTTCTTCGAGCCAGTGTGAGTAAAGCTGCTAGGAAGGTGGGGTGCAAAGAACCGTAATATCCTGCTTAATGTCTTCCCCAGTAAACAACAGGCTCTGTCGAGTTTGTGAGGTTTTAACTTCTTTGTAAGAGTGGATATATTTAAGGTTTTTTTTCTCCCCTTTGGAGTTGGTCTTTACATTGTCATATTTTTATTTTTGGTTTACTGTGCAGCCTCTGAATGACTGACTCGTACATCTTGAAAATCTGATGGTGGTGAGAAGCAACTTCTCACCAAGAAGAAGGAGGCACGGCCACCATCACTTAGGCTTGGGCTGTCCCAGATTGGCACCAGGAAGTCAAGAGAGGGAGAAGCTATAACTCAGCAGTGAGTGTGTAATCCCAGCCTTGATGGCTTAAGCGTCTCAGGGCTTGGGTGCTAGAATCATCAGTTGACTTCTGCTTCCCCTCCGTGTTGCATAGTGACGTAGCTCAGACAGGAATGTGAAGCCTGTGGGCCCAACCAGTGTCATACAGACCCATGTCTCTGCCAGCGGAGTGGATACTCAATAACTATAGATGTCTGGCATCTCTGTGGCCTGGGACCCAATACCAGGAGCTGAATCAACTTGACGAAGCAACTGTCCTTTCCTTCTGCCTCTCTGTGTGGCTTCCCAAATTGCTTCCTCTGAAACAAGTTTTATTCATTCATTTGTTTTATACAGAAGCATGCTATGTAGCTCGATCTGGCCTTGAACTTGTGGTGCCCAGCGCTTCTGGAAAGCTTGTGAACTTACTGGCCAATCTGAGTCATCTTGCTGCAGGGATGTGGGTAGGAGAGCAGCAGGAAAGGTGGGAGGATGCTGGTGGGAATCCTATGGAATGCCGGGTGGGCAGCCGATAGAAGCAAGGCTGGAGCACCAACCAAGGGAAGAGCAAATGGGCTGAGACGGAAGAGAGCAGCCTCCTCCAACAGTTCACATCCTGGACACTGCTCTGTTCTCATTCCTCCTTGAGCAATCAGTGGCCCTCTAGACATGACTCACTCAATGGGCAGACTGTAAAACCTCCACAGAAGGGCGGCTTTGTGAGTGCGTTGTTCTTTTATGGAAGGGGCCTCGGTTATATTGATTAATTAGCCAGCTAATTAACTCATCAACCTCCATATGTTTACTGAGTGCTGACTGTGTGCCAAGTGCCATGCTTTGTCCCTTTGCTGTGATGTACAGAGGCTGCTGAGCCTCACAGACATGCGCCTATTTACGTTGGGAACTTAGATGAGGATCACCATGTAAGGAGAATTTGCCCACGTCCCCAGGCCCCATCCAGGAGCTCTGCAAGCCTACCTGTTTAATGCCCAAGCAGCCCTGAATGCTAGCAACTATTTTCCCCATCGTAGGGTTAGACGGAAGGCTCGGGAAGGCAGCAAGCAGAGTGGCAGGAAGGATGTCCTCCCAGATGGGCTGGTAGAAAGTCATGTGATTTTGTGTGCTTTTCCGAGCTGCCTTAAATGGAGGCTTTAACCCTTGCCAGTGTTCCTTTGTACACAGCCCTTTTCAAAGCCATGCATAGAGGCAGGCACGCAGGCAACACTAGAGGAAGGCAGACACTTGGTGTAGACAGATCTAACCCCGAAAGCCATGTAAGCCAGATATGCCCATCGGACAAGGAGCTGATGAGAACGCTGCCATTCTAATGACAGACTTTTTAAATGCTTCTTTCCATTTTACTCACATAGGTAAACAGAATCAATTTCAATTTTTGACTGAAAAAAACTTAAAACATAAATGCGCCTGGAAAAAAAAAAACACCCAACAACAGTATCTATCTTTAAAGAGAATTAGAGAAAGTTCCGTGCTTTTTAAACAAAATCAATCTAGTTCAAACATTTGAGAAGTCTCTAGATTGGTCACAGGTGGACACTGTGTTAATTTCATTTTGGTTTTATAATTGAATTCATCTTCTTTATTCTTGAAGGAAACCACAACTTCCCTAGTTTTGTCTTTGAGTTTTCCTATGGTTCCAGTTTCCATCCATGTTTTTGTGCTTTAATTCAAATAATTAGGGCAGTTTCTTTTTGTTTGTTTAGTTTTTAAATCTAAAGGTAAACTAGAATGCTCAAAGAACATTATTACTTCAGTATCTCACTCCTATTATTAAACCACACCCATAATATTGCTTAATCGCAAACAGTAGTACATGACTGTCTGGGAATTTCAACGTCCTGGCTGCAATGGACTTCACAGGGTGAGGACCGCTCAGGGAGAAGCTGGTCCTGGGTACCTCCACAAAGCTCCCGTTGTATTCAGCACTTGGGTCAGCATGAAGGACTGGGCCAACTGTAGACAACAGCACCAATTGTTTCCTCTCTGCCTACTTAATGTCAGAGTTAACCCATTGTTTTTAAAGGCATGCTAGAAATTACTAGATGAGAGAAGAAACGAACACCTGCTGGCAGGTAAGAAGACAGAAGTCCACCATTCCTCTTCCTGGTTTAGAAGGTCCCCTGCCCTGTAGCCACTCACCCCGAGCTGCCTGAGAGAGCAGGCTCTGGCCAAGGCCTTTCTCACGTCTCAGTCTGTCACAGAAACGGCTGGCACACTTTGCTCTAATATAGGCCTGGTAGACGATGACGTCCAGGTAGAGCTGGTCTACACCTGCCTTTACACGGCCTATGAACTGTGAACAGTGCTTCCACTTTTAAATGACTGGAAACAAAAATTAAAAGAAGAATGTTTACAAACACAAACATGACGTGAAACTCAAATATTAGTGTCCATAATAAAGCGGACTGGCAGGCTGATTCTCCGTGGCTGCCTTCATTGTGCTGTGGCCAGGCTGAGAACTCCGTGCTGGTGAGCTTGTCACATGACACAGCTGGAAAATCAGAGTGGGCAGGAAGATCCCCTTTCCTCGGCCCATCAAATGTATCATCCACCAGTGTCTGTCTCGGGCCTTCTGGCCTTCTCTTTTGTTACTACGGGTGACATTTTCTTTCTCTCATGGAAGGTCGATCCCCACCTTCTTTAGATATGCTGCCGCCTCTTTCTTCTTGCTCTCTCTTACACCATATTATAAAAATTCTCTTCTGCTCAATCAGTCTGACCAGTTTTAAAATGTGTTTGCCAGGCACAGGTAATAAATACTCTGGAGGCAAAGAGTGTTATAAAGAAGAAAGGCTTGTCCCCACTCACGGCTGCTCAGGCTTTTAGTTCATAACTGCTTGGCCCTGTTGCTTTGGGTCTGTATTGAGGCAGTACACCATGGTGGGAGAGCATGGTGGAAAGAGACCTCTCACTATATCCTCTTTGAAACAGAAAGGAAATCAGACTGGCTGGGAGTCCCACCATCCCCTTTGAGGATGCACTACAAATAACCTAAAGACTTCCCTTCAGGCTCTGCCTCCTAAAGTTTCCCGCCTTCCTGGCAGCATGACAGGCTGGAGACCAATGCTTTAAGGGGATAAGACACAGGTTGCAACAAACAAGACCTTAAAGCCATTCACCCAACTATAGCCTGCATCTTTGCTCCCCCCTCAGGGACATTCACCGAGGGTTTCATGGTCACAGCCCTCACTACTTCCTTCTTGGCACTCTTAGCAGTCCATTGGCACATGGTAAGTACTGGTCGCCTTGTAGCCAAAATTGGTAGTGGTTTCTCTTAGTAAAGACAAACTCAGCAACTTTGAGTATGGTCCATAGTCTTAAGCCTGATGTTGGCTTTCCATCGTATTCCCTTCTCCTTCCTTCTGTTTCGGTGTCTCATCCTGAGCCTGCACTCTAATGCTGTCCTAGGATGTCTCTCCTCTCTCTGTGTGGCTTCTCTAGATTATTTCCTTACTTCAGAGGTCATTGCTGCACTTTGGGTGTGCCCAACCCTCCCTCCCCCAGAACTTCCGCATTGGGAGCAAATCTCCAGTGCATGCACTGAGACGTAGGACCTTCTATTTTCTTTACATTTTAAAAGTCTTTTTATTATCTGTGTGTGCATGTATGTGACATGAATGAATACACATGTGTGGAGATCAGAGGATGACTGGCAAGAGTCACTTCTCTTATCACATGATGTGGGTTCTGGAGTTTGAACTCGGGTTGTAAGGCTTGGTGGCAAGTGCCCTTACCTGCTGGGCCATCTTGCCAGGCTGTGATGTGGGACTTTTAAGAGCCCATTAGCTTGCAATGGCTTTGTCCTTACAAATGGATGACTGTTGGTGTTGAGGAGGGTTCTCAAGCAGTCTTTCTTGCATGGTCTTGCCCTTTTGCCCTCTACTTAGGGTGCTGTAACAGGCGGTTCTTACTTGGGCTTCCTAGCCTTTGGGGACATAAGAGATCATTTAATTATCCAGTCTTGGGTATTTTGTTACAGTGGAGTGAAATGACTTCAATATGCGGTCAATACACAAATCAGTGCTGATTCAAGAGCCCTGATTCTGCTCTGAGATCCTGAGATCCTGATGCCAGAGCTACAGGCTTGATGTCCTGTGGTGACATAGGTACACTAGATGTACAGTTTTCCACCACAAACTTCCTTACCCAGTCATTCCCAGGTCAACAAGTGGAACTTCAGATGGATTCATTTATTGCAGTCCCATATCCAAGAAGTGTGTGTGTGTGTGTGTGTGTGTGTGTGTGTACCTTCCCCCCAAGTTAGGGTCATGAGTAATTTGTGCCAGCTCCACACTTAAGCTATTGTCCTGTATTCTAACTCCCTTATGGCACTTGAGCCCCCGAAGTGCTCACTGACTGCCATATCCCTTTCTATCTCCACTCTCCCGCAGCATCCGCAGCATCATTCGGCTCCCTCCTAGTTCCAACCTCACCTCCTAACCCCCTTTCTCTTACCACTACCTCCTGCCTTTTGTTTTAACAATACCAAGCCTACTTCCATCTGGCAACTTTCTCTGGGCCTTCTCATTGCTTAATCTTCATGTGAGGATTCCTTTCTCATGACCTAGTTAAAGCAGAGTCCCTAGTTTCTCCTTCCCACAATCCTCTGTAAGATCATCTTTTCTTAGGACCATCACCACCTCTACCCCTTTCTAATTAAGTTGTTGGATTTTGCCTTTCTCCTCCAGAACACAAGCCCCATGAAAACAGAAACTAGTAACACATCTCCAGGCCTTAGAATTATCCTTTAATTTTCATTTATTATTATTATTATTATTATTATTATTATTATTATTATTATTATTATTATTATAATGTTTCGTGTGTGTGGCTGTGTGTGTATGGGTCTTAGAGCCCATGCATGTGTGGAGGTCAGAGAAGTCTCTTGGGTAGCCTGAGCTATCACTTGGAGATAGGCTGATGGCTGGAAAGTTCCAGCAATCCTCCTGTCTGTGCCTGCCATATCCCTGGGGTTACAGCATGCAGCCATACTATACTTTACCTGGGTGCTGAGAATTTGAACTCAGTTCTCCTGTTTTCTGCAGCAAATGCTCTGGGTCCTTGAGCCATCTCCCTAGTCCCTTAGTCAAGACTGTAAATTGATAACTTAAATATTGATTTTTAGTTTCAAAACTGTTATGTGTACATGTACTCCCTGACCACTCCCAGTCTCTGCTGGGGACGAAATCTAGGATTTCTTACATGCTAAGCAACGGTAGGGACCTATGTCCCTAGCCCATTTTCTTTCTGTGTTCACATTTGTTAGGATGTGATAGTTTTGTATACTGCTCTCCCTGTTCAACAAAAGCAAGTATTTTTTACTTGTTATTTAATCATATTCATAAACATCCTTGTAATGGTTGCATAATACTACATTCCAAGGTTGTTTACCTCAGTGTAATTTGATATTTGGGGCATATCAAATTTTTCACAGCAATGAGCAACGTGTGTGTGTGTGTGTGTGTGTGTGTGTGTGTGTGTGTGTGTGTGTGTGACGCTGCCCTGTTTTATCTGGTCACTGGAAATGAATCCATGGAGACCCAGGGCCCTGCAGCAACGCTCCCAGAGCAGCACACCTGGTCTGGGATGAGACTAAGCCGGGAGTCTGGAGTGCAATTAGCATCTGAATTAGTGACATGAGGATAAACAGGTGATTATCCCATTTACCAGCTGTTGGATGGTGTTAACTAGACACTGTCTGACAGCTTGAGTTTCACATGGAGGGTTTACTAACAAATGATTGAAAAAAAGAAGAAGAACTGCTTGCTTTCAAAAAAAAAAAAATGAAAACAGGATTAAAAAAAAAAAAAGTCCCTTCAAACTGCTTTTGACCAAACTAAACTGCTTCCAACTCCCGGAGTCAAGCTGCTTGTTCAGGAAGTGAGTAGCACAAATAATCTCATTTTTCATACCTCCCTGCCCTTTGTCTGAACAGCTCCGAGTGGTTTACTGATGCGCATACAGCACCTCTCAGTCAGGGCAGGGAACATGGGCAGGGTGGACATTTTGTTCACCGAAAAACCAATTCACAAAGCCAGCGGACTTTGACAGGGCCAGGCAGAGGATATTCGAACTCACAGCCCCGGCTTCTAAAATAGCAGCCCCTTTGCTTTCTTGGTGAAAAATTCTATTGACATTTTCAGTGTTAGTATCAGGTGGGGTGGTTTGATTGTACATGGTGTTTATCTTGACAGTTTCCCTTTAATTACCTGCCTTGCATGAGAGCTGTGAGAATCCTTGCAGGATGAGTTCTGCAGTAGAGTGGGGTGGGGGGCTGCGTGGGGTGGGGTGGGGGGAGGAGCCTGATGCCTTACTGCTGCGTTTTCTTTCTTCTCTCTTCCCTTTGTGCTTCTTGGTTTCTGTTTTCTTATCTAGGCACCGAGGACTGAGCCCACGTGTTGCATGTGCTACGTGCACACTCTAGCCTGGGATGAGCTTCCAGTCCACTTTTTATTTGCCTTAATTGCATGGGTTTAGGAGCCAAACTGATGCAGAGCTAAAGCGGGTTACTGCACTGCAGCCAATGAGTTAGGTTTTGTGGGAATTGCTGAGCTTCTCAGTGAGGCAGTCTTCTTGCTGAGGAAGCAGGCAGAGTTTCTTAGCAGAAGGCTCGCCCTATGAGGCAGAAGCAAAATGAACCTGAATTTGAGGCTGCCCTGGGCTATGTAGTGAGTTTCAAGGCCAGCCTGGGCTACATAGTGAAAGCCCCCACCCCCAAAATAAAACAAAACAAAAATAAACTTGAAGAAAAGGGGAAAGGTGAGTTGGAGAGATGGCTCAGCGGTTGAGAGAACTTGCTGCTCTTCCAGAGGACCGTAGGTCAGTTCCCAGTGTCCATGTTAGGTAGATGACAATCTCCTGTGAGCCCAGCTCCAGGGGTCAAATGCCTTCCTCTGGCCTCTATAGGTTTCCGTACTCATATGCATATATACACACAGAGACATACACAAAAATAAGTTAAAATAAGTCTTTAAAAATGAAAAGAAGGAAGGGAGGGAAGGAAGGAGGGAGGGCCTGGGAAGAAAAGTGTGACTTTTGAAGGTGCTAATATAATTGTCTACATCATATGAACATGTATGCTTGGATGTCACATAGAATTGACAGGACATAGATAGACGCCATGCCAACTCTACAGGGCTCGCACTCCACCCAGATGTTCCCAGTCCAATGCTCAGAAGGCCATTTATTCATTAGCACATGCCCACAAAATGTTTTCCCTGTCAAGAAAAGTAAAATCCATTATTTTTTTTAATAAAAGATGATTTTTAAACTATCAGTGGAAAAAGTAGGCATGATAACCTCAGAAGATGCAGCATGAATCACAAGCTGTGTGGTGTTTGCAAAGATCTGAGGAAAGCTTAGTAACTTCATCGAGCTGGGGCATGGTCTGTGATTTGCATACATGCAAATCATCTCGTTTCATTTTGTTCATAGTCAATAGGACAGTGCAAGAGCTACAGTGTTTGGAAAGGTAGTCTGTGCTTTCCTTGCTTGGAACAAAGACCTCATCTGTGGAGTTCCTGACATTTTGTGGTCAGACAAGAGTTCAATGTGCCTTGGCATATGTATGTCACAACTATTACATAGGATGCACATAGAAATGTACTCATTGTATTAAATTGATAGTTTGGCCTACATCTGATTCCATTCTTAAAGGATAAAGTTTGGCCCAAGGTGGTCTCCATATATGGTGAACTGAAACCTAGGTTGATGGGAAATAAGTTGTAACCTAACCTAAGAGTATTGGGACCTAGCCAATCAGAGGCAACAAACTGCCAAACCCAGCCATGGGGGTCAAAGCTGACTACAGCTAAACAGGTTGCTTCTCTAGCTATAAATATAGTCTGTGCACACTGTCTGTTAGGAGCATTCTGAACCAGCTCCCTTCTAGAGAGCTGCCTGTATATTGAACTTTCTTCTTCCTCATTCCCCCCCCCCAATAAACTGTTAAAATAAACTTAGCTCAGATTTTCCTTTATCAGTTCTGACTCTGAAAACTGAATTTAGTTGGTCCTCTTGACTTTTTATCTGCTAAGTAGTCTGGTCAGGTAAGCAAATTAGTGCTAAAACTTCTCTTCTGGGCATCCTGAGACCTTCTCCCCCAACATGTTCTAAACAGAGACTGTTTAAGGTCAATGTGAGACCTTGACACCGTTTGTGGTTCCAGTGGCTTGCTGCCTCTGTGTCTGCAAGAAGGAAGGAGGTAACATTTGTATCCTCTGTTTCTCAGTTAATGCACAACTGTTAGCTAGAGAGTTTGCTCACAGATACTCTCAGGACACTAAGGCAAAGGGCAGTAGAAGGAGGGGGGGTGGGGGGGGGAAGGGAGAGAGAGAGAGGGAGAGAGAGAGAAAGAGAGAGAGAGAAATCCGGGGAATGCAGGGGTGAGGCCTTCTTGCTCCCATCAGCTGGTCTGGAATAGTCTTTCTGCAAGGAAGAAATGTGGCAGTGATTCGTGACTGTTTGGGCTCTGTACGATGGGGCTGGTAAAAAGCTTTCCTGCGTGCGTGCGTGTTTCCTCCAGGGTGTTTGGGCTTTTGTTTTCTGCCGTGCTTTGTGCAGAAGCGGGAAATCTGCCTCCCCAAAAGTGGACTTCCTCCTCTTCTATAAACTGACCCATGGTGGTTGCCATAGCAACCGTAAAGAGAGACTGATGAGCTGCCTAGTAAACAATTCCAAAGCTCGGGGCTTGGGCAAAGCAAGCCCTCAGAAAAGAGAGCGAGCCAGAGGAGGGCGACGAATATGATGGGCAGGAGACAAGGCTCCTAGGAAAATCTGCAAAGCACACGCCCAGCTCTTCCCAGCTCTTGTATCCCATCAGCCCTGGGGCGGAGACAGAAGATCTAGGAGGGCAGCGTGCAGGGGCCTGCCTTTGATGCTGGGGAACTGAGCACCAGATGACTGAAAATGAAATTTAAACATTTGCTCAGAGCTCTAGGCTAGAAATATGCCAACCTGACCTGGAAAAACAAATAATCCGAGTGGCTGCCACACCTGCTATGGGCTGAGACGCCCTCCTGCCAGAAAGCTGGGCCTCTCTGCCCTCAGCTACGGCTGCTTTCATAATTTAGGCTGAGCTGAGACAAAGGCTGACGATTTCTGAGATCTGTGCTACTTGAAGTACGACTGCTGCCGGGTTTGGAAGGAAGAACGGGTGGAGAAAGACTATCCTAAAATACGAGCTCCCTAGAGTTCTCTCTAGGAACTTGGCTCCTGGTTGCAGGAAACGTTCCACATACAATCACAGAGGCCCCGAGATCAGCGTTATAGTCGGTGTTGCTTCCTTCTTCTTCCTTCTCCCTTAGTTAACGCCCTCCACCATCGTTTAGCCTTTTTCCTTTAAGTGTTTGTGAATGGATTATAAACTGGGTGATACACGTTACATCAGAGCTTCCCAACTCAAGCTCCTGAAAGGACAGTGAAAGTCAGCTGGAGAGTCTGTGGAACGCTTGCATTTCCTTTGTCCTCAGTTTTGCCGGTACAGAGAGTTTCCTTTCATTAATGAAAACCGATGTTGCCTCATTTACTGTGATAGGAAATCTAGCATAATGAACTACATTCACAATCAGTCCATCCATGGGTGCTCATTTTTTAATTTACTTACCTGTTAGATGACAAAAATCATGTCTGTACTAAACACATGAAGACTTTTGAAGGGTCATTAATTCCAAAGTGATGGTTAGCAGTATAGCAACTATTTATAGCACATTTATACTGTATTAAGTAATATAGAAACCATTTAAAGGATATGGAGGGTGTGACTACGTTATACGTAAATATTACATCCTTTTATATAAAAGATATTATGGCTGTGGAGGGTCCTGGACCCAATCATTATAGATACTGAAGGATGGCTCTATGTTTATGATGCTCATTCTTATTATTTTTAAGTTTTTGAAGTGTTTGCTCATTTATTATTTCAGAAGGTGCCTCAACAACCTCGATATAATATACAGCCATTAAATTTTCTAATTAGTTCCTCAGATGAGGGAACTGGCATAGGTGAGACTAGGTGACTTTATTATAGGGAATCTGATGAGTTGAAAGTTTGGATTTAAAAAAAAATTACTGAGTCTTTCTTATTTCTAAGGCACAGAATCCCCTGTATTACACGTATCTAGATTTCAACGAACACTTCTATAAACTTTCTTACATGAGAGCCACGGTGAATGTTTTCTGAGTGCCTTCTAGGCTCTATTTTTAAAATTTGGTTCCTAATTCTTAGGACAGCTTTATTTGTGGCGTTGCGTTAAAATAGCCATTGCTTTCCTTTTGAACTGCATCAGCAGCTCTCCTCCTCTTCCTCCCCCATGGAAGGAAGAGGGCAGCTGCTTCCTCACAGTTTCAGTCACAGGCAGGCTGTTGCTATGACTCCTCAAGCCCTTGGTTAGCACGCACAAGGTTCATGGCTCTATCGCCAGTATCGCCAAATAAGCAGATGAAAGAAAATAAAAATTAAGTCACAGCCGTGGCCTTTGTAGGCTTTCTGTAACTGGGAGCTTTAGCCTTTCCTTGGAGGTGTTGCGTAGCAGTTTCCTCCAAGAGTTGAAGCTTAGAGGGAAACTCATTAAGACGCAGGCTATTAAAGCAGACGTAAGCCAACAGGAGGTCTAAGGGGGTGGACAGAGCATTCCATCCTATCCTATAGGGAAGCTTCAAGAAGTCCAGGAAACTAGATTGCCCTTCCCTAGGCCCTTCCCCCAGCCCCCTCCCCCGACCCCTAAGTTTATACTAGTTATAAGGACTGCTGAGGGACACTCCAGGACAACCTGAGCCACCTGGATGAAGCGGAGACCTGCTGAGTTGCCCAGAAGAAACCAACCCGATGAGCAGCCTGGAAGTGGCTCAAATGCAGCACCACCCCTCCTGGAAACGTGTTGAGCGGCCAGCAGGCTGTGCACTGGGCCCCATGCTTCTAGCTTTCACGAGCTGCCTGCCATCCATGCTGGGGTGGGCTTTGGTGATGCAGCTGTCTTTGAGTCATTTCTGCTCCTGCAAGTAACCCCTCACCCATAGTCCTGTGAGTAACTCTGACAAGACTCTTTGGTCCACCCAGTTGGATTTAGGTAATATATCCATACTTGGGTCTGTCGTCTAGGGTGAGCATGTTTGTTCACGCCTCTCTGGCAACAATCCACATGATGGGGGTGGACCACGGCTCTGGAGGAGCTTGTATAGGTTGGAAGGAAGTCTGGACCAGTGATGTTGATCCTTTGGGGGTAGGCAGGGAAACTTATGAGAAGAAGTAATACTTATGCCAGCCCCTTTTATAATTGCTTAGAGATGACTATCCTATTGTATCAGTTTGTAACCTTTGAGACCCTTAGGACTGTTTGTAAGTAGCAGACAAGGCGGTAGGCTGGAGTAAGATTGGAGAATCAAGCAAAACCTGCAGCTCCATGGAGAAAAGTCAGCCTCCAACCTAAGGAGCAAGGAGGGACATTTCGATGGCACCCAGGCTTTTCTGGAAAGAATTAGTCTCTCTTGTCACGAGAAGGCATAAGTATAGTGAAGTTTCTAGGGGACCATGTTTTCTATTCCCCATTTCTAGAGTTTGTGATAATGAGTTTGTCCCGCCAAAGGAGCCAGCACTCTCCAAGGATGCAAGGAGTCCCCTAAGCCTTGCGTTTTACAGGGAGTATATGAAAATAAGGTCCTTTGTGGCTTAGGTAATTGACTCCTGAATCTCTGTTGACACTAAAGGTAATTAGAACAAACAGATGAAAGAAATCATAAAATACTATCCCCAGAAAGAAGCCTACAGATCATGAATTGGAACTAAATGTCCAAATTTGAAGGTTAGGGTTTTAAGGCCGGGGTGGTAGTGTAATCTAGCACTCAAGAGGCAGGGGCAGAGGCAGAGGCAGAGGCAGAGGCAGAGGCAGAGGCAGAGGCAGAGGCAAAGATTGAGAGTTCAAAGCCAATCTGGGATCCAGAGTGAGAACCTGATTCAAAACAAACAAATAAATGAGCTGGCTATCTGAGACAATAAGTACCTGACCAACTAATGCCATCAAACATTGGTATGTGACAGCAGTTGTGGCTTCAGCCACTAGGTACTTAAGCTATATGGTAGAAATGAACTGTGAGCCACAGTGTCACCTAACATGTTCTAATACATTTTAAAATGTGAACAGAGAGCCATGAATAGTGGCGGACACTTGTAATCCAGTGCTTGGAAGATGGAGACGGGGGAGTCAAGAGTTCAAGGCTAGCTTTGGTTATATAGCTATTTTGAGAACAGTCCAGGCTACATAAGACCCCACTTAAAAAGACAAACAACCACAACAAAAGTGAAATGAAGGCATTTGAGCAGTCACTAATGAGCAGGAAAGTGCACACTAAAGCCACCATGAGGTACAAATCTCACATTCAGTAGGATGGCTATGGAAACATCCCAGTGCACATGTGAAGAAATGATACTCTTTGCACTTTGCTGGTGGGTAGAGGGTAGCAGCTACTATGGAAGAGAGAGCACTGTGGCCTCCCAGAAGGTTACAGAGAGAATGAACAAATGAGCGATCTGTCAATTCTTCTGGGCACACTTCTCAAGGAAACGAAAGCTGGGACTTGAACAGAGACAATTACACACTCATGCTCACAGCAGCACCTGCACTATGACCAAGAGGTGAAAGAAAACCAAATGTCAATAACAGAGGAATGGATAATGTGGTCTGTACTCACAGAAGAATGTTATTGAGCCTGAAAAAAGGAGGGACACTCTGACACAGGTTATGGCTTGGATGAACCTTGAGGACATTGTGCTAAGAGAAATAAGCTGCTCACAAGAGGGCCAATAGTTTATTATTCCATTTGTGTTAGATACTAGAATACTCAAATTCAGAGACAGACAGCAGAATGGCAGCTGTCAAGGGTGAGGGAGAGTGACATGTTGGGCTGGAAGTATATAGCTCAGTTGGTAGAATGCTTACTTAGCATGCATGAGGTCATGGGTTCAATCCCCAGGACCACATAAATGGGGCATGGTAGTGCATTCTCAAAATGCCAACACTTTGGCAGTAGAGGAATCAGGAGTTCAAGGTAATTCTCAGCTACATAGTGAGTTTGAGGCCAGTCTGGGCTAAGAAAGACCTGTCTTAGTATTTAAAATAAAGGAGAAAGGGTGTGTGCGGCGTGAATGTGGTGTGTGTATGTGTGTGGTGTATATGTGGTCTTTCTCTCTCTCTCTCTGTGTGTGTGTGTGTGTGTGTGTGTGTGGTGTGTATGTGGGTGCGTGGGTGTGTTATGTGTGTATATTTGTGTGTGGTTGATGTGTGTGTGTTTGTGTGTGGTTGATGAGTGTGTGTTGGTGTTTGTGTGTGACTTCTTTATTTGGGTACAGAGATTAGGTTTTGGAAGTTCTGTGGCTTGATGGTGGTGATGGTAACATAGCAACAGAGATGCACTGAAGAGCACAGCTCTGTGTTAGCAAGGATGGTAAGCTTGGAGACTGAAGGGATGGCTCAGTGGTGAAGATCGTGTGCTGCTCTTGCAGAGCTTTTGAGTTCACTTCCCAGTACCTGTGTCAGAAGGCTTACAGCCACCTGTAACTCCTGGGGATCTGATGTCCTCTTCTGGCCTCCTCAGGTACCTGCACTCACATACACATTCTACATGGCCCCATAATTAAAAGTAAAACAAATCTTTGAAAAGCTGGTAAGCTTATGCTATATGTATTTTGCCACAATAAGAAATAATTTGAGCCGGGCGTGGTGGCACATGCCTTTAATCCCAGCACTCGGAAGGCAGAGGCAGGCGGGTTTCTGTGAGTTCAAGGCTAGCCTGATCTACTAGTGAGCCCAGGAGAGCCAAGGCTACACAGAGAGACCCTGTCTCAAAACAAACAAACAAACAAACAAAAAAACAAAAACAAAAAAAGAAAGAAATAATTTGAACAGCATATTTAACCAGTAAAAGTGGAATATTGCTGGTTTAACATATAATCAATGCTAAAAATGTAATAAGGAGCTAGCTTACCTTCTTTATTTCATACTCTCTTCAAAAGCCTGTGCAGTCTTTAGCACATGTGTCAAGTGATTGCCAGCCACATGTGCCTGGTGGCTCCTACACTAGACGTACCGTTTTAGATAATGTTTGATGAAATATGGCCTCAAGGTTTCCTGACAGATGTTTCCTAGCCACAGGTCTCTAAAGACCACCAGCTGAGTGTCTGAGAGATAGGAGACACCAAACCTGGTTTTGTCCCCTGCTCCTCACTACACAGGATATTCTTCTGTGACCAGATGCAGTTTCCCTGCATCCATCAGTGCTCTGTGACCAGCTGGGTATCCACACAACGTGATGCAGTTCTGTCACCATCTACCCGGCGATAGCATCAGATCTCACACGTATAGATCTTAGCTTTGCTACATGGGATGGTGATTACCTACCTACTTGTGTGCAAATCACACCAGAAATGGAGTCAAGGGCATCTCATGAATTCAAGGTTAACCTTGGCTACATAACAAGTTCAAAGCCAGCCTAGACCTACTGAGGTCTTGCCTCAAAAACAATAACAGAAATAAAATAAAATAAAATAAAATAAAATAAAATAAAATAAAATACAAACAAGATCTCAGTGTTGCCCAGACTTTAGATTCAGGAAGAAAGAAGTGCGTTTCCAGGCTACTCTTAGCCTCTGTCTGATTTGGCTGCAAACCCAAGGCTCTCACAATCCTTTTGGGATCCATGCCTTGTTAGAATGCCTCACAGAGGTCAAAGAAACACTTTGCTGTTTCACCCCCTTATTACGAAAGGATACAACTCAGGAAGAGGCAAACTGAAAAGAGGAACAAGGCATAGTATGAAGGAAGGTGTGTGGAGGCTCCATGCCCATTGGGTATAGCACCCTGCCAGCATGCGTAGATGTCCGTGTTCACCAACATGGAAGCCCCTCAGGTCTTACCGTTGAGGGGCTTTTATTTTGTAGAGGTTCTACGTGTAGATATGATCTATTATCAGGCCAGTCTCCAGTCCCCTTCACTTGCTAGAAGATGTAGAGTGATGCTAAATGGTCTCACCTGGTAACCAGCCTCAACAGCCCACCAGAAAATGGTTCCTAGGACAAAAGATGCTTCTACAGCCCAGGGCATCCCAAGGATTGGGTCAAAGGTGACATGTTCGGGCAGAAGAGACTTTTCCACTGTTGTGGAAATTATGAGTTTGGGAATTCCGTGTCAGGAATCAAGGACAAAGACTTATATATCATCTGCTTGTTGATAGTCACAGCATCACCTCCTCACGTGTTCGGTGCTGTGTCTGCTGCAGTGGGAGGGCCCTGCCTATCTGAAGTCCAAGCGCCCTTCCTCCACAGGCCAAGAAGCAGAAGTGCTGAAGCCCCTGCTGGTGACACTAAGATGGCTCCAGGCCACCAATCTTCAGGTATGGAATATTACTAAGGTACAGATAAGAACACACCTTGTGAGGTTCACTGTCCTTTGAGCAGAAAAAGTGATGTCCTTGAGAAGTGGTAAACATGGAAGGCAAATATATATATATGGAGGATGATGAGGACTTCGAGGCAAAGTCTCTGGCAAGCTGGCATCCTTATCACTGTGAAAATTGCTTTTGATCCTTTTATAGCTGATTAATGATAAATGACTCTTATCTATCTCTTCCCTCCATGCCTGCCCCCCGCCCTCACTCCTCCTTCTCCCGCTCCTGATTTCTGCTATCTAGAAAGTCTGTTTCTTGTGTGAGGTTGGCTGTGACTTGGTGGACAGTCTTCCCTGACACTGCATTGAAGAAACTTATCCCTTCGCCGCGCCAGCGGTAGTGGAGAGCTTGCTGAATTTACAAAAGGATCTTGTTTGGAATCTTTAGCATCCTCCCAGACCTCTGATGCTCCCCTGGGTTAGGGGTCAGTGTGTCTGTGCTACAGTTAAATTCACTGCTAAGAATCCCTTCACCTCGAAAACCACTCTCTCACCTGCCTGGGTCCCATCAAATCAGCCCCTGGGAAGAAAACACGAAGTGACGGTTGCCTCCGTTTGGAAAGACTTCCATGTTGGATCTTTTAAAAGAAGGTTTTCTGGATTTCCCACCCTGCCCACCAGCCAGCTGTGTTCTACGCAGGACACTTGTCAGCTCTTGACAGGGACTCAGCCGCGTTCCGTCCTCTCTCCACATCTGCTGCATGTGCACTGTGGACTGTGTGCGTTGGTATATAAACAGGAAAGGGGGTACCGGGAGGAAAGGTCTCCTGTCCGTTTCTATCATAGTTTTACAGACCCAGAGTCAGTTTCCTTTCTGGAAAGGCAAGTGAGCAGCTGTCACCAGCAGTCACAGCCCTGTTATCTCTGAGGACAGGAGGCTTTGTAGACAGATGCCAGGCTTGTTACTCAAGACAGGGAAGAAGGGGGCGTGGCTTCTGCCCGTCTTGCTGCTTTTCATAAGACTCTGTTTCCCTCTGTCCCCGACACAGGGGGCTCCCTGGAATTGTGAAATACACCCTGTTTGTTATGCTTTGAGCTCTCTGGTACCTTGCCCTCACTTTACACTTTGCCTCAGAATGACGGTTGAGAGGATTCTCACGCTGGAGATTCCCAAGACTGGGTAAAATCAGTAACTTCCATATTTGGAGGAGCACTGCGGACCCCATTCCAGGCCCAGCTGGGGAAGCTGGCTTTGCGAGGAGGCATCCGGATACTCTGCCAAGGTTTGACCTCACCCACAGCGTGCTGCAGGCTTCCTCTTCTGCAGGCTGTGGACCTGAGGTGAGAGGTCCAGTCTCTTCTGCCTGTCCTTCATCTGTCCCAGCCTCATATCAGTGCTCCGTGGACACTAGAGGCTTCAGCTGAGCCTGCCAGGCCCAGGATCCAAGGCTAACAAGGACGTTGGCATGGGCACACAGCTTTGTTTCCCTTTGGAACTCACACCCCACAAATAAACATCCAACAAAGCCCAGCTTAATAGAAGTGCTTAGGGTGTGAACTGGAGCCACATGGGATTGTGGGACAGCTTGGGACAAGGGATGTGGGCAGGAAGCCGGCTCCCAGGAAGGGAAGGGCTGGTTTACTGGCGGATTCCATGCCTGCTATCCTTGGGTAGTCTGGAGGCAACCCTCCTAGGCAGCACTCGGGTTCAGAAGGTGTTACCAAGAAAACTGGTGTTCTCTCTTTGGAGTTCTGTGTTAAAAAAAAAATGCATTCAGAATGGAGCTTGAGGACACTTTAGTTAAAATTTGAGAGTTAAAAAAAAAATCAAAAACAAGAGGGGCAAGTTAAAAATCCCAGCAGTTGTCAGAAAGAGAGGAAATGGCGGGGGGGGGGGGGGGGGACCCAGAGTATGGGCAACAACATGCCTAGGAATGCAGAGACACAGATCTGAGTTCCAAGGGCACCAGTTTTCAGGCTCCCAGATCCCACGATGTACGATTGTGCAGGGACGCACCGCTAGGACTAGAAATAGAGAGAGCTTAATAAGAAAAGAAAGGGCTCCGGGCATGGTGGTACACGCCTTTAATCCCATCATTTGGGAGGCAGAGGCAGGCAGATCGCTGTGAGTTCCAGGCCAGCCTGGTCTACAAAGCGAGTCTAGGATAGGCAAGGCTACACAGAGAAACCCTGTCTTGAAAAACAAAACAAGTAATAAAAAATAAAATAAAAAAGAATAAAAATAAAAAAAAGAAAGAAAAGAAAGGCATTTCCAAACATGGGAGTGAGATGGTAGGCTGAGGAAAGAGTCCCCAGAGTGCTGGCTCATGTGGCACGTGACCCTAGGAAACTTACACGGGACCCACTTGTCACACACATGCTCTCCTCATTAGGAGAAGTCCAGGTCAGGAAGGACTTTCAGGCCTGCTCTTCAACTGGTTCCTGAGCTGTGGCAACCTTGATGTTCCAGCTCAGCCCCTGCTATCTTGCTGCAGCAGGGAAACGCATCCGTACGGCAAAGGATGTCCAGACCCACATGCAGCAGTCACGGGGCGGCTGCACTCAGAGTCGGGTAGTGCATCCACACCCAAGCTGCAGCGCCTCTCATGCTCTACAGGGGCTGATGGAGCACCCCCTCCAAGGAAGACATCCTGAAGTATATATGGAAAAGCATATACTTTCTGCATCGTTATGTAATTAAGAAAAATGCGCTTTGGGGCCTGGATAGACGACTCAGTGGTTAAAGGCACTTACTGCTCTTCCAGATGAACTGGGTTTTATTCCCAGAACCCACATGGTGGTTATCAACTGTCTGTAACTCTAGTTCCAGAAAATCTGACTCCTTCTTCTGGCCTTCCTTGGCATCGGGCACATACATAGTATACAGATACGCGGGCGAAACACCCCATACACGTAAAATAAAAATAAATAAATCTAAATTACATATAAAGTGTGGAAATTGCACACAGATCCAGCAAAGGCAGCTTCATGAGCAATGGGCACGGAGAGTCTGGCTCCTAGCCCCCCCCTCCCTTGTGGCTCTACTGGGCCACTCCAGTTTGGGCTAATGGGGCATATCCAGGCACAGGCCTTGTGGCGTCCTTCCTTCTCACTGGCTAATTTCAAGGTGGCAGAGAAGGGAGTCAGGAAGTCACCTCCGCTGGTGCCTGCTGTAAACATCAAGCAGGAATCCCAAGGCCAGTCCCACACACAAGGACAGCCTCAGGGTGGCAGGCTGCAGCAGCAGAGAACTGATAGCTAACCTGGAGGAAAAAAGTCCAGCCGGGCTTTCAGACCTGGGCCTCTCAGGCTGGGGAGGTAAAATGTCTGTCCTGGGGGGAGGGGGAGGTTGGCTTTCTCACAGAGGGCCTGTGGTACCTGAGGGTGGTTCTGTGCAGCCCTGGCCAGGCTGTAGCTTCTTTGTACAGTGTGGTCTCGCAGGCTGGGATTGTAGGGTGGTGCTCCAGCACCCCTGCTAGGCAGTTCCCTGCCAGGCCACTCCTAGGAAAGGGGCTGGAGGTTCAGGCATTCAGAAAAGATGGCTGGTTGCCCAGGAACTGGTAAGACGGGTTTGTAGGCTGGCAGCTGCCAAAAGATGCCAGGAGGCCATGGCTAGGAGAAACGCTGACAGGGTGGGCAGAAGGCAGTGTCTGGAACTGGACCTGGTCCCCAGCTCTTCATCAGGCCATCTCTCTTGGGGGGTGCTGCCTTCAGGATGCAGGCCTGAAACTGGCAATCTCTTTGCTATACCTGGAATCAACTCTAAACTTCTGGGATTCTCTCAAGGCCCAGTTCTGCTATAAATACTTGAGAGTGTCTGGGGAAAAGTTGGGACTGAAAATGTTTTCAAACCAGGAGTGTGGCTTGGAAGGTGTGGGCAGTTGTTGTTTATGAAGGCAGTATCTTCCTGTTGTTGAGGTGCAAGTCACTGCCTCACTGTCCATAAATGCTCTCCTTGGAAGCTGCCACAGTTCTTGGAAACCGATGCCACCCTCTGTCGTGTCATAATGCCTAACAGCCCTGCCTTCGCCAGCGCACTTGAGGACTGATGCTATTTGTTGTTCTAGAATAATTTTTTTGAAGAGAGATGAGGATTCCTTGGCCTGTGCTATTAATGGATTCCGCAGCCGAGGAAATGCTTATTTTAGAATATTTGTCTCACTTGCAAGAGATTAAATAAGATGGGTGTGGTGGCTTGTGTGGGTAATCTCAGCATTCGGGGGAGACTGAGGCCGGAGGATAGAAAGTTTGAGGCTAGCCTAGGCTACTTAACAAGAAGAAAAAGTGGCTGCCGCAGAGCAGCCTTCAGTTCTGGGGAAACAAGTTAATGTTTGTGAGGGAAAATCTACGTCAGATGATCTAGCAAGGATTTCCCAACCAGCCAAGCTTCCTCGATACCTCCATATCACGTTTTTCCAGAACCTCTGGAGGGGAGTGCAGAGGCAGCCTGTTTGGGGGTATCCCTGGCTCCGTGCTTCCTTCCTCCACAGAGCAGCCGACCTGCACCAGGCTGAGCATTGCTCTCGCCTTCCTCGCTGGAGGAAAGTCCCCGTGGCCCACTTTCTGAGCAGTGCTTTTCCACTCTTTCGTAATCTCTCACTGTGACCTTGAGGGGCAGGGAGAGAAGGGTTTGGCAGGGCACACTTTATGTGGAGCCAGAGCCCTGGTATCTATGCCTTGGTGTCATACAAAGTGGCTGTGGCCAACATCCTACATCTTTCTGTGCTGGCACCTGCATCCAGGCGTGAGCAGCCGTGTGTGTGTGTGTGTGTGTGTGTGTGTGTGTGTGTGTGTGTGTGTGTGTGTGTGTGATTAGAGAAAGGCACTGAGAAGACAGAGGAAGAGAGAGCCCAAAGAATCAGGTGACTTTTCAAGGCCTGCCTGATAGATTGATTCTCACCGAAGTCAGTGGTAAACACTGGGCATCCCATGCGTGGAAGATAACGATGCTAAGAGCACAGCGAGAAACAGAAGGAAACATTGCCCTGTGAGAGGAGAGAGGGAACTAGAGAGACAAAGTTGAGAGTGTACCACAGGCCAGCTCACCAGCCTGGGGACTCTGGGCAGGAGGGCCAGGCTTCACTCTCAGGGCTGCTGGCTCTGCTCCTCTCTCTGTGGCCTCCCCCTCTCCCCAGCCTGGTCAGGGTGGCAGAGATTTCGCCAGAGCACTTCATCAGATGAAATGAAGGGGAAATCTGATTTGCCTCTAATTGGACCTACTGCAGGCAATTAGGGTTAAGCTGGCATCAGGGGGCTGCCAGATAGGGGGATTTTCAGGGCTTTTTTTTTTTTTTTAAATAATCACAGTCCTGGGAAATTCTGCCAGAACTCAAGTGGCTATAAATCAGGACATTGACGTACAGTATCAATATTTTAAACTAGAACTTTTTTTTTCCTGAAAATAGCCAATGTGTGAGCTGACACATTATGTATGTATATGTATGCCATATACATTTATATATAATAGATAGATGCCACATGGTACATATCACATGTTGTGTATCTTTTAACCATGCACTAATTATTGTTTATTCATTTGGAGAGTGAGATATACATGTGTTTATATATCCTGCACATATACTATAGCTAGGACTGGAGCGAAAGCTCAGTATAGGGTACTTGATTAGCATGTGAAAGGACCTGAGTTCAAGTCTCAGCACTGAAAAAGAAAAAGAAAAAAAAAGTCCCCGTGTACCTATGTATTTATATACACATACTATACATATGTATACTAGATATATAATATGATATATATGTATATATACATATATATATATTATAGAGTATTTTTTTAAAGATGGGGTCTCTTGCCAGGCAGTGGTGGCACATGCCTTTAATCCCAACACTCAGGAGGCAACCTCAGGCAGATCTCCCAGTTCACGGCCAACTTGATCTACAGAGTGAGTTGTAGGACAGCGAGGGCTACACAGAGAAACCCTGTCTCAAAGCAAGAACAACAACAACAACAACAACAACAACAACAACAACAATAACAACAAGAAGTGGTCTCTCATTAGACCCTGAGCTTACTGATTTAGCTGGGCCAGCCAGCCGTCAGGCTCCAGGGCTAACCCTGTCTTCCCACGACCCCTGGGTCTCAGGTCTGAGTGCTTGCACAGGGGTCACATCACAGACTGAGCCGTCTCCCCAGTCCCAGGACCACACATCCATTCAGCATTTACTTTGTTATCTGGACAGCAGTTTGGATACTTCAGATCGGGTGTGTGGAGAGAGAGAGAGAGAGAGAGAGGGAGGGATGGAGGGAGGGAGGGAGGGAGAGAGAGAGAGAGAGAGAGAGGGAGGGATGGAGGGAGGGAGGGAGGGAGAGAGAGAGAGAGAGAGAGAGAGGGAGAGAGGGAGGGATGGAGGGAGGGAGGGAGGGAGAGAGAGAGAGAGAGAGAGAGAGAGAGGGAGGGAGGGAGGGAGGGAGGGAGAGAGAGAGAGAGAGAGAGAGAGAGAGAGAGAGAGAGAGAGAGAGAGAGAAAGCGCCAGTAAGCCTGGTGTAACACTGACAGCTCGTAGTGTTGTAGTTCTTAGGCCACATAAATAAATCTTCCCCTCCCCCTAGGACAGATCCTGCCACCTGCTTTCGTTACAGCAACTGCCATTTCTGTTTCCATTTCTGGTGCCCAGTGACCTCGAAGAGAGCTGTTGAAGAGAAACACACAGATGCGTGGTCTTTATCAGCTGGCAGGAAGCTGCTTAGACCCAGTGTGGCCCCAGTGTTTCTGGTGACAATCGAAGTCTCCTCAGTGACAGTGTTTCTCTCTGGATGTGTTAAGGAGAACATATTTTCTACTATTAACCGTTTTTGGCACTCAGCCACTGCAGCAGAAGCTCTGTATGGAGACCTGCCATGCTGCAGCCTCAGGGCTGGGCTTATCTTGTGAGCTGGGTCCTTCACTGCTATTACCCATGCATAGGCTGACTAACTGCTGTGACCCTCAAGGTGTGCAGACCCTCCTGAAGGAGGGGGAAACATGACATAGCAGGGTGCCCCAACTCCTTTGGTTCTGAAGTAGACTGGTGGCCTTTGTTCGGTTATGGGGCAACTGATGCTTTCCAACAGGTCCAGCAAACCTGTACAGGCAGGCAGGTGCTGGGTGGCCCCATCTGGACAAGAGCTGGTAGGTCCAGGTAGCCAGATACACGAGTACTTTCAAATGTAAGGGTCAGAGTTTATAACTGCTGAGGATGGTAATGAAAACCAAGTCTCTCTCTGGAGCCCTGCTCTGCCTGGGCCTTGAGGGTCTTTGGTGTGGGCAGAACCCACATGAAGACACAAAGTCTGTCTGTCCTTGTGGCACCTTTAGCATAGTGGGCAGGGGGAGAGGGCGGTCCCAACTTCCTTTCCACCAATCCTCAGGGAGCAGATCCACAAGAGCTCTGCATCAATGGCACTAGAGTTGGGTGAAGGAGAGCGGAACCAAGGGTCCTTTTGTGTCTATCTAGCTGTCTGTCTCTATGGTTGCTTTGTTGTAGTTTGTGATGTTGTGATCTAGCTTTGAAGATGTCTGCTTCTTTTGTGCTGTATTAGCAGAATAGCTCAGAAGCTTAGGAATAAAATAAGCTCCTTTACAGCTCCGGAAGCTAGGGAGTTCAAGGTCAGAGGGCCAGCTTCCAATGAGGGGCTTCTTACTGCTTCATCCTCAGGTGCCAAATGTGAGGACCAGCACAGCAAAGGCAAGAGAGAGAAGCTTTTCCTTCCAGAGTGGGCGCTCAGCTCTGAGGGGGCCATACTTACCAACACCCCTTCTTCCAGGCTCAGGGAACATTTTGGAACAGGAGCCAGAACGAATGTAAGAGTTGGAAGAGACTGAGGAGCGCCATGGAACACCACCTTCTGGAGACAGCATTGTTGTCACACTCATGACGTCACAGAAGCTGAGGTCCCCTGCAAAGAACTACACAAGATCAAGCCAGCCAAAATCCTGCCATGGGAGGGAGACATGCCTTTCAGACCCACCCTTTACAAAAAGGCAGTTGGTGTCTGCTAAAGAAAGATTTTTTTTTTGAGGACGTGGCCACTGGCAGGTTTTCCCTGCTTCCATGGGTTGCTTCACGCCTGTGCACTATCGGACTTATTGGGCTATCAAAAAAAAATGCTGATATTGGGAGAAGGACTTGTAGAAGGAATATTGGGGGAGGAGGTGAAGAAGGGAAATAGGAACTGGTCATATTTCATCGGAAACTCATGAATGAAATTCTCAAGAATAAAGAAAATCATATGTGTGTATGTGTAATAGATGCAACTATAAATTAGGAAAAAAAGAGAATTGTCTTATAACAAGTTCATTCTCCTGATGCCTACCCCTCCCCCATGGTGACAACACTAAACTACATACTTCTTACAGGCCTGTCTTCCAGTGCTGTACTGGGATAGTTTCCAATACATGCACGTGGGGACACATTCAACTGGCAGCAACAGTTTGCGACCTCTCCTGGTCTTTTGTTCCCAGCTTGCACTGCTGCTTTGCAGCACCCCACCAGCTTGTCACCAATGAGACACCTATTGGCAGTGAGAAGTGTCCTGCTGTCTGCTTCCCACCCGTGCCCACTTCTCCCCAAACCTAGTTTATGGCCATTGAGCAATGTCACCCCTCAGTTTTGCTGGATTTTTAACGCAGTCACCCCCTTGTATTCCTGGGGAATTGGTTCCACGACCCCTGGGGATACCAAAATCTATAGGAGCTCAAGTACCATGTTTAAAGACTGTACAGATTCCATCGCTCCTCCTGCATGTAAACAGTCTCTACCTTATGTATAATATTTGTCACAACGTGAATAGTTGTTATATTGTTTAGGGAATAATGACAAAGAAAAGGTCACTACGTGTTCAGTATATGTACAACTTTTAAAAATATTTTCGATATATGGTTGGCTGAATTCACAGATATGAAACCTACACACATAGAGCTCTTTCTCTCTCTCTCTCTGTGTGTGTGTGTGTGTGTGTGTCTGTCTGTCTGTCTAGTAGTTGCCAACCCCGTTAGCAGTAGAAAGCATTGACATGCACGTGTAGAAAGGACCACTTAGGTAACCGGCTTTCATGTAGTGGATTCTCTGTTCAGTCATGTATAAGCTCATACTGTATTTTTTTCCCATGAGACGAATGTGGTTTAAGAGGAACGGAAATGCCTGAGGGAATGGAGGAATGGGAGCTTGCTGCCAGGTGGATGATGGTGGGGCAGGGGAAAGCTCACTGCTGGAGGAATGGGTTCAAACTGGTTCCATTGACAGAGTCTCTTTCTGTCTTACAGATAGAAAATCATGGCGACCTCAGTGTCCCCCCCCCCCCTTTTAGGCTCCATGTTCCCTTTAAATATTTCCCCAACTTTTTATCCTTCATCCCTCCATGCCCTGCACTCTAAGATATTTGAAGGTCTCTGGGCTGTAAACTCGACTCGGCGGCTTGTAATTTGTGAGGTCATTTTCTTTGTCTCTCACTAGGTGCTGGTGCTGGGGAAACGAGATGATGTCAGCAAGGAGTGATGCATGAGGTAAGCGGGGAAAACTGCAGCTATATCTCAGTAGCTAAGTGTCCCACTGGTCAGAATGCACCTTTGTGGTTCAGCATCCCCGAAGCTACAGTTAGGTCCATCCTGCCCGGTCAGAGGCTCAGGGCCCGGAGAACTCTCCTGACGTGGTCTCATGGGTCCGCATCCTCAAGACTCCCAGCTTCATTATAATATCATTGTAGTTTTGGCTCCCATTTCTTGTGAGCTTTAAAATAGGATCATGGCAAGAAATTATCTGTACGGGGAGATCTGATCCACTAGGATTTTGTCGGCTGCAGCAGGGTGGGGTAGGGGTGGGGGTGGGGGTGGGGGGTTGTTACCTTACTTCATGATACAGGGCTTAACTCACATATATTCATTTAAAAAAAATAGTTTTTAAAGTCCAGAACACAAAATGTAGTAAGCTGTTATTCCCTGCTTTGGGGTACCCCTCTCCAATACAGGGTACCTTGCAGTGTCTACCTCACTTTGCTAAAGAAGCTTCTGTGTGAACTGTCTCCTACTCTTGGCTGAATTCTTTCCTTTGAGAAGATGAGATTCAAGGAGAGCTCTTTACTTGGTAACAGGCAATGTTTAGATTTGCTGCTGCTTGACTGTGGAATCCTTAGGACTGCTGAAACAGGACAGTGGGTTTTAGGGACTCCCTCCTCGAACAAGAAAAGACACAGGTCTGTTTCTATCACTTAAAACATAGTCCAAGGATAGTCATCTCCTACCCCAAACCCACTTACCTGTTTTTGGGTGGCCACAGCTGAGACTTTCCCATCCTTGGATTTCCTGCATGGATTTTTGCCTGACTCCATCAGAGTTTTCTGTTACCTGAATCCCAGCTTCACCTCTGGCCTCTGCGCCCCGCCCCCACTATCTCTTGGCTCTGTGCTCTGTAATCTGTACACGGCGTGTGCCCACGGCCATTCAGTGAGTCTCCCAGACCCTATCATGTAGACCTGGCTGCCTGCCTGCTGAGGAGAGGGATTCTAGAGGGTGCCACAGATCAGCTTTTGGTTTTTTAAATTTCAATGTATTTTTAAAAGTTCATTCACTTTATATGCCAAATGCAGCCCCTCCCTTGTCTCCTCCCAGTCCCACCCTCCCTCCCTCTCCCCTCCCCCATGCCCCTCTCCTAGTTCTCAGAGAAGGGGAGCCCTTCTCCTCTGTCAACTGACCCCAGACCACCAAGTCTCATCAATACTGCCTGCATCTTCTTCCTCTATGGCCTGGTAAGGCACCCCGCCAGGGGGAAGTGATCAAAGTGCAGGCAAGTGAGTCCATGACAGCCCTAGCTCCCCTTACTAGGGGACCCCTATGGAGACTGAGTTGCCTATCAGCTACATCTGAGCAGGAGGCCAGCCCTTTGACTCTGTACCCTCAACTCCTAGCGAAGGCTCCTTAAACTTTGCGCAATCCATCCAGAAAACAGAGCTTCATTGTTTCCATCAACACAACGCCTAGAGGTACTGAATGTAACTGTCATGCATTTTTTTCCCTCGTGACCAGAAAGAGCTAATGTCCTGCTCCCTGGGACGGGGCAGCTGGTCTGGAGAGTCAGTTGCTGACTCTTTTCCTTTTGAATCCTGTTAGCTTTCACCGAGTTTTCTGCCCATTTGGCAGGCCTTGGGGGTGTGGTTAGCATCACTGAGGAGTATGTGGGGTGAGGCACACATCACACATCTTATCTTTCTCTTTTTGCATAGCCTCATACCTGGCTGAGCCTTGAAATTTCCAGTTTACCTGGGACAGGTCCAGGTGAGTGACAGAGCTTTGAGCTAGAGCCAGATCAGACTCGCTAAGCCTTTGCCTCCCAGATCCCTCCAGATAAAAGCTGTTTGCATCAGTCAGATGAACAAAATGGTCCTGCTGCTTTGTCTAAAGCAAGGACTTGGTCTATATCTTTGGTATAGGTCTTGGGTCTTAGCCTGCTTAACACCCTCAGTGTGAGGGGCTAAGGTGTTATGTGTCCACTAGGGTGGCAGAGTTCCCTTAGGACCTGAATGCTTTATTGCTGGACCACAGGTAAATGGGCGTTAAGGAACTAGGCCTCAGCCATCAACAAACTCTTCTCACCCCTACGTAGTGCACCGAGGTGAAAGGCAGGCCAGGCCGCACAGATTAACAGCCTTACATAATGTACCAGCTTGTTCACGGAGATTAATTACCAAATGCTCACTCTTACCCAAATTTTGGTGTACTGGTTCAAATTTCTTTTTTTCAAAAAAAGTCTGTTAGTATCTGTCTTTGTGTTTCTGTAGTTGGGACCTGTGGTAGGAGTTCATGCGTTGTGTGGTGGCAACGCATATGTATAGCTGGCTTGTGTGGGTTCCTTCCGAGGATTTTTTAAGGGTGCTAGGGATTGAACCTATCAGTATTTAGCAGCAGAGCATCTTGGTGGGTCCTGGCCAAGGTATGTCTCAAGGATCATACTACGCAACAGATCTCACGTAAGGGATTTATTTGGGGTAGGGGTGAGGGTGTGAAAGGCTGTCTCAGAGTGGGGACATGAGAGAGATAGACAGACAGACAGACAGACAGGTTAGGATATATAGAGAAAGAACAAGAGAGCCATCTGGGATGGAAGGTGAGGGGATTTAAAGGGTTGGTGACTAGTGATGACGTAGCTTCCGGAGCCTGAGGACAGGCTGGGGGTAGTGTACGCCCACTAACAAAACCTGAGTCCCGGCACCTTCTAGGCAAGTGCTCTACCACTAGGTTGCACCCCCAGCAACCTACTAGCTGATCTGCCATGGTAGAAATGTTTACACCAGGGAAATTGGCAAACACTACTGCCATAAGCAAAAGAGGGCCTGAGTGAATGTGTTAAGTGTGTTTTGTTGGCATGAGCACAGTCATATCACTCAGACCCACAGGAGTCGGAAAAGCCTTCCTCTGGTCTTTGTATAATGATGGTGTAGTGTACAGAAAGCATCAAGGGTGTTCTCCCTCTCCCAGATGTTTACAGTTTGAGACTCTCCCCTGCAGAGACCTCCCAGGGAGACTAGCTAACTCCTCCTCATCTTGATGTATATAATAAACACGCCGAGTTAACACGTTGAGTTTCCAGGACTAAACTGTGCTGCATACACCAGGGTGTTCTTCCTCCTTTTCCTTCTAGACCCAGCTTACCAAGGGACCACTACCATTGGCTCAGAACTGAGCAACCTGGGAGGGATCACAGATGGTTATTTTCCTGTTTTTTTTATTTTTTTTAAACTCTTGTATTTTGTCACTGAATGATTCATACCGGAGCAAGAAGAGAAACCTATATTAAAATTTGAAGTAGTTCTTGCTAAAATGAAGAATTTTGTGAGGAAAGCCCTGCCTGGTGGTGTAAGCCTGTAATCCCAGATATCTGAGGGGCTGAGGCAGGAGGATCGCAGGGAGAAGACCTGCCTAAGCTGCAGGGTGAGTGGAAGCCCAGACTGAGCAGCTTAGTGAGACCTTGCCTTAAAGTCACAGGTAAGAAGAGGGTTGGCAATATGGCTCGTGGTAGACATCTTATCTAGCTTGCATGAAGCCCTGGGCACCGCCCTGAATACGAAAAAGAGCTACGTGATGGGAAATCTTCCAGTCTCGGGAAGGAGACATCAATACCCAGGCACTATGAAGATGCTGCTGGTACTTGGCTGGGATACAACCAGTGAAAAACAACAGGGGAGAAGCAAGTCCACCACACTGCACCTGATGCTCAGCTACGGACTGTCTCTCCTGGCTCTCTTCAGACTCAGGCACATGGGAAGGAGGCTTGCTGGGCCCGGAGTTGTTACCATTAGATTCTCCTTCCCATCCTAGGACAAAAGCCACCGCCTTGCTTCATGGTGAAATATCTGTGGAAGAATGGTTAAGTGGCTGGTGTTTAAGCCCTCCGCATCTTTCAGGGTCTGTTGCTTAAAGGCCCTGAGGCGAACACTTGAGAACAAAACAAACCACTGTAGTAAAAGGAGGACATTTGAGATTCTTTTCCCTTTAGTGGCATAAGGCTGTGAGCAGTCATTGTGCAAAAGGAGCTGAAGTGGAACACCCCCCTCCCATCTCTATTCCATTTTCCTATGAAGAAACGAGACATCTTCATATCTTCTCAGCCGCCATTGTCAGTTTGTACTTCTTGTTGTAGCCCCTCTCATGAAGAGAGAGGGACAGGCTTCTTTGGAGACAAGAGGAAGAAGAAGAAGAAGAAGAAGAAGAAGAAGAAGAAGAAGAAGAAGAAGAAGAAGAAGAAGAAGAAGAAGAAGACCCAAGGTGACATCTGAGGTCTAAATGGCTGGGAGGGAGCAGCTTCACAAAAACTTGGAGAAAGGAGAGACATAGAGCTGTATCCTCTCTGTCCCTTGGCATGAAAGAGGGGGCAGGTGATGGGACAAGGCACAGAGAAGATGCCAAGCAGCCACAGAGTAGCCAGGCAGCTCTGGGGCCCTTGTCAGCCTGAGCAGGCATGTAGTTTTGTAATAAACAGGCCTTGAGTCTCTCACTTTGGTGAGGCAACTGGAGACTCCTCAGGCATTCCAATTAGCAGATATTTTCATTTTATAAGCAGTTCCAGCTAGGTGTAGTGCACCTGTGATCCCAGTACTCAGAAGGCTAGGGTAAGAGAGTCCTGAACTTGAGGCCAACCTGGGCTGCATAGTCAGTTACAGGCTTGTCTGTGATGTGCAGAGTGAAACCCTGTCTCACAAAAATACCAACCAACCAACCAACCAACCAACCAAAACTAAACTCTCATCCATAGATAAATGGATAAAGAAACTATATTCATAATGAAATATCAACCATTTAAGAGAGTGGAACCCTCTCATTTAACAATGTGGATGAAATTGAAGGATACTACGTAAAGTGAAAAAAGCCACACATAGGATGACAAACAATCTCATTCATTTGTGGAGCCACAGAAAGTTGATTCAGCTCTATGAGACAGCAGCTTAAGACACTTGCCACCAAACCATATGAACTGAGTGTCTTCTGGGGGACTACATGTCGGAAAGAGATAATTGATTCCCACAAGTCATTCTCTAACTGCCACTTAAGTGCTTAGCAGGTGTGTGAGTGCGCGTGCGCACACACACACACACACACACACACACACACACAGTAACTTGTGTCCCATAAAAAATGATTCACAAAATAGGATAGTTGTGTGACAGCTACAATATTTAGGGAGGGTGGAGGGAAAGGGGACATCAGGTCCCCCCCCCAAAAAATAGCCGGCCAGAGTGAAATGCAAAGCACTCCAACTATGATGTATAATGCACCAGTGTTTTTTAAGGATTTAGAAAAGAGTTGAACATGGTGGTCCATGTCTGCAGTCCCAGCTCTCAGGAGGCGGAGGCAGAAAGGATTACAGTCAGTTAGAGACTGCCTGGTACATACAGTAAGTCCCAGGCCAGTCTGAGCTTGCCTGTCAAAACAACAACCATGGCAATGACAAGAAGAAGAAGAGGGGAGTTCAAAGCTCCCAATCACAGGGCATGATAACTGTTTATGGAAAGGGATGCATACTTGCACTCATTACAAACCACGCTGTGCATCAGATTACCACACTGGACCCCATAAAAGTGGCAAGTGCTGTATGTATGTCAAGTTAAAAAAAAAAAGAAGACAAACAAATAAACAACCCAAAGTGTTTATAGATAGATAAAGTGCTCTAGAGATGGTGGATTTAGTAATGTCCCAGGTATATTCTTCACAATTAAAATAAGATACAGTACTGCCTCCCTTCCACCCACACATCCGTACCTCTCACAGCAGTTCCTCCTACCTCCCCATACACAGGCTCTGGACCTGAATCCCAGGGTTACAAGTTCCCATCAATTTCAAATGGCACCTAGATCATCGACCTGATGAGATGTCTTGGGTACCAATATTATATTGGGGACTGAGGGAGTAGGCATCTCTAACTGGCTAGTCTGTTTACCTAGGAAGTACAGAACATCTAGAGCCTGTGTTGGGTCACCCAGTGGTGTTGCTATGAGGGCCATGCATCATAAGGGAAGGCTTGACTGAAGTGTTTGCTGCAATTCAGGGTCGGGACTTTTCTCTCTAGACTCATTTTAATCCTCTGTAACATCCAAATTGCTCTTGGAAGGGCCCTTGGCATGTGCTCTGACACTTGAATCTCAGAGAGAAAGAGAGAGAGGTAAGGGAGGGGTGGAGGGAGGAGGGAAGGAGGGAGGAAGGGAGAGGGACTTCAGAAATAAAACAAGCTCTGGTCTGCCAGAGGAAAGAGAGGTAAGTGATCTCTTGAGAGCAGAGGCCAGAGGTCATTCCTTGAAGAGCCTTGGATGCCATTTCAGTGAGTGTCACTGCTGGTCAGGTGCTGGTGAAGAGCCTTAAAGGAATTCTGAGTCGGAGAACAACATGATCACACTTAACATTTTGAAATGTCTCCACTCATGGTAAGTGGGAAAAGGGACACTGGCTTAGTTATCACGGGGGCTGGACTGGGCTACTTCAAGCAGTAGTGGCTTACATAACTAAGGCGTTCTGGAGGGAGGATTCCCAGGCCTGCTTATCTGAGAGGTGTTGGCCCAGAGTCGCCCAGGAGGCCACCATGAAGATCCTGGCAGAGGCTGAAACACTGGAGGGCCTGGCAAGGGCCAAGTCCATTTCTAAGTGGCTTACTCTCATAGTGTCCAAGTAAGAGACTGTTATTGCTCCTCTGTACAGGAGCCCAGACATAGGTTCTCAGCCACCAGGCACATACCTTCAGGGGTAGTCATGCATGCTTGTGTGGGGAAAACTGCCATCTTGTAGATGCCTGTGCCCTTTAAATGACTGTCAACATGCTTTTCAAAGTTGAGGTTTGTTTGTTTCAGGTAAGGAAACAGAGTCACTCTGATTTAACTCTTCTTTGATGGCCTAGAATAATCTGTATTGAATTATCACACTAAATATTGTATGCACAGCTTTGCATCCATATTTAAAAAAAAAAAAGCAGGCTGCGGTGGTACATACCTTTGATCCCAGAACTCGGGAGGCAGAGGCAGGTGGGTCTCTGTGAGTCTGAGGCCAGCCTGATCTACATAGTGAGTTCTAGGCAAGCTAATGCTACAAAGCAAGACCTCATTTTTCTGGGTTTTTAAATTTTGATTCTTTGTGAGTTTCACATCATGTACCCTAGTCTCACTCTTATCACCCTGTCCCCTCATATCCACCCTCCACACTTGAAACCTCCCCACCAAGAGAAAATAAAAACAAACAAACAAAATAAATAAATAAAACAACGCATAGAAAACATCTTGTTGTGGAAGCTGTAGTGTGTCACAGTGTGTCCCACAGTATATCCTTTTGTCCGCACCTCTTCACTTACAAATTTTCATTACAATGAGTCATTAGTCTGGTTCCAGGTCTCTGGCTCCTGTGACATCACCAGGATTGGATCTTCATCAGGACTCCTCCTGGTCATCCTGTTGTTGCCCTGTGTCAAAGAGATCCTGCAGCTTTGGATGAGCAGGCCAGGCCCTCTCTTCAACTCCAACGGTTCACAGATGATGTAGATTTGGGGTGGGTCAACTCAAAGCTCAGGCCTGGGTGGTAGCTGAGCCGGTCAGCCTCCCAGCTGTCTCTCCACTTAACACTGACTCTCCTGGAACTCATGCGCAGACCAAGCTAGCTGTGAACTCTCAGAGACCTGCCTGCTTCTGCAATGCTACGGCATCTGCACCAATGCTACAAAGCAAGACCTTGGTTTTTGTTTTGTTTTGCATTTTTCTTTAAAAGGCAATATTTAAAGAAGCATGACCTGACCAGAGCATGCTCAAGAATGTGCCCGCCTCTCCATGTGTCTCTGTCTGTCTCTCCTATGTGAATACACACAAATGTCCTCAATAAAAGCCCCATCCTCTTTGTCTGAGGAGGCATTGCTATTGAGAGTAATCTCTAAGGCCAGCTCTGGTGACGGACGCCTTTAATCCCAGCACTTGGGAGATTGAGTTAGGCAGACCTCTGAGAGTTCAAGCCTAGCTTGGTCTGCATAGTGAGTTCCAGGACAGTCAGGGCTATGTAGAGAGACCCTGTCTCAAAAATTAAAAATAAAAAACAAAATAAACAAAAACCTAGCTATAATCTCTAGTAGACCTTTCACACTCTGATCTCTTGATTCTGTTTCTCTTCCTTGCATTCACCAATAGGAGTCCCCGGTACATCCAATTACAACCACTTGAGTGGTACCTAAGATGGATGATCTATGAGAGCTAAGCAAAAGTGGCAGTGTGCTTTACAACCTGACCTTTTAGTCACATTGTGTATACTAGGGAAAGCCATTCAATTTATCTCTCATGCAAGAATAAAGGGATTAGACTTGACCTTTCCAAAGAAATGGGTTGAAGAAGCAGTTGGTGTAATTTAGACATCTCTTCACTGAGGATTTAAAATAAGAGATTGTTATGAGCACGTGCATGTATGTGTGTGTGTGTGTGCACGCATGCCAGTGCACATGTGTGAGAGAAACAGAGACAGAAAGTGAGACACACAGACAGAGAGATAGAGACAGAGAGACAGAGACAGACAGAAAGATACAGATAGAAATTGAAGTTGTCATTAACTACAGTGTATCTAAAGTGGGGCAATATGGAAAAGAGGCGACCTGTAGGAGGATGAGTGAGGTCAGGGCATATATTACGTGTGCATTGTGAGGGCTGTAAGCACACAAGCTACGTTTGTAAAAGAGATGGCCTTGGAAAAGGGGTAGTAGAGAATTTCCCCAAAAGTCAGCTGTTGGGAGGCCACTTACTAATGCTGCCAGGCAAGACGCAGGGCTTGGGGAGTATGGGATCGTGTCTCTTGTTGTGGCTGTGTGGTTTTTGTGGTTATTGCCCACGTGACAACCTCCAGCAGAATGCAGCTGCAGGTTCACAGTGGCTTTACTTCCACGCCTCAGTTCCACCTTCTGAAAACCAGGCATACAATTACCCACCTCAGATAGCTACAGGACTAAACGGCACAGTGCTTCCACATACTTTGCAGAGCTCACAGGAGTTAATAAGAGCTCAATGAGAGGTGGTTATTGACGTTAGCAAATGAACCCCTTGGCTAGAGTTTAAGGGTGTGGCAGACAAGAGTGGTGAGACAAGAGTTTACTGAACAGGCTGTGAGGACTCGAAGGATTTTTGACCTGGAGGGGCTGAGAGCCTCGCTGAGAATCCTAGTGAGCAAGTGGATTGTAAGGCTTGTATGTGGACACCCGGCAGCTCTGGCTGTCTTCATAGGGCCATGGTGCCGTGCTCTGTTTGGACTTTGTTTGACTTTATTTTATTGATGTCTTGAAGCCGGCCTGCTTTTTAGGAAGAAAGCGATGAGGTGACCACTGTTTTCCTCAGTGGGTCGGTCTGGGCAAAGCCATATACAGTGAACGGTCATGAATAAGAAAAGCCAGTGTTCTGCAGAGGAGCAGCCTCAAAGGGACGTAGTTCTGAGTTTTCTGATCCTCCTGGCCAGCTGCTGGCAGGACCCTCCAGGAGGGATACAGTTTTCTAAGGTGCTCTACTGTGTCTATCTCACTCAGGGGCAAAACCAGTCCTTCATCATCACCAGGTGGGGCTCTAGGTGAGACAGGTTGACAAAAGAGCTAAGTCATGCCTTACAAGATGGACCTTGGAGTGAAAAGTGAAGCAGAGATGTGTGAATGTTTTGGTGATATAACTTTCAGTTATGATACTTGCTATGGGTATGTTCTATCCAAGATCATAGGTGTGGGCGATTGAGTAATCCCCCAATGCATTGCAATCTACCCGGTGACGGTGACTCTCAGCAGTGCCATCTTGCCCAGAGAACTACAAGTTCCAGCATTCTTTGCGCATGGTCCTCAGGGTATAGTTTCTGTTGAAAGAGAAATCCTGGAGGTTCTCCCTGGTTCCCCTAGAAAGGCACCTCCTTAACTTCTGGCAAATGGGAATGTGGCCACCCAGCCTGATCTCAGGAACATTCTCTATTTAGTAGTTAGGGGAGACCTTTTTGATTCTGGTGGCTTCTTTACAGCCTGATGAGACAGGACACTTAAGACCTCTGGCAGAGTGTGGTCTCGCCGCTCATTCATTCAGCCAGGGACCAGATCTCTGGCAAGAGTGAAGTTTTTGTCAGATGGGAGCCATGGAGTGAATTGTAAAAAGTGAAACCAGATGTTCTTTCCTCCAGTTGCTCCAAATACGTGCAGAGACTTGGGGGAGGAGACTGTAAAAATGTCATAGTTCTTGGGTCCCAAGGCCCAGATTTATGCACCCGGTAACCCTGCACCGTAAATCCACCACCCTTGAGGGAGTGTCAGCTTCCGAAGGGGCAGGCCCAGCTGTGGGGTTGGCCCAAGGAAGCTGACGGATGGCGCTGGAAGGATGTGGGTAGGAAGCATGGGACTGGGGAGTCGTCTGCCTGGGAATGGAGATTGCTTTTCAAGAATTTTCAAGTGGGCAAAAGAGTTTACAAGGTTGGCTGGGACACTGGCCTTCTGAGATGATAAGCCAAACTCTTTTACATTTTTGTGGGGGAAGCTAGAGAGAGAGACACATGAGAGCTTCCTGGGAACAGCGCTCACACGCACAGCACTTTGGTTGAAGTCCCGGAAGGGGAAATGAGGAGAAGGGTGGGCCAGACCTCAGAAGCCAGGGAGGCTTGGATGCATCTTGAGTGCCATGGAGACAAACTCAAAGTGGTTACTCCGTGGAGAGAATAGATGCCAGGGATGCTGGTGAGAACGTAGGGGCTATGATACAGTGCAGGCTTCCGGTGACAGGGGCCGGGATGAGGTGGACGTTGGGGCTTGGAGTGTAGTTGGTCAGAGGTCAGTATACCTCTGTGGTTTCTGACATGGAGACAACGAAGGATGCCATCGAGGCAGGGAATCCTGGAGAAGGATGGAATTTGTTGAAGGGAAGAAAGAAAGAAAGAAAAAAAAAAAGGTTTGGTCCTGGGTATGTTGGGTTAGAAATCCTTACAGGCATCCATGTGGACATTTTTAAACAAGCAGGGACGAAGGCTTGAAGACAAAGCAAGAGGTCAGGGCTGTAATACAAACTTGTGAACCATAGGACAGGAGATGAAAGTGGAATTATGCTATTGTCTGAAAAAAAATCTAGAAGTGGAACTTTCTGATGGGCTACTCAGCTCTCTTCTGCTGTTGACGCTGTCTCTGTGGCCAGCCACCTTCTGCCTCGACATGCCACTCTCCCAGGGCATGAATGAACATACTCAGGCTACTGCCATTCATGTGTGCCATCGGTCCTTAATCTTTAGAGTTGAAACAAGAAGTAGAGCTTCCTATTACATGGCCAGAAAGCGTCTTGACTTTAGCAAGCAGAATTTTTACATTATTTTACTTTTTTATTTTATTTTATTTTTTTATCATCTGGCTCAGATTTTCTGCCTTCTTAACATTCTTCCAGCTGTTTGACTTTTTTTTTGTTTTTTTGCAGTAGGGACAACCTTATTATTTATTATTAACTCTGCATGAATGATTAGCCTTTTTTCTCTCGTCCATATTGTTTAAAGTGTCCCACAAGCGTCTTGTACATTCTAATAGCTAGGTCTGACTGTTGACTTTACAAACTATTTCTAGGTATTTGTCTAGCCAGCTGATGGCCAGGCATTACCAGTCACCATGGCAGTGCTTAGATTGTCCCTTCCTCTGCTCATGGGCAAGGACACAGGCTGTGGTCTCCCATTCCATTCACCCTTCTGCCTCATGAAATTTCCATTTTATGCAGCAACTATGTTTTCCGTTTGTTCTAATTAAATAGTAGCAAATGTTCAGTTCTGTCAATTCTTCATATACATCGACTCAGGCAGCCTTCGCCCTCCCCCAGGGGAAGCTGAAAACAGATGCAAGCACATATTGTAGAGTTAAACAGTGCGCTTGTGTGACTGACGCCAGGACAGATGCACTGGGACAGCTGGATGTCACCCTGGCTGTGGAGTGTGTGTGTGTGTGTGTGTGTGTGTGTGTGTGTGTGTGAGTGGTCTAATGTGGAACCCTGCCTGGCTTACTCTCTTTGGCCCCAGGATGACACTCTGTTCCACCTGTGAGCACCCATCCCCTCTTGAGCCCACAAATCCCAAGGGCAGGGGTGGGGGAGGGGGTGGGGGAGGGGGAGGGGGATCATCTGCAGCCTCTACTGCTATCTTGTTTGGCCTTTGTAGATTATCTGGATCACTCCCAAGACTGGATCTTCAATTTCCTCTCCCCTGTGGGAGCCTTCTCACAGATGACTGGAAGGCAACTTAGACGTAAGAGCCAAAAGGATCCTGCCTCGCCCCCTTTGCCTTTAATTTTAAGGAAACATCTTACTAAGTTTCCATGCTGGCCTCGAACTCAAGGCCTTGTACTCAAGACCTGCTTCTGCTCCCAAGACACACCGAGGTAGAGGTGAGGTCTAGCTGTAATTCTAACTGCAAAATTGTGGGTTCTTTTCCCAAAATCCATCCCATCCTTGGTCAACTTTCCCTCATGACCTCATGTCCTAACGTAGGTGACTTCATCACTTCCTAAACTAATTACCAGACAAGGAGAATGAAATTAACAGAACTGTTTCAGACTAGTCAGGATTTATTTACTGATACTGGGGACGAGGTCAATCTTTCCTCATAATCTGACTCTGCAACAATGCAGGGAGCTGAAGTAAACTGGGTCTTTTATTACAAATAAGAAGTTTTAAATGTGTGGGGCTTGAGGGATAGTTTAATTGGTAGAGTGCTTGCTATAGCTGCATGGGGACCAGTATCAAGGGAAAAGTCATGCACTGTATCTCTAAACCTAGCATTAATGGCAGGGGTAACATCCTCAGAGCTCACTAGCTAGCCGGTCTAGCCAATTGGTGTGCTCTAGGCTCAGTGGGGAACAGGAAAGGAGGGAATTTGATGTCAGCCTCTTGCCTCCATGCTCATGCGTACACATTGCACATGGATACACACAATCACACAATACAACATGCACAATGAAGATGGTGGTAGTGGTGATGATGATAGCTCAACAAGTAAAGGCATTTTCTGCCATTCCTGGGACCTCATAGTAGAAGGACATAACCCCTATAAGTTGTCCTCTGACTTCTCTGTATGCATCCCTGTGCAACCATGTATAAACACACACACACACACACACACACACACACACACACACACACACACTAAAAATAATAACATGTGATTGATAGCCAATCAACACTGTCTGCTGTAGTGACCATGCCATACACTGTATGGAGCTTAATGGTCTGTCTTCTAAAAATTAGTGATTTTCCCTGCTGCCGTCTTTTTTCTCCTGAACTGTATCCTAAGGTTTCTGTCATGTTATGAAGGGAGAGGGAGCAAATACACGTACGTGTTCAGTCTGCCATGTGTTTAGTTGGTGGCCCTTTAGCCGTTGTTCCCCTTCTCTTCTCTTCCTTTACCTCCCCTCCCCATCGCTCCCCTCCCCTCCCCATGGCTCCCCACCCCTCCCTTTCCTTCCCTTTCTTTTCTTTTCTTTCTGAGACAATGTCTCTCACTGTAGCCAGGGATGGCCTGAAACTTACAACATAACCCAGATTGTCCTTGAACTCACGAAGTCCTATGGGCCAAATCTCCCAAGTGCTGGAATAGCCTTTGTCTTTCAAACTGTGGGTTATTACCTATAAGTAAATGGGGCCCAGAATTTTAAAACAACGCAACAGAGTAGAATACCAAGTGGTATTTATTATGGACTGTAAAAGTAAATATTTCATAAAAACAGTTGCTTCAGTTGCATGTGTATGTCTGTACTGGATGGTGACCTACAGTGTGGTTTTTGCTATGAGCTACATTTTTAAAAGTTTGGGGCCTGGAAAGATGGCTCAATAATTAAAGCTCTCCCTGTCATAGAGTTCACCATTTTCTGACACTGAATTTGGAACTTGACTAAGATCTGCTTCTGATCAGTGACAGCATCCTGGTGTCCTGTTGCCATTAACTGAAGGCTAAAGGCCAGTTAATTCATAGGAAGGAAAGGTATATTTAGCTCCCAGTTCCGAAGGCTGAGACTTGCAATATCCAAGTGCCAGCCCCTGCTGGGGGCCATCTTGATGCCTCATTGTAACACTGTAGAAAGCAACACAGGGGATGCACAGAAGGTGTGCTAACTCTGCCTGCCACCACCTTTCATTTGAGACAGATCTTATGCAGCCTAGGCTGGCCTGGAACTTGCTATGTACCTTAGGCTATCCCTTAGGCTACTACTTACTTCCTGATTCTCCTGTGTGTTATGTCCCACGTGCAGGGATTAACATGTATATCCCAACACGTCCAGTGTCCTCTGTCTTATCAAACTATGAATCCCACTGTGGAGCTTCGATGTCCTCAAATCTTAACTATCTTCCAAAGGACTCATGGCCAAAAGACCTCCAAGCACATGAGCTTCTTGTATTTGGAGACCCACAGGAGCTGGTTCACAGAATGTGTGAAGCTTTGCGTTCAGGAGCACCTATACACACCCCCAAGGGGCTGCCTTTCCCATGGGCCAAGAGCCTAGGATGAGAAGATGCTGGGCTTCTGTTGAGTTTCAAACAGCAAAGCGGGAGCTTCAAAGAGCAGTAGGACCTTGGCTTGCCAGCAAGGCTTAGCTCCATCTTGCCCTTGAAAGGCAGGTAGGTGTGCTGAGAAATTCTGCTGTGTGTCTTTCTTGTGCCTGGAGGTTTTCAGAAAGTGAAAGCATCCTTCTGTAAATGAATGTGTTGAGAATCAGAATGTGGTTTGATTGGGAAGGTCTTCATTGTCTATGTGAGGTCATTCTCAGCTGCTCTGGTGGACACGCCTGAATCCTGAACCCCTCTGTATCATAGGGCTACTGTGGCTCTTCAGAGACTCAGCCGCTTCTTCTGTCTTGACATCCATCTTAACCTGTAATTTCTGTAAATCTCTATCTGCTTCCTCCAACGTTTTTTCTCTTCTCTCTCCCTCTCCCTTGCTCCCTCCCTCCCTCTCTCCCTCCCTCTTTCTCTGAGACTGTGTATGAGTATTTACATAATTATATATGATGTATAATATTATATATGTATATTATATATGTATTGTGTATATGGATATTTTGTCTGCTTGTCTGTGCATTGTTCATGTGCCTGGTGCCCTTCGATCCTCTGGGACTGGAGTTACAAATGATTGTGAGCCTTCATGTGGGTTCTGGGACTTGAACCTGGGTCCTCTGAAAAAGCAGGCAGTGCTTTTAACTTTTGAGCCATCTCTCTAGCTTCCTCTCACTTTTGGACTTACCCAATTATATCTTGATGCTCCCCTTCCTACGGCTTCTGTTTTGCTCATTATTTTCTTTTTGGTCTCCCTTCAAATTTATCACACTCCGCTGGCCCCCACCCAGTGCAGAGTTCTCCGTCCATCTTTGTGCAAAGGCTTCACCTTCTTCCTGGGCACTCACTGCTAAGACCAAGATGAGATAGAAGAGACTTCAGAGTCAGTGGGCAGTGGAGGTTACTTCCAGGGCCTGTTTTGTCCAAAATTTTCATCATACATTCCCAACATGACGTCATAAAGGTCACACTTTACCAAGTACATTGGTTCCTCAAAGCTGAAAGACAACTGTACATTTAGGGTACCAGAAGCAGATTCCTAGAGCACCCTGGAAGGCAAGGGCATGGACTGATTCTTCACTTAAGTGGGAAAATGAATTGCACAAGTCCAGAACAGGGTAGGTACAGCTGATTGCTTCAGCTAAAAGTAGGGTGAAAAGGAGACATCTATAGTTAGAGCCCCAGATGCTTTCTCAGAGCATAGTTGAGATGGAACAGTGTTCAAGAACTACAAGGCTTGGCAGGAGATGGGCTGATCATGCACCACACCAAGAGGAGCAGAATCATGAGCCTCTGTCCAGAGCTACCAGGTGGGAAGAACTGGGCGTGGCAAGCGAGGTGGGCACAAGGACATGCCCACTTTTCAAGCATTGTGGAGAAGTCAGACCCTTGGCTCTAAGAGTTTTTCACCCTTTTACTGAAAAGCTGTATTTGGCAACAGGCAAAACCATCTAAAAATGGAGCAGGCTCCTCCTTGGGGAAGTGTGTACCTCTTCTTAGAAAAACAATGATGAATTGGTACATTCTTTCAGAAGAAATTAAAGAATTTGTATGTAGTTGAAGAAGATGCTGGTAACACTGTGTGTGCGGGTGTACATGCAGGAGCAGGTATGTGTGGCCGCCAGAGGTCAAGGTCATATGTCTTCTCCAATCACTGTCTCCTTATTCTTTTGTAAGTAGCACATTTTGAACCCTATTTTTTTTTTGTTAATCCCAATTATATCCATGTGTTTATTTGTTCAATATGTAGCCTAGGCTATCCTTAAACTCATTCACTTCCTCTCTTTACCTTTTCTTTTTTTCTTAAGCACTTTTAAAAAATTAAGCGCATATGTGTATCTCTGAGTGTGGCTTTGTATATGCTGAGTGCAAGGCTGGAGGCGGCCAGAAGAGAGCTTTGGATCCTTGGAACTGGAGTTACATGCACTTGTGATCCTCCTGACATGGGTGCCTTTAGCAGCCGAGCCATCTCTCCAGCCTTTCCTATTTTTTGAGGCAGGGTTTTTTCACTGAACCCGAAGCACACTGATACAGTTAGAATGGTGGACCAGAAAGCTCCAGGCATCTGCCTGCTCCCCCCCCCCCCCCCTTCCCCAGCACTGAGATTACAGGTGCATGCCACCACACCTGGCTTTTATGTGGGTGCTGGAGACCCGGACTCAAGGCTTCAAGCTTGCATAGCAAGCACTTTATCAGCTGAGTTATCTCCACAGTCCCCAGTGATAAGTTCTTATGGCTAATATCGGTTGGAAACCGTGATGATACCTAATATTCACATAACACTTATTCTTCGCTGAGGACAAGGTACTCAATGCTTTATCCGCGTTATCTTAACCCTTACAGCAGCATTCTTGAGTTTGCTGCTGTGATTGCTACCATGTTAGAGTTCAGAGAAGTAAGGAATGAACCTAAACACTGTGATAAAGAATAAATTGTCTATGGTAAGTAGGACGAAGCACCTAACAACGCAGAGTCCCTTTGGTGTTTAACACGGGCTGTGGAGGCTGAAGTGGAAGCAGATCACACATTTCAGGATGGTTTCTCATTTGCAGCAGTATAGTTGGGGTGGGTGGGTGGGGGGACAAGTCAGAGAGGTTCCAGGCAATGTGGAAGAGCTGTCTTCTTTATCCAGGCGGAGTTAGTTTTCAAAACAAACAAGTAAGATAAGTCCTGTAACTATTTGCTCAATGGAACATTTTAGCCAAAGCTACAAGCATCAGTTAGAGTTTTTATTTACAGCAGCAGTGAGATAGGCAATGAGAATGCTCAGTCCACCACCATTTCTGGTGTTAACAGCCGACGTTAGCTCAGTATTTGACACGTTGGAAGAACTGGACTCCTTTTATAGTTTGTATAAATATAAATGTTGTCAATGAACCCCAAGACCAATGTTACAGAAAATTAGAAGGCCTCCCAATGACAGCCAGGTCCTCGGTGCTCTCTGTCACTGCATTCTCACTGAGGGATGGGTCTACCCAAGCCTCCAGCTTAGAGGCTCCTGGAGCCGTTTTTGAGTTAAGTCAGGAAACTAAAGGAAGAGAGAGGAGAAGTCCCAGGGACAGCGTGTGAAGGCCAAAGGCACAGAATCAGGGCCTTCGACCCCAAGGCTCCATGAGGGAGGGAGAGTTGACAATGAAAGAATTGAGAATCGTGTTCCACAGTCACTTGACCAAGAAACATCGGCCTTGAGAACAGATTCAAGCACTGGATGGAGCAGGGGGTGGGGGGGTGGGGGGTGGGACACTAGCCAAAGTCTTAGGTCACCTGCTACTTAGGCCAGAGGAAAGGAGCTCTTCTCAACCGGTTTTAAATGAGACTGGGTGCTGGGAAGGAGGTAAGCACAAGCCCCCCCCACCCCCAACCCCCCCAACCCCCAGCCCCGGTTCAGCCTGTGCTTGTTGGCTGGGTGGAAAGCTCAGTGCTAGCACTGGTAAGCTGTCACCTTCAGCTTGACACTTTAATCAGCCCAGGCCTTTTGGATCAGAGCCTGTCTTATGAAGGTCTTCCAATCCGGTGACTGTGAATTAGGGCTGTCCCCCAGGGGCTTGGGAAAAGAAACGAGTGACCAGACTGCACCAGACCTTTGCCTACTGTCTCCCAGTGACCTGCACCCAGGCCAGGCCCAACCCCGACCCAGGCTCTAGTTAGAGGTCGGAGCCTTCTCCTTGTAGAACCTTTGGTAAAATAGAAAGAGACACCTGGGCAGGAGGAGAGGCAGAGGGCCACTCCTGGCTGCCGCTGGGGCCCTCAGAACATGCAGCTGCGGAGGCAGGGGATTGTTGGGCTCTTGTTTGTCTGCCTTCTTACCTCGGAGCGGGGCGTTTGATAGATACAGAGCCTAGAGGCTGGTCTCAGAACTGGGTCACCTCACACACCAGCACAACTACGTGTCAGTGTCCTGTTTGCTGGGATCAGGTTTCCTCCTTCCTTGTCAAACCCAGTGGTGCCCCCAGGCTGCTGGCAGCTCCCAGGCGCTTCTTTGTCCTAGACTTCCAGGAGGCCAAGGAGCGAAGTGACACAAAGGGCAGAGTGCCCGAGCTCCCCACCCGCTCTCTGCACAGCCGCGCTGGTTCTGCTGGTTCTCCCGGGGGTCCTGGGCCCAAGGAGGGTCATGAGACAGTAGGGATGAGACCTGCGCAGCCACCGCCCAACCAAGCCAAGAGCTACACTGAAGATTGGAGGGTGCCGCCCCTTCCACCACCCTGGGTCTTTCCAACTTGTATTTCTGCTGACGCTGAAGTCCTGTGCTTTGCCTTTAGAGACACCCTGTAATTGAAAGGAGAGAGGGGAGAGGGGGAAAAAATCCTGCTTGCTGCCTGGGCTCCCAGACAGACACTTGCTGCCCTCTAACGGCTCCTGCCTGTGAGTTTCTAGGCTGGACTGGCACAGGGAGCAGGCCTTCCTTCCTGCAGAGTCTGCGGTGGTGGTTTCCTTCCCTCTGGTTAGCAAGCCCTTTTCCCTACAACTGCTGAGAGAGCCAGCCGTTTCTCATCACAAGGAAAAGATGTCAAAAGGCGAGCAGTTCTGGTGTGGTTGGCTCAGAGAGAAAAGACTGGGCTCAACATTTCATTGCTGAACCCGAAATAACCCATCCTAGCGTTTGTGTGGCCTCAACGACTCTGCTGACTTCGAAAGGGACAGCTCCTCCAGGCTTTCTGCCCTGTTGCAGTCCTTAGCAGCTTCCTATGTTGAGAAAGGAAAAAGCACAAATGCTCTGGCAAGGGCCAGCAATCGTCAGCAGGTTGTGCACACAAAGGGGCTTCCTTTTCCTGCCGTGTGATGGCGGGGGGGGGGGCGGGGGCAGGGTGGGGAGAGAAGCCATAGACAAGGGGGTTCCCTCCTCTGACCTTTTCTTAGGATCCCCAAGAACCAACAACTCCAAAGGCAAACACGGACCTCTGGACGAAACATCTGCTGAGTGGATACTTGAAGACCTGGAGACATAGCTTGGACAGTGTCCAGTTCTGTGTAGAGAGGAACCAGGCACTGAGTCAGGGGACAAAGGTCAGAGGTCTGGGAGGAAAACCAGGACACATGTCTGTTTTGGTAGTTAGGAAGCTTGGCCCCAGACAGAGTGGAAACAAGCTGAGAGAGGGACGGGGCTTTTGCTCCTATCTGCTGCTTCGAGCTAGCCCAGGAGACCGCTGCTGTGAATGTGCTCTGTAATTGGCTGAGGAGAAAGGAGGATGCGCAGCTTAGGGCCCTTGAGTTTTGAACCATGGGTAGAGAGAGGCTTCTTGGGGAAAAGTGTATTCTTGAGGCGGGGTGCAGAATGCATCTTCTTCAGCTTTTGTGAACTTGAGGCTTGGTGGTCTCTGAGGGATTGAGGGCCACCGATGAGCCAGGGGGTTCCATGAGGAGTTCTGTGGGGTGCTCCAAACCACTGTTCTCCTCTGCAAGGTGGAGAAGTGATGGGAGTGGCAGGAAGCGGAGCCACTGGGCTGGAATTGGAATGAATGGGCATCAGTTTTACAAGGAGGTTAAGGGCCCACCCCTTCTGAGTTTCTCTTCCAGGAAAGGGAAAAGAAGGACTTACTTTTTTTTTTTTTTAATCCAGAGCTTAGGTTGCAGAAATTTGCCATTGGGAAATGAGTATATTTTTACCTTTCAGCTACTCAGTTGTGTAGAATCAACTTCTTCTTCTTTTCTTTTCTCATAATCCTGAACAAGCCTGAAAAAAAAAATGAAGTTAAAGGCCCAATGTGGTGGTGCACGCCTTTAAGCCCAGTACTTGGGAGGCAGAGGCAGGTGGATCTCTGTGAGTTCAAAGATAGACTGGTCTACACAATGAGTTCCAGGACAGGCAGAGCAAATAGTGAAACCCTGTCTCAAACAACAACAACAAAAATAATTAAGCTAAATTTTTAAAAAGTAAGTCTCTCTCTCTCTCTCTCTCTCTCTCTCACACACACACACACACACACACACACACACACACAGAGAGAGAGAGAGAGAGAGAGAGAGAGAGAGAGAGAGAGAGAGAGAGAGAGAGAGAGAACTCATCTGAAATTCTGGCTTCTGGTTGCCTGAAATGGTGCTCTTTTGTCTGCAGATGTTACCAGCTTTGGAAGCAGTTAAGAGCCTGGTGTGCAATTGCATGAGCCTACCAGGGCCCATGGCCTCTTCCATCTCAGTTGTGAAGGGCTAGTTGAGTCAACGGTCAGGCCAGCTTTCAGTGTTGGCTTATTCAAGGGTGTAGAGTAGAGAGAAATAAGAAATATGGCTTCCACTTTGAGACTTGGATTGCTTTATCATCACCTCCTGCTTCTAAGCTCCAGTTGGAACATGGTATACCGTGATTCTAGAAAAAGCCATTTTCCATTTTATTCAGCCAGGAGCCCTTTTGTCTTCCAGCACTTTACACAATGTGACTTCAACCCTGGGGTGTATACATATGTCCCCAAAGCTGTGCGCGTGTATAGACTGATGCTCATTTGCTCTCATTTGGTGGGGTGAGGCAATGTTTGTTTGTTTTTTAAATTTTGTTTAGGGTAAAATCCAAAGTTGATGACAGGCCCTGGGCTTGGATGTTCTGTTTAAAACAAAGGAGTGTAAGCAGAAGGCGGCAAGAGGTTCTCTTATGGAATTATTGTGTGTTTCACGATGCACTGGGATGGAATCTGGGGAGGCCCCTGTACATGCTAGGCATGTCTTCTCACCCTCTCAGTGCTGGAGAGGTCTTTAAACCTTTGAAATGTCATGATTCTTGGTTTAATGTTCTCACTCACCGTGGCTAGAAGAAGCCAGTAAGACAGAAGCACCTTATGTCCTGGGGACAATGGCACCTCACAGGAGGGCTTCATCAGAGCGTAGTGATCCTCTAGGGATACCTGGCACAAAAGAGGTCAGGAGAATCTCACCTGCCATTGCTTTTGTATGTGTGAGCACAGGTTTGCTCTGCAGCCCAGGCTGACTTCCTGTGTCCAGCTGTAAGCCTTGTTGCTTGATGTTTTCACACTGTTCGGTGGGCTTGAAGATGATAATACTGTTGTGTATTGATGATAAAACTCAGGATCTCTGGCCAGGGTTTTGGTGGTGGTGGTGGTGGTGGTGGTCCACACCTTTAATTCCAGCTCTCGGTAACAGAGGCAGGAAGAGCTCTGAATTCAAGGCCAGCCTGGTCTACAGAGTGAGTTCTAGGACAGCCAGGGCTACACAGAGAAACCCTGGTCCCCCAAAAACCACAAATCCAAACCTGAGGGTCTCACTAGAGGTGAAATGGCCCTCAGAGATGCACATGTTTGGACACTTGGTCCCCAGGTGGTGGTACTGCTTTGGGAGGCTCTAAAACCTTTAAGGGGAAGAAGGGCCTAGCTTGATGACGTCAGGTGAGAATGTATTTGAAGGTTGTACTCCGTTCCTCCCCTGTCCTTGGTCCCCGAGAGCAATGTCCATCCTTCCGTGCTCCCATCACCAAGACCCAGTTATTGGCTGCCATGTTTTCCCTGCTGGGGTGGGCTGTTTCCTCCCTCTCTTGAGATGCTCCCCTCTGGTTTTGGTCACAGCATCAAAGAACAACAAGGAACACAGCACACAAGCTCTCTGCCCCTGAGCCATACCTGCAAGTTGCAAGTCCCTGACTGGTGTTTGCCTTTCTGTATCTGGGAATGGAACCTGTGGTCTCATCCACTCTAGAGCGCCCTTCGATTGAGCTTGAGCTTGAACTCTGTGTTTCGGGGCATGTGTCCCATGCTAAAGCTAAGCCACTGCCTCAGGCCTCCCCACTCCTTCCTTTTTTTTTTTTTTTCCTTTTTGCAGAGCTAGGGGTGGGACCCAACGTCTTATTGGTGCTACACAGATATTCTACCACTGAGCCACGCCCTCTGCCAGACACATCACTTTATTTTTTTCATATTGTTATAAAAATGTATTATTGTTATTTGTAATTTTGTGTTTAAAAAAAAAAAGATATGTGTCTGCATGTTGGCATGTGCACATGTATGTAGGATCCCTTGGCGGAGCTGGAGTTACAGACTATGACCACTTGATGTGGGTGCCGGAAACCGGACTTGAGTCTTCTGGAATAGAACTCAGAGTGCTTGCTCTTAAGTGCAGAGTCATCCTTTAAGCCCTATATTTAAATATATTTTTTTTGGCTGGGTGGGTACATGTATGAACGTATGCATACTGGGGATGAAATTTTGCTATTTCTGTAGGCTTGTAGGGGAGTTAATGGGACTACAGACCTAAGCCGCTTTCTGGTGACGAACCGTCTCCGACAGTGTGTGGTTGCAGTGCTTAGTAAGTTTCTATCGAAGGAGCCGGACTAGCTCTTTTCCCTTCTTTTTCTTCTCTCTCCTGCTGTTCCTGACGATGGAGATGGAATCCGAGTCCTCATGCATGCTAGGCAAGTGCCGGCCTCAGCCCTGCACCTCCACTCCCAATTATTACCATCTTTGTATAGAAAGGCTGGATTCAAAGGACTGAATGGTGCTGAAATGTAAACTGGCTCCAGCGCACTCTTGGCTGCATTGGGGCTTGTGTGCTGGCGAGAGAGAAAGAATTAGCAGTGATCAAAGCGGAAAGAAAAGCTTTGCAAGAAAGTTGGGAGCAGCGAGAAAGGAGATCTAGGTCCCTTTGTAGAGAAAGCAGCTCAGATCGCAGCCTAGGAGTGTGTGAAAGGGGAGGCCGCGGTCGTGCTGGGTAAGAAGGAGACAAACTGGGATGCCAGCTCTGCGTGGGGCATCTGGCTGAGAACACATGCCCACGGAACCCCAGGCACATGGTGGAGAGACCTGCAGAGAGACAGTTTGGCAGTGAGTGGAAAGGGGGGCCTGCAGGGGCCCCAAACTGGGAACCAGTCCAAAGCCACCACCGGTCTGCCAAGGAGAGAGGGAACTTGGAATAACAGCAGGTAAAAACTCCTGATTAATGAATAAGCTGGGGGCTGGCTCAGGTGAGGGTGCACCTGTGATATATTTAATCCCTACAAAGCTGCACCCTGAGATCCCTCACACTGAAAACTGCAGGAAGAAAGCCTGGATTGTGCTGAACAGCCTTGGGGGAAGGCACTCTGATGGGGGCGGAGGAACGGGGAGAGGTTAACAAAGAAAAGCTGATTTGGATGTGGGGGGGGGGTGCACAGGGGGGGCTGTTCTTGCTCATGAGCAGAAGTGCCCATGAAGAAGAGAATCAGAGTTGCTTTCTATGTTTGGGTGCCAAATATGGGAAGAAGTTAACTGACTGTTGTACAAATTTATAGAGAAGGTTATCTTTCTGTTTTGTGGACTTTCTTGTCTATTTTTGTTTCCTTTTTTTTTCTCCTATAACAGTTTCTCAAACTTTTAAAGTGTGATATGCATTCAGAAAAATGCTAGAATCCTAACCATGTAGTTTGCTGAAAGCTGGCACATGCTCACTGCAAACAGCACACATGTTACATGTTACACGAGGAGCCTACCTCACACCTTTCCTAGCTTGGCCTACTTCATAGCCCAGCTCTTTTCTCTGCCTCTGTCCTGAGATCCAGCCTTGCACATACTAGGCAAGTGCCCTACCAATGAGTTACACTCCATCTCGAGGGGGAAGAATTAAATTGTGGTATCAGACACCACAATTTACCATAAATCTTATTGTTTAAACCATTCAAACAGTGTAAGTGTTCAGTGTTGTGGCAGAAATAATTTTACATTGTATAGCCATTACCACCATCTATCTCATCAACTTTTCTTTTTCTTTCTTTCTTTCTTTCTTTCTTTTTCCAGAAGAGGCTCTATACCCACACACACTAGTTTCTAATCCCTGTTGCTCCCAGCTCCCATCAGCCACCATCCTATTTCCTGTCTTAATGAGTTTGACTACTCCAAGGGCCTCACTTTACTGGAGGTCAGAGGACAACTTTCAGGAATTGGTTCTCTCCTTCAACCATGTCATTCCAAGGATGGAACTCTGGTCACCAGGCTTGGTGGCAAGCGTCTCTATCCACTGTGTCATTTGCAGCTTTTGGAGCAACCGCCTTCAGCTTCGTTGCTACATCTCTTTCCTTGTTCTTTATCATCGTGGAAGGTCTGTACCTTTGTGTTTGTCTCTTTGGCTTCAGCACCAACTTTCACTTGAAACTGAGTTGTGAAATTTGGTTTTTGTTGGTGTACTAATGTACCCCCCTCCCGGGTGTGTGTGTGTGTGTGTGTGTGTGTGTGTGTGTGTGTGTGTGTGTGTGTGTGTTTGTGTGTGTGTATTGTAATGCTAGAGATAGTTCCCATGCTGGGAACTCCTCCTTGTGGTGGGCCTGTTCATAAGCTAACACCCTTCTCAGTTTGAAGACCAGTTCAGTACCTTTATAATAGAGTACTTTGATCAGTTCAGTTATCCAGCTGATAAGCACCTGACTGATAAGATAGTGCATTCCCACAGCTCTGAACCAGTTTTTCCTGGGAACCCTCCATTCACAACAATTCACCTAAAATGAAAATACTGTTGGAATCGCCCTTATCACAACCCCGAGTGCCCTGCGGGTTACACACTGAATTATTTTTTAAAGCTGTATTTTCAGATTCCCGAGAAAGACACGTGACATGTGAACCAGGTGATCTTGTTTAGCTGAGCCCTTGGCCTCTACTCTCAGTGGATCTCTCTGAACTGTTTGGGTGAGCTTCAGCTCCTGCTCAGGAGAGAAGGTAGAGCCTGTCCTAACGTGGGCTGTGGAGGAAGCTGACTGTAGGACAGCCAGTACTTCCTCAGAGGAAGGAGGCTGGGGACAGAATGAGTGGCTGATGGTCTCAATGGCCCTCCCTAGGGCCACTAGGCTATGATGACACAGGCAGGGCAGATGTTCTGCCTGCTTTCTGGAATGCTGGGGTTGAATGTGTGCAATGGGAAAATGACATATGATGTGTGCAGGAGAAACCGGAGTCCTGGGTTTGAGTCTCTCCTCTGATTCTGGCACCACAGAGTGGGGTTTCTCCATTGGTGGAAATGACGTACCTGGAATCTGCAAAAACAAAAAACAAACAAACAACAACAACAACAACAACAAAAAACCCAAAGCAAAACCCCTAAAAAGAAACCAACACACAAACACACACACACACACACACACACACACACACACACACACACACACACACCAAAAACAAAACAAAAAAACAAAAAGAATAAAACAAAACAAAACACCAAAACAATTTTTAAAATATATTCATTGTAATTCCCATGAAATTTGGGGATCCAGATTGCTGCAGTTTTCTTTCTCAGGCAGATGGTTGTGGACCGAGAGCATTCATTAGAGAAGTGAGTGCACAGGTGTGGACAGTTTAGGCACTATCCTAAACTGCAGTCAGGCCTGTGGTACAGGCTTGAAATCCCAGCTACTCCCGACGCTGAGAGCAGGAGGACTGGAAGATGAGTCCCTGCCTGGGCTACAGAGGGTTAATTTGTTCTGTTCCCTACTAGATTTACTATTTATTTATTTATTTATTTATTTAAGCATTTTTCCCCCAGAAAGCTACCAGACCTCTGGGCCCCTCATCTTTCTGGGAAGTTTGTGGTACAGGACTGAGAGCAGATTTTGCCCGAATCCAAAATCAGCCCCATGGGTTTTATTTTGAGTGCTTTAAGCCATTTGAGATGATAAGCTTCAGCTCAAGGATAGTGCATGACGTGTGTGTGTGTGTGTGTGTGTGTGTGTGTGTGTGTGTGTGTAAACAAACATCCCAATAGAGGGCAGTAGAAGTTCTTTCCCGTGGCTGGGAGTCAGTGGGTTGTTATTAAGTCAGCTTCGTGCCACTGTAACCAATACATGAGCTAAATCTATCTAAGCAGAAGAAAGTTCACTGGGGCTCACGCTGTCGGAGGTCTCCGTTCACCACGCTGCCCCACTGCTTTGGGTCTGGAATGAGGCAGCAGCAGGGAGCACGGTGGAGCCAATCGGCTAAGCTTATGGGGTCTATGAAGGAGAGAGGTTGAAAATGCAGGAAGAAGAGAATGAAGGAAATGGGGGCAGGGTCTCAATATCTTCCCCAGGAGTGTGCACTAGTGACCATAATCCACTCACTGGGCCCTACCTCCTAAAGATTCTACCACCTGCCAGTATGTCCACAGGCTGACAAAGCTTTGGGGGAGGGGGGGAAATAAGCTTACCCAAATTATAGCAGATGGGACTTCTAGAGGGAGCCCTGGGGATCTGAGTCTGTACATGGAAGGCAGTGTCTGCTCAGAGCTTCCTGTTATGCGCACAGACTTCTTCTAAGGCAGCTGCAGTCCAAGACAATGACACATCAGATGAGAAGGGCCAAGGGGGCCACCCTGGATGCTTCCTTTGATTTTGAAGTTGGGACCTTCCAATCAACTTTGGACCTGGGGAGAAACATGACAGTGGCAAGGCAGGCAGAGAAGGAATACCTTTTCCTGCCATTGCTGGCTACTGTAGGCCAGGCTGGACTGGCAGTCATCCTCCAGTCTCTGCCTCTTGGGTACTAACTGGGTTTCCCAGCTTGAGTCACCATGTCTGGATGACACTGAATTTACTTTTTCTCTCTCTTCTCTCTGTCCCTCTGTCTGTCTGTGTCTCTGTGTCTGTCTGTCTGTCTGTCTGTCTGTCTCTCTCTCTCTCTCTCTCTCTCTCTCTCTCTCTCTCTCTCTCTCTCTCTCTCCTTTCCCTCCTCTGTTACAGGATCTCCCTATGTTAGCCCTTGCTGGCCTGGAATTTGCTATGAAGACCAGGCTGGCCTTGAACTCACAGAGTTCCACTTCTCTATGCCCTCAAGGGCAGGGTCACAGATGTGTATTGCTGTTTGGCTTGTTTTGTTTTGAAATGACTCATACACCCCAGGCTGGCCTCGACCTTGTTATGTAGCCAAGACTGGTCTTGACTCCTGTCTCTATGTAGCTCTTGAATGATGGGATTACAGGTGCGCACCACCATACTTGGTTCCTGGACTTGAGTTACTTACTGCACTTGCAGTATTTAAATGGAAATAGTTTCTTTGGACCTAAATTTCCAGAGGCAAAATTCCCCTTGGCCCTGTATAAAATGAAGATTGCCTGGTGCGGGGCTCGTGTGGCTATGGGAGGGGAGGAGACAGGTGAGGTGTGTGAGAATCATGTAGCAAGCAGAAGCACTCCATGCAGTCCTGCTGGGATGGCTCTCCTGTTTCCAGGAGAACAGCAACTTTACATGGCTGTGGTGAGCAGGCTTCCCAGGCTGCTGCTAAGTGCTGGGTCTCCTGCATCCATAGGCTTCCAGGGTAGGATGCTGACAGTTAAATTGCTTCCTCTGTGGGACAGGCAGGATGCTGACTCTGAGCCCTGACGCCTTTACTTAGCTTTTATGGGAGAAAGGAGACTTAGACACTGTGTCTGCTAGGTTCACCCAGCCTGACTATGTCGAGAGTGCTGGCAAGTTTCTTTTGCCTGTAGGAGTCAGTCAGTTACAGGATGAGGAAAGAGGGTCTTTACCTTGACCCGTGCTGACCTGTGGAAATTAAAGGTGTCATAGTGTGAACAAACATATCTTACTTTAAGTTTCTCAGTAGCTACGTTAGAAGAAGAAAAAAGGTAAAGTTAATTATAGTATTTTAATTTCCCTAATGAATTAAAAATCATTGCAATATAAGCAACATCAAGTACTAACACACAGAAATGTTAGTATAATTCATGATAATTTACATGGGTTGTTTTTCACTTAAATATTTGAACCCAAAGTAAATGTATAGTGATGCCATACTTAAATCTGAACTAGCTGCATGCAAAACGGCTGCATGTGGCTTCCAGCGTAGACACTGCAGTTTACATTGAGATTTCAACTGGCAACATCTAACAACATTTTTGTTACAACCAGATAGCGTTCTACTGGGCAGCTAGTGAGTAGAGGCCAGGAATGTCACAAAGTGTCAGGGAGTGCTCCGCAGCACAGAATGATATGTCCTGAGATGCTGACAGCTCCCAGTTTTTTCTTTCTACCCTCTTTCTGAGTGTGGTTTCTTTAGCAGGGTGGGTATTACTCTTTCTTTAAAGCTCCCCTTCCATCAGGTAGCTGCTTGTCTACCATGTGGCTGCTCTCCATGACAGCTTGACTCAAGCAGCATGGCTTTCTCTCTTCCTCATTTCTTTCTCCCTCTTCCAGGCAGCTGTGGAGATGGACAGCTTGCCTGCTTTGGAGTTTTTCTGTTAAACTCTGATAAGATTGTCGTTAAACTTTAAAAAAAAAAATGGCATAGTGCAGAGCCTTCTGCTCACACAGGTCTCAAAGGAGACTGTGGAGGGCTGCTTTCTCTCTCTTTTGCAGCCTGGCCACCCATGGTGCTTTGCTTCAGCGCAGGCCCCACCAGCAAATCATGGTTTGAAGACTCCAAAAACTGTGAGCCTAAATTAACCCTTTTTCTTTCTAATGTGATTGTCCTGAGGTGTTTGTTACAGTACTGGAAAGCTGCTCAATGCACCTTTCCGCAGGCATGGAAACAAGGAACCAAGAGTCAGTAAGCAGCAGGATAGGTGCTGACACACAAGTCTCCTGAGTTGAGCACAAGGTGTCAGAGACAAGCATCTTGTCCTAAGAATGCATTTCTTGCTCATTTACAAAAGGACCCCAAGTGGCTTTCTAAATCTCCTATTAAATGCTGTTCTTGTCTGTCAATGGAAAGGAAGCATCTTGCAGTAAGAGGAAGCTACATCTTAAGTTGATGAGGACCAAGCGTGTTACCTTTCTTCTCCATCTCCTTACAGGTTCTTTTCCCCAAATTGTTACGGAATTAGACATTTTTGTAGAAAGTGTTAGGGAAAAGGGTGATGGACACACGGGATGAGTTAATTCCAGAACATAGCTTGAGGTATGAACCAGTGGTTCTTCTTGCTCCTTTGTTAAACCACCTAACGTCATGCAGATGCTCTCGATTGACCCTTGGCCTTGCTGGCATTGCAGTCTTTGTTTTCCCTTGTCTCCTCTCCGGGCCCCATTCTGTATTCCTGTTAGTTTGTGGATGGATTGACTCTACCCTGAGAAATGTCAGGGTCATCTCTTTGGGAGCCTTCTTCTAGCCATGAATCTGGGTTTGGATTAAACTAGAAAAAAAGCCCTTTCTGTGTCCCATCCTGGGACTTCCTAAGTCTGTAACCTCTGGGCTCCCAAAGAAAGCTCTCCCCACCTCCCACCTTTGAGACAGGTTTCTTGGCTGTCCTGGAGCTCGCTCTGTAGACCAGGCTGGCCTCACAGAGATCCGTCTGCTTCTGCCCCCAACGTGCTGGGATTAAAGGCATGGCCCTTACCTCCAGTTCTTCAGTTTATTCAGGCACAAGCATCATTCCCACGAATGTGCCTGTTGATGGGCAAACCACATTCCTGGGAGACTGTGTCTCATCTTTGCACGTCTTCATGCACTTTCCTGCTTGCTAACTCAGCTGGGGATAAGGACCCAGGGTCGAGCCATGTTGTCATTAGCATGTGTTAAGAACAACAGAAGTTGGAAAGGAAGCAGAAATTGTTGGAAAATAAGATTAGAAGAGAGACTGGGTAACTCTCATGCTGGCTCAGATGACAGCCCAGTCTGTGTCATCATGTGTTACTGGTCCCAAAGTGCACACATCTCAGGAGTGGAGGAACCACTGGGAATTCCCAGCTCCTCTGTTTCCTCTCCATGGATCCTCATTTCCTCACACTGTCAGCAAGAGACTGAGCTTTTTCTTACTCTACTTGATGCGTCGTGTGTCATCTCTTTGGATTTCTGGACAACAGTCTCAGCCCTTGACAATGGAAAAGATGGGCTCATAAACCAAGTTCTAAAGGGTTGTCTAGGGGAGAAGAAGAAAACCCTGTGTACAGCTAGACACAGCTGAACAGATCCCCACAATGTCACAGCTGTGGGTGTAAACCCTTGGTTCCATAGGGGGCTCCACACACTGCCATGACTACAGTACCAGCACTAGCATCAGAACCTTTAGTAGTGGCCCAGCATGCTCATGGAGTTGGTATGTCCTCAGCGAGAAGTGCAAGTTGCTTCTGTTCACTGCCAGCTGTGAATGAAGAAGTCCTCTGTAGATGCGGACAGCTTCTTTCTTCAGGGAATTAAGAGTGGCTTTTTAAAAAGACTTCCTTTCCTCTTCCCACTTTAACCAATATGCTCAAAAACCTAGCTGAAGCCCAGAATCCAGAGATCTGTTTGAAAGCACAGCTGGCTTCTTCAGATCTCTCTCTCTCTCTCTCTCTCTCTCTCTCTCTCTCTCTCTCTCTCTCTGTGTGTGTGTGTGTGTGTGTGTGCGCGTGTGCGAGTGCGAGAGTGTAAGGATCTGTTACTCTCTTGCTCAGCACCCTTGGGGCTTGCCTCAGCAGAGTCATGTAGTAGAGCCCAGATGTGAGGCTGTTTGCCGACTACCTTTCCCTGCCCCGCAGGAAGCTCCTGAAGCAGCACATACCCTCCTGTGTAGTCCGACCTTTGGCTGCCATCTGATGTTAGGACAGTGTGGACTCTGCAAAGCAAGGGTCATAGTTCATAGGGGGAAGTGCTCCTCTTGTCTCTAGGACCCTGAGTTACGTACGCAGTTGTATTTGCTAATGCAGCAAACCCTTTAGCTGAGCTAAACATGAGCACGGGTGAGCTGGGACGAATTCTGTGACTGCTTTCACGGAACATTTTCAGAACGTGGGTTTGTCTGTGCTTCCTGGGTGGGTGTGGAAGAGCGCTGCTCCGACTTCCACTGTGGAAGTAGAATTGAGTCTGAGGACATCTCAGGACATCCCAGGACATCCCAGGACATCCCAGGACATCTCAGGACATCCCAGGACATCCCAGGACATCCCAGCTCATTCCCCCCCCCCCCCCGCCCCCACTTCATCTGCTACTTCTGCTGTTTTAAAATACTTCTGTAATTTAAAAGCCAATACCACATTCTGGTGAAAGGTGTGTGCCTGGGGAGGATGGCATTTTTAGTGAAAACAAAGGAAACCTGATAGTCTAGCTGCGTTTGTTTTTCTGGAACTCTTCCTATTGTTGCTTAGGAAGTTGGGAGTGCAGAAACCCTAAGGAAGCCAGTCTGCGGGCCTTAAAGGCACACAAGTGGATCTTAGAGATGATCATCCTCTAGCTCGTCGGTGTTTGAGAACTGTGAAGCCAAATAGATCTATAAAAAACGATTTTTGTGCAGTGACCCGCTGCTGACACAGCCAGCCAGTGCCTCTGAAGAGCGCGCCTGCAGAGTCCTGGCTGCCTGGTTCCTGCAAGCCTTCACTGCTCACTTTTGCATGCCTCGCAGCATCTCCCCCAAAAGAAAACACACTCAAGGCTCTGTGTCTGGCCTCTCTCTCTCCCGTGGCAGTTTCCAGCCTCTGCTTGGCCTGTCTTCTTCCTTACGTCCTCACCCCGGGCCTGCTGGTGTGGGCAGCCTGGGAGGGCAGCAATGCGTGCTAGAGCACCAGTGGGGAGGGCTGGGTGCCTGCAGTATCCTCCCTGTCACCTTAGCCTGCTGTTCTCCTCTCCTGACTTCTTGGCATTTATCTCCTTTCCTAACAGATTTCCACACTGAGAGTTTAACTCAGGTCAAGAGAGAAGGCCTGAGAGGGGGGCGGGGTGGGGGTCAGAACATATGCTAACGAGCCTGGGGCTCCAGTTCCCAGCAGATTCTCCCTGTGGGTCTCTGTTGGCTCCCAGGAAGGCCTTCCCACTTCTCTCCACTCTGCCTAAAGACTCAGAGAGGCCCGCCTCTTCCTTATCTCGGCAGCATTGGGAAAGCAGCCTGTTTGCCTTGCTCTTTCAAAGTGTGCACCTTTGTCACAAAACCAGAAGGGTTCAAATGTCAGATACTTGCCAACTTCCCTGGGGTTAACTGGACTCCAGTGCCCCCCTGAGGAGAGTTAAGGGGATAATGTTATCAAATGCGAAGGGCTTATGCAGTGAGTTTATAAACATTTTCATGGGGGGGAAGGATGTCCAAAAATCACAGGTAGATAAACCCCCCACTGTGGGAACAAGATGAATGGTGACAGAACATGGGAGAGGGAGGCTCTGCCAGTGTGCCCGAGGGAGGGTGATCTTGATGGGCACCTGGGGAGAAGCTTCCTGCTCACTTGCCCCCAGGCCTTCCTTGACTGAACACACGGAGGAGAAAGGGCAGAACACAGTGAACTTAATGACATAGAAACCGAAGGGGGGGCTGGGAGGGGGTTGGGGGACCTGGGGGTTGGGAGGGGTGGGGGGTGGGGCTCTCCCTGAAGTTTGGTTCAAGTCTCTCACGAGCCTCACCTCAGGAGTTCCAGCGCAATTAGCTTTTACTGCGAGGGCTGCCTCCATAGAGACAATACCACCTGTATGGACATTATGTATGTTTCAAAGAAGAATGTTGAAACTGAACATGCTTTAGGGCAATGTACATACGACCTCCCTTCTGCTTCTTTCTCAGTTGCAAGCCTGCAGTTTTCTAGGACTCTCCCAAAGGCTCCCATTTACAGCAAAACACATGTCTTCACTTTCTTGTTCAACTTTAGTGCCTCCTGGCTTGCCTTATCGGATTGCCACCCTAGCCCAGGGACCTCCAGAGGCACTCTATAGTCTCATTATCTAGAAAAGGGGAAAGGAAATAAATGAATCCCTTTGAACAACGTAACTCCGAAAGCTCCCCAGACACCATAGAGTGCCCCTGCTGGACACTTAAGCAACACTCTCCCTTGGGAAGCCCCCACCTATGCTTGGGTGTGTCTTATCGGGGGTCCCCAAGTGACCTTCTTTCTTCGGCCCTTGTTCTTAAATCTATGTTAAATTTTGTTTTCTTCCAAATCAACTCCACCTCTGCTTCATACTGTAGTCTCATGCTGAACTTCTTCTCTGTGCAAACTCAAGAGTCTCCGCGGTACCAGGGGGAAATGTGTGAGAAAAACCCAGCTGCTGCAGGTGGAGCTGTGTCTCTGGCCCACTCTTCTTCACTACTGACAGGGGGCAATACAGACTAGACGTCTAACTTCTTGGTTGGCAACAAATCAGTATAGTGAAAAAGTTCCCAGGGCTGTGAAGGGCAAACTGATGGGTATTACGTGAATCAACATGGCTGAGACTTGGGGGAGGGCCGTAACTCCTTTACTTATCTCTCTAGTTCCCTAACTAGACTCCTTTCTCTCCTCAAGTTGAGCCTTCAGGTATTTCTGGGTCGCCATGGTGTTTCTTACTGTCAACTTCCTCCACTTTCGCCCCCCTCCCCCATATATTTTCTTTATTTCTTTTCTCAGTAATTCTCTTTAGCCTCTCTGGTTTCCTCAAGAATCTCTATCCTTCCTGCTCTTCCAGGAACCAGTAGGAGGCTTCAGGGGAGTAGTACAAACAAGGGGCCACTCCCCCAAGAGAGTAGATATCTCCTTACCCCAGGGTGAGGGCCATCCTCCGGTCTTTTATGTGAGAAAGCTCTCATCTTCTTAATTCCTAGAAATGGCTCCCTGCAATTTTCCTTCATGGCTGGATAAGAGCTTCTGTTGTGGACTAAGTTATGGCTCCAAAGGGCATATGCCAGAGGTCCAAGCCCCCACTTCCATATCTTAGAAAGACTGCATTTGGAGGTAGACCGTTTGAGTAGGAGATTGAGTTAAAATAGTCATTTGAGTGGACACATCCCACATGCTCTTATAGAAAGACGTTAGGATGCTGACACACACAGCAGGGGAGACCACATGAGGACAGAGGGAGAAGGCTAACTACAAATAAGGGGGGGGGCAGAGGGAGAGAGAGAGAAACTAGCCTTGCCAAACTTAGACAAGGTCTATAGGGAAATAAATGCCTGCTGCTTAGGCTGCCCTGTCTGTGGTATTTGCTATGCAGCCTGGGGAACAAGTCCTGTCTCAAATGGTGTGTACTCCATCATGTGACACCCACAAGACTCCCAATTACCCCTATTTACCTCTGACAAGCCTAGAAATGGACCCTCCAATTATCATTACATGTTTATTTAACGACTCACTCAACTGTTTGTCCTGCAAACTACTTAAACACAGAAATGGAGATGTTTGACCAAAGATGAGTGGCAGCTTTTCTACGTAGCAAGAACAGTGTGCCTGTGCACCACCCTCAGATACAAAAGTCTAAATGACCGTCATCTGGCATGCTCTTGCCTTTGGATATGGGTACCCTATTGATTGCAACAGCCTCAATCAAAGTGGTTTCCTCCCTGTTATGACTTAGAGGGAACCAGAATCTTGACCTGCCTTCTCCATCCAGGAACCAAGGTCTCTTGAACTGCTTACTCTGTTCCTGGTGATGGCAGATTCCATAGGGAACTCACTTCCTGATCACTGTGCCTAGACATCTTCCCATGGCAGAACATTGAGTATTTGATTTTAACTCTTTACATTCTGGGCTACACAGGGAAACCCTATCTTATGGGTTCCACTGCCTCCTAAACCATAGCAGGGACTATTGAGTAGAGGAAGGGGACGGGGGTGGGGGATGGGATGGGGCGTGGGAGGGTCGGGGAGACAGAGGAGGGTAGATAAGAGAGCTTAATGGAGTTGTAAATATGATTTAAGTACACTATAAATGTATGATAATCTCACAATAAAACCCATTATTTTGTACAAACAGTATACACTCATTTTAACGTCTTTAAATTTTTGGTCTTGTTGCATCGTGAAGGGTGACTCTGGGAAATAAGGTAGTATTGGTGAAACAGAATTAGCAAACACACTGAGAGCATGGTGACCTGCATCTTGGCTGGTTTCCATAGAGGCTCGCCAAGTAGGTATCTTTGGGAGTGTTGCTTCTCTCTTAGGGTGGAGCTAGAACACCTTCAGGCCTTTGATAGCTGAAACAGAACTTATTCTAGAACAGGGCCCACTTGTGAACCAGTTTGGAAAATTACTAAATCACAAGAAAGTAGGAAGAAGAAAGTACCACAGCCCTGCCCCACCCCTGCCCTGCTTGCTGTGGCCTTGTCCACTCCTAGCATGTGCATGCTGTGTGACCCACTTCCTGTCTTCTGCATGGCCTGGAAAGCCCATGTTAGGAAAGGAGGAGGTCTGGCAGGCAGCAAGGCCAGCCAGGGGTGAGGCGCTGGGTGTGTGAAGATGGGCTGGCAAAGGGAGTTCCTTGGCATGTGTTTTCAAAATGAGGGCTGGGGAAGCGCGGTGACTCAGTCGGCACTGTACCCACAGGCTCTACATTTGCACACCCAACTAACTGTGGATTGAAAAATAATCAGAAGAAAAATTGATGGTGTACTAAACACACAGCTTTCCTCTCACTCACAACCACCACTACAGACAGAGGTGATCTGAAGCAAATAAGACGGCTAGGTCCTAGGAGGATACAACACCACAGGCGTGCGTGCTTATGTACCTGACGCATGCCTTGCCTCTGGGGCCAGAAGAGGGCGCTGGATTCTCTGGAACTGGAGTTACAGCTGGTTATTAGCTACCATGTGGGTACTGAGAATCGAACCAGAGTCCTGAAGAAGATCAGCCAATGCTCCTAACCACTGAAGTTTTATTTAGCTAACCAGCCTTTGAAGAATGCTCAGTATAGGTGTGGTTTCTGACTGGGAACCTGGGTTCATGGTAGAGATGGCACACTGTCTCCTCTTACTTGTCTTTAAGTCTTTTGTACTGCGTTTGCATCCCCATGGGGCTCAGGTTGGTCTAGAGCTTCCATCCTTCCTTTCAATGACTGGGTGCCCATCACCATGCCCAGCTGTGCTGTGTGTTCGACAGAGGTGGACAGGTGGTGCTGGGAGCCCGGTTGGGGGGCCCTGATAACACTTTGGAACTCAACAGCTAAAGAAGACTAAAGGGCCTGAGCTGGGATTGGGATTTACACCAGGATTCCACAGAGCACAGCACTCTGAACAGCCACAGCCAAGAGAGTTCCCCACCAGAAGAGCCCGCCCTTCCGTGCCCTGCCTCTTCAGGTAAACCATTTGCCATTGAAGAGCCACTTCTGACCTGAGGAGAAGGAACCTCAACTCCATCTCACCTAGGCCAGTAAGCCCTGGGCCCCACCCCCTGCCCCCCAACATCCCCCTCAGCTCTCTGAGTTAATTCTTCATGGATTCAACTTCAGGGTCACTTCGTTGAAGTAAACTGAAGAAAGACCTGGCAATGCAGCCTCGGAAGCCACCGGCTTTGCTGTAGGCTGTAGCAGGCAAACCCACGCAGATAATCCTAAGAGCCTGCAGATTGACCTTTCCCTAGACGTGGTAAGTGCCCACCTGTGCCAGGGTTGCCTTAACACAATGCCCCAGTACGAAGGCCCCTGGGAGTACTGCTTAGAGTGACTTTACAGACTCAAAGCCACCCTCTCAAAGATCATAGGGTCAGTCTGGTCACAACCCTACCCATGGCCTGAGATGGTCTCTAGCAACACAGCTGAGGAATATTTATAGGTAGCAACCCATGACTGGAAAGTGCTAACATTCCAATTTGATAAGACGGCTATGCTCGCTTCTAAGTGCTTGCAGTTCTCAAAACCACAGAAGTGGATGGCTGCAGGTGCCCAGTGGAAGCTACCCGGCCTACCCCTCCCACTGTAGAAACAGAGCTGATTTGCTCACGAGCATGAAGTTACTGTGGACCTAGGATTAGGTGTCCTGACTTCTTGCCCAGTGCCCTCTTGGCCCACCACCCCCTATTGTTCATCTTAAATTATTGCAGGTTCTCTGGCTGTAGGGCCTTTTAATTGGTTCATATTCACAGGATGATATTCTCTTGAGGATAAGATTAAACTTTTATTTCCCCTCATTTACTTCCCACTCCTCCCTGACCCACAAAGGCCCAACACTGTCAGTCAGAGCCATTGAAACTCTGGCTGAAACCAGTCAGAAAAGGCTTCCTGCCAAGTGACTTTTGGCCAGGCAGTGCGATGAGCTGAGTACAAAGGAGAGAGCCTCCCTGGTTTTCTCATGTATGTTCCACATCAGCCTTGAGCTAATTTGATCCAGCTCAAAAATGTGCCCCAGTTATTCTGCAAATGCTTACAAGGCCCGAATGTCAGGTCTGAAAAAGGAGGTAGAGAGAATCCAGTGCCAGGCTCTCCAGCTGTGCTCCAAAGAGCTCTAGAAGCTTCCTCGGGAAGGAGTTTGTCTCCCCATTCAGCTCCTAGGCATAGGCGAGCTGGGAGCCTGAGCAGACCCTGTTCCAGGCTATGCACCGTTCAGCTGTTTAGCTGGGGCTCCACGTCAGGGCTCTTGTGTGTGTGTGTGTGTGTGTGTGTGTGTGTGTGTGTGTGTGTGTGTGTAGAGTCTGAGGCTGAAAAATCCATGCCAGCTGCAGTTGTAACCCAGAGCTTCCATATGAAGGGTGTGGAAACAGGGGTTTATTCTGGTTGAGGGAGGAGACAGTGATCACACTGGGTGCAGGGAGGTGGGGGACACCTTGCTAGTGACAGGATCAGGCTGGAAGACAGCTGTAGCCACTGCCCCTTCACTACTTTGCAGGGCTGACCTGGCCCTTCTATGAACCTGTAGTTTGGGCTCCACGGAGATTTGGTTTTTAGAAAATAGCATGAGGCGATGAAAGCTACTTACCTGGCAAAGGGAAAGGACAAAGTCACACCTACTGAGTGACTTCTGTACCACAAGTTTCCCTCATTAAGCCTCCTGAGGAGCCTGAAGAAGTTCTACCAAGTTTCAAAGGGGGGCGGGGCATGACTGACAGGGCAACTGGGCTCTGGAAAAGCAGGGCCACCTACGTGCTGCTGCCCTTTCACTCCACATCTGCTATACAAGGCACCATTTTGCATCCTACTAGGAGTTCAGTTTTCCTTGGAGACCCAGAAGCCCACAGCTGCACACAAAAATGCAAGGAGTTGAAACCCAGTTAAAACAGAAACAGAACTTGAGCTTTTCCATTTGGAAAAAGGCTGGACTCGCCTCTGTGCCTGTTCTCCTGGGGACACAGACTTTGCTAAGGCTAGTTTCCCATCTCTTCCTAGTCAGGGTCTTGTGGTTTGTGGCTTGCAGCGTTAGCCCTGTTTTTTTTTGTTTTTGTTTTTGTTTTTTGTTTTTTGTTTTTTGTTTGTTTGTTTCTTGAAGTGGAAAACACTACTCATCTTATTGCTCAGCTCCTGGCTGGGTCCTGGAGCCCCTGTCCCTCTGGGACATGGGTGTGGCAGCGCTGTGCCTGCAAATGCCAGCGATAGAGAGATAACACTGCAGAGAGAAAAACCATCAGAGACACTAGGATGCCAACCTTCGTTCTCGTTCCTGTAAGACATTTTCAATCGCTCTGTCTCTCAAAGGATCCTGCCTCTCACAGGTTCTGAGGCAACTTCAGGTCTTTTTTTTTTTTTTTTTAATCATTTGCTGGGGATTTTCACAAGAAACAGGCTCTGCTCAGCTTCTAGTTATGTAAATCTTCCTCCTAAAAACAAAGAGTTGTTTTGAATAAAACTGAACTGATGGAGCTGCTGAGACCCATGGGCCCGTGGCATGAGACTGCCAGGCTGTGTGGAATTAGTGCCAAGTCTTGCCAGGGTCCTGAGGCACATTGTTTAGGGTGTGTCCCAGTTGCTCTTTTCCATGGAAGAAATATGGTGCATGCTGTCGTTTTGAATATTTTTGTATTTTCAGCTTTAGGAACCAGCATCTGTATCTCTTTCTCTTAGAAGAACCCAAAGCTGGGCTGGGGAGAAGATGGCTCAGAGGTTAAGAGCATTGGCTGCTTTTCCAGAGGACCCAGGTTTGGTTCCCAGCACCCACATGGCAGCTCATAACAGTCTGTAACTCCAGTTCCAGAGGATCTGACGCCTTCACACCAATATGCATAAAATAAAATGATAATCAAAATTACTTTTTAAAAAAAGCTGCCTCTGACTCTGTTGCCTGTCTTTGGATCCCTTTCCCATAGCTGGGCTGCCTTGTCTGGCCTCAGTGGAGAGGAAATGCTTAGTCCTGGTGCTATTTGATGTGCTGAGGGTTGGGGGGGGGATGGGGGTGGGGGGGGGTTGGTACCCTTCTCTCAGGAGAAGGGGATGGGAGGGGGGACTGGGAGGATAGAAGGGAGGGGTCTGCAAGCAGGCTGTGAAGTGATTAAATAAATAAGTTAGTGAGGAGGGAAAAAAGAACAAAAGTTGGTGGTAGTGAAGTTGGTTGGTGACTTTGGCTTGATTGTGTAATCTGGATATTAAAGATTATTCTCAAGGCTTTGTTTTGTTTCATTTTGTTTTTGACAGCTTTAGAGATAAATATAGTAACCATCTTTCAATGTCAAACTAAACCAACACTATTTTTTGAAAACATTTGACTCTAAATAGTAAAGTGATGAAATTGTTTCAACAGGCACAAAAGTGGGTTTTGATTGTTTGTTTTTGTTTTTTTGTTTTTTGGGTTTTTTTTTTTTGCACAAAAGTAAAAAATTAAAACCACACCATAATTTGGCATCTTCCTCATTGACTTCAAGGTTATTATTTATGGCTATATTTACATCTGCTTTAGAGGGGTAGTTCTCTATGTCTTTTTTATTTTGTTTGGTTTTTTTTGTTGTTGTTGTTGTTTTCGAGACAGAGTCTCTCTGTGTAGCCTTGGCTACTCTGGACTCACTTTGTAGACTAGCTGGCCTCAAACTCACAGTGATCCACCTACCTCTGCCTCCCAAGTGCTGGGATTTAAGGTGTGCACCACCAACCCCAGCTCTTATTTTCATTTATTTTTAGGGAAAATTCTCAGGACACAGTATAGGTAGCTTGGGCTCGAACTTTTGGTGCTTTGTGGTCTCTGATTCCCTTTCCTAGTGCTGAGGTTAGAAGGGTGCAGCCCTATGCCCAGCCTTTTTATTTTTTATTTATTCATTTTATATTATTTTTAAAGAAGAGCTAAACAGCTTACTTTCTCAAGCATCTAAATTTAAATATTACTTTAATTAAAAAAAATTTTTTAACAACACCTTAGCAAGCATGAAGCAAAGGCCAGCAAAGACTCTTTGGGTAGGAGATCAGTGTCTTCTCTCATCTGAACTCTAGGACACTGTGGGCATGTCTCCTGGGGCAGGGTCCTGGGGGCTTTTTGTCACTTGGCATGCACCACCAGAGAGGCAGAGGGAAAGCCAGGTTACACTTTGATGGGTGTGCATCCTGACTGCCTAAGGTAAAGTGCAGTGTTTTAGCGTACTTTACCAAACATAAAGTAACGTCTGTGTTTTCACAGTGGAGGATCCAAGGAGCATCCTGGGGCAGCCACCGCAGATTGTCCACCCCGAGGGACAGATGTTAGTTGAGAGTGTTGCTATTCATGGACCACTCCTGAGCCTCTTCCCTTCTCTGTAGTTGTAGCAAGCTCAAGCATCGGGCCAAAACAAACGGTCCAGGGATGAACCATGCTTTCATGGTGTGCTACACACCCGGGAAGGGGTTTCTTTGTTTGTTTTAGAAGAGATTGAATCTCTGTTCTCCAGTGGTGTGATTTGTGCTCCCTCTGTCTTTGATTTCTGTCTCTCTGGGAGAGCCACTTCAGATCACATGCTGGGGACTGTTAAAAAGAGCATGCTGGAGCATCGGGACTGGGCCTGGAACTCTCGGGACAACGTTCTTCACGCTCTCTTAAGAGCTTAGAGGTTTGGAACTGGTGGCAACTGGTAGTTTTCAGTGTTTGGTAAACAGCCAGTATCCGGAGCCCTGGGAACAGCCTCGCTTAGCTCTTTGTTTAAGTTTTGGGCTAGAGGCTCTGAGAAGTTGGTGCAGGGGAGAGAAATTAACAACCACTGCTCGTTCACAGCTGGGCAGCCAAGTGGACAGGCCTGAAAGACCCAAGCTGACAGTAGAGAAAGAGGCCCCTGACCAGTCTTGGACCAACAGCTTTTAGAGGAGGACACTCCCTCGCCCCCACCCGCCAACTGCTCTGCATCTGCCTGGCCTCTGGCCAAAGATCTGTGCACACTGCAGCGTTGGTATGCTTTGGGTGAGGCTCGTGGCCATAGCAACAGGATGGGAGAGACCCAGTTCCTGGGAGTAAGAACTGTGGCCAAGTTACAGATTGGGCAGGCAAGGGGTAGGGAGGGGAGGTCAAGGTTGGCTTTGCCTGAAGAATGGAGCCTTTTATTGTTGTGGACAGAGCCACTTCAGTCAGGGCTGCTAATGGGCCATCTCAAGCCTCGCCTTTCTCCAAGTACCTGTGGGTCAAGCCAAGTGTTCGTTAAACTCTGGTGAATGTGATCAACCCACTGACCTCCTGATTTCAGACAGAATTAACCACTGATCTACTAGTGGCACGTGGACCTATTTAAGTATGCACGTGCCTAATTCTTCAATCATGGCATATGTTCACTTTAGGAAAAAGAGATGCTCTGTGCACTCATGGCCTGTGGTTGGAGCCCCGGGCTCATGTTTGAGGAGCTGAGTTCTAATCCTAGCACTGACTTTTCCCCTCTCTGTGCACGGTTTCTCTGAACATTAATGTTCCTGTCTGTGAAGGCTTATGGTGATGAGGTAGAAAAGAGAGGGCTGGCTCCTCTTTGGAACTTCTATGTCTACAGGCTACAGAATAAAGGATCAGAGATACTTCTATTGTGGAGGCGTCTTTGTTTCTTCTTGTATTTCTTTGAAGGCACCAGGTACAGCTAAAGATAAGAAGGGTCAACAGACTTCGTTTTCAATTTTTTCTTTAAGTTCTTTATTTCTTCTAGAGCATCTTTACGCTCACACACGATGGAAAGGAGGCTTCGCAGAGATCACACACACAGCCTGCACGCACACCCTCCCCCGTTATGCCATCCTAACAGATCAGTGCATTTGTTACAATTGATAAATACATTGACAGACAGTGATCATGCAGAGGTCAGAGTTTATGGCATGGCTCCTTCTTGGTGCTGTTTAGCCTATGGGTTTGCAGAGAACAAATTAAGCTACGTCTCCACCAGGGCTTAGTGGATAAGCTTAAGCATGAGGCTCTGGGTTCAAATCCCCAGCACCTACAGAAAAAGCTGGGTGTGGCTACACACTTGCCTAGAGCCCCAGTGAGGGAAGTTAGGAGGATTCCTGATGCTTGCTGGCCATCAGCCCAGCTCCAGGCGCAGTGATGATGGAGAAGTGGGTAGCAGACATCATCCCCTGGCCTCTGCACATGAGTGTAGGAGCACACAATAACACATAGACAAACACATACAACACACACACACATACACACACACACTCACTCCATAAAAATTAAAAAAAGAGAAAGGTTAAGTGTCTATCAGCATTACATTGCTGTCTGACCCCCACTTCCCTAAGCCTCCAACAATAACTGATCTTTCCTCTGTTTCCAGGGCTTTGCCTTTCCCAGAATATCATGTGACCTCTGCTAACTGGCTTCAGATAACTTTCTATTTCATTGTTACTGTTTGCTTGTTTTGACCCAGGATCTCAATGACCTGGAGCTCACTTTGTAGCCCAAGCTGGCCTTGAACTCAGTAATCCCTCCTACCTCAGCCTCCCAAGTGCTGGGATACAAGCATGATCCAACAGGCCCAGCTCACACAGTTTCCTTTTTTCCCTCCTGCCTACCCCTCCTTTTTTCTCTTCTGACTCTTGCAAGTGTCAACTGGCATCACCACTGCCTGGTGGCCTTGCTTTGGTGACAATTGTAACAATGTACTCATCTCCTGTATTCTTATCTGATATACTCCAAATGTCCCAGGACTCCTTAAGGCTAGTCTCTCTCTCTCTCTCCCTCTCTCTCTCTCTCTCTCTCTCTCTCTCTCTCTCTCTCTCTCTCTCTCTCGGTTTTCCTTTTCACAACTAGTCTCTCCCAGAAGTCTAAGCAGCCAGGCTCCACATCTTCTCCCTTAGTGACTATCACCACAGGCCCAGTTCATTAACACTTATTTTTTTCATCTCGGGCTGGAGAGATGGCTCAGAGGTTAAGAGCACTGGCTGCCCTTCCAAAGGTCCTGAGTTCAATTCCCAGCAACCACATGGTAGTTCATAACCATCTGTAATGAGATCTGGTACCCTCTGTACATGCAGACAGAACACTGTATATATAATAAATAAATAAATCATTTAAAAAATTTTCATCTCAACCTTGACTATGCAAAAGAATCAGGCAGGAATTTTTTTTTAAAAGAAACAGAAAAAAAAAATCAAGAAACTGATCCACACCTGGTTCAAGGGTCGCAGGCGGGACCTGGGCATCTTGGGAAACCACTGTTCAAGGAGAATCCACGTCCTGTGACAGGCTGTAGGCCATCCTCACCTGTGACGGCCGAGGCTATGTTGTTGGATACTGAGGCAGCTGCCCTGCTGAGGCGTGGCTCTAGCTATGAGACCACTCCCTGAAGTAAGGAAGAGGCCTTGAAGACCGTCCTGTGAGCCCCCAGTCCTGGTATTTAGGGTTCTGTATTAGTCCCCCTCCCCTTAAGCCTGGGCTGTACCTAATGACTCATATCTAACCAGGAGCGTGTGTCAGAGTTGATGGGAGGTAACTTCCAAGATTTTATGTCTTGTCTCTCTTGCATGGCTTCCAGGTCCCTTCCCTAGCCCTTGCAGAGTTCTTGCTCTGAGGGACGATGGCTAACAGTTATGAGCAGCTCTGTGACAGGGAAGTGAGTGTCCTGGAGCCTACTGACTTCCGGGTGAGTGAGCTGGAATTCACAGGAGAAGCTGCCTTCTGGTACAGCCCTGCCGTGACTACAGCTCCAGCCCGTGCGGTTTGCAGCCTCTGTCAGAGTTCCCCAGCTAAACCACACCTAGATTCCTGACTCACAGAAGCCAGAGATGATACATGTTTCTTATTTTTGAAGCATTCGGTTTGGAGGGGTTGTTATAGCTCGAGTCTGTAATGTCCCCCACCCCCTGCCCCAGGCTCATATGTTTGAACACGTGGTCCCCAGCTGTTGGAGGGAAGCTGTAGAACTTTTGAAAAATAAGTCCCAGCTGGTGGGTGAGCCAGGAGGGGGCACGCCTGGACATTTGTAGCGCAGTCCTGTCTTAGGCCTGCCCATCACTGTGTCTCATCCAAGATCATCACCTACCTTGAGTTCCTGTTGCAACGCCTTCCTCATCGAGATGGACCATGCTCTGAAAATGAGGCAAAACAAGCCTCTCCTCCTTTAAGGTGCCTCCGTCAGATACTTTGTCACAACCACAAGAAAAGTAACTAACGTTACAGCAAAAATAACAAATATACTTCAGGAAAACAAAACAAAACAAAAACAAACAAACAAAGCTTCCTAAAAGGACCTGCCTTCCTCTTGGAAGGGACAGACTAAATGTTGAGTTTGAGCTATGGTAAGTCTAAGAGAATGTTCTTTGGGGGTGTCTGCAATAGAGGCAGTGTCCAACTTGTTGGGGGGAAGGAAAGGGCAGGCAATCAATAAACAGCACCTCGTTGGCTAGGCCATTGCTTCTCCAACAATATAGAAGTCCCAGGAAAACATTTATATGATGCTGATTAATTTCAAACAGGATGCTGTGGGGGCGGTGGTAAGAGCATTTTCCTGCAAACTTTGGGTCTTTCGTTGTTCCTGTGGGGACTACATGTAAGGGCCCAAGGAGTTAAACTGTTTGTATTCTTGTTTCTCTTTCTGAGTGCTCCCCTTAAAATGTCTTTCACACAAGGGAACACCAGAGGCCTCCGGAAGGCATCCTTTGCCTTTGGGGAGTTTAGGAAGTGGAGCAGCGCCCTCTTGAGGCCACAGGGCGGAGGTGCTGGGGTGGAGGTGCATCTACGGTTGGCTGAATCAAGCCAGGTAGCCATTTGCTTAAGTCACAGGCTTCCTCAACTGGTTCTCTCAAGTTTCCTTCACCATAGAAGACCATGAATCTTAGGAAACGGCCTCAGAAAAATCTTTGCGAGTTTTTTTGTTTTTGTTTTTGTTTTGTGTGTGTGTGTGTGTGTGTGTGTGTCCATTCTTGAAAATCAGTAGAATGTGTGTGTTTATTGCCACATAAATCTGATTCCCCCCCTAAACTTCTGCTCCAGCAAGATGTAATTAGTCTAAACAGTGTGTTCCTGGGAATACATCCTTCCTAGCTAGATGGGAACTCTCTTCCCGTCCTGGCCCCCAACTCTGAGATTCCACCTCCTCCTTGCTTCTTGTCTTCCTTGGCTTCTCTGTCTTGACTTTCCTCGTAGCCTCTTAGACCTCTCTCGCTTTCACTTTGATCTTTGCTAAGGGTGGTCCACGGTGAGGCACCATACCACTCTGGAGAGACTGTCTCTTTCACAGACCTTGCTTTCCTGGAGATAGAGATCCCATTCCATCCATCATTTGGTTTAGTTCCATCTTCCTGCTAGACTCCACCCCCTGATTAGACTCCCCTTCCTGATTAGACTCTATCCCTTCAAGACCCTGCCCCTTCTGAAGAGAGAGTGCTGTGCCTTCTGGCTCAGTGCCATCCTTCTGGCCAGACCACACCCTTATTTGCTAGGCTCCTCTCTCTGGTTACACTCCTCCCTCCTGGCCTAACACACAGGCACAAACCTAACCCCTTACTTCCGGTTTTCTTCCCTACAGCTTCCTGGTGGAGGATTTTGCCCAAGAAAAGGATTCAAAATACTGCCTCAGGGTCATGTTTTCCGGTTTGGGGTCTCCTTGAGCACAATTGTTCTCACACATGAGTTCTCTAAAGAGCCCGACAGCTACAAGTGTACGCTGAATCCATTCTGACAACACAGATTTCGGTCCGCCCCAGCTCTGCAGAATGCATGCCTCCCAGGAGAACTCTGGGAATCTGCACTGCCACACTAGTAACCATCCCGTTTACACTCAAGCTTGAGAAGCACAGCTGTGGCTGTCCTAGGACCCAGCCCAGACCCTGGTGGCCATTGGGGACTTCTCTATCACTGTCTTCCATCATCACCCAGACTAACTGCTGCCTCCTTTCTCACTTAGAAGATTGAGGCCATCTGTTGTGAGCTTCCAGCATTTCCTGCCCCCACTCTTGACATCCTTCACATTTCCCAGTTTGCCTCTCTCTCTCTCTCTCTCTCTCTCTCTCTCTCTCTCTCTCTCTCTCTCTCTCTCTCTCTCTCTCTCTCTCTTTTCTTAGAAAATAAACATCTTCCCATGGCTGGATTTCTAAATCCTTAACCGTCTCCTCTGGAACTGTGACCTCCCTTCATCCCCTCTCTGTATATTTTGGTCTTTTTCTCACCAGTGGATTTCTTCTTCTTCTTTGTTTGAATTTAAACTTTTTTTGGATTGGACCTTAATGTCTTTTCTTTCCTAAATCGCAAAACATCTCTCAGTAACTTGGCTCCTCCCTCAAGCTGCCAGCTCACCTCCCACTCACTTCCTTCTGGAGTCTGTCTCATTGCTGTGTGAGTCTCAGCCTAGCACTTTCCCTTTCTAACCTCACAGGGGGAACCCTGTACAAGGCTGTGCAAAGCGTTTGCTGTGAGCCTGGTACAGTGCTCCCAGCCATCAGGCTAGAGGTCGAGCTTTCACAGCTCAAGACTGGATCCCCGGCTCTCCCTCAGGCTGGGATCACATGGGTTTGACATTGCTGCTCAAATATAAGGCTACATCCTTAGAGTCTCCTTACAAGCACATGGCACCTATCGCCATCTGTGTGTCTGTCAGCTTTCTGTTACTATCACAAAACACCCGAGCTAATAAATTTATCAGCAGTAAATGTTTGCTTTGGTTTATAATTTCAGTCTGTGGTCACTTGGTCTTGTTGAACTTGGAGCTAGAGGGGCACAATGTGGCTGGAACATGTGGCTGACCAAGCTGCTCCTAGTGACCAGAGAGAGAAAGAGGTGGGGGGGTTGGGGGGGAAGAACAGATCTTTATATCCCCTTCAAAGACACCTTGCCTACATCTGAGAGTTGACTTCTTCCCACCAGGTTCCACCTCTTAAAGTCTTCACCATTTCGAAATACTACACAACATGGCAACCAAGCCATCAGCACAGCAGCCTTTTGGGTGGTACATATCTAAAGCACTGCGACTTGAAGAACTAAAGAAAGCCAAAAAAAAAAGAATGGAAAACAACACAAAACAAACAAACAAACCAACTGTTCCAAGTGAGCATGGACGCTGCTGAGCTCTACAAGTGAGCTTCTTTGCACAAACTTTGGGGTAAGAAGGACTGCCAAGGGCATCCAGACCAATTCCACTTTCAGACCTGGCCCAAACCTGGTGCTCCCACCAGTGCCCACCAGCCTCATCAGTGCCCATCAACCTCATCAGTGCCCACCCCCCACCCCCTACCCCTGCCCCATTGAGTCTTACTTATGTCTTTTTGGCTGGCCTGGAGCTTGAACCAGGCTGGCCTTGAACTCACAGAGATCCACCTGCCTCAGCCTCCTAAGAGCTGGGATTAGAGGTGTGCGCCATCACACCTAGCTTAATGATCAAGCAGCTCTTGAAGGGACAGTGGGCTCTCTGTGCTGCTTACCAGCCCTGCAGCCTCTCCTCCCCCATCCTGCCTGACGGTGAGCACCTTTTGTAGGACACAGAATGAGAAACGAACTGGGGAATCCATGTGAACAAAGATTCCTTGTTTATGCCAGATGAGAATTGCAAATAAAGCCAGGGTGACCCAGTGCCTTGATTGTGCCCGTGAAGCCTCACGCTTTCTTCCAAATGACCTTCTTTTTGTGGTTCTCTCATGATGATGTACAGGGTGCGGAGAGGAGAATTTTTCATGATAAAGACCCTTTAATTGAAGCCAGATTCCAGAAAGAGAACAAGCAGAAAGGAAGGAGACTGTCTGATTGATAATTCAATTGTAATTTGGTGGGTACAGGGTAGACTGTTGGGACAGGCAAACCGAGGAGCCTCTTATGTCATTCCACAGGCACCGTATGTAACCTCTGGTTAATGAAGAACTGATGAAAGAGAGGCCTAAGAGAAGAAGAAGCTTGGCTTTGGAGGGTGGCTGGAAAATCTCAATAAACAGAACCTCAAAAGAGTTATGGCACTCCTGGTTACGTGACCTCACCTAGGAAAGGCAGGACAAGACCATTGACTGTGTTCTTGCCAGCTCATCCCACATCTCTGCGGGCATCTCTACGAGTTTAGACACTAAGCTGCATTCAGTGTACTTTATGGCTTATTCTCTTTTCGTGTCTGTGGCGTCTAGCATAATGCTTACTCATATTAAAGCATGGTAAATGTTATTGATCAATTTAGGGAAGCTATTTATTTCTGTGGATCCTCTGTCTAACTAAAAGGATTTTATTTTTGAAAACTTATGGAAAAATCCAAAGCCTGTTTGGAATGTGTAGTGAATAACTGACTTAGAATTATGAGTGGACAAGTTCTGGGTAACAGGTTCCCTGGGGAGACTCAAACGAAAGTCTACTTTACCCTAATAAAGAACAAATAACAGACCAAAGAAGTAGTTACGCCAGAGATCAACTTGCTGAACCAATTAGTTCATTAAGCTTGCTTAGAGTAGTGTAGGTGAGAGGTGACACACAGGAGCAGGAACAGCTTCAAAAGCAGCTTCGTCATCAAAAAGCCAAGGTCTCCAGCCTAGGTGCAGACTCAAGAGCTACATTCCCTACCCAGCTCTTTCCATGATGTGCAGGCAGATTGACAGGCCAGAAAATCTCCATGCAGCTCTCCGGCTTGGAGCATCTCCTCCCCTAGCAGTTGATTATTGTTTCCATAATGCTGGGAAGAGTCTTGCATATCTTGTTAACTAGTAACTTTCAGGAACTTCTTGAAACTTGTGAGTTGTTTATGACACCTTTACCACCATCCACTGTGTCCTGCAAGGATTTTTCCCTCCAGGATGGAATATTTAAATTTAGAGAAAATTGCTATAGGATAGATAAGATGAGCAAATCTAGTGATTGGGAATTCCGGATAGACAAGATGTACTTATATATGTGCTTAATGTACTTTTAATGTAAACATTCTTCCTATATGGCCAAGCACCAGATCTCTTGTCCTGGTCCAGGAAGCATCAGTTCGATGGTCGGACTGACAATTCTTTAAGGTCAATAGTCTTTAATGTAGTTCCTTCATGTGGCACAACTGTTACCATAGCACTTATGGACTTATTTGTACTGGAACAACACAGAGTTCCCCAAAACCATGTGCTTAGGACTCTGACATACACAGCCATGTCTGAGCATGATGACTTCTTTTAACCCAGCACTGCATCCTATGTGTCATTGCTAGTTGCCATTGTAGGAGTAGAAAAGGAAGTGAGGCTGGGCAGTGGTGGCTCACACCTTTAATCCCAGCACTCGGGAGGCAGAGGTAGACAGATTGCTGTGAGTTCGAGGCCAGCCTGGTCTACAAAGTGAGTCTAGGACAGCCAAGGCTACACAGAGAAACCCTGTCTCAAAAAAAAAAAAAAAAAAGGAAAGAAAGAAAAGAAAAAAAAAGGAAAGAAAGAAAAGAAAAAAGAAAAAAAAGAAAGAAAGAAAAGAAAAGGAAGTGTCCGTCATAGTCAACACCCTTTTATAAGATGGATTAACAAGAAAAATCTTATCTATCTGATCATACTTTTATGTGACATGAGAGCCCTCATGTGGGTGACATGGAGGCCCAGACTGAATTAAGCATCCTTATTCCATTCCTAGGTCTGATGAAACAGGAATGATTGGATTCCCCACAGGTATGCTTAACTAGTACTATGTGTACAATAGTAAACCCAGCAAGGCTTGTCTGTTAACACCCTCCCCCCACCCACACCCTGCTCGTTACTCTATGTAACAGTTTTTTCACTTGGGTATGGAACAAGGCTCTTTCTTGGACAGGGCTCTAGGCTGGTAGTGACACTCAGTGGCAGAACTTAGGCTCTGAGTTTCATCCTTACAATTGGACAAGGTAGGTCAAATTTTCTCTACTTCAGCTCTTATGCTGAAAGGCATGATCATACTTTTAAGCTTTTTGGAGGAGAAGGCCTTAGTTTGCTAGACCCCATTTTGGAGAAGAAGAACCCTAGGCTCTGTCTTTCCTGGAAGCAGGAGACACAGGAAGTAGAAGACCAGAAGATGGCTGTTCCCTTGCAGTATAGTTTCCTGAGTACTGACTCCACATTCCCAAGTGTTGTTATCCAGAACATCAGAAAAGTAGATGGTGGGACTCATCCTCCCACTATCAATGAGCCGTTCTGCATGCTGTGATGTAAAGAGAACGTGGCTTCCAACCATGTCTTTTCACTTTGGACTGCCGCTTGCATCCCAGGAGTGCACTTTCTTTCCACATTTACCCAATGTCTGCCTTCCATGTCCTAGCCTCAAAGGGAGCTGGGAGGAGCAATCAGGAAGACCCCACTCGGAAAGAAACACCATCCCTTATCCTGCACAGAGTTTAACTTTGGGAGAACACAATGTTATTGCCTGTGTTGTAATCAATAGTGGATCTGGGTGTGGTGGCGCACGCCTTTAATTCCAATACTGGGGAGACAGAGACAGGTGGATCTCTGTGAGTTTGAAGCCAAGAGTTCCAAAACAGCCAAGGCTACATAAAAAAGACCCTGTCTCAAAATAAAATAAAAGATCTGGATTGGCAGCACTCCTTGGCCTCTTGGAAAGAGAGCTAATAAGCTCTCAGGGGACTCCCTGACTCACTCACAAAGCCTGCAGAGGGCATGATGATTGGTCTCCTTTCGGACTGAAGTTAGCAGAGAGAAAACCCAGAAGAGGGTCAGCAATCCTACTGAAGGCAGGGCAGGGGCTACAGTGTTGGGGAGAAGTCCTGGGGCAGGAGGTGGTGGAAGGTGAGGATACAGCAGGCTAGCCTACTAGTTTATATTACTTAATGGTGCCCTAAATATGTGCTACTAGCTCAGATAGCTTAGTTGTGCTCTCTTCCCCTACTTAGATGAAAAAACAATTAAAGATGAGCACTAGGGATCAAACCCAGGACTTTCTGTATGTTGGGTAAGTGCTCTGCCAACGTGCTATGTCCCCAGCCCTTTCCAGTTTTATCATTAAGTTGCCCAGGCTTGCTTTGTGCTCAGTAGCCTCTTGCTGGAATTATAGGCATGTGGGACCATACCTGGCATGGCTGAGGTCTTGAAAATCTAATTTCTATCCTAGAATGTGTCTTAGCCCACGACTGATGCCTCCAGGCCCAAGAAGTCCACTGAGTCACATGACTCCAGTAGCAGATGTGCTTGTTTTGCTCTGAACTTTAAGGCATCACTTAAACACCTTTCAGCATCATCTTGTGTATAGGAGGGGTCAGCATTTCCAGGTGTGGGAATCTGCTGCTGCCAGGAGCAAGTAAAGTACACAAGGCACTAGGTTTCCTAACTCATGGTAGGGAATCTGAGGTTTTTCATGGTCATACAAATACTGCCCATCTTTCCCAGAATGTGCTGTGGCTGTTAATGTGCTTTCTTGACATGTTGGGGTATTTCCAGAGGTTTCTATCTGGTATCTTCTACTATGATAGTTCTTTCATCATGGCCCATGGAATTGATGCTGAAGCCAACCAAACCACTGAGTATGCTAGTTACAACTGTGCACTTAGGACCCAGGGTTTATCTAATACATGCTGCTGGGTCTAGTTGGGAGCATCATGAGCAGGACATTACCCATGATTCCCTCTAGTGCTTGGCTCTGGGTATTCACTCTAATGTGGAGGAGGCGTCATAATGACACATAAGGTCTTTACATGTCAATGGTAACTAAGACCGGCCATTAGTTTGGGGACTGACTGAGGCATCCCCTTTCCTGGTGACCTGAGAAATGGCCAACATTTGGTGTGACAGTTATTGTAAGTTGACCCTTGTTCTCCAAAAGATGATCCTCTGAAGCCCTACTCCCCAGGACCTGTGACTAGGACTTCTCCTGAAAACAGTCTTTGCAGCTATAACTAAGTGAAGGTCATGAGGGTGGATCCTGTTTCAGTTTGACTTGTGTCCTTGCAAAATGGTGAAATATGGGCTGCTAGCATGCAGGAAGCCATGTGGGCTGCACGAGGCAAGCCCTGAGTGTGCATTCTTCTGAGAGTGGAAAACATGGGTCTGCTTTCTTTCTAGGGCCAAGGCACAAATGTACCATGGACTTTTTACCTGCAGCTTTTGGATCTTGAAACATTGTTAGCGTACTACAAAGCTGGCAGTGTCCACATGAAGTGTTACTTTCAAGGAGAAGCTAGGTCTTCTGTCTGGCCCCTTCTCCAAAGAAAACCTCTTGTTGGGAATCCTACAGCCTTTCCAGGCCTCAACTGGGAGCTATGTTACATGAGCATATTCCATGACTTCCAAGTATTCCATTAAGACTTTATTATCCAAACAGTGCATGGCAAAGCTTGGGTCCACTGGGAAGGCATTAATTTCCTTGGGTTCTTTGCCAGTAAAGGGTGGAGGCTGTGGTAACCATGGTGAAGATAGCAAAAAGTTGAATGTGCATCTGTAGAAATAGAGTGGGTAGGGAGGTCCGTGGGGGTGAAGGATCTATGGGACACGGGAAGTGGCATGTGGCCCCCCTAAGGGTCCCATGGGGTCATGGATCTGGTTGAGGCAGTAAAGGCCACAAATATCAAGGCATGGCATTCAAACCCTTCTAGCTTTAAAAGCAAAGCAAAGATGGAAGGATGAAGCGAAATTATTTTTCTGCCCCACCTCAATTCCCAACTAATCAGAATTGACTGGGGCATCTCTGGGTAGAGTGGAAATCCATTCTTTCCAAAGCAGCCTGGGGCCTACTGAGATACATTTACACCCACACACATGAACATACACATGCACGCATCAGTGTCTGCAGTGGTATTCATACAAGCGGGGTTGTGAAGAGGATAGAAAGTTCTAGAATCATTAAAGCTCCAGGTTGGTACATGAATTAAAGTAAGTGTGCTGAGATACTCAAGGTCTGACAAAGACACCATCTCATTGTCTTATTTAAGATCTTCTTTCCCCTTTTTTCTCCTTTCTTCCTCCCCCCCCTTCCTTCCTTCTTTCCCTTCCGCTCCTCCCTCCTCCCCTCCTTCTTCTTCCTTTGGAGACAGCCTCACTGTCTGATCCTTCACATTTCATCCCACCTTAGCTGTGCTTTGGTGTGCAGGGATCCAGCAAAGGTGGTGTCATCCTCGCAGTGACGGTTGTTGGAATCTGAAGATAATATTCATGGCTCATTTATTTATTTTTTATTGCAAGGCCTATTGCGATGGCTCATTTTCTAGAAACTCTCTCTCTCTGTCTCTCTCTGTCTCTCTCTGTCTCTCTCTGTCTCTCTCTGTCTCTCTCTCTCTCTCTCTCTCTCTCTCCCTCCCTCCCTCCCTCCCTCCCTCCCTGGGGTGCCCCTCCCACTTCTCTGCTCTTCCCTGCCACTATAATAAACTTCTCCATATCATACCTGTTGTGGCACATATTTCATATTTCATACTTAGAATGGTAAGCCCATAGCATTTTAAACTTTGTGTTTTCAATGTAGTAAAGAAGCCCCAAAGCTCCTTTAATGTGAACAGCCATCACATCTTTACTCTGCATTGTCTGGCTTCACCTCAGAATGTCTCAAAAGTCGGCAGCAAGTTTGCTCCTGGGGGCAGAAACTCCTTCTGGAATTCTGCTAACATTTCTGTTGTTCACTTCCAGTATGGTCACTTTTCTCTTTGGCCACAATTCCTTCTTTAGATTGTCCTCTACCCCCCTTAAAAAAAAAAACAAACCTCACATGGGTTTGCTATTAGGGGCCACTGATCATCAACAGACTCTGAAGGAAGCAATGTGGCTGGACATGTTTCACACGTAGTGTTTATGGACTGATTCGTAGGCTTCTTTGTGCAGCAGAATTTGTGACTGCTGTGGGTCAGTGTGACTTCCCATACGTTCTCTCATGGGTGCCCAGGTGCTCAGTCTTCTGCTGTGTCTCAACATGGCCTCTTCTTTGTACCTGAGCATCTCTGGTGTCTCGGTCCAAGCTTCCTCTTTTTAGCAGATTGCCTCTTACATCAGGCTCACAGGTCACCTTTGTGACATTTTAACATAATAACCACTTCAAAGGCACAAATACAATCCCAATCTGAGGTTCTGGGAGAAGAAATCTCCATATGAGTTTTGAGGGTGGCCCAGGTTAGGTCATAACTCACTGAAAGGGGACATGGTGCATTTTATGATTAAAATAAGATATAAGGTATAAGATAATAAGGTACCAAGTAGCATATGTTATATTATAGAGGAGTTTATTAAGTGAGCATGGGGGGGGGAGAAGAAAAGGGGAAGGGGTACCCCAGAGAGAGAGGGGGGCAGAGGAAGGGAGAGAGTAGACATAAGAGTAAGAGATGGCTAAGAGGGGGCCACGAGGAGGGTCTGCCCTTTTATACACGGGGCAGGGCCACGCCCCCATGGCAGGTAGGCAATGACATCACAAGTAGGCAGACTGAAGCTGAATCCTAAGAATGCACATATTTCAAAAGGAATTATGATTTTCAGACGTAAGCGGGAAACGCAGATGGTAGAATCAAGAAATGCAGTACTTTTAGGATCGGTTAAAGTTACTTGAATCTGGTACTTTTCACCAATCACCTCAGGCCCACAATCCAGCACTTGGGAGGCTGATGCCACTCTAGTTTACTTTATGAGTTCTAGGCCGCCCAGGGCTTCTCTAATGAGATTCTGTCCCCTCCCCCTCCCGAAAGGTGGTCTTTACGGATCATACTTAATATGAAGTGTCGAAGTGCCTGGTAAATGTAGAGTAAGAAATAGCTCTGCCATTTTTGTAAAGTGTAGATAAATATAAGCAGTAAAATAAGATTTTCTTTGGGGTTTCTAAACATGTGTGCTGAGGCCCAACCACAACAGCCAGAAGTTGAAACTCTTGGTTTCTTTCGAAAGAGTGTTTAAAAAGGGCTCCTTAATTGCTGCTTACAAAATAGCCCTCCCAGCGGGGAACTGGCTTTCCTTTCGTGATGCTCTGACCCTGTGGGCTGTTTGGGGGAGCAGTGCGACACTCTACTGTCAGGATTCTCCTGGGTTGCACATAGAACAAATATTGACTGGGAATAGTATGGGGACAAAAGGAAATTACCAGAAACATGACCTGGGGATTGTATTCTTAATCAGATTTCTATCACCGTGACAAAATACCCGCAGAAGCTGCTTTTCTGTTTTGTCGTTTGATTGTTTGTTGTTTTGGGTTTGTTGTTGTTTTTTGTTTTTGTTTATTTGTTTGTTTGTTTTTGTCAGTAGTAACAGTTGAACTCTGGGCTTTATGTGCCATGTACCAGACTCCTAGCTGTTTTTTTTTTTTAAATTTTGAGACAAAGTCTCATCTAGTTGTCCAAGTTGGCCTTGAACTCACTTTGTAGCAGGCGTTGAAGTTTGAGTTTTCTGGCTTAAACTGAAACAAACTGAGATTGCAGGTCTGAGGCATCTGCCTTGGCTGAGATGGCCATCCTTTAAGGAGAAAGGTTTGTTTGGGCTCTGTATTCATTAGGCTTCATTGTTTTAAGCCTGTGGGAGGTCATGATAAAGAGGTCGCTCAAATCCTGACAGCTGAGAAGGGAAAAAGGAAGTGGTGGGGGGAGGTGGGGGGGGGAGAGAAGGGAGCTGAGGTGGAGGGAGAGAGGCGTCAGCTAGTGGTCCCAGTAACCCTACCACCATCAAGGGCACAGTCCCCAAATCTAGCTTCCACTCTACCTACTTTTGAAAAGTTTTAGAAGTTTCTACAACATTGCAAAAATGACTCAAGTTACAAAGGAAAGCTTTAACATATAGGACTTATAAGATCCAAACTCTAATGTCTGTCTCTCAGGGTCTTAGATTCATGTCTTAGCCACAGGTTCATCTGAGAGCCCTCACTGAGCTGCCTCTACCACCACACTGCTGGCCTTCTTGTCCCACAAAGAAAGAAAGCCCAAGAGACCCCAACTGGCTTATGCTCATCCTGGACCAAGGGTCTGGGAACAGCAACCAAGGGCTGAGGGGCCCCTACCTCGCCCCTCAGGCCAGTGATGCTAAGTGGAGTGCCGTAGGTTGCTGTGGAACGCCAAGCTTTCCTCGGTGGCCACATGACTACTGCTTCTTTCTTCTTTCTTCTGTCCTGCCTCCCTGAATTAAATATCTGTCTGCTTTGAGGTAAACCCTTTCTCGGGCAGATCAGGCAGGCTTGAGGCCTGAGTCTTTGGGCTCCCTAAATAGGAGAAAGATGTAATGGGATATGGTGGGATCATCAGAAAAGATGCAGATGCTCCAAGGGAAAGGCTGCTGCCACAGTGGAGAAATAAACCAATGTGGACTAAAAATAGCCCTGGGGAAGGAGGAAGGGAGAATGACCCACTCTGAAACAGCCAAGAGCAATGGTAGAAACCATTCTCCTAGGAATATGGTTTGCTACAGGGAGGGGCTGGGGGTTTGCCCATAATCATGCCCTCGTGGTACTTAGTACCCCCCACCCTGCATTCCACCCATCACTGCATGCAAAACAGCTGCCCTCCTCACATGCTTAGTTCTACAACACACTTGTAAAGAAGGTAAGCCTGCAGCTCCCATTACGGAGATGGGAAACCAAGGTGAAATGACTGGTTGATGTGCCAAAGCCATAAGAGAAAGTCTCGCTGAGTTTGGGATTACACTTTGGGCTTCCCACCCTCTGTGGCTGTGGCTTTGGCCTGGCCCCACCCTTTACTGGATGTGACTCCAGGGCAGAAAAGGTTGCTAGGTTTCCTGGAAGGCAGAGGTTTGCATTTGCACGCCTTGCAGTGGACTGGGGTGGGAGTGGGGGTGGGGGGGGGTGGGGGTGGGGGGGGTGGGGGGGGTGGGGGGGGGCATTTCATAAGACAGGAGGAGAAAGCTGCAGCTGGCAAGGCTGAGAAAGGGAGGGGAGAAGAGCGAGGAGAGCAAGCTGCACAGGGGTGGGGTGGGTGCAGTCCCTGCCCTCTGTCTTCCCATGACTGGACTTGCCTCTGCCACGCACGGAGGAGCCTGCAACTTCAGCAGGGCAGCGGCATAGGGCAGGGCTGAATCGTGTCAAATGCTGTTCTTTGAAACAGCACTGTTTGCAGCCAAATGCAAAAGACAGTGAGACTAACAATAGCAAAACTGTTCCCAGTAGTAAGCCGCTGTTTTCTATACATATTGGGGGAAAAGAAAACAGATCAGGACAACTTGTGCCCACCCGTGAAGCTCAGGGGACCAGGCAAAGGGAAGCTTCTGTGGTGGATGCGGCTGCGGCTGCGGCTGCGGCTGCGGCTGCGGCTTCTCCTTAGAATCTGTTTTACTTTCAGCCTTCAGGGTGATGCCTTGCACTGCATTCTGAGTGTAGGAAAAGTGGAGGGACCACAGTGGCATTTACACGTACTGCTTACCCCTCCTGACAGTCCTGTGAGGTGCAGGGTAGAGTCATCTGCCCTGCGGGAATGTAGCAAGGTGAGGTAAGCTGAGCTGTCACTAGGCAGCCCCACCCTAGCCTGGGCTATTTCCACCCCCACGGAGGAGCCTCCCTGGCTTCTTAACCATCGCTGTTTAGCTTCCGGTATGGCTGACTCACCCCGCCTCCTGTGAGCCAGAGATATCCTGGAGAGGCCTAGGCATGATAAGCTCAACTCGTGGCTTTGTCTCTGGTTTTCTTCATCCCCCCACGCCCACTTTTTAAAAAGTGGATGACAGGTTATCCTCCCTTCCTAGAACTTACCTTTGCGTAACTATCGATGCGCTTGGCTGGAGGAGAGCAGGGAAGGAGAGGTAGAAGGCAGGAGAGAAGTGATGGCTGAATTTGTGTTCTCAGTCAACTGATGGTTTCGCGGTCTGAAGACTCTGCTGTCAGCCTGGTGTTCTGGGTGATGTAGCTGTAGATGCTATTGGTCCCCTGGGAACAGTAAAGCTGCAGGAACTGGTGTCACAGGTTTGTAAGGAGAGCCTGGGGACCATCTTTGAGCTTGCAATCCTGGCCGTGGCTCAGCTCCAGAGTTCTGGGATCACTGCTGCGGATACTTTAACCAAGACAACACCCACCTTTAAAATCTCCAGGAAGCTCCTGATGGCCTCTAGACAGGGCAATCGTATCCGGGAAGACATGAGTAAAAGATCTCAAATCGATTCAACAGAGTTCGATTGTGACTGTAAAAGGGGATTGGGTATGCCGTGCCTCACTTGTTTAACCTGTATTTCCCCTTTGTGTATGCAGAGAGTGGTGCATAATTTAAAAGTATTATAATTAACGTCCAACATGATTGTTTATTTTGTGCGTGTGCATGCACGAGTGTGTACCGGCACACCACAGAGCACCTGTGCAGAGGTCAGAGGGCAACTTGCAGGAACTGCTCCCATCCTTCTACCACATGAGGCTGGGAATCAAACCAAGGTTAGTTGCTTGCGTGCCAGGCTTGGGGGCTAAGCAACTTTATCTGCTGAGCCACCTCACTGTAGTCTCCAATCTTTGTCATGAAGATGAATTCTAAGCCCTAAGGAAGCTATGTGACTGACGCACCTGGCTCCGTATCAGCGTTTCCCCCTTCCTTGGACCTTCATGAAATAAGATTTCTGATACAGATGGAGCTTTAGGTTCCACAGAATATGGTAGGATTTATGCCTTATGTTTCAATAGTTATCAATCTGTTTCTAATGTATTCATGGGAAAATATGGGAGCCATCTTGCCATTAAGCTATTTTTGAGATCTTGTGGAAAACTGCCAATGCTTTTGTGAGCTAGCTAAGAAAGACTCTTGCGTATGAGAGGGAATTTTCGGAATACATCTCTGGGTATCTCTTTGGGAAAGTCTTTGTTAAACTAGCATATTCTAGAGCCAAAATGAGTACACAAGCAAGTAAATAAATAAGGATGCGAATAGGAACTATTAGAATGTTTCTTTTGCAAAATAAGAAATTTGAGAAATGATATTGGTGTAGTATTTTTTGCAATGTGCTCTATTATTATTTTTTTTTTTTTCAAGAACAGGTTTCTCTGTGTAACCCTGACAGTCCTGGAACTTGTTCTGTAGATCAGGCTGGCCAATTCAAGTCCTGGTCTCCCAGATCACCTGCCTCTGCCTCCCAAGTGCTGGGATTAAAGGCGTGTGCCACTGTTGCTGGGGATGAGAGAGGCTTGTATCCCTGCACAGGGCTTGCTATGCCTCTCAGCTTGGTATGACTTTCGTAAGAACATTTTTGTTCCAGAGGGTGGCCCATTCGCTCACGTGTCCAGTGACTTGTGATGTGGGATCCATGCTTCCTTTAGTGCGTTCGTTTTGTCCCCTGAGTATCTTTGCATACAACATGTTAACTTTATCACTGGTTCTCCGGGTGTATGTATGCACAGTACATGTGCTTTTAGAAAAACACTATTAGATCATAACAGTGTTTCCACCTGGGACCTTTCCCCACAAGCCTTAGGTCCCATGCAGCTTAAGTCTGAGGCTAAAGAAACATCAGTCCCGGTTGGGTTTTGCCACGTTCCGGAGGATCTCAGAAAGGATCCTGTCCTTTGGTCTGCACCATTGTTTTAAGTACGGCCGCTGCCTTGTCACTGTCATCTCTGGGTGAGAGGCACTGTCTGGGCTTTGAGGAAAGCCAAGTTCGGGAACATAGGACACAGAACCCCCTCAGTTGCTGGGAAATGGCATAAAAGCAGAGCCTTCCCTGGAAGGTGCTTCCCGACCCCGGACTTGGCACCTGTGTCTTGTTCAAGCATCCCCTCCCCCCCCACCTCCTGCTCCCTGTGACTTTCTGGTTCTCCTTCATGAAGTTGTGAGTTTCAGGGTCACCCTCCACACCCTTGGGCCCCACAACATTGCTCCCACCAGTTCTCTCTGCTTTCCTGAAGCCTCTAGAGCTCCAGGTCTGGGTCTTACTGTCTGCTGCACGCCTTGGAGGGAAAAAGCGTCAGTCTTCCTTTTTTCCTGGCCTAGTGGCTCTACTCTTTGTAATATTATTCAGCCATGAAGAAGAATACATTTGCTTTGTTTTCAAGAAGCTGGATTTAAGTGGAGATCAATGTGTGGTACACACTTCACATTCAGAAAGAAAAGTATTACAGTTTTTGTCATTTGTGGATCCTAGATCTTCTATACTAATACACACAATCATGAGTTCATGTATTTCATGAAGTAGAAGGAAAACAGACGAGGGCTGTGAAGGGGACCAAGGAGAGGGCAGGGAGGAGAGGAAGAAGAAGACAAAGTGGTACGTGGGCAACGGGGTCAAAGTACATTCCTTGCTTTTGTGGAGATGCTGCTGTGAAGCTCAAGGCTGTGTACCATAAATACACCCCAAACCCCTTTTTACACAGCACCCCATTATCTTCAGCATTAGATTGGGCTTCTCTGCATTTCCCATCTCTTCCCTCTCCATCTCCATCAGTTCTCTAGGTGCTCTGCCTGTGGCTCTGTTTTCCCAAAGGCACAAGCTTTCCTGCCTGCACAGGGACTCTTTCCCCTTGCTTTTGAGGGCACCCTGGGATCACACTCTGTTAGCATACCTGCCCCCAGTCTGCCTAGCAACCCATGACGTCATTGCCTGCCCGCCACTAGGCATGCCTCGGCCCAGGATATAAAAAGGGCAAGCTCACCTTGTCTCCCTCTCTTCCTCTTCCACTCTCTTCCTTTCTCTTCCTCTCTCTTGTTCTGTCTGTCTGTCTGTCTGTCTGTCTGTCTGTTTGTCTCACTCTTCTCTCTGTCTCTCTCCCCTTGGCGTGCCCCTCCCCCTTTCCTGGTCTCCCACACTTCTACAAATTAACTTCTCCATATTGTATCTGTTGCCTGGCATCTTATTTTTTTTAACCATTTCATAATCACCCTGAGTGTCACAGTTATAAAAACACACATTCCGCCCGACCTTCGGAGTGCAAGGTGCATAAGGCTAGATCCGCACCAGTGGTACTAAAGGAATCCGGTTTGTCCATGGACAGCTGGGCCTTTCAGAACTTCGGAGGTCCTGCATAGATGGGGCACCTGGCCTGCTCCTGCCTCATGGAGCTGTGAAGCCATTAGAAACAGGCCTGATTTGGCTTTGGAAAACAGTATGAGTTGTGAGACTTCAGCGTGAGAGCCATGTCATGTTGCTGCAGGTTGCTGCGTGGTGTACCCAGTTCACTAAATGACACCCAGGGCTGGTTCGAGATCACTCCCTTGGGTCATAGGTGTGAAGCTGGTGCTTTTCATTCTGTGGCTTCGGTGTGTTCCCACCTTCCTTCTGCCCTGGGCGGGGCTCTCTTCCTGCCTGGCATTTGTTGAAATGTTTCAATCTTACCCTTAAGCTTGAGGCTTCTGGTGCTTCAAAGCCAACACTCCTTGATGCTCATCTGAGTCAGCAGGTGACTTTTCTCTGATTACAATGAAAGGAAAGGCTTACTCAGGAGAGACGAGGTGGTGGCGGCGGCAGCAGCGCACGCCTTTAATCCCAGCACTCGGGAGGCAGAGGTAGGTAGATCACTGTGAGTTCGAGGCCAACCTGGTCTACGAAACGAGTCCAAGACAGCCAGGACTACACAGAGAAACCCTGTCTTGAAAAACCAAACCAAAGCAAAACAAAACAAACAAAACCAAAACAAAACAGGAGAGACTGGAATCAGCCTTCCCCAGGAGCAGAATTTGAGGAGCTGAATGGCAGAGGTGCTCTGATGTATTTTCATGCAGAGAGAAGAGGGTCTCAGAAATTCTTGGCTGAAACAAAGAAGTCTTAGCAAATTTGTGTATGATGGGGAGAGATTCTGGTATGGGGTGGTACACTATTCTTGCTAAGTGGAGGGAGTCTGCCCCTGCGTTCACGTGTGTGTGTGTGCGTGCGTGCGTGCGTGCGTGCGTGCGTGTGTGTGTGTGTGTGTGTGTGTGTGTAGGTGCTAGTACTAATGGTGATGGGATAAGATTTAGGGCTTAAATGAGTACTCAGTGAGTTTTCAACCCAGCACGGTAACTTGGATAATCTCAATTTCCTACAAGACCTATTAAGGCATGAAATAAGACACTTTGTAAAACAATAAAAGCACAAAATGGAGCTGGGTGTGGTGGCACAGGCCTTTAATCTCAGAACTCAGGAGTCAGAGGCAGGTGGATCTCTGTAAGTTTGAGGCCAGCCTGGCCTACAAAGTGAATTCCAGGGCAGCCAGACTGTTACACAGAGAAACTCTCTCTCGAGGTGGGTGGGGGTGGGGGTGGAGGTGGGTGTGGGTGAACGTAGGGGTGGGGTGGGGGTGGGGAGAGCACAAAATGGAAATGGGAGTTAGACATGTTGGAAGGTACAATATTCCCCACCTGTTTTATAAAGAAATCACAAGTCTGGGATGTACTTGGTGATAGCCCACCTGTATAGCCTATACAAAGTTTAGGGCCCAATTTCTAGTCACACACACACACACACACACACACACACACACACACACACACACACTACTCCTCCCCTCTCCAAAACACATCCCAGAATCAATAAAATGCATTTTTCAAGTACAAATCTGTATGGCAATAGAAAAACAATGCCACTTGGTAAATACCATGGTAGTAACTATTTTAGGTGGGGGTTAAGACCATGCTAGAATTAGAGGGCAAAGGTTTGCTGAGGACCGGGATGCTCATACAGTTTGTAACAATTACCAGAGACGGATAAACCCACAGTAAGAGCCTTCAGATACAATGTCCTGGCGCCTCCTTCCTGTCAGACTCCTGCCACAACAGCCTGACTTAAACTGAATCAAGAGGAAGACAGTTCACAAAAAGACTGGTGGCACTCTTTGCAAGTGTCAAGGTCATGAGCAAAAGGTTCCCAGCAACTTTCAAGCTCAAGAGAACTTGAGAGACACAGACCATAGATATACTCTTTGACCCCTGAGCCGGAAGAGGACACTATGACAAATTAAAATGAGGTCTGAAGGGTAGGTAATCATCCTATATTAACATTTCTGATTTTGATCGTTGCCCCATGCTTAATGCTTGGAGAACCTAGAACAGATATATGGGAATTCTTTGTATAAGTACTGAAAGCTTTTTTTTTTTTTTGTAAGTCTGGTTTTCAAAATTAAAAGTGAATTATCTATCTCTGAATTGCTCTGGCTTGAACATCATCTGTTGGCCAGTTTGCTTCCTGACGATCCGCCATCTCTAATTAACATGCAAGGAAACGAGCAAATGGAGTTTCCAGAGCTTTCGCCGCGTTCCCAAATCCCCAAACAGCTCCAGGGGCTTCCTTCCTGCAGTAGAGAAAGGACAGAGCGTGTTCTAGACTTTCCTCTGCAGTCTTCAGGATGCGCTGTGAGACTCTGTAAAACCGACTAAGTGCTGAGATTAAAGGAGAAAAACTTACTGGATGCGAGACTTTCCCGCTATCTTTTTTTTTTTCATGGTCACTTCTAAGTTAATTGGATCATGTGACAACCTTCATTTCCCCCATCCCGCAGTGCTTAACATTTAATTAACCCTGGACACCTCATTGTGGCTTCTCCAAACCGTCCCTGTCTGAGCTTCCCCGCAGCGATTCTGCTGTGTGTCAGCTCGCGAGAGCCATTTAAACTCCATCGCTCAGGAGGAAAGCCATGAAGGCTGTTTGTTTGCGCAAGGCAGCTGAGTGCTGGCTGCTTGTGGGCAAGAATCTGGTTTTGAGAAAGTCGGATTATTCAGTCGGCATCCTTCCACCCACTCCGCTTCCCGGAGTTGGGATCTTTGTAGTGGCTGGATGGGTGCTGCCCCTAGACACACCTTCCCACCAGCCCAGAGGAAGTCCAGGATCTTTTCTCACTTCGCTTCCTGGAATGAACTTGTAGCTGCTGGGAAAATACTTGACAGTCAAGCCGTAGCTGGGAGGGTTCGACAACTGAAAAGGCACAAACATCCTCTATCTGCAGGGTGAGGTTAGTTTTTGTTTGGGCTTGTGCTTTTGAAAGGAGGAAATAGTTTTCATAAGCATCTGATTAGACGCAGGAAATGTCCACAGGACAATGAGAGGCTGACGGAGGCAGAGCAACAGGAGTTTGTCGTTGATCACTACTGCCATCTCCTGGCAGATTTGGAGAATTACAGGACATGGGCTTTGCGGGTAAACCATGGATGTTCTCTTGCATCCATTCTTAGTAACATGAAAGGGAAATACGAAGAATTGTTTTTCAGATAGAATATTTATTGGCATCTTTCACTTATCCTTCATTATCCTTGGATGATGAATCAAACATGAGAGTGAAGACTTAAACTACAGTGGGCTTTTCTTACCTGAAGCATTAGGGGAGGAGTTCCTAACCTGTGGACTGCGTATCAGATGTCCTGCATATCAGAAATTTACATTATGGTTGATAACATTAGCAACATTACAGTTAGGAAGTAGCAAAGAGAATAATTTTATGGTGGTGGTGGTGGTGGTGGGTCATCAAACACTACACGAAGAACTGTATTAAGGGGTTGCAGTTGAGAACCACCACGTTAGAGGAAAACTATTTCTCCAGGGCAGCTTATTATACCTCTGCGTTATATGCTTTCATGACAACAAACCGACCAAAACAAAATAGGGAAGGAAGGGTTTATTTTTGTTCATCCTGAGGGAATAGTACCACAAGGCAGGGAAGGCTTAGTGGCCAGACCAGCTGCAGGTAACTGGTGGCCTCACGTCCAGAGCCAGGAGAGGAGAGGAGCGCTCAGCTGGCCTTCCCTCTCCCCATTTTTAGTCACTACAGGACTCCAGCCCATGAGCTGGTGCTTCTCACGTAAGAGCGGTTCTCCCCTCTTCATTTAAACATCTCAACCATACTTCTGCAGGTGTGTCTCCTAGGTGCTTTCAAATCCAGGAAGAGTGACCGTCACACCTGCTATTCTTCTTTATTCAAAGTAAGTGCGGCACAGTCTGGTGTTTTGTCCCTCGGGACCTTTACTGGTCTACAATCTCACATATAATTGTGCTGCTGTGTAACCTTGCCTCCAAACTTATCCATGATTGGCCAATAAAATGCCTACACTTGGGTTGGGCAGAGGAGCCGAAGATAGGCAGAGCTAAGGATCCTAGGGCTTGGAGGACAGGAGGATCATGGGAGAGAGAGGAGAAGGAGAAAGATGCAGGAGAGGAGGAAGGAAGATGGAGAGGTAGCCATGCGTTGGTGTAAAGAAGAAGCATGCAGTGGGAGGAGCTTGCTGTGAGACTAATGATTGGAGAGAAGCAACGCCAGAAGGAAAACATGTGCAAGTATTGATGGAATTTTGGCTGGGATTAGAAAAAGAAAGTTTAGGGGGTTATATCTGCCTATCCCTAGTGGGTTTAGGCTATCAAAAATTGACCCGGCCTGCGGGGTCTTCAATGGGTACCTGTGGAGGGGGCAGACAAGTGGGGGGACAGAAGACACAAAGAAATGAGGGCAAGTCTGGATTCTGATTAAGCCCCTTTTATTGAAAAATTTCACAGAGTTTTATAAACACCGGGGGGCGGGGTGGGGGTAGGGGGTGGGGGGTGGTTATTTGCATAAGCTAGGGTTGCTATGGATACCTAACTCTGGAATGCTCCAGCAGGTGTCTACCTTTATAGCTGCTATAATCACAGAAGAGGGAGAAATTTCAGAGAGAAAGGGAAGTTGTAAAAGATCTGGTTAGTCAGGAAAAAGTTTCTGGAACTGCTGCTTGCAGGCAGCTGGCCTTTAATCTGATTTTACCAGTAGTCTTACTGGAAAAGCTAGTTTATAGCCAGAAAGGAGTAGCTCTTATTATGAGCTCAAGGGTCTTAGAATGACCGTCCCCCACAATAAACCACAACAGGTGTCTAACTGCCGAACCACGACAGGGTCAGCTGGTTTCTGGTAAATGGCAGACTGCTGGAGAAATAGGAACCTAGGCTCTGACAAGATGGCTGAGCATTGGCCATATGGCCTACCGTCCCCAACAAAAAATCTAACAGGTGTCTGTGTAGTTTTATTTATATAATACCAAGTTAAGGAATAGCTGCTGCTTTAATAACAATATGCATCAATGTTAATTAATAATAATTTCTACAAAAACATTGGACATGAGAGGGTTTCATAGCTGAGGAGCAGGGATTTTCAAATGGGGGATTTGGCAGGCAAATAAGCAGGGGCCACAGAAGCAGAACATAAGCATAACATGTTGGTCATAATAACCTCCTGAAACAAAAATATGGTTACAAGGTGGTCATAACAACATAGTCATAACAACCTCCTGAAACAAAGACATAGTTGCAAGGTTGTCATAACAACTTTTAAAAACAAAAGCATGGTTGCCGTTTACTGGAACAGGTAGTACAGAACCTTTTGTAGTTAAGGTTACAGGTGGGGCATAACCCAATTCCTGAGAAACAGATTTAATCATAAATAGGAATGGCTTTCAAGCCCAAGATGGAGGTAGGCTAGTTTACGAGGACCTGTCTCCTTTACTATTTGATACTAGTTTTCTACACTGGCCTTCACCCTTCAGAAAGGTAAATTCTGTTATGTAATGGTTTCTTAGAACAGACATTTCATACACATACAGGGGCAGACATAAAACAGACTTCTCTGGTTTTGTTTTGGGGAAGAAATTGTGTTTTGTATTTAGTGATGAAAGTTCTACAATGAAGAGAAGAATTTCTGAAACGTGTTAGGGATACAGACACGGCTCCTTGCTCTGCCTCTTCCTCTGCTTCAGCTTCCTCTCACGGGGCCACAATGGACTGACCATGTTCATGAAAGAGAGACACAAATGTCTGACTTTTGTTACAATATTTTGTCACAATAGCAGTCTCTCCTGATTGGGAAAAAAAAAATTCAAGGTTTTATTTGGAGAGGCTGAAAGTGAATCACATTGGATGAAAAGCTACAGGCAAGTGGTGTGGCTCCCCGACTGTGTGCTTTGCCTAGCTTAGCCCTCTGTCTGTGTGCTTAGCCCTCTGACTATGTGCTTAGCCCAGCTTAGCCCTCTGACTGTGCGCTTAGCCTAGCTTAGCCTTGAAAGAAAGAAGAAAGCTCAGTTACACAGAACAACCGTGAAGAGATGGTATTTGCTCTGTAAGCACCATGAAGGTGCTGACCTACTCCCTCCTCTCTGCCAGAGGAGCAGCCCTTCCAGTCAGCCTTCAGAGGCAGCTGAGGAGAGAACAGCCCTACGGTCCCCGCCTCTGCCAGGCTGAGAACGTTGGTCCAGTAGATTTAAGAGAGAGGGATGAAAGGAAAGAAGGAGAGCAGCTTGGATGCGCACTGTCTGTCAACTCCAGAGGACACTGGAGTTCTCCCTAAACTCATAATTCATGAAGCCTTCAGAGTTTGGGAACACAATAAACACAGCGTTCTGTGTGGCTCCTCAGTAACCCAGCCTTGTGCTGTTTTCCTGGGTACAGGGAAGGAGGTTTTCTGAAAGGCTATGCTTAGCCTTTGTGATGACGACTTTGCAAACATGAATCTACCCATCAAAGCTTTTGGGTTGGCCTTGGCAGCGCAGGTCGGTGACAGAGTGCTTGCCCAGAATTCACCGAAGCCCCAGGAAAGCAAAAACAAAGTCAAGATGAAAGTCTGTGTGATTGTGTTGTCCGTGATGCTTTCAACCAATGTATGTGTTTTCAGTGTGTCAACCTAGAGCTACCAAGTTCTCTAAGTCTACCAATTGGTTAGTGATGCTGAGAAGTGAGGAAATGCGTGAACCATGTCTTTTCTCTGCTGCTCAGTATCTTGTCTGTGAGACAGTTTCCTTGTCTGGAGTATGGATTTTAGAATAGTCCCTGGGTCAAGGGATTGCTCCGAAGATTAGGTCTGTGAGCACCAAAAAGCCTAGAGCAGTCAGTAGAGTTGGAGGCAGACTGTAAGCACACAGCAGCAGTATAAGCCTATAATAATGATTAGCGGTTACTGTTGTCCTTTATAGGAACGTTCAACCTCCATCCATGTGCTATCCAAAGTGGAGTCAACTACCAGCTTCCTGTGGCCCCCGAGACCTTGAAATGAGTCCAAAGTGAAATGTGCTATGAATATAAAAGGCTAGGTAGGTGGTGCACGCCTGGAATCTCAGCACTCAGGAAGTGGAAGTGGGAGAGCCATCAGGAGGGCCAGGGGTTCAAGGCCATCCTTGCCTATGAAGTGAGGCGGAGGTCCTGAAACAAAAAAACAAAACTCAAGTGTCAAAAGACAAAAACAAACTATAAGCTGGCCGTGGTTGGGCACACCTGTAGCCCCAGTATTTGTGAGGCAGAGGCAGGCCCAGCTCTGAACTGGAGGCCAGCCTGGGCTACAGAGCAAGTTCTAGGATAGCCAGAGGTACATGGAGATATCCTGTGTCAAAAAACCAATATACATATATATGTATACATGTACGCACGCACATATGCACACCAGATTTTGATTTTGACATTTTATAAACAATTTATTTTTATTTTATGTGTATAATTATTTACTGGTGTATGTATGTACAGTGTGCAGTATGCAGTGTGTGTGTGTGTGTGTGTGTGTGTGTGTGTGTGTGTGTGTGTGTGTGTGTTGCCAGCAGGCAAGAAGAGAGTGTCAAATCCCCAGCAACTGAAGTTGCAGACAACTGTGAGCTGCCATGTGGGTGCTGGGAACTGAACCTGGGTCCTTTGTGAGCACAGCCAGCCAGTGGTCTTAAAGTGCTGAGTCCTCTCTCCAGGTTCCTGGCTTCAATTTGAAGTCTTAGTACAAAAATAAAAATGTGAACTAGCTTGCCAATGCTTTACAAAAATATTGATTGCATACTGAAATGATAATGTTCTGGGTAACTGGGTTAAATAAAATGTATTTGACATTTGGCATGCCTTTGAATGTTTTGATTGACATATGAATTCTTCATGTTCATGGAGCATGTCATACATATGCTCAGAGTATGACATCATGTCCATCACCTCAGATAGTTATTATTTCTTTGGGTTGAGACTATTCCAAATTCTCTTTACTGGCTTGTTTGTAATATTCACTGTCTTCTCATCCATGGTTAACCTACTGTGCTATTCCTAATATACATTAACATTAATTTTATCTGTTTCTGTTTTTAATAGTAGCTACCAAAAAATTACAACTTCCATGCCTTGTGTACCAGATTATTGTTGGACAAACACTGGCTCAGATGGAGAGGGGATGGGAGGCATGGGGGGCAGTTAAAGTGAGTGGAAAATCACAGTCCACTTTACCAGTATCCTGTGCTTATCCTGGAACCAGACAAAAGAGTCAGCTGCATCTTCCCAAGGATGTGTGGGCACTGATACAATGCAACCCCATCAGCATTGCCTGAGGTCACTGTGTGCTCAGGGGGTGACACTCTATCCCAGGTATTTGAACACAGACTGAAGAACTGATGGTGCAGGATCCAAGGTGGAGTCTCAGATGTGGAGTGGGGCACTGTTAACGAAGAGCAATGGTAGGCTGTGATCAGCCACCTGGGCAGAGGATGGGCAGGGCATTTGCTTCGACAAGGAGCTGCTGGTACTTAGATTCAACCCCATCGGTACCACTTGCCAGCCGAGCATGTGGTAGAGTCTCTACTAGAATGTGGAGGATGCTTTTGTGGTGCTCACCGGCTGGTGTTGAAAGCAGTGGACTAAACATAAACAGTCTGCTGCACACAATGACCATGGACTAGGAGAGAACATGAGATAAGTCCTTGGCTGGGCAAAGGAATCTGTTGATAGGCATAAGGAATAGTTTCATAGAGAAAGTAAGATTCCTTCTGAGACTTCTGGGACAGTGGCCAGGAACAGAAAGGAAAAAGCACATTAGGCAAGGGAGCCATTGGTTTTGGGGTTCCCAAAAGTATTGTGTGCTGGGAGCTGCACATGGCTCAGTGATACTGCCAAGGACAAGAGTGGTGGCCGGATGCTGGAGAGAAAGAGGGATACAGGGAGGGGACACTTTACAGTCCTTAAGTAGAGGAGTGACATGTCTACGTTTGTGGTTTGGAAGACCTCTCTGCTTAGTTTGTATGGTTCTGGTAAATTCAGTTTTGTGTCTGCTCCTGAAGTGGTTAGAGGATCTGGGCAGAACTGATGCAGCCAGCCACCTGAGGACTCTGGAAAGTGGATAGCAGCTTGTGAGTTGGGAAGAGAGGATTTAAAGCACTGGAGACCCTCCAGCGTGCCTCCACTTCTTTCTCCTCTTGGACTTTTTCCTGGGTTTAATCATAGCCTCAACCCAAGAGGAGCATCAGGACAGAGAAAGATCGAGAAGTGTGACGAGTTGGGGAAGGTGTTTTAATACTAAAAAGAAGAGTCCAAGAAATTTCCATTTCTACTTCATGCCTCCGTTCTGCAATCCTGTCCTGAAGCAACGCTGAGGCGGCAGTAGGGATACTGTTGACAAGACCGGTTTACAGAAGCCTCAAGTCCTGAGGAAGGAGAAACATCTGGGATTGGGAAAGCTATGGTCTTGAGTGCACGGGGAGGAACCCTCATTTCTTTAAAAAGTTCTTACTTTACTTGGCCCCAGGTATGTGCTCGCATGCAGCAAACATGTGCTGAAATGAGATCATCGCCCTCCTACGTTCCCATCTGGAGCCTGAAAAAGGTGAACCCCAGGGTACTCCCACTGCAGCTGGGAAGAGGGTGGGGCTCTGGGAAGCAGCCTCCAAAAGCTGGGTGTGAGCTCTTCAGTTCTTCATGCATAGAGCTGACTCTACGCAGACTGCTGTGGACACTGAGAAGCAAACCATGTGCTGGACCATAGCCCACGACCCACACTGGCTGCTGGGTGCCTGGGGCGTGTGCAAACACCTTGGCAACTGAGCTCTCATCGACGCGGCTTGTAAATGGTTTTGCCACTGAGATCACGTCTGTGGAAGGCTGGCCAGAACCTGAAGCCTAGATCTTACATGGTCGCTCAACAGAACAGTTGGCCTGCCTGAGTGAAAGCATCAACATATTCCAAAGGGGTTAAATAATCTCTGAGGGCTTGTGGCATAGCATCCAGAGTAGCTGCCGCCCAACATCTGTTAACACACAACTTTCCTGGGGGGAGGGGGGGAAGCAGGGGGAACCTGCAAGAAATGCTAAAGTAGAGAGGTTGTAAAGTCAGAATTATCTAATAAAGATTTTAGAGTTGTGACAAGAAAAAGGCTGTAAGCAGGAAGGGCAAACTTGCCTGAAATGAAGGAAAGATAGTCTCAGTGAACAAAGGTGATACTAAAGGGGAAAAAAGAACCAACTGGGCATTTTAGGAGTGAAAAGAAAATTTTAAAAAGCTGAACAGACTCTGTAGAAACAACAGAAGAAACTGCATGGCAAGCCTAGGCTACTTAAGAACACCCCAACTTAAAAGAACATACACACACAAAACCAAAATCCCAGTCCAAACACCCAACATCTGTCAAGTGTATATCTTGCAGCTTGTGCCTTAATGCAAAAAAGATATTCATCTAAGCCATGCAACTTGCTGTTCTGGGCAGAAGACGAGTAATGCAGCCTGTTCACACTGGGTGACAAAGGGCAAGTCACTGGGAAGACGGAGTCGGGCAAGCTTATTGGGAGGTTTTCTGTCTCTGTCCTGGCAGAGACTGGAGGGTTCCCTCTGGCTTCCCTCAGCTCTTGGCTTCTGAGTGTTGAAACTTGAGGGACACGGTGGCTCAGGACTGAGCACTGGGAAAGCATTTGTGCTATGGCAATTGGCAAAGAGTTCAAATCCCTGGAGAGACTATTGTTAGATTGCCAGCACAGCGATGGAGTCAGCCGAGAAGGATGCAAGGCCATGTAAAGCATGGGCCATGCTGCCCAAGTTCAGGGCTTATAACATGTGACACTGTGGTGTGCGAGGATTTATGCCAACGCGGGGTGAGCCAGCATAGTGGCAAGCTATAGTTGGATAGAGAATAAGCCTTCGTTTTAATAAAGTGCTTCATTTATTTGTTTTTTTGTTCGTGTGTATGTGTGTGTGTGCATGTGTGTGTATGTGTGTGTGTGTGTGTTTAGGTGCCACAGTGCATGTGTGCCACAGTGGAGGTCAGAGCATAACTTGTAGGAGTCATGTCTCTCCTTCAACAGTGTGTGTCCCGAGGATTGAACTCAGGACCCCAGGCTTGGCCACAAGCTCCTTAACCTTTTGAGCCACCTCACCAGCCTGAGACTGAGTCTTTTTCTTTAAGTTTTAAGCTTTCCTTATTAGTAGTGTGTAAGAGTCTTCTTTGCACTCTCAGGTTGTTCTTGTTTCTCACATGGCACAAATGCCGAGTGGAAAAGCAGAGAATATCTGCCATGTAGCCAAATATATGGTAAGATGAAGGGTCCTACTACGATGCCTGTGCCAAAAAAAATAGGCACCCAGAGCTCTACAGACCAGCAAGAACTCAGAGAGGCTGTGTACTCTCTCCTTTACACAGTGGTGTAATCCATCCGCACTCCCACACTCAATAGGACAAGACACTGTGAAAACACTGTCACAGGTTTGGGAGCTTCATCTCCCGACTGACAGATCCAATAGGCAAAGCCAAGTCAACTCTATCTTAGGGCCAGATGGGCCAAGCTAAGCTCACTCCCCCAGGAAGCCGCGTGAGATGTGTCTTAGATGCCATCTTGTCAGGGGTGCCCGTGGGCTAATGGAAACTGAGATAGAAGTTCCCTCTAAATGAACTAACTCCAGAGGGAGCGCTGCAGTCACTGTATCTAACTGAGGTAGAAAACTAGACTGAATTGGTAGCACTTTATAGACCAGGCTGGCCTCGAACTCACAGCAATCTGCCTGCTGAGTGCTGGGATTAAAGGTGTGCTCCACCACGCCTGGCTCTTGATTCTTCTTTATGAAGCTCTACTGGGAAAAATGAGTCTGCTGGATCTGTGCTTGGGTTATATAAATGCTGACTTGGTGCCGGAGAGTTGGCTCAGTGGCTAAAAGCCTTTGCTGCTCTTTGTGGAAGACCCAGAGTTAGTTTCTAGTACTCATGTGGCTGCTCAAAACAGTGTATAGTTCCAATCCTAGGGGATCTAATGCCCTTCTGGCCTCTGTAGGCATTGTGTACTCATGGGTATGTGTGTGTCACACACACACACACACACTAAAATCTTAAGAGTTTAAAAAAAAAGTTGACGTAAGGAATATTACTTTTTAGTTAAATGCTAGGTCTCAATGCCATTCTCTAGTTACCTCAGAAAAGAGGAAACAAACATGTGTGTCTTTTCTGTTTGACTAATTTCCCTGGACACATTGTCTTCGAGATTAATCTATAGTGAGGATACCTCAAGATTTCCTTCCTTTTTAAGTCTGACTAGCAGCCTGCTGAATACAAATGTCACACCACGTATTTTCATCATTAGTGGTGGCCTCTGCCTTTGGCTATAAGGCTGCTGTGAACAGATGGTGAAATCAGCACCGAGCACCTGGGTGCTTGGTTATACTGTATGTCAGCAGAGGGGCTGATGGGTAAACAGTCTAGCCATTCAGCGACACACTGCCTCCCGCAGAGGAACACAGAGAAGTCAGTTAGGGTCTACCTTCAGGGCTAGACCAATAGCTCCAGAGTACAGATACCTCCCTCAACACAGGCACACCGCTGTTCTGTGCTTTAACAAGAGCAGGTTTCTGTGAGGTCATAGCTCCTGCAGCCACCAGATGCTAACTTCGGTGGTTGTTAATGGGTAATTTACTTAACCTCCCTCAACCTTACCTCTAGAAGAGGCTCTTAAATAGAGATAGCCTCTTTTCACAGGGTGATGGTGACGTCTATGTTGTAACTTAAGAGAGCGTACCAGCCTATTGCTCTTAGAAACAAGCCAGTGACAAGCATTTTAGGATGGAATAAAAGAAGTAAAGTGCTGCATGTGAACTCTGGGCAGAGGAAATACTACTGTGTTACCCTTTCCGGTGTTCACCCACCCTGGGGTATTTTATTTGAACCAGTTAAATTGTATCAGAGACCCAGAGAAGCAGGCAGGGCCTTTTCACTATTCCAAAGCTCACTGTCTCCAGTAAAGGCTGCCCACCGGCCTGCCTGTTCATGGAGAGGCTTGAGTCTGTGCCTGACCTCAGTTAAAGGGGCTGTTACTCAGCCCAGCGTGGTGGTACGAGTCTGTAATCCCAGCATTCAGGGATGCAGAGGCAGACGCATCTCTGTGAGTTCGAGGCCAGCCTGGTCTACAAAGCAAGTCCAGGATAGCCAAGGCTACACAGAGAGACCCTGCCTTGAATAAATTGGTCCTTTTATCTTTTTTTTTTTTTTAAACCTGTTACCCTCCTGGCCTCTGGGTCTCCTCTCACGGCCTGACTCAGGGTCATGTTCACTCTGGAGTCTCCCAGACGTTTCTGGCTCTGTCTATGCTCACCCTTATATCTACCAATAAACCATGCATAGGAGCAGTCATGTCTTCTCCCTCCCTCCCTCCCTCCCTCCCTTCCTCCCTCCCTCACCTTCTCTCTCTCTCCATCTCTCTCTCTCCGCCCCCCCTCCTTTATTCAAAGGGAATCCTTGTAGGTAGAGTCCGAGATATCTTCTAGGTCTGCCTCAGCCCTGAATGAGGGGAGCTGGCCTGCAGCACCATCAAGGAAAGCGAACTCCAGGCCCTGCCACCCAGAGGCGGAGTAACAGGAAAATGTGTTGCTTTTAGAGGTAGGGAAGACACAACATCTTCACAGTTTGAATCCACACAAGTCCTAGCTGCCTATCTAAATTAATACTGGATCATGGGACTATAACGTTAGAGCATGTGCAAGCCTCACATGGAACAAAATTATCTCGTTGCTTTGTAAAAAATGTACATGGCAAAAGAGAATATTAATTTTAGTGCTAGGCTTTATTTAGTGCATCACATCCCAAATACAAACAAACAAACAAAAAAATTAAGTCAGGCATGGTGGCACATGCCTCTAATTCCAGCACTTGGGAGGCAGAGGCAGGCAAATATCTGTGCATTGGAGGCCAGCTTGGTCTGTGAATGGAGATCCAGGACAGCCAGGGCTACACATAGAAACCCTGTCAAAAAAAAAAAAAAAGGCATTCTGAGAAAAACTTAGAGAATCTGTTTTGAATAACTTGAAAATAGTATCAACTTCTGCCAACATTTCAGGATCAAAGACAGTTGAGAATAATACAACAGTGGACACTTGGTAAGGAAGAGCTGAGTGAGGATTGGGAAAGTCACACCACGTGAAACAGGGACCCATTTTCTTTTCTTGCCCTCCAAGGAAAATAAATGCAGATCAAACTTGCTTTAACTTAAAAAAAATTAGCTCAAACATTTTAGCATGAAGATACAATATGTAGGGCATAGAATTTTTTGTTTTCACTGTTTCTAAGTATTCTCTGGTCACATGGTATGTGATGGTCACTGCTGCCCTTCCCCAGAACTTTGCATATTTGCCTTTCTAGGCATCTTTCTTTCTTTCTTTCTTTCTTTCTTTCTTTCTTTCTTTCTCTCCTTTTTTACTTTTATTGAATGTCTATGATTTGTATGTCATGCACCAAAATCCCTCTCCTCCCCCGCTCCAGTAAAATAAAACAGACAAACAAAAAATCTTGTCACAGAAGCTGTAGTGTATCACGTAGTATAGCCTTTTGTCCACATGGGTCTGGTTTGAGGCCTACACTATCATTACCACATGTTGGGGTGAGGTTCACTCAGAGCCCTGGATCAGGGCCTACTCCCTTGTCCTCAGGGCAGGGCCCACTCTCTTGCTCCTGTGTCCTCAGGGCAGGGCTGGCTCTCCAGCTCCTGTGTCCTCGAGGCAGGGCCAGCTCTCCAGCTCCCATTCAATTCACCAGATTGTTGTTGGTCATCAAGGCCTGGATGGCCTCCTACTCCTGTGGGTACTGGATCTTGTGGGCCATCAAGCAGGTGGCAAGTGGAGGCCCCTCAAAGTCTTTGTTGAGTAGCTCTTAGAAACCATTGATGTTGACCCAGCTCAGCTTCTTGTCCCGGGGGAACTTGTGGCTCTGTTGATTCACACCTCCTGAGTCTCGCTCTGGTTCCACCGTGTGCATGTGCTCCATCTGCCATGGGCCCTTGCCTCAGTGCTGCCCCTAGTATCCAACTCTGCATGATCCAGCTTTTGGCACTGAGCATGGTCCTGACTTGTAAGAGGAGGTCCGTCTGTGAGGCCTGTGGTGTGGGCGGTGCAGTCCTAGCTTGGGCTTGACTCGAACAGCACCCTCTCCTTAGCCTGTGGGGGCAGTGGTGGGGGCAATGGCAGGGGCAGGGGCAGGGACAGTGGCAGCGGCAGCGGCCAGGATCCCTGAAGGGTCCCATGGTCCTGCAGTGGGAGGGCATGGACAATTCACATGACAGGATTTCTTTCTTTCTGGGAAACACCAACACTGTGTTTGGGAGTTCTCAGTATGGTCCTTTGGTGGCTGTGCAGTCACTGCTGTTCTGTGGCTCAGATACAGTGTGTTATCGACGCCATCTTGGATGATCTCGGCTTGGGTATTTCTAATACATTGTGCTAAGTGTTTCCTCCCAATCAGGCCACTCTCAGAGGTGAACATTTCTGTGTAGCTCTGGAACACAGTCTTCCTCCTCAGGCTGCATTGAGGACCTCATCTTTCTAGGCTTTTAAGGATGAGGAGCCATGTGTGACAAACAAACTCTTTCCCAAGCTAAATCTCCAGCCCTATTTATTGTCATTATCTTTTAAATTGTGAGGCAGTATCTCACAGAGTAGCCTGGTCTGGCTTTGAATGTGTGATCTTCCTGCCTCAGCCTCCAGATCTCTGGGATTACAGGTGAGTGCCAGCAGGCCCAGACCCTTTATTCCATGATCCTAAGGTTTAGGCCACCTTAAGGGAAAAACAAAGGAACAGGGACTTTGGTTTCTGTGAACTTAAAACTGGGGATTATTTTTTTAGTTACTTAAAAATACTTGCAAAAAAGTGTGAGTTTTGCTTTCTTGGGGATTTTAAGATCTCAGTTGTCTATCACTGGACTTCAGACATTCTTTGTCTAATAGGGTTTCTAAAGGATTCTGAGATTTTTGGTCATTCTGAAGTAGCCTTGTTGTTACCTACATCTGTGACACAGTGAGTATAGGGCCGCAGGTCAGGAAGGGACAGCTGTAGAGAGCCATGTCAATAGACCACCACATTGTAGGGTGGGGACCTGGGTTGTCCCCTTACCCAGACACTCCTACCATGTTTACAGTATACTGTCTGAGCAGCTGAGGGCAAGGATGGAGAGGACACAAAGGTGTTGTCAGATATAACAGGGTGGCTGGGTTTGGCTACCTAGCTCTCCACGGAAGACAAGCAGAGATCTGTGGCTCATTTCTGTCGAACTGTGGTACTATCTCTAGGGCTGCTACTTGAGGAAGCCAGAGTGACGTCACAATATAAAGTTAGCTTGTTTTGTCCCTCTGTGTGGTACATGCTATCTGATAATGATTTTGCTTGCATTCCATCCCAAGTGACACAAAGGTAGACGTTCTGTCACTGTCCTTATTTAACAGGTGAGGAAGCAGAGCTCCTGGGTCCCAGTGGTGGCAGAGCTGGGACTTGGACTGAGGTCCATGTATATGCTACAGCCACAGTCTTCATCTTAGTGTCTAGTTGCTTAGTGTTGAAGCCATACACTGAACGTGGTTTCATGAGGCATAAACGTGGTTTTTCAAGGCATGACTCTATGGCCTTTCACTGAGTCTCAGTCTATGAGTGCTGTGAAAGATGGAAACCAAAAGGCCATCTCATGAGTTGCTATGGAGAATAAGTCAATGACATGCCTGGAACAGCTGGCCAGATGTTAGACACATGTTGTAGATTAAAGTGTAAGCCGCTACAGCTACCAAGGGGGAAAAGGCAACAGCTGATTACAGTAGATGTGGCCACTCATCGCGCAGGCAAAGCAAAGGCAAAAGGCTTTGGGAATCATGAAGAATGGCATTTGACCAACCTGGAAACTAGGGAAGGACATATTCCTAGAAGGAGTGAATATCTACACAAGATGGAGTAGGTGTTTACCAGGAGTGAAAAATGGCAAGTCTATTATGAACTCAAGGTCATGAAGGATTTCTTTTTTTTTCTTTTTGGCTATAATGGACCAATTTCAAGTCCAAGTAAATCTAAAGAACAATAGCAAGGAAGATAAGAGGAGGCTAGACTGGAAGCTGATGTGTTGGTTTTACTCAAGTGTTTCTTGGAGAGAAACTCTTAACTAGGATGTTTCCTTATAGAGACTTGGGTGGTGAGTTGGGGCTGGGGCGGAGTGGTATAGTGATGTGGTCAAGGAGAGTGAATGAGTGGACAGAGTGACTTCTTGAAGTCAGAACATTTTCTTTATTTGGTCCCACTCATTAACATGTGCCATGTGATAGCAGATTTCAAAGCTTGACCTGGGCTGCTGGAAAAGGTGTATAGGCTGTGGACTGCTTAGGACCTCTGGCCAAGGGAAGCAGAGGGCCCAAGTCTACCTGTTCAAGCTGTGTATCTTGGCAAACATCTTCTCCTTGTCCAGAGGTACCGTCTGCTCACCAATTTGGATGCCACTGATGCCTAGTCTACACAGAAGGGACACCTTTCTCTGACATGCCACCTACATGAATAGATGTTAGATCACAGACTTGCTAGCTTCATCTCCCCAGAAATCAGGCCCTACAGCTGTGGGCAAGCATAAAACAACCTTAAATTATGACTTTATTCTTATCAATCTCTTGTGACTTATGGCACATAGGTTAGAGGTCACATAATATGGAACTTGTCCACTGTGTCCCCCACCCCTATCCCCAAGAAAACCTCTAAGAGCCAGAACTCTCCTTTGTCCCTTCAGGACCCCATTGTGTTGTCTAGAGGGCAATGCTCAAAGTCTGATAATGCTCTTCCTCCTCCAGGCCTCACCATGGCTGCCCATGACAACAAGCCTGGAGCTCTCCTACTGCTCTTCTGCCTCCAGGCCTCACCATGGTTGCCCATGGCAACAAGCCTGGAACTCTCCCACTGCTCTTCCTCCTCCAGGCCTTGTCATTGTTGTCACTGATCATCTATGCCTTGAGCTTTCATGTACATTTTGGCTCATGCATACAAAGTCAAGGCTATCTATTTTACTTTATTTTTTTCTCCTACCTTCCTTCTTTCCTTCCTTCTCAACATAGGAAGTCTGGGGCACAATGATTCTCTGAGTAACAGTTAACACATGTTCATTATGAATATTGTCTACAAAGTTCTCTGCAAATTCCACTTTAGCCATAGCCTTAAAGCCAAATACCTCATCAAATTATTCCAAATTAGCAGCTTCTTTTTCCACTGCACAGATTGGGCTTAGTGTGTGGTTACTGGACAGGCTCTAGGACCTGGGGTGTGCTTTGGCTCAGGGCAGCACCAGTCATAGGGTCTGAGGCTGAATGTCAGGAGTGGGAGGAAGGGACTCTGTTACAGGAGTTTGTCTGTCTTAGAGCAGAGGGAAGCACAGCACCACGGGGACAGTGGGGGCGTTTCAAGCGGACTTCCAGATGACAGTAGTGGAGAGTAGGAGGAACTGGGGTGGGCATATGGGGAGAAGTGGGAATCCCGTTCTGCTGGGGAGCCAAGAGCAGAGGCAATCGTATTCACCAGGGATGCTGGGATTTCTGATGTGCTTGTTGTCTGTGGTTTCTGGGAAGATTCTTGAACAACAGTGACCTTTTAACTGTCGCCGACCCACCTGTGTGTCATGGACTGTCTTTAGGCACTCTTCGCTTACTACCTTTGCTGTTCCTAGGAGCCTCATGCCATGGTGACAGTGATTCTTTGCTACTCTACCTTTTAGCATCTTCTTCTCCAGGCTGTTGAAGGTCCTGAAGCTCTTTGAAGGTCAAGGTTCATTGCATTGTCTCCATTGAGAGCCACAGGACAAATCCGAGGCCCAGGCTTGCCTTACCCCTACCTTTTCTTTGTGTGTCCCTCACCCTCAGTTTCCTAGAACAAACCTTACTCGACTCTCAGTGGGCCCACCACAGTATGCTGCAGGTACCTTAGCACCTCTTCAAGTCAGTTGGGAAAATCCAAGGTTTGATGCTGAGTCTACAACAACAGGAAAGATACAGTAGGTGGGCCATGATGGCTGCTGAAGCAAGAAGCTGCTTGCTTACATCTTCATAGACCAGGAAGCAAAAATAGGGCAAGAAATAGGGGCAGGCTATAGCTTCAAGGCACACCCACCAGTGACCTAATTCCTCTAAGGGATACCTCACTTTTTTAAAAAGTTTCATGGCCTCCCAAAAACATTTTTACCAGCTGGAGACCACATGTTCAAACACATGAGTCTGGATTGATATATAAGTCCTTTCACTTAAGGGCAAAGAGACCAAGATATTTGAAGTAAAGAATTTATTCACTTCCGTGTCCCTCAGAGACAATCAGATTATGAAGAGAAAAGGACTGTTTTTTGCTCAGTTTTGGAGTTTTAGTCCATGATGGATGGGTTGAGTTGCTTTGGGCCTTTGGTGATAGAGTAAGTCCACTGATTTCATCAGCTGCAAAGCAAAAGGGAGAAAGAGGCTTAGAGCCCACGGCCCCCAATGACCTAGGACCCCTTGCTAGGCTCTGCCTCTTTTAAAGGCTCCACTATACTTCTCAATAGCATCAACAACATAGAAGGACCTGGGGTCCAGGCTTTTAATGCATGGGCCCTTGGGGGATACACATGAACCAAACCACAGCACATATTAGGGGAAAACTTACATTAGTGATGGGAAAAATTACATAGATACATTTGAAAGTGGTGGCAGGTCCTTTTCAGTTCCAAACTGAACAATTGCGGCTACATGTAGACTAGAGGGAAAAATAACTCCTTTTCAATTCCCATAGTGCTCTGCCTACCTGGTGCAGCGATGGGGAGAGTAGACAGAGGCACTGGCCTTGCTGACTGGGAAACATCCAGTTAGTTTACATCTGAGCCACAGTGTCCCAGAAGACAGGCAGTCCATGTCATAATGAGGCTAAGGACCATTCCCACCTCTCAGCAGCTATTTCTGGCTGTTAAGTCATTGTTAAACTGGCAGTTGCTATATTTGGTTCTTTGCATCTTCGAGGTGTTTCTTTATTTGCAGGGAACAAGTTGAATTAAAATACACACACACTTTCTTCCAAAGATCCTTTTGGCCTGGTTATGATATTTCCATTTTGGAGGAAACTTCAATTTATCTTTTGGGGAAATGTATGTTTCTTAAATATTTTGGAGAGTTCATTGGTCCATTCTATAACTCATGAAAATGCCACCACAGTTGGTTTAGGGAAACTAGCCACAGCATGCTTAGATAAAATAGTGGTCCATTTGTGTGTCAAGCTGACAAAGGGTCAGTTGTGTTGGTCAACTGTTTTATTTTATTTTATTTTTGTTTGTTTGTTTTTTGTCAGCTTGACATAAGCTAGAGTCATCTGGGAAGAGAGAGCCTCAATTGGGAAAATGCCTCTACCATAGAGGATTGGCTTGTAAATGAATCTGTGGGGACATTTCTTGATTACTGATTGATGAAGGAGCACCGAGCTCACTGTGGGCAGTGCTACTCCTTAGCAGGCGGGCCTGGGTTGCATGAAAAAGCAACTGAATAAACAGTTTTCCTCTGTGGTCTCTGCTGACTTCCCTCAACGATGGACTGGGATCTAGAAGTGTAAGCCAATAAAACCTTTTCTTTCCAAGTTGGTTTGTGTCAAAGAGTGTTTTGCCATAGCTACAGAAGGCCATTAGGCCAGGCACAGTCCCTGTAATATAGCTAACACAACAGAAGAGGGATGACCTTCTTCCATCATACGGTGCCATCATCAAGGGTAGGCGCGAGGTGGTAGGAGGTGTAGGGAGGGCAGGAGACATTGCCTCTCCTGGTGAGTGCCAATCCTGACACAGTAATGATGCTGACGGCATCTCAGGCACTGCTTTAAGCTGCGCATGCGTCGTCCTTTGAATCCCCCAAACGCCTATGGGCTAAAGTCTCGGGCTCAAGAATACTGTGTTCAATGGCACTGTCACATCAAGAAGTGGACCCTAGTGTGAGGGAGGCAGGCCACTGGGACTCACAGCTTCCGCAGGACATTAGAACTCCCTCAAAAAGACACTTCGATAATATTCTATGCAGAGAGGTTAAAATTTCCCTCAAAATATGAAGGAAGGCTGGTAGGAACTACGATGAAGGCAGGAGCTTCCCAAAGAGGCCTTTAATTCTGGCAAAGAGTACAACCTCCCCAGACTGGTTTTCCTTTCACTTCAGAGGCTTGGAAAAGCTCCTGGAGTTTTCCAGGGTGATTTGCAAATAGTTAGAAAGTCTTTTTTAGGAGAAGAGAAGTAAACATAAATTATTTGATAGACAATCTGGGTCCCTTTACTGCTGACTTCCTTATGACACTGCCTAGATTTCTGGCTCTTGATATCTACTTAAAAAACATTTTTATTCAATTAAAATATAATTTCATTATTTTTCCTTTGACTCCAACTTCTCCCATGCCTTCTCTTCTCCTCCTCAAATTCATGGCCTCTTACTCTAACTACTATTGTTACATACATATGCAAATAATATGTAAATTCCAAATGTGGATTCTGCTTAGTGTTGCTTGTTTGTTTACATTTTTTAGGACTGCCCACTTGGGATTGGATAACCATTTCAGGAGATCATCCCTGGGGAAGGTTAATTCTCTTTCTCTCAGCACTCTTCAGTTGCTTGTGGCTCTTTAGTGTCCCAGGAGAATCTCCCATCAGCTTTAGCATGTCATCTGTGCTGTCATTGTTTAGGGCTTGTTTAAGCAACTGTGGTGCTGAGATTTGATGGGTGTACCTTTCCTGTCATATTCAGAAGACAATCTTACAACAGACTTCCTCTGGCTCTTATGATCTTTCTGGCTTGTGCTCTGCAATGTTCCCTGTGCCTTAGGTGCAGGGTTGTATAATAAATGTATTTGAATGAAAAAAAAAAAAAAAAAAAAAGGAAAGCACATGACTGGTCCTACCTAGGTTTGGTGAAGGAGAAAGTTTATTGCAGATAAAAGGAGAGCATAGCCACCAGCAGAGACATCTGGGAGAGTCTGGAGTGAGCATGACCAGACTGAACTTGCCATGTGAAGAGAGTGGGAGGTGAGAGCCAGACTAAGAGGCTAGGAAGGTAGAGGGTAGACCAAGGGGCTGAAAAAGGCAACAACCAAAACGACTGGATTATATAGGGGAGGGCAGCAAGGCAAGGGCAGACCAGCCAGTCCCTGGGGTGGGGAAGGTTGGGGGAGGGGTGGGATATGACAGCCATGCCCTGTAACAGGTAGGGACCGAGGGGGGGGGGTGGGAGGACCCGGCAGCTAGGTCCACTCTGCTATGTTAATGAGCACCTTGCCCGTCCCTGTCCCTCCATCCCCCAAACTCCCCACTGGGCTTTGGGACCTAACATCATCTGTTGGGGACAGCACCACAGTTAGTCCTCTGTGTTCCAAGCAGCTGTGGCTCTCCATAGCAGTCTCTGTGCGCTACAGAAAGAAGCTCGTTTGATGAGGAGTGGGAGCTACATTTATTCTTAAGACCTCCAGTCTTCCGCCACGCCACACGGAGCCTCAGTTACTGTTTTCCACCAGAGTGATTCTGGCCATTTCTTCTACCGGGTGTAAGTGTATTTTACAAGAGACTCCTAAATTACCGGATTTTCCTTTCTCAACTTGCAAAAATGAAACTCATAATGAGAACCAAAGCTTAGGGTAAGACATTAGGAAAATATATATGTAAAAACAGAGAAATATTTTCTTTTCCTTGCAAATCATGTTCTTAGTGAAATTGTGTTGAGTGGGTTCTTGCAGCCACACCAGTGACCAGCTCTGCAGATGACAGTCCCTATTTAACCCAAACAATAGAAACTGACTAAATATCTGTGTCTATGACATTATGTATGTGTGTATGCATGCATAAGTGTGCACATGCACACACACAGACATAGACACATACACACACACACACACACACACACACACACACACACACACACACACCCAACACAGAGGTGTCAAATTTAAGAAGACCAAAGGGAAAGGAATGTCTGGGATTGGCTCACACCTTTGGGAGCCTGTGACAGCTGCCCTGAGCTGGTGGGATGTGTGTGGTGTATGTGTGTGTGTGTGTGTGTGTGTGTGTGTGTGTGTGTGTGTGTGTGTGTGAGAGCACACAGTCTCCTGAGGGCTTTTATCAGTCACAGGAATGTACTGAGAAATGAATGGGGGGTGCCAGCTGCCGCGGACCGTCTTATTCGGGTATAGGTCCTTGGGGTTGGGAGTGTTCGAAGCGTCGGTGGGCAGAAGATAGGCGAGTGACAGGGGCATGTGCCTAGAGTGAAAGAGCATGGAAGGGTCAGGGTGGTTGTGTAATTAGAGGCCTTCTCCTAAGCCTGGCGTGGCTGCATTTGTCTTTTCTTGCAAGCATTATGGGCGCGTTGCTATCATTTTTGTCTGTCCTTAACTCAGAAAACCTAAATATTATTGGGTTTCACACACAGGACAAGCTCCTACATCAAAGGAGACCTGGCCTCCAGGTTCTCTCAGCATCCCTCAGTCCATACCTGCTACAGGTTATAGCTGGCACACCACGCCCTCTACCCTGAACATTCCAGCCCAGTGGCCGGGCTTCCCCTCCCTGAGAGGCTCTTCCCTATGTAATCCAGACATTTTGGTCTCTCGCTTTCTCTCTCTGTGCATGTGGGTGTGTCCAGTCATCCGTTCTCAGAGATTTAATTACAGGAATTCAAAACAACTAACAGGCTTTTGGCTCGGAAAAATTTTTTCCTCTTCTAATCTGACACAAAGACACTTTAGTAGGTGCTAAAAAAGGGCAGATGACAAAGTCAGCCCTTCAACCTTGACTACAGCACTGTAGCAGGAGGCTCAGGCGTGCTGCTGGGAGAGACTGAGAGGAAATGAGAGAGGAATGGCTGCAGAGCCCAAGTGCCATCTACTCATGCAAGATAGGATGGTTTCAGAAGCCAGACGGGAACTTCCTGAGGAACTTCCTGAGGCACCAACAAAGGAGGGGCGTGACTGCTTTGAGTGAATGTACCCACAGCTGGACTCATGGCTTCTAAGCTGTTCAGAGGACTGATAATTCTGAGGAGGTAGTGCCTTTTTGTTTATAAGTGTATCCTAAGACCATGGCACCTGATAATAAAGTGTTTAGCAGTAATTGTCTGAATAATGAATCAATGAATGAATGAAGGAAGGAAGGAATTCAATAATAAGCACCAATGTGCATGAGGAAGGTAAAGTCAGGCTTTGAGGGTACTACAGTTTGAATCTTGACTGACCTGGAAGGCCAATGAGTTAAAAGCTTGGTCCCCAGGGAGGTGTTATTTAGAGCTGGTGCAACCCTGAAGAGAAGGGGCCTAGTAGGAGGTCTTCTAGTAATTGGTGTTACTGTCTTGAAGGGGATTGTGGGATCCTGTCTCCCTTTAGTCTGTCACCTGCTCCTGCGGTAAGGTGACACTCCACCACAGGCCACCAACAGAAACTTCCAAAGCTGTGAGCCTAGCATCCATTTTTCCCTTTGGAAGTTAGTTACTGTAGGGATTTGCTGCAGAGATGGAGGACTCACAGGCACAGAGTATGAAGGGAAAGAGTACGTGGACAAGTGGGAGGATGCTGTCACTCTTGGTGGGGTTTTACCAGCTTCTCCTGGTCTTAGGGCCCAGGAGCAGAAATGACACATTGCCTCTGATTTTTAGGCAGGCCACCATCCTCTTGGCTTTCTGAGAGTTACTTGTGCTGCACCAGTGGCCAACACTTGTATCTAAAGAAAATAACTTGTTAATCACACACAGTACTTAGAGTCATTGAGTAAGCCACAATGAATAGGTGTGGGTGTTTTTTTTTTTTTTAAATGTCTCAGGCAACTGTGAGGAAGTGTTCCTAAGGAGCAGACAAGGAGGTAAGTTCCATGAGAGGTAATTACATAAAAAGAGCCATTACAAATGGGGCCTCAAGAGCACTTAGGGTCCTCAGAAATAGATCATTCCAGAGGCTTTATTTCATCTGCTGGGCCTGGGAACAGCTGCCCCTGGGGCTAAGATTGGCAGAGGGATTTCTTTGCAGAGCTTTTCTTGGTCACAAGTGGTTCTTCTTACAGGCAGGTGGGCCTGGAAACCTTTGGGCTCCCTGAGGCTGAGTTTGCTGGGCAGTGTTCAGCAGGCCGTGGTCAGGAGCAGACGACAGTAGCATTGGCACAAGCCACAGTAGCACGGTTTTCGTTGTACAGTTCCAGTAAGACCTGGTACTCTCCCTGCAAGGGACACAGGCAAGGCATAAAGCAGATGACCCGCAGTGTAGTCAGCCACTTGATAAAGACAGCCATTCCCCCACCTGTTCTAGGACTGTGCACACTCCACCAACTGCAGAGTGAAAAGGTTTGTCAAAGCAATGTTCCTGTGCTAAACATGCAAGGATTCCTTTGTTTTGTTACAGGTCTCCGGACAATGCAGCATAACAATCAATCTAAAGCTTGTATAGCGTTAAATGTTTTATGTAATCTGAACATGATTAAAGTGAGCCCAAGGATGAGTATAGGGTATACTGCAAAGACTATTTTAAGAAAGGATTTCAGCATCTGCACATTAAATTTTTAAAAATTATATTTATTTATTTTAGTGTGATGGGCACTAATTCTTTTCTTTTATCATATGGGAGCCCTGGCTAGAACTCAGATCACCAAGCACCTTTACCTTCTAAGCCATCTTTCTGGGAAATCTGTGGGTCTCGGTGTTTGAGGGGGTCGTCATGATACTTCTATTTGTTTGCTGGCAGGGGCATGTGCAGGGACCCAGGAGTAGAGACCACGCAAATGGCTTGACAAGGATCCGAGCTGGAGGTCTCCTCCAGATGACCCTGAACGGACGGGAGTTGAGCCGCCTGACAAAGATCTGATCCCTCCTGACCCCCGAGCTCATCAGTTGTTGCAACACCACTTATAACTTTCATGATGATTGCTTTAACTCTGCTCTCTTCTCTCATCTCGATGTGCTCCCCCTCACCTGTTCTTGGTTCTCCAAAAATCACTGAGCACAGAAAGCTGGATGTTCTGCCAAATTCAAGTAATAACACCTGGCCAGCAATGCGCGCTTAAGGATAAGAACGTCTCTGATGTAGGAGCAACATTAATTTGGGAAAAAGGAAAAAATTGGTTTGTGATCTACAAATGGCATGTGAAAAATATGAGGCATTGAGGAAAGAAATTCCCAGGGCTGAATCTTTGATCAAGCAAATGGAAAAAAAATGTCTATGACTTAGAACTTTAAAGAAAAGGCTTGGTTGGATTCCGAGGGAGGCATAAGCCATGGGTGGAATGGTGAGCGAAGCAGCTTGGGTTAATGATTTGACTTTTATGGAAAGATTGGCTGCCACAGAGAGCGGACTTTGGCATTGTCATACTAAAGAAGAGAAGATTAGGATATTAGATATTAGAGCTGAGGCACATAAGGATGCAGCTACATTTTACTATGTTCAAGGATTCTACAAAAGATGCCTAGCTAGGCATCAAGCTGAGCTGGAAAAATTAACCGCAAGTTGAGGCAATGTTTAGTATTTCTAAGCAAAAAAATAGCCTAAGAGTGCTAATGTCTAGTTGAAAGGAAATCGTAAAAGCTGTGTCCTTTGGCCAAAACCAAAACTGGCTGAAGAGTTCAAACATGAAGTTAATAAGAAATAAAATGAAGTGCTTGCTTTGGGGGTTAGTGGGGCATAGACATGGGACTTGCTTTCTGATTCCTGAAATTTAGCTGAGGTTGAAATTCTGTAGAATTTTTATGCAGCTGCCATGTGAAATAACTGACTTCACTTCCTTAAAACCTTTCTGACTCTACTTCCTTAAAAAACAAATAGTTGATTTTGCACGGCTCCCGTTCATCCCTGCTTCAGAGACCCTCATGGCATCTGGAAGTGCTAGGGCTGGTCCCTCACATTTGTTGAGCGCCTTTTGTGTGCGAGGCATTGTTCAGGTCTCTGGGGGAATCATTAGAACAATTCAAACCAACTCCTTGCCCTGAATAGCTTGCATCTCACTGAGAAAGATGCAAAGTTCCCAGGGTGTGGAACTCTGCAGATGTAGCCACTACGGAGGGTTTCAGGCAGGAAGTGGAGTGGAAAGCACAGCTGGGTAAGGTTGGGGCTGATGCTGGCTTGCATCTCTAAGTAGGGTGCTCAAAGGGAGGCCTCGGAGAGAAAGGCCGGAAAGAGATACAAGAGGATGCCATGCTACTGTGTGGCTGAAGTCTCCATATATTGGAGAGATAGACAAGAGGCCAATAGGGTTTCAGGGAGGAGGGAGAGTTAGGGATATTGGGAGGCTCATAGGGGACCAGAGTCTCAGAGCTCAGCAGACATGGTGGGGTATTTGCTTCGAGTATGAAAGGGACCCAGGTGTGGCAGTTTTCTCAGGTATGATAGATGTCTTTGACTGTTGTGTTTAAAAGAGGCTGTAAGTGGCATTAGCCTAACAGAAGATACAGCATTTGAAGGAAGGGGCTCTGGATCGTGAATGGCAAGATACACATGCTTCTATATGAAGGATGAGATGACTCAGGGAGCCGAGCCTTTCTGGAGGCAGATGGAGGCAGGGTTACATGACAGGAGGCCAGTGTAGGGGTACTGGACAGATAGCACCCTGTTTCTGCTGCTGAGGAGGGCACGGGAAGTGCAGCTTATGGGTCAGGTTTTACCAAGAGGGTATCCATATGTTTTGGAAGCCCAAAGGATCTCCAACTTTTAATTCAGGGAAGAGCAGACACAGACAGATATAGGATCATATGCAGAACCTTAATTTGGGTCAAGGGATTGGAAGTGTTAAAAGAAAAATGAGCTGGGAGTGAGGGCTTAAATAGATACGCTGGTGCTATCGTTTCTCAGCATAAAGAAATGATAGTAATTGCTATGCCAACTGCCCTGATCTGATCAAGATAGACTCTGCATGTATCCTGAGATGCCACACTTCACTCTTTAAACACACACAGATGTTGTCCATCAATTAAAAGATAAATTTTAAGCTAGGGAGGTGGCATAGTTGGTAGTTTCGTGTGCAAGCACAAAGACCTGAATTTGTGTCTCCAGAATCTATGAAAAAAAAAAACCCAGCAGGGATGGCAGTGCCTATAAACATAACCCTTGTGTGTGCGTGTGGCATGGCGGGGACATTGAGGGTGGAGATAAGTGGATCCTTGAAGCTCATTGACCAACCAGTCCAGCTGAATTGATGATGAGCTTCAGGTTCATTATGAGACCTAGTCCAAAAACAAAACAAAACAAAACAAAAAAAAAATTAAAGGTGCAGGCATGGCAAGATGGCTCAACGGGAAAGGCGCTTGCTGCCAAGCCTGACCATCTGAGTTTGATCTTCAGAACCCACAAGGTGCAAGGAGAGAACTGACTCCTGCAAGTTGTTCTTTGATTCCCACACAAGCACTGTGACATGTGCATAACACACACACACACACACACACACACACACACACACACACACACACACACACACTCACAAACACAAAAATGTAAAAAATAAAGATGGAGTGAGACCAAAGGAAGACATCCAATGGAGACCTCAGGGCTCCTTACACACATACACATCCTTGTGCACATGTACATGCACATGTGTACACAACCACACTAATCAGTATATACTACGTACATGAATAAGAAAATAAATACATTTCAAAAAAGAGGGCAACTAGCCAGGGTATTGAAGAGTAAATGCTGAGTGGGAAAAACTTTGGTTAAAGAGAAACCTCCAGCTGTAGTGTCCTATAGGCTTGTGTGGAATGTGTCCCCTGAAGCCATGCCTTTTGTTGGTTCTGCAGGCTGGGTGTGAGCCAGGAGCTTAACAGGTGTCTGTTTCCCACGTACAGGGCCCAGAAGAGGAAGAGAACCAGCCGGCATCAGGACACCTGGCTACGCGTCTGGCTGTATCTCTTGGAGCATTGTCACTGGTTGAAGAAGGCAGGAGAGGAGTATGCTGCAAGCACTGTAGACGACTACGGTTACTGCCCGCTGACAACGCCTCTACTTACAATGGTGAGAGACAAAAATGGGCGCAGTCGGATCTGTACTTTTCATTTTGAATTTTCATGTTTTTCCAGGCCTGTGGCATGCAGTTCAAAGCTCCTTCCACACTGAGCAGGGACAGTGAGTCACAGTGCCCAGGCATGAGAATACATGATCAAATGACCAAAACTCTCCTGTATAATGTGCCACTAAGCTAAGATGTTCTGCAGGCTGGGTGGACTCAATGCATTTTCAATTTAAGCTATTTTCAATTCATGGAGAGTTTACGGGATATAATCCTGTGTTAAGATGAGGAGCATCTTTTATAAACCTCGTTACATCTCTGAGGGTAGATTTCCTTTCAAAGAGCTTCTATGACTTTAAGAGTCCCCCCACTCTCCTACCCTGCCTTCATTGCATAGGAATTGCTAAGGGTAATGGATTTTATAAAGCTAGCAAAGCAAAATGAAATGCAGTTGTTAGCTATTGTTACACCAGTCTCTAGCGGGGTATCAGAAGAAAAATGTGGAAAGGAAAAGCATTCAAGTAGCAACAATGTGAAGAAATGCTCCCTGGGAGAGTTCAGGCCCTGCGTGCTGGGAGTGAGGAGAGTTTTCCTTCCTGGAAGAAGTTGTGCATCTCACTGAAAGGCCTGGGAAGATCGCTGGTGAATCCCAGAGAGGGAGGGCCAAAGGCTCCTGCTGTGAGAAGGATTCCTGTGGAAACTGGAGAGGGCCTGTTCCAGCCTCTGTGACTTAGGAGCTCACTGGGTGGGACGGGAGGGAAACGATCTCAGAGCTGAAACCAAGCTCGAGAGATTCCTTCTGCGAGAGGCAGCGCCTCCTTCAGGTCCTGGATGGCTGCAAAGATGAAGCTGAAAGCAAGATGTGAAAACGATGGCATTTTCGTGATGTTTTGTATCCTTCTTTCAAGGAGCAGCAGGCAAATGTGTGGCGATGAGAGAGTAGCTTCAATTCACACGTGCCCTAGCTTTGCGTCTTGCCGTTGAATGCTCAGGACAGGCCAATTTATTTATCTGTGTGTCACTTGCTGTATGACTGTCCCCACTATAAAGTCCGCTGAAACATAATCCCCAGTATGAGGTCAGAAGATGTGGGACCTGAGACCTTTAAAAGGGGTCTAACATCATAAGTGGATTCATTCATTTATAGACTAATAGGTTAGAGTGTCAATGGGTTTTCCTGGGAGTGGGTGTGTTATAAAAACCGTGACTCCTTTTGTCCCCTAATGTCCAATGCTGACTTAGGATGTTGCAAAGTCCTCACCAGCAAGGAGACCCTCGCCAGATGTGACCCCTTTACTCTGGATGTACCAGACTCTGGAGTGGTGGGCTGGGTACACCTTTATTCTTCTGTGTACATGTGTTATATGGTCATATTTGTATGTGCAGATGCATGCGTGTGTGGAACATGTGTAATTGTGTGTGCACATGCCTGTGGACACCAAGGGCAAACTTGGGAGTCACTCCTCATGTGGCATCTACCTTTTTCCTTTTTCGAGTCAGGCTATATCACTGGTCTGAAACTCCCCAGGCTGGCTGGCCCATTTCTGCTTTTCCAGCACTTGGATTATGAGCATGTATCACCTCATCTAGCCCTTTTATTTTGAGGTTTTGTTTGTTTGTTTGTTTTTGTTTGTTTTTTGGTTTTTTTGAGACAGGGTTTCTCCGTGTAGCCTTGGCTCTCCTGGACTTTCTTTGTAGACCAGGCTGGCCTCGAACTCATAGACATTTGCCTGTCTCTGACTCCCCAAGTGCTGGGATTACAGGCATGTGCCACAGCACCTGGCCTTCATGTAGCTTTTCAAATTTGGGCTCTGGAGGTCAAACTCAGACCCTTATGTTTGCAAGGCAGCACTTTCCTGGCTGAGCTCTCTCCCCCGGCCTGTTCTTCCCATTCTTTACCCACTGAGAAGTAAATAGAAGCAGACTAACATCCCAGCTTGGCAGTCATAGGAGAAGGATGGAAACTAGTGGGATATTGAAGCCTTTGTGGTTTGTAAACTCGCCTTTCTCTGGACTGCCAGGAGCCAGTTGCCGCCTACACATCCCAAGCAAGTCTAGCCACATGGAGCATCCCCCATCCCCACCCCCTGCATCCTGTGGACAAGATGCCAGCATTTCAGGTCTCATTAGGGTTTGCTCTGGGTCAACCCAAAGGTTCTACAGAATACCAGTATGAAGCATCAAAAGGACCAAGCCCGCATGTCAAGCGTGCCTCCTAATCATGGCATGTGCTAACACTCTCAACTATTCATGTCTGTTCTCTTATTCTTTTCTACCTCTTTCCTCTCCCCCATGGGTCAAAGATCAGCTCTTTGACATAATAATTACATAACAACACAAAACAGAAAACCAAAACTTTACCTGTGGAACCTCAAGTCCAAGGTTATTGACAGGGCCAGCGTAGTATATCTGCTCTGAAAAACATATAAATCATAGACAATATTGCTTATTCATTTTAAACAAGCCCCAAAATAATGTCTTTGTATCACTCGTGGCCAGTAGAGACGCCGATGAAGTCTGGGTAATAAAATAAGAGTAGCCATCAATATAAAAGCTTTACTTTCCTGACTTCAGATGGATCTCAGCTACTTAAGAGCAGTAGCCTCTGTCCATGTGTTGCTTGCTCTCCAGTGACGAGGTCAACAGCACAGAGACACCTGGGCAGAGCGCTGCCTATATAGTGAGAAGCCCCGAAACAAAGGGGCTTCTCGGAGGCCGTGGAGAGACTGTGGCCGCCTGACTCAGTGGTCAAAAGTCCAGACTGGAGCTGGGAAGCAGGAGAAACACAGGGGAACCCTGAAGCCACCGCCTGTAACTGCCGGGCCAGCCCTTCTCTCTTCCTACTTGGTCACCTTGTTCCTAAGATGGGTGTTTTAATTTAAAAACAACACCCACTTCCTAGGCTTGGGGAAAATTGAAGAGTTGATGAACGCAGAGACTGAAAAGCAGCCCCTGTCAAGTGTTTGCTCTCCCCAGGAACAGAGGGGAGGTTGAGTTTTACAGAGGAGGTATCACTGTCACTGTGGTAGTGACAGTCAGCTAAGTCCTGAGGAACATGAAGGATTTTAAAGCAACAGCATAAAGACAAAGGCTTTGATGTAAAAAAAAAAAAAACCCAACTTGAGAAAGCATAAGAACAGAGAAGGGGATGGCTTGAATATCTGCGAGGATTGGGGTGCTACTCATTAAGATAGGGAGTCGTGGAGGAAAAAGTGTGTCAGGGAAAATTAAAGGGCTTGACTCCTAAAATGACCAATAAAGGGTCTTTGAAAGGAAATGGATACAGATCTGGAATTGGGGACAAGAATTAGAGGGCTAAAGATATTTGAGTCATTAGCTATAAAGTCATGAGTCAGGATGGAACCTTCTCTAAGGAGCTAGCAGGAGTAGACAGAGAAAAAGTCCAGGATGCAAGCACCCTGGAAGCCTACAGCGTTGAAAGAAGGAAAGCCAGTGAATGCCTGAAAGAAGGAAAACGATCAAATTGCAGAAGACAAGGAATAAACAGAGAGAAGAGGTTAAAAAGACAGAAGGAAGAGACTTGCCATTGAGAAAAGGAGCACCAACACAACTCTGATGCAGGACAACAGACACAGGCTGGGCTTGGGGTAGACTGACTTGCAAGGTGGTCAGTACATTAATGCAGGGTGCCTGACTGCACTGGTGTTCTCATTGAAGGTCACAGGCAGAACGCGGAGGGTGAGGCCTTGGGTGTTGGGGAGCAAAGGGAATTATTACAGTGGACCTTTATGAACAATGGGGAAGTAAATTCCTTGAGAAGCCGCAGGATTCCTAGGATGTGCTGAGGGCTCAGTTCTCAGTCTGTGGCTAGCATGCAAAGACAAGACTGCCTTAGTTCCAGAAGAAACATTCAGTGGCTTGGATGCAGGCTAGGGTTGCGTTGTAGTCACCTTTGGGTTTTCTGTTTGTTTGTTTAGTTTTCTTTTCTCTCTTCTCTAAACACCATCTGTTGCTGTTTACAGCTGGAGGAGCCAAGTGGTGTTGTCATTTATTAGCATCAAGTCCAGCTGCGTTCAAGACAGACGAATTATCACCTGTCCTCTTTTCAAGAAAAGAACAGCAAAGAATTCAGGTCCCTCACATAGTGGAGGTTGTTTCCCGATCATCACACTGAGTTAAGAATGGTGAAGACTTTTCACTGGGCCATAAGACTCATCTTTCTTCTGGCCTACTTCAGAGGCCTCCTGTCTCAGTCACTTTAAAAGCCAGGGTAAGATGGGCTGGGGGTAAGCTGGGCACAGTGGCCTGAGCCTGTAATCACAGCAGTTGGGAGGCAGAGGCAGGTGGATATCTGTGAGTTCAAGGACAGCCTCATCTACAAAGCAAGACCAGGACAGCCACGGCTATACAGAGAAACCCTGTCTTGAAAAGGCAAAACAAAACAAAAAGAGCCAGGGTAACTGGTGTTGGTGGCATGTACTTTTAATCCCAGAACTCAGGAGGCAGAGGCAGGCAGATCTCTGAGTTTGATGCCAGCCTGTTCTACAAACAAGTTCCAGGTCAGCCAGGGATACACAGAGAAATCCTGTCTTAAAACAACAACAACAACAACAATAGCAACCAAACCAAAACAAAACAACTATTTTAAAATAGACCAACTGCTTGTTTTTAGTTAGCTTAAAAGACAGTGGGATCCACCATGACATTTCGTTTGTTTTGAGTCAAGGTCTCATGTAATCCAGGCTGGCCTTGGCTTAACTAAGAAGCTGAGGAGGATCTTGAATTTCTGATCCTCCTGCCTCAGCCCTCTAAGACCTGTGACTGCAGGTGCACCATCCCCAGATGACATCTCATTTTCACACATGCATATTGCAGTAGGAGAGTAAGGTGGAGAGGGGGCTCCATAGCTGTCAGGATAAACATGGGAAACAGCAACAAAACCAGCTGTTGGCAGAAGGACTGGAGAACATGCCTCTGCAGGGCTGCGTAGAGCATGTGTGAGAACATACTTCCAAAAGCTGGGAAAGGTAGATGCTATGTGAATCTAGGGGCCTGGGGCTAAGTCCAGTATGTCTGTCTACGTCTCTGTCTCTCTCCTCTTTCTCACATTAAAGCAATCTCTCTCTCTCTCTCTCTCTCTCTCTCTCTCTCTCTCTCTCTCTCTCTCTGTGTGTGTGTGTGTGTGTGTTTTCCAGGGTGACACCAACAAGGCTAGAAGGAGATACCAGATCTTTGGAGCTGGAGTTATTGACATTTGTAAGCTGCTTGATGTGGGACCTGGGATCCAAACTCTGTGCTTAACCACTGAGCCATTTCTCCAGCCTTGCCTTTCTTGATGATAACCTATCTCTATTTCTAAAACTAGCTAGCATCCCCAGTCCAGTTCTTTGTTCCTGGATAAGCAAACCTGGAAATCTCAGAAAGTGCCTTTGGATTCCAGGCTATCCCTACAATATACATATATGGTACTTTACTTATATTTACCTTCAAATTTCCTTCTTTCTCACCTACCATCCTACTGGTCTCCTTCCTACCTCAAACTTATGGTTTCTGTCTGTGTGGGTGCGTTCATTTGGGCATGTTGTATACCTACTTTATTGCTTTTGGGTGGCCTGGAGCAAATGGCTTGAGCTGAGAAGCAGAGATGGGTGTAAGGCCCAGCTCTCTCAGTCACTAGCAAAATGACAGTGGCCAATCTTGCCCCTCAACTTCTAGACTCACAGAAGAGACTTCCTGCAGGGCCCAAGGAGAGGACTAGAGAGCTTGTCTTTCGCCTCATTAGGCAGAGTGTGGAACCCAGGAAGAGTAATGGCAATTGTCACTAGCTGATTATGAGTCAGCGCAGAGGAATGTCACTTGACGGATTCTGACGGCTATGATGACACTCAGTTTTGGTAAGTCTTGTGTGGAAGCATGTGTGTTTCTTTTCCGCTTTTTCAGTTTCAGAAATGGACACGTATAGCTGCTTGAAGAACATCATTTGGATGATCGCTGCTCTTCTCCGATGCTCACTTAGTGCCCCAGGGTTTGCTAATTTGCGCTCTTCACCCTTAACAGGTCCTTCCACTGGGAGAGGCTTTCATTAAATTGGTTTTCTATGCTTCACACTTTCAACTGGAGCATTTTTGGGGCCCATGATGTTCCTGAGAATAGCTGTGAGTAGCTCGGGGAAGTGACTTTTTGTTGTTAACTCGACAAAACAACACCTAAAATTAAACGCTCGTTCCTTCCCCTCTCAGGCCCTCTTCGTTTCTGAGATTCCTTTAATTAACATTCTCACACTCTGTGCTATAAAAAGGTCCCCAGGGTACTCACACCCATTTCTTCCTGTCCCTCATTGGAATACTTATTCAATTCTAGTGTGCCGAAGATTGAAGAAATTCACTTTTTTGATTCAGAAAACCTTTCTAAGAATTGGCCTTTTCTTTTTTTTCCTCATTAAAGAGAGTAAATTGGCTTTAGTTCAAGCAAGCTTAATTTGATCATCTTTTTGTTGTGCTGGGGATTAATGCCATGCTCACTATGGGGGTGATGGACCACTGAGCCCCACTCCTACCCCAGACACCGATTTCTACAGCACGGACACACAGGCCCCACACGGTCCAAGGACACAGACTTGGGGTGAAGGTCTGTGCCTTGCTTCCTCTTTCCCCACCGCTGGGCTCCACAGCCATCATGGATCCCAGCCTCTCTGCTCATGTTGTATCCAGCCTGGGTCCTGTTTCCATAGTTCTCTCTCCAGTGACAACATGGGTGGGTGTAAGTGATTGTTGGATGAGTCCCACTGACCTCAGTGAGAACTTCATGCACTGGGGCTGACTCTGTTTCAAGCTCTTTAGTTCTGCCTGCACTGGTCTGTCCTTGGTAGGTTCAGTTAATCGGTCTGAGTGGGAGCTGCTTCTGCACAGGTTCCACTGAGCTCAGTCAATTGCTCCATCTTTTTGTTCTCTGAAACCAGGCAGAGGCTGGAGCAAGTGAAGGTGCTCCCAGTGTGGAGGTGCTCTTGGAGTGGAGGTGTTCCTGAGTGGAGGTGCTCTTGGAGTGGAGGTGCTCTTGGAGTGGAGGTCCTCCCAGAGTGTAGATCCTCCTAGAGTGTAGGTCCTCCCATAGTGGAGCTGCTCCCAGAGTGGAGATGTTCTCGAGTGGACATGCTCCCACAGTGTAGGTCCTCCTGTAGTGGAGGTGCTCCCAGAGTGGTGAATTCCACTGGCAGCATCTGTACCCTTCCTCAGGCCTTTCTAGGACATCCTTAGAATTTCTTTCACTTTCATAACATTTAAGCATTGGTACAGTGTTTTTACAATGTAAAAGTATGTAGACTAACAAGTATGATGCCAAGTCTATTAGTGTATGTAGAACGAGGGCTATATTTTAAAAGGTTATTATTTTTCTATGTGCTATGCTGGGGATTGAACCTAGGGCTTTACCTATGTTAGGCAAGCGCTTGATCACTGAACTACAATCCTCAGCCTTCCTTTATTTGTTTACTCAGCCTTTTTCTTGGGTGTTGAAACCAGAGCACTTACTTTATGGCAGACCATTGAAATCCTCAAGATGAGGTGACTATGCAATAGCTGCCATCTTGGGTACAGCTGTTGGTCCTGCATGGAATCCATGGCTGAATCTGCAGTAGACAGCTCACCCCATCCAGGTAGTGTTTCCTTGCCTCTCCAGTTACGATTTCTCTTGCCTTGGCAGGGCATCTGTCTGCCACAGGTAGATCTGAAGCTGTAACAGTGAGCTTTAGAGAGCTATAAAATCACCTGTGGGTGTGTATCAGTGTAAAGACACCTGTTCCGGGTAGTGTTTGCTCATCTGCGAAGAGGGAACCACACTTGAGACAATACCTTCATCAGATTGGGCTGTAGGCAAGTCTGTGGGGGCATGTTCCTTATTAATGATTGACGTGGGAGGGCCTAGTCCTCTGTTGGTGTTTCCACCCCTTGGTGTATGGTACTGGGTTGTATAAGAAAGGCAACTGAGCATTATTAGCCTTGAGGTCTTCCTCCATGGTCTCTGCTACAGTTCCTGCCTCAGGTTCCTGCTCTGACTTCCCTCCATGGCAGCCTGTAAGCTGTAAGATGAATAACCCCTTTCCTCCCCAAGTTGCTTTTGGTTCTGGTGTTTATAACATCAATATGAAGCCAACTAAGACAACACATAGGTATTACTTTCTTTTCCCTTGAGAAGCCCATATTTATGTTGTGGATGTGAACTCTGCCCCTCCTGGTGCCTCTTGTTTAACACCTGTTCTTGAGTCTACACTGCGTACTACCTCTGCTTAAAATGCTAACTTTTCTTCACTTGGACTCTTTCTGAAATTTCTTTCGTGATATATTCAGGGACCTAGATTTACCCGAGTGGAGGTCCTTAAGGATGTGAGAATGAGTGTAGGGTCATAAGAATCGGGCTATGGGTCTTGATGCTGGTCTGTTGTCCCAGCAACTGCTGGTATTTTGAGGCCTGTTCCTTCCTGCTGGGCCAGTAGGGCAAACTGGTTCTCCCAAGCTATAGAAAATCGTCAACAAAGTGTATACCAAGGACATTTAAAGCTGACCAATGCAGCCATGCACTCCTAGTGTTGTCCCCCCCAATAAGAACACCCAAGATCCACCTTGTCAGCAAATTTCTACTAAATAACACAGGAATGTGAGGGCTAGTTTCCACACTGCACATCCGATCTCAAGAACTGCTTGATCTTACAGTGGGAAGTCTGTGCCTGCGAAGGTCAGTGCTGCCAGCTTGACAGGGTGTAGAATTGGCTCAGAGAGTGGCCTCCGGGCACATCTGTGAGGAAGTTTCTAGCCCGAGTTAACTGAGGTGGCTGGTCTAAATGTGGGTGGCTCTATTTTATGGTCTGGAATCTCAGGCTGAAAAAGAAGGTCCTTGTGTATGCTATCAGCCGAGTTACATCCCCACTAATATTCAGTATTTTGTCTGATCACACTGGCTGTATGTAAGGTCAGCGCCCTGGGAATCACTTACTGTCTTCCTTTGTGAAACCACAGTCCTACTTTAGAGCCCACAGCTGTTCAGCAACAGTGGTTGCTTTTCCTTCATATGAATTATTTTTCATTTTGGCACAATGAGTTCTGCTTCCATAGCTTCCCTTGCACATGCAGCCAGAATTCTGAGCCCCCCCTCTTCCCCCGCCTCTGCCCGCTTATGGTCTGACCCCCCCCACACCCCCCACACCCCCGCTTATGGAACTGCACTACCTAGAGAACTCTAATGTGATCAACTCAAAAATAGTCACTGAGGACTTACAATGGATCATTACAAAATTATCAGATAAGAATTCTCCAGAGTTAAATCAATCATGGCCTTTTTTTCATCACACCTCTCCAGTGATTCAGCGATGTGTCATCATCAATCTTCTTAATTTAAATAGCAAGCTAGTTTTGAACTAGGAGCAGTTTCAGCACATGAATTATGTCATTGACTTTAGGCCAAATTGTTTCTCTTCTGGGTAAGTGATATGTCAAGTAGGGGTGGCTATGAGGTTGAGAACGGGTGACAGTAATGTCCCAGTGAGGCACGGCTTTGATATGAAGTGATGATCTGGCCTCCTAACAGAAAAAAAAAATTCATATGGGCAAGTCGTCTGGGAATATGGTCTGGGGAGTTCTCAGTTGTTTGGTTTTCACGAGAATAATTTGGTAAAAACACAAGAGTTCAAGCCTTCCTTGGATTATACATAGCCACGTGGGCTCTTGACATGGCAAGCAGGAAAAAAAAAGTCTGTTTTTCCTTATTAAGGGTTGCATAGGCAGCAGTGGTCAATCACAGATGTCCACATCCTGGTCCGCAGAGCTGTGAATATACCAAATGGGGATTTTGCAGATGTAATTAAATTAGGATTCTGAGATGGAGAGATGACCCGAGGTTACCTGGATGGACTCAGTGTAACTAGAAGGTGAGAGGGAGGAACAATGGGAGAAGAAAGAGGAGAGGCCATGTGGAGATGGAAGCAGAGAGTGGAGAGATGTGGCTGTGAGCCAAGGAGCGCAGCAGAGAAGGAAAGTGGGTAAGAAGGCTCCTTCCCTAAACTCCAAGGGCACACAACCTACTCTTCCCACACTTGGGATTTACAACCTGCTCTTCCCACACTTGGGATTTAGATCTGTGGCATCCGGACTTCGAGAGAACAAACCAGTGTTGTGAATTGCATATTGTGTGACAACTTGTTACAGACCTCTTGGATTAAGCGAGGAAGATGCAGAAGGTCATCCTGAGATGGTCCGTGAGTGGTGGCTTCCCCAAAAGGGCACCGTACGTGCTGTGACACAAACACGTGTTTTAGGATTTGAGCACAAGAGAAAATATTAGGGTTTGAACTGGGCCTAGGGGTGAGATTTCTTTTCTTTCCCATGTTCTTCTCTCTTTGCCTGGGAATCCAATTGCTCCATCAAGTGATAAGGTAAAATTAGAGTGTAGTATTTAGATTCTGCAGAAATCCAGGAATAGCTTGGCAGGAGGAGAGAAAAATAGTCAACACATTGAATTCTCTTTTTCTCTTTCTCTCTTTCTTTTGTTCTTTTCTTTCTTTTTTTTTCTGAGACAGGATTTCTCTGGGTAGCCTTGGCTGGCCTGGACTCATTTCATAGACCAGGTTGGCCTCAGACTCATGAAGATCCACTTGCCTCTGCCTCCTGAGTCTGGGATTACAGGCAAACACCACTGTTTCGGGGCCCCGGGAGTGATATTTCTAATTCAAGTTATACCGCTGAGTTCAGGACAGATGATTACAAGCAACATGGAGTGCTATGATGTGGTAAGCCAAAAGTACCTGACAGAACATTCTGCAAAGATCCTATCGATTATGACTGCCCTTAGCCCCTTGTGGCCACAAGACTTTGCACTGTGGCCAGTGCAACAGATGAGTTGGCTTTCTTAACTTACTTTGGGAACATTTTTAGTAACCACATATGACTTGGGTTATTTTGCTAGACAATGAAATTCTGGGTCAACATTAGCAGAAATATAATGAGAGTTGCATGGGCTATTTAAGATTTTCTAGGGGCCGTCTTTAAAAAAGAAAAAGGAAACAAGTAAGATTAATGAAATATGTTGTTTAACCCAGTTATTTAAAATTTTACCATTTTAGCATGTAACCAATATAGAAATGAGGTATTATTGTTACTATTATTATTATTATTATTATTATTATTATTATTATTATTATTATTATTATTACTATTTCACACAAAGTTTTAAAAATATAGTATATGCTTTAGACTTAGAGCATGTCCACTTTGGACTGGTCGTGGTTCCAGGGCCTCACAGACACTGGTGGCTGAGGGCAACTGCACTGGACAGTCATAGATGAGGAGCAGCATCCTGGGAGTAGTAAGACTTATTTGCAAATTCCTTCCTCTTGCCAGGTCTCTCTTCCTTTGCTGCCCACGTTCTGTGTGAGAAACACATAACTTCAGGGAAGCACAGAAAAAGAGAGTTCAACGTGTTCACTGTTTTTCTCCCCTCCTGACAAGCTATTCCTAGATTTCTGCAGAATCTAAATACTACACTCAAATTTTACCTTATCAGTTGATGCAGGGACTGGGTTCCTGGCCAGAGAGGGAAGAACATGGGGGAAGAAAAGAAAGGGGGAGTGATCTGCAGAAACCTGGTCTGGTCTGGCAAGAACATGGTGACTAAGAATGCAACACAAGGCCAGCGTGCTTTGGGAAACTCTGTGGCCCTGCACAGCAGAGCCCCAGGGATGCTTACTTAGTTAAAATGCAAATAGCAGCAACCTTAGGGTCAGATTGGGGTAGAATGGAGGAACTGAGAGTTGCCCTCTTAAATTAGCTTTCTAAATGATTATTGCATGAAAGCAAGTGAGTCACCGAGTTAGATTTATGGAATTTCATAACGGGCTGAGGACTTGGAAAGAAGCTAAGCATTGTCTTGGAAAGTTAAAATTGTTTCTGGTCCTAGGCCATCATTAGCTTTACTATACTGGGCTCAAACCAAACAAACTGACTGGTGTTAAAAGACAATTTTAACCCACAACTGGATCATTTACAGCTGTGCTTGAATTTGAGGATGGAGACAAATGCCTGAACCATACCAATTCCTTAGCAAGCAAGCTCTCTACCTTCATTTTGTTTAACGGTGAAGAGTCCCCTTGGCTTAATCTTTGCTCACCTCCTCTCTTTTGTGGCCATTATTCTTAGCTCTGTGTTCTGCAGTTCAAGGATAGAGTAGTCCTACTCCTTCAATACAGAGGCTGTTGCTTTGGTTGATTCTCCATGAATTTGCAGCAGTAGTGGCTGCCCAGGAAACCCAGAGCTACTTAAAGGTTATAGACAAGGAATAAAACATGAAGATAAGAAAGGGTTGAAAGCGAGGTGACAGAAATGCAAATCAGGCTCTCCCCTGGGCACGGGAAGGCCAGGGAGATGGCTTTGCTGACCTCTGGGGAATATGTAGGCTTGCACCAAAGGCATTTATTATCTTGCTACCTGTGAGGAAAAAGAGCCGCAGCTTCTGAGCTCCAAGGCCTCCAGTGCCTCTCCAGGTGCCTCGTTATGATGATGCAGACTTCCTCTCTGAGACTGATGATTCCTGAGGGACTTTGAGGCCTGCCTTGAGTCTCTATCATTAGCTGCTTTAAGGAGTTGTTGTGGCTGATGTTTCAAATGCATGCCATAGAGGCAAGGCTTTGCACACATTAGCCCACACTTCCCTTTAATTATCTACTGTGTTCAGTCACATTTTCCTTATTGTAAGGATTGTACTTGGCTCGCTCAGGGTCATGTAATAAGCAGTTGTACGTCCGGCTCCAAACGCCATGACTGTCCACCAGAGGGTAGTGGTTTTCAGGAGTGGTCCCTAGACTAGCCTCATCACTTTCACTGGCGTGATCTGCAGAGTCATTTCTGCTCCCGTGATTAGTCTCCCATCCATAGTCATTGTTTCACCAAGTTAGACTTCAGTGGTACCCTCTCTTTGGTCAGCGTTGGGTTCCTTATCTAAGACAAGCATGCACCTCTCTAGGAACTGCGTGACGCAAGAGGCGTGCACATTTTCAGAACTCTCTTCGTGAGTCTGAAATGCCAGGATGGTCCATCCATCTGCGGCTAAGCACAGCCTCCAAGCAAAGCTGATGAGTTGTGAGAGCTGCTGGGCTGAGCTGAGCCCCATTCTATCTTCCAGTAGCCAGGCGGAGGGCTGAGGCACCGGAGCAGGACATTGTCCCAGAATAATATTGCTTTTGGTGACATGCTGTCCGCAGTTACGAAATGACACTGGGAGTGAGGATGGCAGGAGAGACTGTACAGTTTTCCAGGTAGGTTCATCCATGGGAAGAAGAGTGAAGACATCTTGTCACTCAGGCTATTGAGAGGCTTGATGAAGGTCAGGGCGAGAAGCTGGCATCATGAGAGGTTGAGAACAAAGTGTGGGGTGGGGGAACCATCGGAGCATAAAGCCTGCAGCAACAGGGCTTACAGAAGCAGGCGGTCTCAAATGGCCCCAGAAGCCAGGTGAGCGGTCAGGTAGAAAAGGGGTGACATATTTCATAATTGAGGCTTCAAATGGAGCTGCTTAATCTCCTTCTGCTATGGCAAAAATCAGTGACCAGATTCCCTGGGCTTGCATTTGTTAAACAAGTGAATAGCAAGGCTTGCGGATGCGCTGTGTCTCCAGCATGCTTTATAGAGGTTGTCAGGTTGTCAGCCGAGATTAATGCTCTTCAATGTGCTGCCTCGAAGGTAGCTTTTGGTCTTGTCTTCACAATAGCAGTGCAGGTAAAAGGCATTGTACAGAAAGCACTTAATGGGATGTTTTCCAAATCTAGGCAATAAAGAGATTGCATTTTCATTGTTCACCCACCGCCCCCCGACCCTTTCATAGACCCCTAGAAAGGAGCACACTGAAACAGAAGGAGCAAAGGCACCAGGGAAACGAATGGATTCTGACCTGAGGATTTAGGTAGAAGTGTTAAAATGAATTTTGGGTGGGTGTAGACAACAAGGCTGAGGTATCTCAGAGGTGAATGGTGCCCTGAGGAACATCAGATGCTTGAGGAGAACCTGGACAGCAGGAAACACCCCCAGGATGGGAAGGAATGCAGGGCTTAAGAGAGTACCTAGTATACTTACACTTTTGACTTACTTGCATCTGTAAGATCAGTAAACACCATAGTCCAAAGCCCTTAGCTACTGTCAGGGCTAATATCTGCCCTAAGGGCAATGTCATGCTTATATATAGCTCTCAGTGGGTCCACTGGCTATTGAAGTTCTAGTAATTATGATATATTTACCATATTGGACAAACAATTATAATAGTAAACTTGATTTATGCAGAAGATATGCCAGAAAGCAATTGATTTCTAGACTGAAGAATTAGTCAGGGACTTGGGGTGTGGCTCCGTTGGAGGAGTATTTGTGTTGCATGCATGAAGCCCTGGGTTTGATCCTTAGCACTGCACAGACTGGGCACGGGACCACATGCCTGTAGTCCCAGTATTCAGGGGGACAGACACAGAAGGATGAGACGTTCAAAGCCATGCTCAGCTATGTAGTGAGTATCAGGCCATGTTGGAATACTCAAGACCTCTTCTCAAATACAAACAAGCAACAATCAGCTAAACAAACACTCTAGAAAACACACAAAAGCCTAACAATTCTTCACCCTGCAAAAAGTGTCACTATGGTATTTCTTTCAATCCAAAGAGTTTAAAGTGAATGAGTTTAGAATACAAACTCGATTTTTTCCTGTAGCTTACATAACACACCAAATGACATATGTTCACATCTGCTGTATTTTAGAGTCAATTTAAGTCTTACATTTTTGATGAAAAGTGTCTTGGACAGGGGCAGAGGTACCATGAAACAGCAGCTCTTGTGGGTGAGCCCAGTCTCCTGCACCTCTCTAGGAGTCTAGCATGAAAGCGACAACACCAGGTCCTTTCCATGTCTGTTGAGTTGTGCTGTGTCTGTTAAAGATGTCTCAAAGGAGTCGTGTGCCCACACAGATGTACCCAGTGCCTTTACACATGACTCCCATGCTTGTCTTTCCCAAGTTTTACATTTTTCCTTTAGTTGGTTCAGGGAATATGTTGGGGCTTTACCTTTCCATTCACTGTAACAAATACCCGAGCTAATCCTCTAAGAAATAGAAAATATTTATTTTGGGATGGGGTTTTAGAGGCTCATGTGTACAGTCAGGTGGCCCCATTACTCTGAGCTTGTGAGAACACAGGAGGAGCATGTTCAGAGCAAACCATTTGATTCATGGTTAGGAAACAAGAGAAAGAAAAGAGACCTTGCGGTCCACACCTAAGGTCCTACCATCAGGCCACACATCCTACCTGTTGTTTCTCTCACAGCACCACCCTTCAGATGCCTTCAGGGGCATTTAAAGTAACTAAATAGTCAGTTATTTGTCAAGTTGATCATTTACTTGGTGCTGTGAAATCAATGCCAATCTTGACCGCACTGGGTAGAATTCACAGAGGTTTATCCAGAAGCAAGTTTGACAGTTGACGTGTAAGTTGTCATTAGGTATGGGAAAACCACATGCTCACTGTTTACTTCACAGCCTTGGTCTGGGTCTTTACTCACATTTCTATGTTAATTTCCAGCAGAGAAACTCATTGCTAATATGGTCTCACATAACGAACACAAATTACCATACTCCTTTGAGTAGTTTCTCCTAATTTTTTATTTGGGTTGAGAAGGCCTCTTCCTACTTCCCAGCTAATTTAGTTTCATGGTCAGTATGTCCTATAATTAGTATTCCGCTTTATTTAACTTATGTCATGTTCACCTTCCTGAGGCGGGATATTCTAGGAAACTCATTGTATGGTATTAACCACACTGAAAAGAGACACAGAGAAGCCACACACTCATGCTGAACTCTTGGTAAGTGAGATCTTTAAAAAGAGTCGGGTGACTTGGCTACAAGCTAGGCTGTGGGGTCTACCCTGTGGTGTGAATTCAAAATGGAAAGAGCAGACTTTGAGGACATTTTCTATGTCAGATGGCTAAGGGGTCACCTTGTTGGGAGCTCCCTGGGACCCTACATGATCTGTTAAAATACATATAGGGGGGGGAAAGCATTTTTTTCTTCTTATGTTCTCAAAATATTGTACTTCTGGCTGCTAACTGTGCGAGATTTACTCCCACACCATCCACTTCTTCGGTATCACTTCAGTTCTGACCTAGTGACACTGAACCCCCAGGTTAAGGGCTTAATTCCACAAAGCTGTCTTTCCCCTTCATTTCAGACACTACCCACGATTAGTAGACTCTCAGAATATTCGCACTTTCTCTTTGAAATTGTGGCTGCAAAGAGGAGATTCACACGGGGCCCTTTCTTTTGCTTGATAATTTGCTAAAGCAGCTTGCAGAACCCAAGAAGCCGCTAACATTTCTCAGTTCGTTCTGAAAGGTATTACAGAGGCCACATGTGAACACAAAAGGCAGCTTATGTGGAAAGCTGTGCAGAGCTTCCATGTCCATTTTAGGTACACTACCCTCCAGGGACGTGTACTCACACTTTAGGGGTCACTCAGGAGCTGCCCCCCCGCATAGACACGACTGGTATTAACTCAATCCCCTAAACCTTATCAGAGGATAGAAGTGGGCGGGATGGAAGATTTCTGGCTTGTCACAACTTTGCATTTTTGATGACCAACTGCAGAGCCAACCAAGAATGATACCAGGAGGACAGAGATGCTCATCACCTTGGAAAATTGAGGGGCTTAGTAGCTCTGTCAATGACTAACATGAAAACAAAAGCTTTTCCCAGTCCCTCTGAGGCTCAGGAAGTTACAAAGCGTTTAGAAGCTGCTGGGAACCAGTGAGAGAGAACACAGACTGTAAACCACAGCACTATAGAAGCCAATAACAAGGCTTTTGCACTTCATAAGGTCTACAGAAGCTTTGGTTAATACACGCCACACATGGTGTGGGTGCCTAGTGTTGTCAAGTGCTATGCTAACGTTGACTGCTACTTCTACCGACTTGACTTCCTGAAGTGAATGGAGTATTCTTTAGCTATGGTGGGGACTGGAGTAACTGGCTTGGTTCTGACTTCCATGGACTTTTATTCAATTATCTTGGGGAACAATCTAGGTTTTGGGATCCTCAACACTTTAAAGGGAGGTAATATAATATAATATAATATAATATAATATATATAATGTAAATGTTATACTAGTCTATACATAGCATAATGTTACCTACAATATAACATTTTCATTACATACAGTGCTATTATATGATATAAATACATATTTTTATGAATATATTGCATCATATTATATGATATATGTAATACTATATTACTTTCATTGTAGTTGCATCTGCAAGACAATGTCACACTATATTACTAAGATGGTAATGCTATATAATATATATTATAATGTCTGTGATATATATCAATATATATTGTATTGATTGAATGTATGCGTGTCTGTACATATGTGGGGGTGCAGAGGATGTGTACAGGTGTGCATATGTGTCTGTACACCTATGGAGGTCAGAGGACAACCTTGAGGAGCCAGTTTTTGCCTTCTGTGTGGGTTCCAGGAACTGAACTCAAGACGTCTGGCTTGGCAGCAAGTACCTTTCCCCACTGAGTCACCTCCCTAGCCCCTTAATTTTGTTTTTGAGAAGTCACATTCGAAAAAAATAATACAAGTGGCTTTCACAATAAACTAATGTACTCTTATTAACAAATACATAATACATTGTTATATTTTACTTAGCTCAGGGTTATGATTAAAATCTTAGATATTTCCCAGAGGCCCATGCATTGAAGGTCCCAGCCTGTGATGCTGCTGTTGGGAGCCAATGTTTAGAAGGCAGAGCCTATGGAAAGAATTTAGGCTGTTAGGGGTGTGTCTTTCAAGGGGATACTGGGACTGCAGCCCATTCCTGTCTCTTTGTTTCTTGGTCACTCTGGGGTAAGCAGCTTTGCTCCATCGCACAGTTTGCCACACTGTCCACCTTTCATAGGCCCCAAACAATGGGAGCAACGACCATGGACTGAAGCCTGGGAAACCATGAGCCTAAATAATCCTTTTCTCTTCTCAAGTTGATTATCTCAGGCATTGTGATGCAATAATAATAAAAAATGACTAACACATCGACCATGTCCCAGATGCCATTTCAACATTGCCATAGTTTGAACATGTCCCTCAGGTCTTATGGGTTGGAAATTAAATCTCTGAAGTTGTGTATGAATGGCATTTGGGCATGGGAGTCTTTGGGAAGTAATTCTGACTGGGTGAGGTCACAGAAGTGGAGCTTTCACAGCACACTTAGTGGTTTTAGAAGAAAAGGAGAAACCTAGGCTAGCAGCTTGCTCCGCTGTCCTTTTTGATCCTCTCTGCCATGTCCTGATGCAGCAAGAAGGTGCTGAATGGATGTGTGTGAACTGAGCTTTCAGCCTCTAGAACCCTGAGCCAAATCAACGTGCTGGTTCTGGCATCACTAAGCTGTAGCTTAGCGAGGATCTTGGTCCATTCCCAGCAGTACAAAGACAAACAAACAAACAAACAAACAAACAAATAAAGTTTACTTCTTCAAAAGTCATTAGGCCTCAGATATTGTGCTATAGCAACTGAAAATGAAGACAAACGTATCAATGATGGTGACATAATATGCTCTTCCTTCATATTGTCTTTAAAAGTTGGGCCTGCACTTTAGACTTACAGCGTTCTGCAGCTCAGACTGGCATCATAACTATATGTGGCTCGTGATCTCTGCATAGGACAGCAGGGGTCTAACTAAAATGTTACCAGCGTTAATATCTGCAAAGGGAACCATGGTGAATGGTTTTGGGATGGCCTAAACTATGCAATGGCACGGTATTCTATAGGTGTGACCATCTTTGAGTGTGGCTGGGACTGCCCCAACTTGTCTCTTCAGTAAATAGGTGTGGTCGTTAGAGCATGCTGTCAACCCCAATTTAGTCTTCAATATTGATATTGCACATATGCAGCTCGTCTCAAAGCACTGAAAGCAAATGAGTCTATGTGACCTGAGCTAGAGAGTAAGTGGTACAGAAGACACTTCTGTCCAGTCTCTGTCCTCCTAAGCACAGAGCCTGGATGAAGAGGCTCAGGCGTGACTCAGGGGAAGAGCGTAGAGCTGGCATTAGATGGTTCCCTGGTGGTCTATTGGACTCTGATTCAGAGCTTCCTACAGATGTTTCTGGAAACAGCTGGTTTAACTGGAGACCACAGCATCTGGGTACACATAAACATTACCCTTATACTTTACTGGGGTTTGTTCTGTGTGCAACAGCCTGCAGCTACAAAAAGATGCATGTGCCTTAGTTTAGAAAATACCTATTGCCCAAAAGAGTGTGAAACACAGATAAAAGTGAACACACGCTGAGGGGCAAATGGTGCCAAGAGACTTGCTGGTCACGGGGCTGTCAAGTCTTCAATGTGTTAAACAGTTTCTGCCAAGTGTCATGAAATGAAATAGGATAAAATGAGGCGTGTCTGTACTCAGTTCTACACACCAGTGAATCTAAACTACGCTGTTTCTCTTTGAATTCTCTTAGAGTTCTGTGGGGGGGAAGAATTTGTGCCCCCCCCCCCCCGCCTTAGAGCTAGCTGAGGTAGGGCAGAAGTGAAGAAAACTACATCTTATCCATTAATCTTTGTTTAACCCGAGCCATTTAGTAGCTTTTTTTTTTCTGGCTTGGAGAACAGCTACTGGATCCAGTTTGCACAAGAGTGTGTGGTAAGCAACACGTAGCACTCGACTTGCAGATGGCGGCAGACTGTCCCACCCACAATGGGCAGCCAGTTTTCCTCCTTCTGCTAAGAAGAACTGTAAGGCCCCAGGGACGCTGTCCCATGCTTGCACTTGCGTTGGATGCCTCCCGTTCTCCCCAGTGTCTTTTATTGCTTCTGATCATTGTGTTGACCACTGTAGCTGCCCTTCCTGCAGTAGGTTCAAAATCACAACGACCCAAGAGGCCTCTGAATTGTAAGATTTCACTTTTCTGGCTTATTTAATTTACATAATTATTTGTTCAGCATTTGTGTATCCCTTATTTGGTTGTTTTATACTGAGTAAAACTTCCTGGCAATTCCCCAAATGCCAGCCCCTCTGCCTGCCTCTGCAGTCATTGTCCCCATGGCAATAAGGAAAGTAAATTGACTGTGGGCTGCCTGCCCAGCATTCAGCTAAGTCCAAGGCAAGCTTTCTGATCTGCTAAACAGATTGAGACTCCCCAAAGTGTTTGAGGGAACACTATTTCTCCTGTTTTATTAATTCTGTTAAAGCCATGCGCAGGACATATAGTAAGGTTTTCTTGAGCTTGGAGGATTGAGACAATTTCCTCCATGTGAGGGTTCGATGAGCTTCCTGTGCAGAAGTGTCCTTACACACGCTCATCTGATGTGAACTGGTATCCTTATATCCCGTCTATCATCTGTCCACACCGAATTCAACAAAACAAGTCTTCACTGTCTCTTTACTCTGTAATAGCTCTATTTGCCATGCCCACAGAGACAGGCATGCGAACACGCACACATGCACGCATGCATACTTGTACTCACACACGCACGCATGCATGCACACACAGCTGAAGTTGAAATCAGGGATATAGCAGAGGGAGGAACCATGAATTGTTGCATTCGGTTATTTTTCCTGTCCAACTGCACCCCCTCACCCCCCACCAATTATCCCCCCAACTCCCCGTAATGATTAATCAGCATCTCTGCCCTGTGCTCCTCCATACCATTCCCTGGCTCTAGAAATGACTGAAGCAATTAATCTGGTTGAGTTTGGAGGACGGGGTATTGGGTTAAGTCTGCATAGAAGACAAATGGAAGAAGGCATTACATCCAATGGGACCACCCACGCAGGCTGTGGTCAGAAAGTAACCTTTTGCTGAGATGCTAAAGGCACAAGTGGGGTGTGGGCCGGATGTGACTAAAGAAACACCATACTCAAGGTTATAATACACTTTGCTCATTACAGAACATAGACTTTGGAATAACCTAGGTTTCCAGCAATAGATGAATGGATACAAAATATGATTCATACACAAAAGAATATTATTCAGACATGCATACATATAGCTGAACACTTTGTAACAGGATTCAGATAACTTTAAGGAAGGTGGGAGCGCAAGTGTTTATTCAGTTCCCTAGTTTGTTCATGTTCTCAGAAGTGGGATATCAGGGGTATGAGCTACCTCACCAGCTCACCTCCCACTTTGTTTATTCCTGTTCAATGTAAACACAACATGTGGTGACTTTGAATCATAGCTTTATAGGTCTCTTATCTCAGGCCAATAATGTCCTGAATGGCAGAAAACATCCTTGGTTTACCTTGGGTTCCTCAGAGCACTTGGCACCAAGTAAGGGACTTAGTCATTGAAATAGGGGGAGGGGGACAGGGAGGGATGCAGCCAGAAGATAAAAGAAGACAGGAAAGAGAGGAAGGATTTGAGGATTGAAGGAATAGAGGTGTGTGTGTGTGTGTGTGTGTGTGTGTGTGTGTGTGTGTGTGTGTGTGTGTTCTACTAAGTGTGGCCAGGAGGGTTGGAGTTAGCTGAGACAAGGACATGTAGAAAAGACCAGACTAACTTTTTTCCCCAATAAAATGCATGCAAATCAAATTTAAGAAAACATAAGAAAATTCATTCATCACAATCAAGTCAGCTTTATCCTAAGCATGCAAGGATGGCTCAATATGTGTAAACCAAAACACATCATATAGTGGGCTCATGGACAGAAATCACATGGGTATTTCAATAGACCCAGAAAAAGGGTTTTGACAAAATCCAGCATCCTTTCATGATAAAAATCCTAGAGAAATTTGCAACAGAAAAGATACATTTCAACACAATAAAGGCTATATATGACAAACCCACAGCCAACATTATATTAAATGGAAAAAAACCTCAAAGCATTTCTATTAAAACCAGGAATAAGATACAGGTATCCACTTTTTTCCATTCTTTAAATATAGTGTTAGGAGTCTTAGCCAGAGCAACAAGACAAGAAGTATTAGTAAAAGAGAGACAACTAGAAAGGACAGAAGTCAAACTATCTGTTTGCAGTTGTTATATACATGAGGCCTCAAAGACTCCACCAGAAAACTCTTAGAACTGATTAACACAGTAAAGTGGCAGAATATAAAATTATCATACAAAAATCTGTTGCTCTCCTGTTTACAAATGGCAAACATGCTGAAGAAAGTATGAGGGGGAAAATCCAGCTTACAGTAGCCATCACAAAGGTAAACTATTGGAATAAACCCAACTAAGGAAGTGATGACCTCTATAATGAGGATTTCAAAACACCCAGGAGGGGCCCATTTCTCAAGAGAGAAATTGAAGAAGATGCTGAAAGATGGAAAAAAATCTCTTATGTGCATGGACTGGAGGAATCAATACTGTAAAAATGGTCATTTTCTCAGAGGCACTCCAAAGACTCAGCTAAGTCCCCATCAAAATGCCAATATCATTTTTTTCCCAGATACTGAAAATTTTTTAAAAAATTCATTTAGAAACATAAAATTCTTAGACAGTCAAAGGAATCCTGAGCAAAGAACAATACTGGGAATACGAGATTTCAAGTTATGCAACAGAGCTATACTAATAAAAGCAGTGTAGTGCTGGCACAAGAATACACATGCAGATTAACAGAAGACCTAGCCATAAATTTACATACCTATAGACACCAGTGTAGGCTCAATTTTCTTAACCAATATATTTTTTTAACCAATATATTTTATTACAACTTATTAACTAAGCATACGTCACTTATAATCTGACTAACCAAATGAATAATAAAGGAGGATTGAAGAACACAGAACCATAAGGATATCAGTTCCGAGGAACGATTCTCCTGGCGTAATCAGCAGGATTTCTTCTGCTGGAACCTGGAGTAACCAGAACCCAGAACCTCAGCAGGAGCCAGAGCCCCAAGCCTTCCCTCAAGCAGTTCTCTCTAGGAGCATCTTGAAGTGCAGCGATGAACAGCCAAAACTATCCCAAGTCTCCAACAAGCTCCGCCTCCAGTTTTCGGCTCACTTATATATCTCCTCCCAGAGTTTGTTCACAGGATCCTTTCAGCTGACAAGAATCAAGCTCCCCCAGGAGGTGGTTGGTCTTCTGGTGGATTAACCTCACCTGTTCTCTCACAAGACTGTTCCGATCCCACAAGTGGGATCCTAAAAAACATGGTTATCTCTCCTTCACACCAAAAATACTTTCTGTGCTCAGAGGGGGAAAAAAGCCTTTTTAAACTAATAGTGCTGGGAAAACTGGAAAGCCACATGTAGTAGAATAAAGCTAACCTTTCTCATCCTCCACAATTAACTTCATGTGCATCAGAGATCTTAACATAAGACCCGAAACTGTCAGAGTTCTTCAAGAAAAAAAAAAAAAAAGAAAAAAACCACTTCAAGATATAGGCATAGCTAATGACAATCTGAATAAGACCTCATAAGCTGAAGAAACTAGGCCAAATACTAACAAATGGGACCTCATGAAATTAAAATATTTTCTGCATGGCAAAGGACACAATCATTTGAAGAAAGCACCAAGTTTTAGGATAGAAGGGGAAAGATCTTTACCAATTACACATCTGATGAAGAATTAATATGTAAAATATATAAAGAACTTAAAAACTGGACACCAGTAAACCAAATAACCCAATGAAAAAATGGAACACAGAACTAAACAGAATTCTCAAAAGACAAAACACAAATGGCTCAGAAACAAAGAAATGTTCAATATCCTTAGACATAAAGGAAATACAAACCAAAGCTACTCTGAGATTTGGTCTTATACCAATCAGAATAGCCAGAGTCAATAAAACAAATAATAGTTCATGCTGGTGAGAATGTGGGAAAAGAGAAAACTTATCCATTGCTGGCAGGAGTGCAAATCTGGACAGCCACTATGGAAATCAGCGCGACTGTTCCCTAAGAAGCCAGGAATAGATGTACCTCAACATCCAGCTGGACCACTTTCAGACATCTGACCACAGAGACACTTGCTCATCCATGTTCATTGCTGCTCTACTCATAATAGCCAGAGACTGGAAACAGCCTCGATGCCATCAACAGGTGGATGGCTAATGGAGATGTGGTACATCCACACTGCAGAATATTATATATTTATCTGTTAGAAAGGAAATAATGAAATTCATAGGAAAATGAATGGAGCTAAAAAAAAAAAAGTCCTGTGTGAGGTGACCCAGACCCCAAAGGATGCATATTGTATACATTCTTTCACATGTGAATGTTAGCTGTTAAGTCTTTGATAAGCAGTGTACAATTTGTAAAATCACAGAGGTGAGTTATAGAGTAAGAGACTGGGGGGAAGGGAAGATCTCCCTAGAAAGGGGAAATAGAATATATCATTATGGATAAATGGGGAGACTGGAATAGGAGGATTAAATGGGGATGGGGGAAGGAAGGAGGGAGTCAGAGAGGGCAAATGGGAGAAACAACCAACCCTAAGGGCCATTTGGAAATCTACTACTGTAGGAGTTTCTTAAAATATATACATACAGCAAAGAAATCTAAGTGAAGTCACTGAATAATGGCAGAGACAAAGCTCCAATTACAAATCTTTTGCAACCAAGTGAAACTTCCAGTGCCAAGAACGGGTTATATCTAATTGAATTTTTGGCCAAAGGGGGGGTCCATGGATACCCCCAAATAACTCAAGCTATTGCCAAGGCTATTGGTTGCTTGTCATCAACTGATGGTAAGGTCCTGTTGCTGAAGACAACACTTACATATCTCACTGAACAGGGAGAAGTCAAGCTTGTGCCTAACTAGTGCCTTCATCCCCACTGACTAGTAGTCATGGTACTGAGAGACACTCTGCATGCAACCAAAGGAGAAAGGTAAGCACCAACCCAGCTACAAACTCTGCAATCTACAACATTCATCTGCCTGCCCCATATGCGGGTGTAATAGTGGCACAACTGTAGGAGTAACCAAGCACTATTTCATTAGATTTAAGGGCCATCCCATGAGACGGAGCCCATCTGGATGGAGCTCTAACACTGCTCAGATGGCCAAGAACTTGAGACTAAATAGACCATGGGCCCAGAGGGGAAATAAAATACTATTGTTTCTATTAAAGAACAGAACAATAAAAATGACTCCTATCAACAGTCATTATATCCATAAATGTCTTACTCAGACAGCACCAGAGAAGTGTCTACTCAGAGTAGAAGGGAACTAATACCCACAACTGACCAATGTGTAGAGAGTGAGAGACTTTGGAAGAATACTCAGTCCTAGATGGGGTGTCTTCATCAAACCACTTCCTTCAGGCTCAGGGAACTGACTGTACAGAAGAGGAAGTGGAAAAGTTGTAAGAGCCAGAGAAGATGAAGGACACCAAGGAAACAGTGTCTTTCAGACACAACAGGACTGATACAAATATGAACTCCCAGACACTGCGGCAGCAGTCACAGGGCCTGTACAGCTTCAAGCCAGATGAGGTCCCTGTGCTGAGGGGGAAGTGGACATGAGCTCACATCCCTAAGCAAGATGCTTTCTCTAATTGACGTCTGCTTGCAAAGAATTAGTTCTCTCCAGTGCAGTCTCACTGAAGGGGGGGGCCCTGTGCCAAGCAGTAGATGGCCAACACAAGACAAACTCCAGGGTATTTTTGAACATTATTATTATTATTATTTGGTATGTATGTATGCCTCATATTTCTTTGTTTTGGGTAGTTTTTGTTTTTGTTTTGTTTATCTTTACTGGTCTTTTGCTTGTATATTATAGTTTCTGCTTTTGTATTTTTATGGGTTTTGTTTTTGTGTGTGTTTCTTGTGCTTTTCTTTGTTTTTTTAATTCTGTTTTTTTTCTTGCTCATTTGTGTGTGTGTGTGTGTGTGTGTGTGTGTGTGTGTGTGTGTGTGTGTGAGAGAGAGAGAGAGAGAGAGAGAGAGAGAGAGAGAGAGAGAGAGAGAGAGAGAGAGAGAGAGAGAGAGGATGGAACTGGATGGGTACAAGGTGGGAGAATCTGTGTGAAGATGAGGGAGAAGAAATTGTGATTAGAAAATGTTATATAGAAACATTATTTTTAATAAAAAGAGAAAAAAGAATGGGATGCCTTTTCTATCCATACATATGACAGAAAATTAACATCTAAAAATGCACAAGGAGATTAAAATACTAAGCAACGAGGGAACAACAACAAAAACCCAATCTAAAATATGGCCTGAGGAGCTAAACTATGTTTTCAAGAGAAGAAGTACAGATGGTCAATAAATATTTTTTAAATGTTCAACATCAGGGAAGTACAGATCTATTCTGAGATTCTACCTCGTCCTTTTCAGAATGGTTGTCACTAGGACAATGAATGACAACTAATTCTGGTGAGGATGTGGGAAAGAAGAGCATTATGCCCTGTGGTAGGAGTGTAGCCAGATGCGGCCATCGTGGAGCTTAGTAGGGATATTTCTCTAACAAGCTAAAAATAGAACTTCCATATGACCCAGCTATTCCACTCCTGGGCATCTGTTCAGAAGACTCTGCATCCTACTGCAGAGACACTTGCTCATCCATGTTTCTGGCTGCTCAATTCATAATAGCAAGGGACTGGAGTCAGCCTAGATGCCCTTCAACCAACGAATGGATAACAAAAATGGAGTACATATATATATAGTGGGATTTTATTTAACCACACAAAAAAATGGGATTATGCCATTTTCAGAAAAAAAAAATGGAAAGACCTAGAAAGCATTATATTAAGTGGGTAGCTCAGACTCAGAAAGACAAACATCATACATTCTCTCTTTTCTGTGTCTCTCAGCTTCTAATATTTGATATTTGTGTATTTCTGTGGGCTTGATGGAAAATAGATACCATGAGACTAGATAGGGGCTCATGTCAGGGTAACAAATCCTCTAAGCTTTCTATGTTATACTTAAAAGCCCCAAAGTCCTGATTGGTTGGATTAGCATCTGCCATCTGTGAGAAATTTTAATTCCTAATTATGTTCTAGGAATTGCTGTTCAGATTCACTTCCTGATGTAGTTCCTCTTCTGGCTGCTGATGTTACTTCAGATTGTGGCATCCTGGTTTTGTACCCTTTTCCACATTAAAAAAAAATGCAGACAAGAGATTAATATACAGTGTTCATCATGCTGAGGGAACTCATTGATGTACTCAGCTCATCGAAAATCTCCAGGGCATAGAGGTGCAATAGCAGCATTCCTATGTCAGTGGCAACCAAGAGCTGTCTAATTGGACTAAGGTCCATCAAACAGGAGACAAATTGCACCTGGCACTGGAAGCCTGGCCAGTTTTCTTGGAGCTTGTGAGGTCATAGATCCTAGAGGAGGACCTATTTTTACCACTTTGCTAGACCAGCAGAACTCCTTACTACATTCCAAATCTCCTTATACCCTAAGAGTGGCTACCATCTTTCATCAAAGAAGTTTCTCTTTACAGCAGATGGAGACAATCACAGAAAACCACAGCTGGGCACAATTCAGTGAACAATAGTTCATTGGGCTGGGGATCCCAGCACCAGTGGATTCACCCCTATTGCAGCCCCTGCATCTATATAGCCCAGGGAACAAGGAAGAGGGGCAGAAAGACTGTACGAGCTATAATATCAGGAAGTTTGCTAGGAAACAGCCCGCCCTAGATACAGCTGCGCAAACAAGGCTGGAACAAGGGCAGTGTTAATAAGCACACTAACACGGAAGGGGAAATTTTCATGGGGTCCCATCCCCAGGCAAAGAATTATAGGCCACTAATGACTGCCGGGAGAAGAACTAGCCTTTCCCAGGGATGAGCTCTTACTGAAGAGTGGGCAACCTTAATAAACCATATACACACCACCCCAAATAATGGACTCCGCAGGTTGTATTTATATTTATTCAAGTATACACACATGCATGCAATTCATGTTTATAGCAATAATAATCAAAGAAAAAAAGGCTATTAACTTGAGAGCCAGGAGGACATGAGAGGTGTTGGAGAGAGAGAGAGAGAGAGAGAGAGAGAGAGAGAGAGAGAGAGAGAGAGAGAGAGAGAGAGAGAGAGAGTGTAGCTGGGAAGAGCTGGAGGGAGGAAAGGGAGATGGAGTGATGTCATTCTATTTCAACTAAAAATATATTTTACAAACCTCTAGGGCTACAGAGATGGCTAAGTGGTTCTAACACTTGCTGTGCAATGTAAGGCAAGCAATGTGTTGGGGTGTCCCTACATGGAGGCCTAGACAGGCCATTGCGTGAAGCTGTGAAGGTGAAGCCTGGGGATTGCCTTGGAGACCCCCCAAGATGTTGGAGATGCCAGAGCTGTGGGGTACCTGCCAAGGAGAGCTGCTAACAGGGAGTGGAAACAGCCCAAGTGAGAGAAGTGTGCTGCAGTCAACACAGCTGAAAGGAGTTGGAGAGCTGAAGAGTGCTTTCACAAACAGGCATGGAGATGCAGAATTTCAATTGCCCAGCTGGTTTTTGGTGATGCTTTGGTCCAGTATATCTTTACTATGCTCTCCGTCCTCCATCTCAGAACAGTAATGTCTATCACGTTCCATTATATGTCAGAACTATGTGATCTGCCTTTTGATTTTGATTTTAGAGGGGAATTACAGTTAGGAGACTGCCATGAGTCTCAGAAGAGACTTTGGACTTTGAACTTTCACAGGGTGGAGATTGTTATAGACTACGGGGACTTTTGATGTTGGACTAAGTGCATTTTGCATTATGATACAGCTATAAGCTTATGGGAGCCAGGGAGGGCAATGTGGCGGTTTGAATAAAAATCACCCCATAGGTCCATAGGGAGTGGCATTTAAATTAGGAGATGTGGCCTGGTTGGATGGCGTGTGTCTCAGTCTCTTCTTGCTGCCTTTTGATCTGGATGTAGAACTTTCAGCTCCTTCTCCAGCACCATGTCTGCCTGCACACTGCCACACTTCCCACCATGATGATAATGGGCTAAACTTATGAAATTGTAAACCAGCCCCAGTGAAATGTTTTCCTTCATAAGGGCTACTAGGGTCATGTTGCCTTTTCACAGTAATAAAACCCTAACTAAGGCAGAAGCCTAGTTCAACTCCCTAGAACCCACGTAAAACCAGGCAGAGTCGCATGTGCCTGCAATTCCAGTGCTCCTGGGATGAGATAGGAAGCAGAGACAGAAGAGTGATGCCAACTCTAATGTTGAGATATGGTTGGATGTGTTAGCAACACTGATCAATGGAAAGTCCAAAGTCCTGTAAGGGATCTGCCAGAGAGGACATGGGGCTGTTAGTCATGAGGACAGTGCACACTCACCTGCAAGATCTGCACTAATGGTTTTTCCAGGAGTCACTAAGTGCCCAACACTTAAAAAATGCATGCAGCAACATTTCATCACCTCCTCCCTGGCTGTCCACAGTCACTGCTGCTGTGTGACAAGAGGGTCAACCCTCAGTGAACAAGAGAGCTCACACAATGGGGGTTCTGCTTCTCCACTTGGAGCACCGTTATGTGATAGCCCCACCAGTCAGCTGCCCCCTGGCTATAGCAGCGACTTTTTGGCAAGCCTTGTTCTATTTCTTTTTCTGAGTTGCTGTTACACAGGTGACCCCTTATCATGGCAGAGATCATCAGAGAAAACCCCGGAAACACATACTGACTCCTCAGGTCTTTGGAAACCATTGGTTCTTTCTGCTGCCAGTCTTTTGAGTAAGATGCCGTTATGTTCAGGAAAACAAAGCCTCTATTAGAACCATCTCGTGCTCACAACGTTTGTCTAAGGGAGGCCCTCCCCACAGAACTGCCTAGTATTTTTATGCAATGGGTGCGGATGGTTGGGTGTGTGTTGCCCAAAGGTAAGAGGGGAGAGCCAGGGCTTTGTCCACCAGGAGCCTGGTGCCAGGTGCAAGCAGTCAGTGAGGCAGGTGGCTTACCTCCTTTTCTTCTTCCACAGAAAGAGAACTTGGGCTGGTCCTCCTCACAGATGGGATAGGAGAAGTTCACAACAGAAGAGCCTTTTGCGACAAGCGCTATGTCCAGAAACAGCTTTCTGATGTCCTCTCCTAAAGAGAAGCTTGAGGTCAGCACTGTGTGTCTCCCTGAAGAGAGGCCACTCAAGGCTTAACAGCACAGTCCAAGGGACCGTCACAGCCTTCAGGGCACGGGGGGGGGGGGGGGGAGCTTTGTTGACAGAGCAGTATTTCTAGCTTAAGCCTTACCTGTTCGGGGTAGGGCAGTTCATTGGCTACCCTTCCCTCTTGATGCTCGGTGCTCTGCCTGTTTAATAGAATACCTATAAGTCTGGCTTTTAGAGTTCCTCAGTTGGTGTTACTTAACTCCCATGATAGTTGCAGGGCATGGCTGGCTCTGCCTATTCTCACCACTGCGTAGATACCGCACACAGCTCCCTAGGGAATTTCCAGCGAGCTCTAGAATTTTTTTTTGCTTGCTCCTTTCTGACTCCCACTTTGTCTTTCACCCATTTCTCTTTTCACTCCTGGTTTCCTTGCCCATAGCATTTTCCCAGACCTTGTGAGTTTAGATCGTGTAAAGAGTTCTTGGTCTTTGAGAATATTCCTTCCATTTCTCTGGATTGATTCTAGATACTGGCTTTACTGAACGCTTCTGCTCTGGTTTGAGAGCTCTGGTCTTCTAGAAAAGGGGATATGACAAACATACTGGTTTACTGTAACGTCATGGCCAGCAAGGAAACTGCCAGGAAGTGCATAGCCTCAGAGCCCTGGGTGGAAAGAAAAATTTGTCCCCCCCCCCCCGCCCCTTTGCCAACTTGTAAGCACTTCCACTAGTTGTTTGGGAAGCAGATTAATATGAGTAACAGCCCATGCTGTGATGGTGGGTACAACCGATTTGTTTGTGGCAGAGGGAATAGGCAAGCCTATTGTCTGTGTACCAACAAGAAAACCATTTCTTTTTTGCTGTCTATGGTGACCAGGGGCTGACAGTGTTGAAGTGAGCGTCTGGAGTCTCTTTAATACAAAAGCATAACATTCCACAAGGGATTAACTGGTGAGTGGATGTGAGAGATGAAGGTGGAATAGTGCTGCAGCCTGCTGTGCTAGTCAATGTGAGTTATTGTGTGTGCAGAGGAGGAGGAGGAGGAGGAAGAGGAGGGGGAGGAGGAGGGGGAAGAGGAGGGAGAGGAGAGGGAGGAGGAGGAAGAGGAGGAAGAGGAGGAGGAGGCTCCTCTGTATGCTTCATGTCAAGGTAATTGCGTCTATACTTACTCAGAATGATGCCAAATCTAATGTTGAGATTCTGTTGGATGTGTTTGGAACACTGGTCAATGGAAAGGCCAAAGTCCTGTAAGGGATCTGCCAGAGAGGACATGGGGCGATTAGTCATGAGGACACTGCACACTCACCTGCAAGATCTACACTAATGGTTTTTCCAGGACTCACTAAGTGCCCAACACTTAAAATGCCTGTAACATTTCAGCAGCTCCTCTCAGTCTGTCTGTCCACAGTCACTGTCATCTTCACTCTGACAACAGGGCCTCGGCAACAGAGGACACATTTAGTACTTACATGTTTTACATCATTGCTTAAGTTCTTTTAGGACCTGGACTAATCTTGTTAACAGGAGGAGCTGTATATAGATACTCAGTTAAAATGCGCCTTTACAATTCTGATGTGTCTCATGGCACCCCATCCCATTCAACGGGCTTCCCCCACCTCCAATGTTATGCTCTTTGCAAGGCATTATACTAAACAGTCTGGGGCTAAAGATAGTGTGCTTCACAGGTAATTTTTGCCTATTCAAATAGCCACCTTATGAACCAGAATAAAGAGCAGAAAGAACCAACTGCCCCCAACCCTGAGCCACACCTCACAATGTGAGTCCACAAGGCAACAGTGCACACATGCACACACACATGCACGTGCGCATATGCACTCTCTCTCTCTCTCTCTCTCTCCAGCCCTCTGATTTGCTTGTATGCTTTCTTTCATTCAAATGTTTCTTGTTAATTCTTTCCTTTTGTGAAGGTTCCTGCATAGTCTTGAAAATAGTCTTTTGTTCTCTGAATTCATAGGTATAGCTACAGCTGAGGTACTCTTCAGACTGTGTAAATATGTTTAGTCATCCTTCAAATCCATGAGGAAACCATTCCAGGACCCCTCCCCCTATATATACCAAAAGCTATAATGCTTAAGTTCTTGGTACAAAATATCTTATTTTCATAGAACCTATGTAATGCTCCTATATATATGTATATATATTCATTTTTAAGTGTATTTGTGAATGCTTATGTGTATGTATGTGTATCACATGGGTACCTATGGAGGCCAGAAAAGGGAGCTGGGTCCTTCAAAACTGGAGTTTACAGACAGCTGTGAGCTGCCATGTGGGTGTTGGGAACCAAAAGTGGGTTCTGTGCAAACCCTTTTAACTGAAAAGTCATGTTTCCAGTCCCTTCTCCACACAGATATTTCAAATCATTTCTAGGAGGCTTACAATAGTTGTTAAGCGTGATGCAATTATGCGATACAAGACAAATGCGGGGTGAACCATTGCTATACTGCTTTGGTCAAGAAACACAGGAAGCAGTCTGCACATGCTTCTTGTACTCATATTCAAATACTTTAGATCTGTTTTTGGTTGAATCTGAGGATGTGGCACCTGTGGATATAGAAACTCAACTGTATCGCTTCGTAATTTGCTTTGCACCTTAACCTCCTAGCACCTAATGTAAACTTAGACTTGAGGCAAGAAGTATTTCTGGGTCATTTATTTTTCACTTCCTGTTCCATTCAACTTCAATTCTGCTTTCTCATTCTGTTTGATTTTATATCAAGAATTTGAGCATGCATGGCTTTTATATATATCTGTGTGTGTGGGGTCCTGAAATAGATTTCTCACGAATATTGAAGGATTACCAGATATATTTACAGTTTGAACACAACTGGGCCTATGGGAGGAAAGTCATCTTTTTTGTTTGTTTCTGTTTTTGCTTTTTGAGATAGGGTTTCTCGGTGTAGCCTTTGCTGGCTTGGATTCCCTTTGTAGACCAGGCTGGCCTTGAACTCACAGAGACCTGCTTCCCAGGTGCTGGGAATACAGCCATGTGCTGCCATGCCCGGCTGAGGAAAGCCACCTTGAGCTGAGCCCTCGTTTTCAGAATGCCCATTACTCAGCCCATCCAACAGCTAGGCACCCTACAAATGCACATGATGAACATGAGTTAAGGTATCCACATCTCGGCTCTGACTCTGGCCTTTGGGCTTTGCTTTGCGAGGCTGCCTATCTGCTGTCATTCCTCTGGTGTATGCAGACAGGGGGCCAGTGTGAAATGGAAGTGGAGCCAGGGGCTGGGCTTGCTCTCCATCTGGGGCTGGCCTTGCTTTCCATCACTTTTCAGTGGTGCTTGGTTCCCATACATGCTTTTCTTGCACCTTCTTGGACCCAGCCAGGCTTGGCTGTGTGGGTACCCAGACTTCTGCCAAATAGCATCTCAGAAGTGGTTACCCTTCTCCTGCCTCAGACCACAAGGTCTGTCATTCAAGCATCCAGGTTTTCATCTTGCCAGCTTTTACCCTTAGCTGCTCCAGCCCTCAAGGAGGCAACTCTTATTCACTGCCATTTTACTCTTTTTATCTGTATTATTTCTCAATGTGGTTAATTAACATATTCCCTATATTAAATTATTTATATTGAAGTCAATTGCTTGGTTATTTCTTCCTCTGTTAGGAACATTTTTCAACCTGTGGATTGTGACTACCAGAAAACACATATTTCCGACAGTCTTAGAAACTGAGGTACCACTCAGTGGCAAAGTTACAGTTATGAAGTAGAAATGAAAATAATTTTATGCTCCTAAGACCATTGGGAATATGTGTTCTCCAATGGTCACATCCCACAGGTTGAGACCCGCTGCTCTATAGGATCCAGATCAGTAGAATAGGGAACAATTTGAGAAGCAGGTGTACCTTTCCTCCTTTCACAGGTGTGATATTAACCTACCTACATCCCAGCATGGAAAGTGTCTGAGTCAAGATGTAAACTCAGCGTTTACATACACACGCACAAACAAAGCGACATCATCTTAGTAAGTACTGCACATTGAAACCAATAAGTAAATCCCAAAATATGCGTGCTAACTTCATTTTTAAGATTGCCTGGAACATTTTCTGTGCAGGTGTATGGCCCTGCATGCTTCAGTGTCATACCTGCTTTCCTCTATGCGCTTCTAGGCAATGATGCAGACAGTGTTATTACCATCCAAATACTGACCTGGGTGATGCACCATTGCTTCTGATGCCTGTGACGGAGGTGACATCTCCAGCCTGGCAAATCTAATGAAAGTGTCCCTCTGATTGCTTTGCTCCATTATTTTCTTAGGGAAAATGTCCCTCTTTTCTGCTGCTCATTTGGCTCCTTCCTAAACACTTCCATGTTGTCTCAGGACTTCTTTCAGATTGCTAAACAGTGGCGGGATGAAGGAGGCAATTAGTCCTGCCACACAATTTCTTCTATTTGAAGAAAATAGAGGGCACCTAACAATAGATGTTTAGGAAAGTGCACCTTCAAAATTGTGCATTAATTTAAATTGCTGTCTGAGGCAAAATGAAAAAAGGTATGCATTGCTCAGATAGCAGTTACAGGATTCCAGGGTGTGTTTATCAATATTTTAAAGCTATACATAGGATAAACTAAAAGGAGGAGAAAGAAATAAAGCCTTTTCTTGTTATTAGAAAAATAATTTTAATAAGAAACAAAGTCACAAAGGAATCAGTAGGTTGTTTGTCCCCTCTCTCTAAGGAAATGTATATGGAAACAGAAAGATTATTTTAAAAGTACTTAGGGATTTTCTGAGCTTTTTCTGAGCTCCTCTGGCAATTTTCTCAAGTTTTTATGCAAGTGTGATGTCTTTGAATTTAACTATGCATTCTATAGGAAAACTATGCAGTCTCTAGGAAAAGGTGACATCACTTCCTTCAGAGTCCATCCATATTACTAATACCCTGTATCCTGTTATGTTTCCATTTGGGCCCTTAGCATGCTCTGTATTTTGTGTATTGTACAGCCTGCCATTCTCTCCTGGACATGAACTCCCAAGGACCAGAGGTGTCATGTCTTAATATTATACTAGCTCCTCAGTAACTGTTCGAATAAAAATACTAAAGGCTATTTAGAAGAATGTCATTGAGAACCTTAAAGCAGAAATAGCCCAAACTCATGACTATTGCCATTTACCTCATGCTGTGTATCATAGGATGTCAATCAACATCTATCTATCCATGTGATGGAAAGATCCCTGTGATAATCCATAATGTCACAGAACTGCTGAAGGTCACCCACCCCTGGGTACTAACTTACCCCTGGTAAAGAGGCTTTGGCTTAAGGAATTACTTTCTTGTAGGCAGAGACTTTTGCAGGGCAAACTAAGAGAGTGTGGACAGAGGATTGTAGCTAAAGCAAAAATAGTGAGGTGGAGTCCTGGGGGCAAAAAGACTTATGCAGAGAAAGATGTGGGTAGTATGGGGGAAAACAGGGGTGAAAGTTGGATTAACCCAAAGCAAGGAGACATGAAGAGCCATGTGCAAGCTACTCTACTATCTCAAAGCCCAACTTAAAAAAAAAAAGTGGAAGGGTAACATAACACATACTAAAAGGAAGAAGAGCGGGAAATACTGAGGGTTAAAGCATTAAGCAGAGATGAAGGGCTGGTGAGAGAGAGGAGGGATAGTGGATCAGTTAACCAAAAAAATAAGAATGTATGGAGAAACCATTAGTAAGATAATTTCAAAATACAACTCTACAATAAGTGTTCCTGCAGAACATTCTGCCTTGGTGGAAATTGCTCCTCCAGAAAAGTGTACATTTCTTTCTTTCTTTCTTTTTCTTTCTTTTTTTTTTTTTTTGGTGTTTTGAGACAGGGTTTCTCTGTGTAGCCTTGGCCATCCTGGACTCACTTTGTAGACCACGCTGGCCTCGAACTCACAGCGATCCACCTGCCTCTGCCTCCCGAGTGCTGGGATTAGATCACTCATTCCTAAGGAGGTTTTCCGTACATTTCAATATAAGGTAAGGAAAACCTCCTTAGGAATGAGTGATCGGGGAAACGCTAACGGCCTCCCAAACAGCACAGGCTGTTGCCAGAGCCCTTGTGATCCATCATAACTATGTGGTAGAACTCGATTGCTAGAGATATCACACATTCTAGCTGTTAAGACAGGGAAATTCTTCCCAAACAGACCAGGAAGCATCCTACTGGCTAGCTTTCCTAGTCTTGGAAGGTATTGGAAAGTCTAATAGGGAGAAAAGACATTAGTATCTGTAGACGGCAACACTGACCTGCCAGGTAAGTTGTGCTTATTGGTGTAATAGTGCCATGACTGTTATAGGGCAACTAACCACTTTCTGATTGGATTTGAAAGGTGCTCCACAGCATGTTTTGTCCTATATTCCTTGTCAAAAGCCTGTGGCTGGGGAGCTCAAAGGCCTTGATGTAGAGCTGGTTCTTAGTATTGTACAAAATGGTGATGCTGTCAGGCTGTCTTCTAAATAGTTATGCTTACTCCCACAGACCTGGGCTTCTCGCAAGCCAGAGAGCTTTGTTTTGCAGTGAACAGCAGTCAATAAAGAGGTGTATAGCCAGCCAACGTGCTGAGAATTAAAGATGGAGTGCACATCTCTAAATGGGACATCTGTATTAATCCCACCACCATTAGGCTCAGGGAGCATCAAGGGAGAGGAAGCATAAAGAATGTAAAGATTTAGAGCGTCAAGAGAAGTGCTGTGAACTGCTGTCTTCGAGACATGACATGGTGATAGCATTTACGAGCTTACAGCAGCTGTAGCTCCCAGCACAGGATCTACCCAGGATCAAGCTTGCTCAAATCCCAGCATCGATGAGGTAGATGATCATCAGGCTCCGTCCTACACTTAGGAGTTACCAGGGCAAGCAGTTGTTATTCCTCAGTAGAGACTTTGCCTGTGGGTGATTCTGAGTTGTGGCAAGTTGACATCAAAACTAACAAGTTTTACAATCATGTATGTGTGTGTGTGTATATATATATAAGTGTGATATGCACTTACCTCTAGTTTTATTTGCTTGAACTTAAAACCTGTTGGAAATTGGCCACTTTTCTCCTTCAGTCAAAAGGCACCATGAGAAGAGAAATACCCCACCTACCTCACCCCCATCAAATTTTTCTCAAGCTGTGTCTAAAGCCAGCTTCAAGCTTCTGTACTTCTGGCTTTAAGAAGGTGACCTCTTTCTCTCTGTCCCTTCTTTCTCTTCTTCTCCCTTCATTTCTTTTTCCTACTGTCCTCCTTGTCCTCCTTAGATCTCCCTCTCCGTACCTCTTTCTCCACCCCACCCTTGACTCTCTCCAGTGCTTTTATCTGACTGCACTCTGAGGGCCCGAACACCAACTTTCCCCCCAATGGATTTAACTTTTATGTTCATTTTCATCTTACCTCAGTATCTGGTTTTGCTTCATGCATGCTCAGACTGACCCAGGAGAATGCTAACATGAAGGCTAAGGATGCTAATGGGCTTGTCTACTTTCCAATTAAAATTTTTTGAAAGGTTTATATCCCACACAGTAAAAGTTCTATTATCTCTCTCCTGTGGTCCATACCATCATACCTGGATCAAGCACATCCTCTCCAGGATGCCCTCAGGATTGCTAGTTTGCCCTTCCTTTGACATCCCACAGCCTGCTGTATATGCCTTCATCACACCTTTATCATCCTTAATCACCGTAGAAGTTAAGGCTCTATTGCTCTTTCTTGTGGCCCAGGAGAGATAGCTCTGGGAGTGGCTCAGTAAATACTCATACATTTATTTAAGTATTGCAGATTTTTTTTTTTGGTAAAAAAAATTTTTTTTTGTAGTTCAATTGTGCCATTCTCCAACATGAAGTTGGACACACCCACTCCCAGGACATAAGCTGTGTCAAGTTAGGAACCGTGTTTTATTTTATTTATGTTCAGCTAACTGGAGTCTGTGTTTGTGGACATGCCCAAGTTGGTTAGATATGTACATGGAAGGACAAGAAACCAGGTAATTTGACAAGAGCAGAAGGCTTTAAACAATGGAGCTTTTCCTTCCCAGCATTGACTTCGATAGGTACTGGTAATTACACGCGAGGTCTGGTTGGGAGGCCTATGATAGCAATCTGTGCTTCAAGAAACCTCGAGTGTATTAACTTTTCTCGACAACAATGGAAAGATTTCCTTTTGTCCTGGAGATAGAGTTTCTGGGGGTGCTTGAACAGCCAGTAGCTCAAGGTCAGATGCAGCAGACCTTCCACAGCATCTCTGAGCACTCTTTCCCCAGATAATAACAAACAGACCTTATTTAGACATTGTCCTGTAGGCTGGCTGCTTACCAATTCTGTGAGCCTGTGTTTCTGTTTATGATTGAAATCTAGTGTGTGTTGAAAGTTCCCTTTCTTGTGTGGTAGTTTTGACCGGGGTCTTAATGCTCTTCTATCGATTCATATGGTATCATCCGAGGGTCACTGCAGGTCCATCAGTGATTATGAGGGCATAAGTCTTGGGTGAGATATCGTTGCTAACATTCATCCACAGAAACTCAAAGCCAACTTCCATCTTTTCTGTTTTTGAAGCTACTGTCTTGTTTGCACTGCCCCCTTTCTCCTCCTTTCAATGCACTAAAAGATAAGAAGTAAGTCTAGTGTGGATGGATGTATTCTAGCTGTGTTTTCTTGATTTCTTCTTTTTTTCCACCTGTCAAATCTCATTATTAGAGACTAGCATAACAAGGTCCCAGTGGCCCTCTTTCAGACAATAGTAGTTCTATTCCCATTCAAGTCCCTTCTCCTAGGGTCTCATAGGGAATTTACTCATTCAAAGCTGTACATCCAGTGGAGTTGCTTGTGTCTTCAGATGTTGCACTAAATATAATAAAAACAGCACCAACACCATCAGAGAGTACTGCTACTGAGTTTAGGGCTTAGAAATTTCAATTCTGTTTGGTAATGATGGTCAGTGTGCTTTTGAGTGTAAAGGTACATTTGGGTTGCTGGTGGAAAGTTCTGGAACCTTCACTAGTTTCCTTTCAATTGTAAAATAAATGAAACTCATTAACAATAGCCTTCTAATGACAGAAAAGAAAAGGAATACATATGGCCTCAGAACTAACTCTCTCAGAATAACTACTTTGCCTTCTCCCAACAGGGGAGGAAATGGTTTGTAAAATAATTCAGTGGTCCCTCTCCTGCAGTTTTGTTTTCAGTGGTTGCCATTACTTTGATAATTATTGTCCAAAATTATTGAATGCACCTCCCTTTGGGAGGTGAACTGGTTCCTTGTCTGGCATATCTACACTGTGTACACAACCCACCACTTAGCAGCTATCTTAGTTATAAGAACTCCTGTCTCAGGATTGTAGTATGTTTAAGCAATCCTTATTTGATTTAATAATGACTTCAAAGTCCAAGAGCAATAATGCTAAAAATTCAGGCATGCTAAAGAGAAGCTTTAAGGTAGACCATTCTTAGTACAGAAAACAAATCACATGCAGAGGTGACTGAGAGCTATGTAAGCATGAAATACATATTCGCAGAGTTCAGCATTCTCCATTGTTTTAGGTTCTAGAACATACTCACTGCAGGTAGGAAACTAAAAAGGAGTACATTGGGCATGATGCTTGTTCAGAATGCCTCCCTCAAAGATGGCCTCCGTGTGAGGAGCATCACTGTGAATGTGTCTGAGTCCCATTCAGCCACTGTGACTTAATGTGTCTAGTACTGATAAATCTATCATCAACTCACATACCGATTACAGTTTTGTGGTTTTAATTTCTTTGGAATAAACACCCATGGGGGGGGTGTTCTGGCTCATCTTGCAAGAATGTGTTCAGTTCCCTTAGAAACTGCCCAGCCTCTTTCCACAGTGGCAGTGTGTCTGAAGCTGTCCTTCCATGAGGGATCCAGCAGGCAGTGTCCACTGGGAAGAAACTCTTGCTAGAGAAGTAGGCTGCCTAGGGAGAAATTACAAGAGACTTGTGGACTTGCATGTCCACTGAGCTCTTGAGTAGCCAGGTGTAAGACTGCCTCTGGGAAGCCACTGGTGTCACAGGAATGGAGCTGTTTACACTGCAGGGTGTAGAACAAGGATGCCCGTGACAGCTGGCATCTGTGCTTGCCACCTCCTTTCTTCCTGAGCCTTTATTCAGGGCCCTGACACAATTCTGGCCACACTCCGAGGTCTAAAGCCTGAGTGTTAATTGTTAAGATGTGTTTCCCAAATGCTTTCGGTCATGGGACCAGCCTGATGTGTTTTCTGTTCCTTCTGTATGTCCGGTAATGAATTGCCCACTGCTGTCTCCAATCCCCCAGCCAACTCATATGAGGAAAAAGATCAATTTACACCTCCCCCCAGGAAGCAGCCCTGCTGATGGAGATGACTCATAGTGAGAGGCTGTGTTCACTCATCTCAGAGGACCAGTGAGGACAATGCTTGTGAACATGGCTGCCTCTGATGTAAGAGAAGATTGTCTCTACCAAGAAGCTCTGGATTTAAGGAAGATCATAGCAGCATATATCCAAAGCATATAAGAGCCCATTATCTCCCAAGTGTGGACTCCCAGGCTTCCTGCAGCTTTCCAGAGGAATTAAAGATGTCCACTGGGAATGCCTCTCAGGATATTGTGAACTGAAACTGGGGTAAATGACTCTTCCTGCATCTCTTACCTCAGTGAGAACAAGTCAGACTGAATCCACCAGATGCCGGGCTCAGCCAGGGCTCTCTTCCTTCCAGGAAGAATAGATGCCTCCTTGGAAAACTATCTTTGCTGATTGCATTTTACCACTGGTGGAGCAAAGTGCATGGAGAACAGGGTCCAGGGGGTGGGAGAGATACAGGATTACAAGCTCCTGCAAGTTCAGGCTGGAGGAGGAAAAGAACTGTTGCTGGAGGCTGTGCTTCTGTGCCAGCAAAACTAATTCTTCCTCTAGTAGAAGGCTCGTTTTTCTGTCTCCAATCAACAAGCCCTATCATTATTTGCTCTCTTCCTCTTTAGAGGATTAAAAAAAAAGGTTCTGTTATATATATATATATATATATATATATATATATATATATATATATATATATATATATACACAAACTGTGGCAGTATATAAAGCTACCATAGAAAAGAAGCCAGTAAACCAAGCCTCAGATTAACCAAGGAGAATCATGATGAGCAGTTGAGTGACTGCAGTCTCCAGACTAAGCCTTCTTTGGACTCCCTACCGAGTTAATCACACAGTAGGGGTTGAACTTGGCTCCGCTCCTAAGCTGCAAGAAGCTGGGCAGCATTCGGCTGTCTCCTTAACATCATCTCTGTAACCATTTGGATGTTCTTCAGCGTCTCTTGCCATCTGTTCATGTGTTCTCAAGGCATAATTTAGAAACTGTTGGTGTGCGTAGAAACATCGCCAGACAAGTCTTGGTGCCACTATAGCTAAATACCTTTGTCCCAGCTTCTGCTGCGGAGAAGTGGAGAAAGAAAAATACCTGGGCCAGGAAGCATTTTCTGATGGAACAGACGTAAACAGGCATGCTCACACAGAACACGGGAAACAGAGACAGGACATAGGAGAGCAAGTGTGAAGAAAGCCTGGGCTACACGCAAAGTTTCAGGTAGACTTGGGCTGTATAATATTCTGTCTCAAAATAAAACAACAATAACAAAAGTGAAGCAAAGAACTGATGTTCAGCAGTTTATAAGGACAGCAGCTTGAGCAGTCTACATATGCACCTGTAGTCCGCACGCGTAACAACACTCTACAGCTGAGTGGCTCACACTAGCTGCCCCCTGAAAGAATGCAGTGAGTTAGTCTCCAGAGAAACTGTGAACTCATCTCTCAGGCACTGCAGTAACTTGTTGACTAGGCTTTTCCATGTGGATGGTCATATTAGATGCACATTATGGAATTTTTATCTATTATGTTTACCTCTCAAATCCTTAAGTATATTTTATCTCACTCCTCTCATAGGACCCTTCAGTGGGATCTTGGATGGATGTTGGTGGACATTTTTGCTCTGGTTTTTTTTTTTTTTTACTTTAAACAAAACACTTTTTGTGTTCTGCCATTAAATATCATGCCCGCTACAGAATTGCAGCTTAGATAGATTTCTCTAGAAGATAGATAGCTCGTTTTTAAAAGGCAATCTGGCATTCTTCGGTATTTTTAAAATCTGATTAATTTGGTCAATTTTTATTTATCATTACCCCCTATTCCCTCAGAGCTAACTTTGAGGATCGCTGCCAGGAAGGGCTCTAGATTTTGTTTGGCAAAAAGGTCTTTACTTCTCTCTCATTACTGATGGGCATTGAACTATATATAAAATTCTAGACTGGTGGTTTTTTCCTGTCTTCTCTGGGGTGATGATAATCCTATTTATAAGCCTGTTCTCAGCCAAATTGTAATTGATTTCTAGGTAACTTGTTTCCCTTTGGCAGGCTATGGAATTCCTCTTGTGAATCTATGAGGGGATTGCCGTGTGTGCTGAACCTGAAAATGCATACCTCTCAGAGTTCTAGAAAAGGAGCCAGATAGATAGCACCAGATAGATTTCCAAAGTGGTTGTACTAGTTTGCATTCCCACCAGCAATGAAGGAGTGTTCCTCTCTCTCCACATCCTCACCAGCATGTGGTATAACTTGAATTTTTGATCTTAGCCACTCTAATGGGTGTAAGATGGAATCTGAGAGTCGTTTTTGATTTGCATTTCTCTGATGACTAAAGATGTTGAGCATTTCTTCAGGTGTTTCTCAGCCATTCGATATTCCTCTGTTGAGAATTCTCTGTTTAGTTCTGAGCCCCATTTCTCAATTGGGTTATTTGGTTTGGTGGTGTTTGATTTCTTGAGTTCTTTATATATTTTGGATATTAGATCTTTGTCAGATGTAGGGTTGGTGAAGATCTTTTCCCACCAAGATAAGACTTTCCCACCAAGATGAGACTTGATAGCCTATGACCATATAGTGGAGGAGGAGGTCCCCCTTAGTCATAGACCTAGGGGAGGGGAATAGGGTGAAAGTGCAGGGAGGGAGGAATGGGAGGATACAAGTGATGGGATAACAATTGAGTTATAAACTGAATAAATTAATAAAATAAAAAAATTCCTTTTCCTTAGTTTCTTCCATAGTAGTTTATATTTTCTATCACTTATTCTACCATGGTGTATATTGAGTAATACACCTCTCACCTAGTCCAATAACATCTTTCCAGTAATTTTTTATTAATTTATTCAGATCACATCTCAATTGTTATCCTCTTTCTTGTCTCCTCTCATTCCTCCCTCCCTCCCCTTTTCACTCTATTCCCCTCCCCTAGTTTCCAGAAATTTTTAAAGCTTCATTTAAACTTAGCTATTATTATTTATTTCAACAATTAAATATTCTGTATTAAGTGGCTTTATTTTGCCAAATATCCTTGATATTTATTGGTATTGCATTTTTCTTTCATATTTTTAAATTCCCACATCTAATTCTTTAAACAGTTAAATTTTATTTATATTATATGTCTGTATTTCCAAATTATAATATCTCTCAGAATATGTCTCCTGCATTTGAGTTCTCTGCCAACTCTGATTTACTTCCTTCTGTTTTTAGATTTTGGACTCTGAGCTCATGGAATCTTCAGCATGCCAGTGAAACATAAACTAAGGGTGTTTGTTTCTCTGCCAATACACTCCAGATGTTCCCAATCAAAAGCCACTTTAATTTCTGGGACTACGATTTCCTGAATCAGAAAGACGGTGCATATACATTTGGGCTTGAGCCTGTGCGTTATCATATCTGGAGCTGCTCAACTCTCGCAGACGTTTTCCTCAGTGACCTGGCAGGCTTAGACAGATCTCCTTGTCTAGTAGCACTTTGCTTTTGCTCATTTAAACATAGATTTGTGGCTACTGCACGTAGAAGGCTGTGTCTTCACGGTGGGTCAACTTTCTGTCTTACGTGGCACTGTTGAAAACTACCACACAGTCAGTAACACCTCCTTGCTAGTCATGGAAGGTAAACTGCTCTCTGAGGGTACTCAAAGCTCCACTATCCTCTCTTTGCTTTTGGGGGAGCATGTTTTGTTTGGGCTTTGTATTTGCTCTTGCTCGTGGAACACCCCCTCCCCTGGCCCTTTCAATACAAGCAAGCCCAGCTACACATTGAAAATGTTTTGTGCCCCACGGCACCCATTATATCCAGGTATCACTCAGCAAGACAGGTTTCTATGACAGCTTTCAGGAAGTTGCCCATTCCATGCAGCTTCCACATATAGATGATCTTTTTTGTTGTTGTTGAAAGATGTCAATCTCTTTTAACAGTGTCTTGTTCACCAAAATATTTGTGTGTATTCAGTAATTCAGTGTGCAGGTCAAATGTTCAAGGGCATTGCAGCAGAGTGCTGTAGCTGACCTTCAAGGCGGTGGTCCTGGAGAGTAAGGACTCTAGGAGTTGGTTAGAAACTTAGTCCCTCATTATGGGGATTGGTTAGTACCTTATGAAAGATGCCCAAGGAAACTTGCACGCCCCTTCCGCCATGATGACAGAAATCTAAGAAGTTGAGACCAAACTCTCATCACATGTTAAATTTACCATTACCTTGGATGCTTAGCCATTTAACCAATATAACTGAATAAAATAAATATATGCCTATTAGTACAATAGTGGCACGACTATGATGCGGGCAACCAATTGATTTCTGATCAGATTTGATGTCCACTCCATAGAAAAAAAGTCCATGACCCATTTAATAAATAAATTAGAAGTGAACATTAAAATTCTATTGCACATAAGCTACCCAATTTGACATTGCTTTAGTAGCTTGAATGAATTAAAGCACATAGCATTTAATGCCACCAAAGTTTTTTTTTTTCCTGCAGGCTCTTGGGACTTTCTGCGTATACACCTCTTGCTGTAGGAGTAAGGCTGTCTCATTACCACAGTTAAGCGGAAGTGCTGAGAACTAATGCCTCTGGGAACAGCTCAGGACCCCAGCTCTTCCAGTTTGGGGGTGACATTTTGAGGTGTCATCCACAGGGTCTTCCTGAGGTCCTCCATAGGACTGAGATTAATTTCTCATGGTAGTCACTTGGATTGGTTTTCTTTTCTTTCATGCCTCACTCCTTCATTCTCATCTTGGGGCTTCCTAGGATGAGGACCATTTCTTCAGCAAGTTTACACTCAGTGCCTTATGTTAGCAGTCATTTCCAGAGAAACCTTTAACGTCAGCAATATTCAAGCCAATCCTTCTAGCTTATATTGAGTACAGGCTGTGCTTTCTGTTCTAAAATAAGTCAGATGTGGTTTCATATCTAGCATAATTTATGGTTGCTTTCTTTTTTTTCATTCTTTAAAAGAAGTATATGTATATATTTCAACTTTCCAGTCAAGATGTGCCTATTGGTGCAATAGTGATATAATTATGGAGTGAACCAACTGATTTCTGCTTGACTCAGAGACCCACTCCACAGGTGCGAATTCCTGCCTGGTACTGGGGACCTACCTAAAAGCCTATGGTTTGTCTGGTCTTAGGCATCATGGGTGAACCTATCACCTCTGTTTTGAAAAATGGAAATGCTGTCTTATGAGAATGCTAAGGTTCTGACATTTATGAGCTCACAGCTGGAGTTGTCTCCATAAGGTCTTCACAATACCCAGCACAATAACAGCCATAGTTGGGGGATGAGCTCATGGGCACAGTTCCACCCAAGGGGGCAGTTAGCAGTTGTCTTCAGAAATGCTAGATACTGGTGAGTTAATCATGCTTTACCTTTGCAGCTGTGCCCATGAGAGTGGCTTGGTTAAACCTGGTGGGTTAGGAAGCAAAACCAAAAAGATATGACAATGGCATGGGGACTTAGTGGGAGGGGAGAGAGTTGGTGGGAATTGACAGATGTAAGAAAGGGTAGTGCGTCCCCTGAATGGGGAGGCCTGGTGGCACTCAGAGGAAGGATATCAGGCTACTAAGAAGAGACTTGATACCCTATGAGCATATACAGGGGGAGGAAGTCTCCCTCAGTCACAGTCATAGTGGAGGGGACTAAGGGGAAAATGGGAGGGAGGGAGGAATGGGAGGATACAAGGGATGGGATAACCATTGAGATGTAATATGAGTATATATATAAAGAAAGGGTGGTGGAGCGTGAGCAAAATGCATTATATACATGTATGAAATTATCAAATAAATTAATTTTAAAAATAAAAGAGAAAGGGGCACCGGTCCACGCTGTGGGTGTAAAAGATGAGGTCCTCAATGCAATCTGAGGAGGATCCTTGCCTGCCAGCTGTGCTCTGTTAAACCCCTGAATCAATTAAATGAAGAGTGACTGAACATTTTCTCCTCAGGTATGTTCCAAAAACAACAACAGTTATCTATCCATGAACACTCTTTAGTCAAAATTTAATCTACACATGAAGTGGAAAAGCCATTGCTTCCTCTGGAAAATGACCTCACTGCTCACTCTACTCTGCTTGGTTTTCAAACAAGCTCAGCATGGCTCTGGCTGAAACTTAGTTTCCCTCTTAGAACACCTTCCTCGCAGTGATTCAGACCCAAGGGTGATGCTCCAGTGGAGGCAGAGGCAATAGCGGGGGCAGCATTTGGGTATTTGGCCTATGGCTGAATTTGGCTGTCTATCGCTAGCTTTTCCACAAATGGAGAAAAGAACAGAAGCAACAGGCTCTGGTGTCACACTTTCAGGCTCAAGGGTCCAAGCCACTGTAATAACTTTCACAGATCTCCTCTGACACCGCGTGTGTTTACTTTAAGTTGTTAGGTCTCCAGAGGAGGCTCTTGTTGCAGAAGATGCAGCCCTTACCCTGCACAAGTACTTTTTCTTCTGATCATCAATGAAAGATACAGTAGCGGCTCTCCAACTGCAATTTTATGTTTTGTAATTTGTTACCATCATGAACCAATACTGTTAAAATGGAAAATTCCACAAATGAACTATTTCTCCACTGTAAATGGTAACCTATCCTGAGCAACACGATGAACTCCGATGTCATCCCACCCAGCCCACCTGTGTCCTGCACGTCCACCCTGTAGAGGGGACTTGCACACCAGCCACCTTAGTTATCAGGTTGGTTGTCTTAGAATTAGGTTCCTTTGCATTCAAATGACTGTCATCCTACTTTGTAATGGCCCTAAAGTGCAAGAGTAGTGCTACTGGCAATTTAATTAGGGCTTGTTGTCAAAATTATTTCATTATTAGTTGCTAGTTGTCACTATTACTAGGCCTATTTATAATTTCAACTTTGTCATAGGGATGTGTGTAGAAAAAGCCATGTATACAAAAGGTTACCACTCTATGACTTTGAATGCTTAGGGTATTAGAAAGTGCCCTTCACATATAAAGGGAGAAATAATACATGCCATTCCCAAGTAAGGTCCACAATTATAATATGGTACTTTTATAAAAATTGTTGTTCCTCTTAATTAGAGTTGAGTCCCATGGACAATTTTCAGGTGTAAAGCTTCTTATTTTATAGGGACTTGGGCAGCAAAGGACCTGGACACATGGTTTTACGAGATGGGCTGCCCAAAAAGATGAAATTTTACTCTTTGGAGACCTTGGTCTGGTTTTTGTTTATGTGGTAGCTCTGATCTGAAACTGGGTGAGTTCTCTGGGTGGTTTTATGCTTGAAGAGGAAGTTGAGTCTACCCAGGAGGGTCCTGTTGTGTTCTTCCACTGATTGGCTTGGTGACCACAGTTAGGACATACTTCCTCTCTGGCTCACAGGTTCCCCTTTTAAACAAGGGGAGTTACATCGAAACCCTATGGCTCTACAGGGCCTGGCCTTAGTCCAGTATGTGAAAGAGCCCCTGGTTTGCCTATCAGAGGCCTGGAAGGGGGCTAACCCTGTCTGAAAAAATGCCCAGACCTAGGAGGGAAATTAGTCAGCAAATGGAAACTTTCCTACACCCCAGTGTTTCACCAGGAGCCACAGACAGATTGCCAAAACCAACAGTTCTGCCTCTGGAGACATTGAGCTGATCTACAAGAGCTGCTTAGGCCCCTTGTTCCATGCAGAGGCATGTTTCCTTCTTGTCTTATCCACCGCAATTATGATGAAATAGACCAATGTCCTCCATGTCTGCATTTAAGGTGGCCTAGCATGACCTGAAATGTCTGTTAAAGATGGAGAATACCAGTTAGAAAGGACTCGGCAGTGTCTTCTCCTTTGCTGACTTTGGCCAGTGGGGTTAATGGTACCAAGAAGTTGCTAGTGCTGGATGAAATGCGTCACTGCTGTTCTGATGTCTCTGAGATCTCATGTCTCATGGTTCCGTCTCGAGGAATTACTTAGCAGTCGTGTCTGAGTGACAACAAAGATGGGAAGGAAACTAGGTCACCTCCTAAGCACTTTGTGTGCACGAAGCCTCATTCTCAGTTATTTGGAATTCAGAATGTTTTTATCCATATGGACAGACCAGGGAGAGCTACGAAGTTTTCTCTATCTTTGTACATGAGTAGGAGTGAGGACAAAGAGTTGTGAATGAGCCAGACTGCCTTGGAAAAAAATATAAAAGGATGGATCAGTTCAACTGGTCTCATCCAAACTCTAGTAGATAGGCTAAGGGTAGAGCTTGCGGCAGAGTGCTTGTCTGGCACACACAAGACTCTGGGTTCCTTCCCCAGTATGCACTTTCCTCAAAGTCAACAGAATGTTGGGCTGGCACCATCAATCACAGACTATGCAGGCAGAAAGACAACTGAATGCTAATCATGAGTCAGCTCAGTTTTTATAAAGACGAGCCTTAATCATGCAGGCAAACTCTGTCTCCTCTCCTCTAAGTGACCAATTGACTTTTTTTTTTTTTTTGAGGCTTCCACAATAGACATAAGCTTCTAAGCATAGGACAATGGCAGGGTGGCTGAATGGTAAAACAGTGACCCAGCAGACCTCAGTGTACTTTTAAAAGAAAACGTGGCAAAGTGGAAGGAGCCTTGTGGGAAGAAGGGTCTTCAGAGGCTGTGGCAGGAAGCATCATTGCCAAGAGAACTCAACCCTATGACTGGCAACCAGGTCCAGAATCAATTGGTTGGTAAATCAAAGATGTGTATTCTTTGAGCTGAACCATGCTAGCTATACAAAGAAATACTTAAGTGCATACTTCTGCAGCTTTAAGAAAGCATAAGTCTTACAGATGGGAGTGATCATGTCAGTGCCATGACTACACCCACAATACCAGTTGCTCAGGAAGCTGAGGCAGGAGGATCAAGAGACTGAGCTTACCCTAGGCAGCAATAGTGAGACTGCACCTCAAACTTGAGAAAGAAAAGGAAGAGGAGCGAATGACTAAGTGTCAGCACAAAGACGAAAGGATTAGGCCCATAGAGCCAAGGTTTTGAAACAAGTTCAAGAAAAGTTGGAGCAAAACTATTCTGTGATGGTTCACACTTTTTCTGCCATTCGATGTTTTAAAGCGATCAGGAAAAGCGAGTTGTGGTCTGCTAAACACGTAAGGGGATTCTGTTGATAATTCTGTGGATAAGGTGTACACTGGCAAAAAACTGGTTAAATGAACGAATTTTGTGTAAGCAGCGCTCACATGTTTAAAGGGGCATTTAAAAACAGTAAAAGAAGGACTGAATTGTCATTGACATACAGAGAAACCCTTTGGGTAAGAAAGGCCTCAGCTATTGGGACTGGGGGCAGCACTTGTGGCAGCCATACAAGGAGGTTCTGGGCACTCTATCCTCTGCCTGAGAGCAGAAGGGACTCCTGCTACATCCTAATCTGCACATTGTCCTCTGTGCATTGTCTGCTCGTCAGCCTCATACACACGTGCAGGCTCTCGCTTCCTGGTTGACGGCAGCATACTTCCGGCGACGGCAGCATACTTCCGGCACCTGCTTAGTATTTCCAGTTCCCTAGCACAGAGCTCCTTAGTCACAGATGTAGAATCCGGTCTTAGGAGGTATATAGGAAAAGGCGTAACACAAACCTGGAGCGCATGGGATTACTGAGGAGGGTCACCCTTCTCTTCCCATAGAGAGCCCTGCCCTGCTGCTTGGGTCTTGGAAGGAGGCACCTGCTGCTCTGTATGTCCCAGATGCTGCTGTCAAAAGTCTACAGAACCTCTGCGAGCTGCGTGTCCCTTCGCCACTATACAGATGGAGCTCGCAGTGGCTTTTCGTTGACGGCCACCTTCTCAGACTCTGGCGTCCCATGTCCTGCTCACATCCCACCACCTAGGCCTGCATGGAGGCCATGTTCAGGACCCCGTGCTGCTTGTGGTGTGGCAGATGTGCTGGCTGTGAAAACCAGCTGGTGAGCTGCCAGACAGCCTTTCTCGAGACTCTCCTCTCAAAACACCGACAGAGTCAGGAGCCCATGGGGATGTCACATGGCTGGAAAGGGCAGTGGATAACCTTTCAGAACACCTATTTCCTGTCTAATTACAGAGGCCTCTTTAGAACCACAAACTTGGCTTACTTCCCTCTGTTCAGAGCTACTTAGTGTCTCCTTTTTAATGTGCTCAGGAGCATTCACAGCACCCCGCAGGTTTGGCTTCTAAGTGTTTTCCATTAAATAAAAGCACTAGAGAGTCCCGGTGATGGGTTCTTAGGAACCTCTCTTTAAGGATTGCTTCCCTTCCAGCACGTGTTCTTACTAGCTTAAAGGGCAAAAACAAAAAACAAAAAACTGCATCTTTTGTATTTTTTAAGTCAACTTCCTCTTTTAAAATTTGACCAAAAAGCCAGCCCTGTTTCTGGTAGTGCGCTCTTCAGTCTCTCTCTCTCTCTCTCTCTCTCTCTCTCTCTCTCTCTCTCTCTCTCTCTCTCTCTCTCTCCTTCCCTCCCTCCCCCTCCCTCCCTTCCTCCCTCCCTCTCCATCTATTAATATTTTCCTTAATTGCACAACAGCATAAGCTAAGAGAGATTGCTTTCTGTGCAGGACTAGAAAGCATGGCTAAATGGCTATGTGGCCTGTGATTTTTCTTTTTTCTATGTTGTTTCTTTGGTATTGGTTTTATGCTCCATTTACTTCAGAGCTGTCAGGTTCTGGAGAAAGAAATCTTTTCCCCACTTCATTCCTCACCTCCCAGGGCACCTTAAAACTTTTTGATGAACACTTTATCCATATGCCTTGATCATTGATCTATGGGGGTAGGTCATTCTTAGCTTGCCCTTTATTCTACAGGAGATCTTGCCAGCATTGTTTTGCATTCTTAAAGCCTGATTAATTGTCCTGTTTGAGCACCTTGATGGATTATGCAGGTGCATGTGTGTGACCAGATTTAGACTTTCATAATTAAGGGACATTTTGGAGGTCAGTTGAATTGCCCAGCCTGAAGCAAACGTCAACAGCTTGTAAATCCTATTTAGACAGATGTGAATGGGGCTGGTTGCATTCGAGGAAGGAGGGCAGTAAGTAAGTCTAAAGCTTGAGGACCAGATGCAGCACTAACCTGACCCTGGGAACTCTCAGGAACTGGCTGGGTCCTGTGGGATCACCCGCAGCATACTGCCCAAGATAGAGCATCCTTCTTTTCTTCACTAACTACTCCACAGGGGAACTGGTTGCTGTGTGTGGGAAATAGGCTTCCTTATGAAGTAAGCATGCCAATTGCACAGGAGGGCCCTGACTGGCAGTGCACCATTCTTACTGACAAAAGAATTCCCCATTGGCTCTCTTTTTTTTTTTAATTTGGGGGAGACACATCATTACAAATGTTAGTGTGTGTGTGTCCTCTTCTATAGCTACTGAATGTCCCTGATTAAAAAGAGCCAAATTGAGCCAATTCTGAATATGTAAAGAGATGCAGAGGGTGGGGATGGGGGTGGGGGAGAGGGAAAACTGTTATTTAATCAAAATACAATTCCATCTTCTTCTTCTTTCTCCCAGATGTTTATCTGTTTGAATGCCAGGAGAGGAGAAATTAGAAAACTTAAGTTTGTATTAAACTCAACATAGATCTTGTTTACTTACTATGTATGGGCCTCAGTTTCCACATATAGAAATGAAGCTCTCCATCCAACCTCTCTCTAGGATTTTTTGGTAAGGGTCACACAAGGCATTCAGAGTAACTATTGATTTTAAAATGGCTGCATCAGAAAAAGCCCACACCAACATGGATGAGACTCACAGAAGCTGGAACTCTAGATACTTAAGAGGGAGATTATAAGAACACACATAATTCTCTGAAAGAAAGCCTACAAATTTTATTAGCATGGTATTTTTAGGGTTCATTTGTTCCTATAGCCACTCTATTGCTAGAGTCACCCGGAAGATCCAGAACTTGAGGATCTGATCTAGTGACAATTTTGACAGATTCTTTCTTACCTTTGGCCATCTATGTGTATAAATATGTATCTAAGGCTGTGTGTGGCATGTGGTCAAGGTCACACTTCTCAACATTGCTGTAATGGCACATGAGTAGCCATCAACCATACATAAAAGAATGGATGCAGCTATGCGCTAATAAAGCTTATGGACACACATATTTGGATGTCATGCAGTCCTCATGTACTACAGTGTTTTAGTTTGGATTTAAATGTCTCTCAATGGCCTATGTGCCAAAGGTTTGTCCACTAATGTGGAGTTATTGGTAAGTGATAGAACATTTAAGAGATGGGGCCTAGTAGGAATTTGTATAGCAATTTCCTACACGTGGCTCATAAAGACTCAGGAAGAAGACAACTAAAAAAATCTCAGAAAGTTTCTGAAACTTATAAGATGTACAAGATTCCCTCCACCCCCTAGGACAGTAGAGATGACAAGGATTCCTGAGGAGAGACGCCTCTGACCTTCCAAGATGCCTACAAGTGATGCTGCCTACAGAGCCAGGCTTCCAGCTTTGTTGAGTCTCACTTGTGTGGGAGTGAGCTTTTGATGACGTAACTCCCTTTGAGTCATCTCTGTTCCTGTAAGAAACCCTTGGCCCACACTCCTGTAAGTAACCCCCAAACACTCACTGCCACTCAGAACCACCCCTGTGACCTCATGTCAGATATCTTGCATATCAGGTATTTACATTGTGATTCATAATAGCAGCAAAATTACAGTTATGAAGCAGCAACGTTATGGTTGGGGGGTCACCACAACATGAAAACCTGTATTAAAGGGTCTCAGCATTAGGAAGGTTGAGAAGCACTGTCCTATTGATTGTATTATATCATATATAAAATTATCAACACAAAGATACATTAAGTGTTTAGTATATGAGGAGAACTTTTCCCATTGTCCTTTTCACCCAATCCTTATATAGCCCTGTAAGGTAAAATGTTATCTCTCATAGTAGGCTGAAATGATCACCAAAATCACCCATGGCCTTTGGAACCCATGAATGTCACTGTATGTGGTCAGGGACTTTGCCACTGCAGTTGCAGCCCTTGCCTCTCACCCGACTCATCTGTTATGGGTGGCTTGACCTTACTTGCGTGTTTCTCTTGTCTCTGGTTGCTATGACAAGGTACCACAGACAGAGTGGCTTGCACGGCAAACTTGCATTTCTCAGAGTTCTCGAGGTTAAAATTTTGAGATCAGAGTGCCCAGTAGAGTTGGGTTCTTGGAGTGGTCTTCTGACACTAGTGGTCTCTTTTGTAAAAGAAAACCCCATTTCTGTGGGTTTGGCTTTCATGATCTAGTTGCCTTTTGAAAGCATTACCTCTAATACCACTATCTAATAAGCAGGGCCTAATATATAAACTTTTGTTATTATCGTGTGAGTGTGTGTATGTGAGCGAATGATATGTGGGCATGAGTGTGGGCATGCCCATGACATATGTGTGTATGTGGAATGCGAGGACAAGTATGTGGAATCTGTTTTTCCTTCCACGATAACATGGGTTCCAGGTATCAGTTGCAGGTTATCAGGCTTACAGACATCTCACTGGCTCTTAATGTGTGAGTTTGCTTTTGGTAGGACGTACAAACATTCCTTCTGTAACATGGTCTCCTACTTTCTCCCTCACCTTGTTTCTACCACTGCTATTGCTTTCTCTCCTTGTCTTAAGTGTTTTTATAATCTACATTGTATCTTTGTGTACTAGAGGCTGAATGTAAGTAAATGCACCAGTGGGCATTGGTGCCATATCCCTAGGTGTGTGCGTGCATGTGCGTACACACACACACACACACACACACACACACACACACACTCTTACAAATTAACACAGGCACATTCTTTACATGTTCTTGCACTTTGCTTTGACAACACTGGCTTCTTTGTCTCCACCTCCCCAATTCTCTTCCTTGAACAAATGAGAACTTCTGCTTTTCAGAACATTTTGCTCACTTTCTATTTTCTTTTCTTTTCTTTCTTTTTTTTTTTTTTTTTGTATTTTTGAGACCAGGCCTCTTATGGCCATGCTGACTTCAAAGTCACTAAGAAGTCAAGGATGACCTTGAACTTCCAGATTCTCCAGCCTCCATCTCCCAAGTGTAAGGATTTGAGGCATGAGCAACCGCACCTGGCTTCTGGTTGGTACCAAACACTCAGAAGCCACATCTGATGTTCCTTCTTCCTCTTGAAGGGTTTAAAAAAAAATAATGATTCAGAAAGTAATTGCTAGCTTAAGGTCTCCTTCTCTTGAGACAAAACTCACAAATGAAATTGGAAAAGAGACAAACAAAGCACAACCCTGGAACACCACAGCAACTCTTATCATGGGCACTTAGTGGGACCCCAGAACCCCCTGACGTGCACTGATACTGCCTTAACACCATGCTGGCCAGAGTGTCACTCCAGGCAGCCTGTGACTGAGGCTGCTGCTCTGCCAACCTGGCAGCAGAATGGGAGGCTGTGTGTGTCTGGAGGTGTGTACAGACATTTAGCCTTCAAAAGCTCAGGGCCAGTCAGGAGACAGAGTGGGCGTAACCCCTACAGGAGGGCCTAGGGTTCAGCTTGCCTTTCTGCTGACCCTAGAGTGTACCCATAATCCCCTCAGTCTAAAGACGGTTTTCGTGATGATCATGAACTGTTATGACGTCTGGATTAAAAATCCTATTTCCAATCACAAATAGGCTCCATTGCAATACTCACAGCTCTAGTAACTACCCAAGGGGTCTTTCCAAAGCAGGGTCTTCTCAAAGCTGAAGGCAGGCAGCGCCCCCTTGTCTAGGGCTCTGACGTCATCTCACCCATCATTTCTCAGCCTCCTGAACTTGGCCTGGTCATGTAACCCCTCTTGGCCTTTATCCATGCTATGCTCTCTGTTGACCTCTCCCTCTCTACCCTCCTCTATGGCACTGCCCAACAACAAAACTCTGCACACCAGGGTTCTTAAGAGCATGCCTTTTGGACTTAGAGAGGCCAGCGAGCAGTGTGTTTTAGTTCCACAAATATTTACTCAGCGTTTTGTCTTCTCCAGGTCCCTGGAGCATATTTCTACAGCATTAGCTGGATAGCCTTTACAAAGCCAGCTAGCTAGCATCTCTGGCCCCCATGTTCACACACCTATAAAGCAAGGATCACGCTAATGAAGCACAAAGCATGGTCCTTGACACACACAGGCAGACCCTTCTAGTAGGAGGTGTTGTTCAGATACTTTTAAACCATTCTCTAAGTTACATTTGGTGATCTAATCCTTGCTCTCTTCCAATCAGCATGTCCCCTGGTTACTGATACCTGCCCTTGAGACAGCCCTTCTGCTAAGCAATCATTCTTTGCTTTCAGTGGCTGATTCTGCCACTCTTCCCAAATGAGAACTTTATCTCCTCTGTTCCTTTATTCCAGGCACCCAGGGATTATCTCCGAGATTTAATTACTCCGAGGAGAAGTCCCACCTTTAGATGGATGCAGCAGTGAGGCAGCCCTTATGTCCTGCTCCTTCCCCAAGATACTCAATCTTTTTGCCTCTTCTCCAGGCAAGTAAAAGGACACAGGAGACTTGGCTGCAGTCTCAGGGGGATTCTTGGGCCCAGACTAGCCAATTCCATAGGCCTGGATGACCTGAAGAATCACATGCCAACTAGTCCACACGACTCAGATCTTGCTGTCATCCCACACCTTAAGTGAATGTGTCACCAGCAGTCTAGGTTTCCATTCTCCCCAAGAACAGGAAGCATGATGAAAGCACTCACACCATCTAACCAATCACTCGCTTTTCAAAAATGCACGTCAATGTTCCTCTTTAGAGGAATAAACAAACCTATCATATCACCCCAGAAACCAAACTGACAATGTGTGTCTGTCAGGTCAGGTCCTTGGGTGGCAGAAGTTAGGGTCAGCTATTTGCTCAAGAGTTGCTTTCATTATTCCCCGCTTATGGTGGGACCAACATGGGGGTTCAGTGTCTTCTTTCCACATTCTTTGGCTCAAGCCACACTAGCCCTGTCTCCCTACAGATGTCCAGACTTTATAACCCTGCCTTTCCGTGAGCCTGTTCTTCAACTTGCCATTGGAAAATGGATGCTAAGGCTCATTTCTCCTCACTGAGTCATAACAGCACAGAAAGAAAAAGGCGAGGAAAGGCACCAAATTTAGACTTTATCACTAACCTGCTCCTAAGTTCTGGCTGGTGGTGCCAACAGTAGAGCTCTCCCAGGTGAACACACACCACTTCCCAAGCAGTTACAATGGGGAACTAATGCAGGCATCAGGACACAGTCAAACCTCCGCAGTATTTGGCCCTAGGGAAACCCTGGCATTGGATGTTACTTCCAAAGTGCTTGGCGCTTTAGTGGGTGGCACAGCATAGCGTGACAAGAACTCTGGAGGAGGGGGGGGTGCTGAAGATTGAAGAGCTTTTGACCAAAGTGACTTTATGCTCACTCAGGTTGCAAAAGGGGCGCCCTGGAGAGCCAGCCCAGGTGCAGGATTTGGGAAGAAAAGCTTATTGGAAAAAAATCACTGATCAGTTGTTCTTGAGGGGGGAGGGGGGCTGAGCCCTTATACTTGGCTCCATATCCAGACTGTTACTCTTTCTCTCTCTCTCTCTCTCTCTCTCTCTCTCTCTCTCTCTCTCTCTCTCCCTCCCTCCTTCTCACCCTCTCTCCCTTTCCCTTTCCTCCTTATAGCTTCCAAGGGCTCTCCATGGCCCCCAACAACTCACTACAGCCAGAAAAAGCACCGGGCTTCCGATAACCTCATCCCTCACCCATACCAGTTTAGAGCACATGATACCCACACCTGTAGACTTTAATTTCCCCATACACACAAGTGAACATTGCACAAGATCTTACCACAACTCTGGTAGAAGACCTCCAAGCCCCCACCGCTGCAGGCCATGTGTGCGGGCCAACCTTTTTCTTTATCACGGCCACTGCTGCTGGGAGAAGACAAAATCCACAGAAGGAGGGCAGCTGTCACACTGTTCATGGTGAGAGGTTGTGTGTGACCAATGAGAAACAAGCTCAATAAAAAGGCCTCCAAGGTTCTTCCCCCCTCATGAAAGTGGAGGCATGTTCACTTTCACTTCCCAAATACAGGCTCTGGGGAGTCCACGGTGAGAGGCCAAAGGCCGAGAGGAGGGGGGAGGAACATTTGAATACTGTTCCAGAGGGTCTTCACACACTTGAAATAGTAGGTGTATGTGTGTGTGTGTGTGTGTGTGTGTGTGTGCGTGTGCGTGCGAGAGAGAGAGAGAGAGAGAGAGAGAGAGAGAGAGAGAGAGAGAGAGAGAGAGAGAGAGAGAGAATGCACAGGTCCGGCCTAGGTTGAAAGCCGACTTCCTGCATTAACAGGAAGAGATTCAGCATGACTCCTCAGAACAGCCTTCCTTAGATTTTCCATCCCCTAGAGAAGCCATAAACAGGAAAGACGAGCCTCGGGGGCCACCATGTGTTTTCTGTCAGCAAGCACATCACCACCGAAGGGTCCTGATGTAAGAATCAGAGCTGGCTAAAGCCTTTGGAATTTTGAGGGTGGTATACTAGAATCTGGGCCCTGGAATGAGGCTTCTGCCACACCTGTATTGGCTCTCCTTTGGCTTTGGCTCTGGAGTTGGGGTAGGAGTGAGCAGTACACTGTCCAGCAGAATAGGACCTCGCCATTGGAGCCTCACAGAGGAGCTCTGGAGCTGGGTGAGGTGATCGGTCTGAGCAGGCTATCTTCCATTTCTGAGGCAACAGCACCAGGAGGCTGGATCTCCCTTTTAATGTTTATTTTTAGTGTATATGTGCATTCTCTCTCTCTCTCTCTCTCTCTCTCTCTCTCTCTCTCTCTCTCTCTCTCTCTCTCTCTCTCTGTGTGTGTGTGTGTGTGTGCGCGCTCGTGCACAAGGAGGCCAGAAGACAATTTTTGGAAAGACAACTCTTTTCACTGTGGGTTTTGGGGATGGAACTCAGGTCACCAGGCTTGGGAGGCAAGTGCTTCCACCCACTGAGGCATTTCATTGGCCCATGGTCTTCCTCAAGGCTAGTTTAAAGTGAGGTCATTGACATCACTTCTCACAGCCAAGAGTCTCTCTTCTACGGGTTCCTGCTGTTCTGCTTCAGAAGGGAAACCTGTATTTTCTTTCTGGGTTTTTTTTTTTTTTTGAGACAGGGTTTTTCTGTGTAGCTTTGGCTGTCCTGGACTCGCTTTGTAGACCAGGCTGGCCTCGAACTCACAGTGATCTGCCTGCCTCTGCCTCCCTGAGTACTGAGATTACAGGCGTGTGCTAAATGCCCGGATGAGTAACCTTTCTTAATCTCATCCCACCCTCTCTCTACTCAGTTCATGAAACTCACAGCCAAGGCCAGTAGTGCTTGGAGCAACAGGGAACACTATTTCCCGAGGCAAAAAGAGATGGATTATATTTTGTTAAGAATGTATAGTATATGTTTAAAATATTTCTCAATAAAATATCATCTTCTTGCAGGACAGATGACATTTTCATATCACACATAACACATCCTTATAGGAAAAAGGAGTAAGTTACATCTTCAAGGAGATATATGTACATGTTTTGCCCACTGACAACCAGGATTTGATTCTGACTACTGGTCAATCCACAGTGATGCTGTCTTCACAACAGCAATCCACAGATGCTGTTATGGTTTGGATATTAACTGTCCCAGAATCCCACGTGCTAAGTCACCAGCCAGGGGCACTGTTGAGACCTTTAAGTCAGATCATTCAAGGATAGGCCCTTAAAAAGGATACCGGGACTCTTACCCTTTCCATCCCTCTTACTGTTTTGTTTCCAAGTCACCATGAGGTGGTCAGGTTTCCTCCACAGGCAGCCCTTCCGTAACATGGTTCACTGTAACTCGCAAAACAGTGGGGCCAAGGACCCATGCTTTGAAGCCTCTAAAGCCATGAGGCACAGTAAACTTCTCCTTCCTTCCTTTGTTTATCATAGGCACTCTGTCACAGAAGGCTGACACAAGTGTGGTGGTTTGAATCAGAATGGTCCCATAGGATCATATATATGAATGCTTAGTCACCAGGGCGTGGACCTGTTTGAAAAGATTAGAAGGGTTAGGAGGTGTGGCCTTGTTGGAGGAAGTGTGTCACTAGGGGAGGTGCGGCTTTGAGATTTCAAAAGCCCATCCCAGGCCTAGTGTCTCTCTCTCTCTCTCCCTCCCATTCTGCCTGTGGATCAAGATGTAGCTCTCAGATACTTTCAACAGCACCCTGCCTGCTTGCCACCACGCTCCCTGCCGTGATGATAATGGACTAAGCCCCTGAAACTCTAAACGAGCCCCCAATTACGTGCTTTTTTAAACATAAGAGTTGCCTTGTTCATGGCATCTTGTCACAGCAATAGAACAGTGACTAAGACACATTTTTAACTAGAAACTTATAATGACAACAAAAAATTATTTAAGAATGTCCTGTTCCTTACTATAGAATAAGATTCAAATCATCTTATGATAGCTATTTAAGATATGGTTATGTATATGTAAATGGTAACTGAACATTCTGCCAGGCTCTGGTATTGTCTTCCCCCCACTTAGCAAGTTGTGGCTAAAAAGGCTCTGTCTCTGCTCTTGGCTGTATTCCTCCTCTGCTTTCTGACAGTCCTCTTCCTCTGTCTCCCTCTATGCTCCTTTCATAGTGGACATATCGGGAGTGATGCCCTCCTTTTCCTGCAGGGTGGTAATCAGACTGCCTAAAGAGGGAGAGGAAATAGCAAAGAGTGGAAGGAGGAAGGGAGCAAGGTGAGCTGGGAGGGGCTGCTGAGTGGGCGGACACATCCTGTCTATGGGTAGGATGAGCCAAAGATATCTGAGAAGAGAGCCTGAGCACTGAAGAGGCTGGCATAGGAGGATTAGGACTCTGAGAGCAGTCTGTGCTACACAGTGAGATACTTTCTCCAAACAGTAATTTCCTCCTAACCAAACAATAACAAAACATGTTCTAATTTGTTTGGTGTGCAGAGTGAGGAGATCCCCTTCTCTCTCTCTCTCTCTCTCTCTCTCTCTCTCTCTCTCTCTCTCTGTGTGTGTGTTTAAAGGGAAGAGGTTTACCTTTGCATCAATTTACTGTGCAATAGGAGGCTAATGTCATGGAAACCAGCTTGTTCGGAAAATGATTCAGTTTCAGTGTGGATATTGTATTTCCTTGGGACAAGGAAGGCGGTTTGGATCAGTTTTATCTCTCTCTTACATGCTGCTCTAAGCCCTAATGCTGGATTCAACAGTAACAGTGTTTTCATCCCTATTTGTATTCAATAGTACCCTCATCCTCTAACTGCCATGGGATACTTATTGCTGTCCAGAACTGCACAGCCATTGTCAACAATTGACCTTACGGAGGCGGCCAGCCGTGGCAGCCTTGAACATCTTGTGTTTATCACATCCCTTGCTTGCATCATTTTCTTGTGCTAATTTAATCTCAAGCTGCCTTGTTCACTGTGGGCCTGAGAGAATCCATTGCTCATGATGCAAGGAGGAAGCCACATGAAGTAACTGACCTAGAAAGCAAATTCAAAGTGACTAAGAACTATAAAGGTAGAAAAAAAATCAGTGGCCACTGCTTGCCACTTCATCAGGTGCCATTGCACTATGGCTGTGAGCTTGAAGAGTAAAATTAGAGGGAGCCATTGAAAGACCAGTTTCACTGAAACAACAAGATTCACAGATATTTAAGAGAGCCTATATTAGATATGGAGAGTCGTCCAGAGATTGGGATGGAAGGCCTGATGCAGAAATGCATTTATCCTAAGACTATGGCAATCATGGGCAAAACAACAAGTTTGCTTTCAACGTTGCAATAAAAACCTGGACTCAAGTGTGGATCTGAATTTACTCCTGTGTCTGAGTGACTTCAGAGATTGGAGGAGCTTTGTTCAGTGAGCAGAGTCTGGAGGGCCAATGTCAAAGCATTTGGGAAGGAGTTTTGGCAATGGTAGGTTGTTTACTTGTAGAGGAAATTTTGCCTGGTGGACTGGCTCCTCAGTGCCAGTGTAATGCTGCCTGTGATGTTCACACAATGGCCCAGTGCTCCCTATAACGTGTTTCTCAGAGCACGTCCCATTGTTAAGTGTCCTCGACTGGATTTCAGGCTCAGTGTTTCTCTCTCTTTGGCCCTGGCTTCTTTGTCTTTTCCCATGTGACCTCCCTGTCTCTAGCTTTCTGTCACACTACTGTGGGAGGAGACAGGCCTTTTAGACTTCTAGATTGAATGTAAAGCATAAACTGCTCTTATGTGAAGGTCATGGAACACCTTATTTCCCAAGTAACACCATTTAATAGCGTGCTGTTACAGTGGGTGTTTTTCAGTTATCTGCACATCTTCTCTTGAAGAATTGATAACGTTCCCAAGGAAGGTATAGAATGCCTCCTTTAGACTCCTGATGTCATAGGTGTATACATCTGGCAGAAAGTTCAGAAACCAGCCATCTGCTTTCTGTATAGTGGAGGGACAAGCTCCTATTTGTCAACTTGCTTCATATTTGCTTGACAATGTATTTCACAAATGTTTGTCAAGTATCTCCACAATATCAAATAGAGCTCTAAGCACTAAGAAAACAGGAAAACAGAGCCTTTATTTTTATAGTTGCTTCTTGGTGGAAGGAAAAATACATTTATTTGTTCAGTACAAACTTACTTAATAGAGGAAAAGGGGGCAAGTATTTTTACTTACATGGATTGATTGAGAGAGAGAGAGAGAGAGAGAGAGAGAGAGAGAGAGAGAGAGAGTGTGTGTGTGTGTGTGTGTGTACGCATGCGCATGTATGCCTGCCGTCTTACACTCACTGTGGAGGTCAGAAGACAACTAATGGTTGTCAGGCTTACTTCTCAGGTTGCTGGCCTTAGTTCTAACCAGCTTTATGCTGCTGCGCCATCTCACTGGCCCTGTTTGTTTATTTATTTTAGGTTATGCCCTCACTCTGTATCCATCCTGGTCCATAGTTCGAAATAGATCTCAGGCTGGCCTTGATCTCATGATCAATTTTCTTTCCTTAGCCTCTCAAGTGCTGGGCTTACAGGCATGAGCTGCCATTCCCAGTTGAAAAAGCGAGTTGAAGAATGAAAAACAAGACTCTGACTGAACTTTCTGAGACATCTCATTGGCTGCTGCATATATACAATAAACTATAAAATTTCCCCAGACCAGTAGGTCATTAAGTTTCTTCCATTAACCATTTTCTCTAATGTACTAACCATAGCAGGCTTCTATGAAATGCCAGTCTCTCCTCATTTTGTTATTGCTGCTGCATTTGTTATCATTATTAATGCCTAATTATTCCAGGAGCATAATATGTAAAGTATTTTGTTTCTAAATGGATCTATAAATTCTATAACAAACTCTAAGCAGAAATGAATTTTGTTTGAGGAATGTATTTGCTATTCAAGGGAAGAGGCAGGCTCTATAGATCAGCTAGATCAATTTTCCAATGATTTAAAGGGCAACACATCGCAGCGACTGATTAAAGCAGGAGAAATTACTCAGATTCAGGGCGTGGAGGACTCATTTGCAAAGACTGATACTCGTACTCAACAGCAGGGGATAAATTAGCAACTTGTAGCTAAAACTCTGCCCCACAAATTGAGAATGCTTTCAAGATTGAAAGAATTTCATTAAGTTCAAGGAGGGACCCTGGAGGAAATGAAAGCAGAGTAAAGAATGAGGAGATGACTGTTATGTGGCAGGTGCCGCAGCTGGAACATGGGCTTTGTCTTCCATATATGTCTCCAGCCCTGGGTGGTTTCAGAACTTTCAGATATCACCATGGGATGTGGTTTTGCCACATTTAAGCCGACTCTCTGCTCAAATAAAATAACTTCTTATCCTAGGAGCAAGCATGACAAGTCTTTTTTTTTTTTTTAAATGAGTTGCTGGTCAGGGTTATCCAAGAGAAGCCCCCAATCATTCTAAGCTATTGGTATTGCCCTACAATGGTGGAAGGTAAGACCCTATTGCTGAAAACACTACACACTTGAGACACAGGGCCAAAGCTAAGAGCCTTGTCTCTGAGGACTAGCTTCCATGGCACCTTTTGGTACCATGAAAGCTTCTGAAGGAGAGAAGCAACAACAGACGTGGTGCCTATGAACCACAGCAATACACAGCATAGCGCTGTTACAATAAACTGTAGTGGCACAAATACCCAGCAGTAACCAACAGCTCTCTAATTGGACTCCCTGATGAACATGAGGGAAGTCCATCACTGAAGGAAGTCAGGGCAGGAACCCAAGTAAGAAATTTAGAGGCAGGAACTGAAGCAGAGGCCATGGAGGAACACGGCTTACTGGCTTGCTTTCCATACTCATGTTCAGGTATTTTTGACTCCCATGGCCACCTGCTTAGATATAACACGTCACACAGGGGACTGGGCACATCAATTATTAATCTCACATCAATTACTCATCAAGAAATGTTACACAGATTTGTCTAGAGGCCAATCTGATAAGGACATTTTTTCGATTAAGGGTCCCTCTTCCCAGATGAGTTTAGTTCATATCAAGTTGACAGAAAGTAACCAGCACAGAATGTTTCCTTGTTCATACTTTCTGCTGTTTTCTGTTTCTCCTCCTCATTATTGTATGACCACTGTCTAGTGAATAATAAACAGCCAACAAAATATCTTAGATTGAACAAATGGAATTCCAAGGTAGTGTGGACCAACAAATGTGTCTTTTTTGTCAAATCTGTAGGACTTCCATCTTTCACTGGCCATCACCAGAAAGACAAGGCACTTTTCATCAAAGAGCCTGTGACACCCCCTCAAAATTAACAAAATACAGCAGCATCTTTTCCTAAAAGTAGGTCAGTTTCTTTCTTTCTTTTTTTTTTTTTTTTTGTTTCTCATGCATTTTAACTGAAGAACTTTTCAGGAAGGGAGGCTTTAAAAACAGGGAAGGGAAACACTAATAATCTCAACATCCAAGAGTACCCATTGTTGAGACTTGGTGAGATTTCATTGGGATGTGTTCACACACATCATTGTTCTACACAACTTGCGTTGGCTGTTTGCCTCCTTCCACAGCATGAGCTTAATGACTGTATGTCCTTCTGCTATATAGACTGCATCTATTTATACCTAGACACTCAGCTAGTTGTCAATAGCAAAATAATAGAAACTAATGCTGAGGGGAAATTCTTTGTTTTGTTTGAATTTAGCCACAATGATTTCTTCAGAGTAACTTCCTCAAAGTGAAGTTCTTGGTGTTAAGGATTAACAGATATGTTAAGGCTTCTGACACATAAAATAATATTCTACCCAGTGACACTGGGCAACTTAACAATCCTCTCAGCACTTGCATATTATTATTGCTTGTTTTTGGCCATTTTAGTAGACAAACATTAGTGTCTCCTTATGTCTACTTACATTTCTTTCAGCATAATAATACAAGTGATCATTTTTTTCAGAGTAGTTGTCATTTGTATTTCTGCCTTTGTAAGTTCTTGTACATGGTCATTGGCTATTTTTTTTAATCTATGTAAAATTCATATGAAAGAAGTGAAATCTAGGTATTTAGACCACCATGAAAATCCCATCAATAATCATTATTTTCTCCTCCTCGCTGCACAGTGCTCCTCACCCCTGGATAAACTGCTGTGATCTTAGGCCAGCACAGGAAATCTGCCATGAGATTTCCTTGAGACTCAAGTTTAATCAGAGGACAGTGCTAACTGTTAATAAAACACATAGTGCTTATAATACATAAAAATAGAGAATTCTAGAGATCAGACGCTGCATTTCCTTCCGTTGCCTTCTCTGTCTGAACATGATTAACTGAGAGGTTGTGTGGGGAAAGCTGACTGCTTCAGAAACATTTCCCCTAGCTGGCGCTCCCCTCAGAGAATGCAGTTTTGATTACTAGAAGCACTTACTTAGCCGTGTGAGGTACTTTGTCTCTCTGTAACCTCTGGGTGTTTGGTAAGAGCCGCTGGAGGCCTGTGACCCACTTATTATTCTTGAACAAATAGGAACCCTATTGTGCAACAATTGCTTTTTCCTTGAAAATCCTCAAGAAGAGAGAGGGGGCTTTCTCTGACAGGGACTCTGTGGCCAGCTTTTTGACTGCTTCCTCCCGGCAGGACTGCCTTGCCAGGGCACACGGGAAGAGGACACACTCATCCCTGGTGCGACTTGACGGGCTGAGGTGATGGGAAGGAGGGGCTCCCCCCTTCTGAAGAATAGGGAGGGGGAGAGGGAGGGAGGGGGAGACTGGGAGGAGAAGAGGGATGAAAAATGAAAAAAAGATTATACCACGAATGCCAGTTTTCACATGGGTTTGACGTGGCTACTGTATAATACCTTTGCAATAAGCTATGGCATGGAAGTTTAGATAACGAGGTCATTTTAGCAAGGCCTCCTAATGGCAGAACTAAGAGTCAAACCTAGGGATGATATGCAAACCATTTTATTTTCCCTGAAAAAGGCTTTCCCTCTGTAGCACAGGCTGACTTGGAACTCACTATGGAGCCCAGGTTGGCTTCAAATTTGCACCAATCCACCTACTTCGGCCTCCAGAGTGCTGGGTTACAGATGTGAGTCACCACACCTAGTTTCCAAGCCCTGCCCTGAGGCACAAGACTCTCTTTCCCCAAGTGAATGGATACAAACAGATAGAGGAGCTACACAGCAAAGGAGTAAGTGCAGGGGACGCATATTAGATTCAGTTTCTTGCTGGCTACTCCAGCCTTTGAATCCGGCCAGCTTCTATCTATGCCCATTCCATCTAGAGAGGATGAGGCTAAAGGACCACAGCTGCACAGGCCGTTTCTCCTACCTACTCTTTGCTTATTTGACTTCTCTGCCTTTTATGTTGGCATTTGATTTCTGAAGTACTTCATTTGATCCCTGTCTTGGTTGCTTTTCCTGTTGCTGTGATAAAATACCCTGATAAAAGCAACGTGAGAAGAAAGGGGTTCATTTCGGCGCACAGTTCAAGACTACTGTCTAAATCCTGGCAAGACAGACAAGGCAGTGGAGCTTGGGACAGCTGGTCATGTCACAGCCACATTAGAAGAGAGAACAGTGAGTGCCAGCATGCTGGTGGGCAGCTCCCTTTCTCATTTGGAAAGCCTAGAATCCCAGTCAGGGGATGGTGCCACTCCCAGGGGGTAAGTCTTCCCACGTCAGTGAACATAATCACGGTAATCTCCAAAGGCAAAACCCATCTCCCTGGTGACTCCAGCTGTTGTGAAGTTGGCAGTTAATATTAACCACCACACCTGCCATTGTTGTCTGTTTAGCTATACTTCCCAGTTGATGTCTCCAGCTGTTGTTGTGATGGTCAATGGGAGAGCGATTGATTATGTTAGAAGTTCAAATGTGACCGAAAGGAATCGAGTTGGGCTTAACCACACCATGACTTTTGAAGGGTTCAGAATATAAAATATTTCACTAATGATTTTTTCATATGTTGAAATGATAATGTCTTGAACATACCAGGTTAAGTAAAATATGATACTAAAATTATTTTCAGCTATTTCTATTATGCTTTTAATATGGCTGCCAGAAAATGGGAAGTCCCACATAACATGCATTCATGGTCAACATTGCATTTTTACTGGATACTGCTTCCTTAGGAGTTAAAAGTGTACATCCATAAGAAACTTGAAATAGTGCATTTTCATTTATGCTTTTGTTCTTTACCCGACTGCACACATTTAGCTTGTGCAAGCCACAAAGTTCAAGATTACATTGTCATTATTTCTTGCTTATCTGGCTGTTCACAACTAGGAAGATCCAGAGACAGTATTCTACTTACGAGGGAACAAGTTAGCTTGTTTCATGATGCTGGCAAATGACTTCAATCCCCTTGAGAAGAAGCAAAGGATTTTTGTTACCAACTGCACAGTGAGGAACATGAGCACCTTTGAATTGACTCCTTTGCCTACAAGTCCCACCTGCGCAATGCGTTGGGCCTAGAGCGATGCTACACTGACAGGTTTGTGATTCAGTGAAGAAAGCCAGAGCTGAGGTTACAGCATGTTTTAAAGAAAGAAGCATTGTAGAAAGGAGCAAAGAGGTCGGTCTTCCCACCAGAGTGGTTCCCCAGCAACCACACCAGCCTTGGCTTGCTAATTAGTCGCCTTTGTAATTAGCTAGAGAACCCATGCTTCCTCAGAAGACAGTGAGTTTTGAAATTTGGCCCACGCCACAAGAACTTGTCCTGAAGCCCGTGGCCTACGGTGGCCTGCTTCATCCAACAATAGTCCGTTTTCAGTTAAATACATCTCAGACTCTGTGCTGGGGTGAATATCCGCCTTGCTGTGGTTTCTGGAAGGGCTGCATAACCGTTGCTTTAATCTCCTCCCAAGGCATGTCCTCAGTGACTCAAGGACCTCCCAGGCACTGAAGTGTGAAGAATTACAGGACACAGGGAAGTGAAGATGAGGCTGAGTTAGGCTAGGGGCTTCCTTGCGGCTGCCTAAAACTCATGCGGAAGCTGCTGGAGGAGAAAATCCATCATCGCTCTTCCCCAGCTTTGCAGCTACTATGCTAATTCAACAGGCAAGGTGTGGCCACCCCTGTGTTAGTGACACCATTGTTTGGGGCAGAACTAATTGCTTTGTGAATGGATTCAAGGACCCAAGGACTAGTGCAGGAGAGAGACTATGTACTTCATAATATAAACATGGCCCAAAGCCTGTAGCTGTGGAAGGCATGGACCCAAAGGAGGAGCATACCGCAGTGGCTTCTCTAAATGAATATACTGTCAAACTGCCTTCTAAATACTTAGGCTGTACCCATAGACTAGTGCAGCTTTCAGCCTGGGGCACAGAGGCTCCTGTTAGAAGACAGTGTACTCAATGCAGAGACTTATTTCTGGTCAAAATGTGACCAAGGAGTGGTCAGCCTGAAATAGGACATCTGTATCCCCCCCTAAACACATACCAAGGGCCGGGGAACATCACAGAAAAGACAGTGAGAAGTGTGTAAGGACAGGGAAGAGCTCCATGGAACACTGCCATCCAGACAGTGACATTGCAGTTGCAGCCATGAACACACAGCAGCTATGGATGTCTGTACAAGATTGGTCCTGTCAGCCTTCCATCCTAGGTAGAGGAGATGCATGAGGCGACTTCCCTTTTTGAAAGATAATGACTGTCAGTGTTTGCTAGAGGAGGGGGTATTATTTTCTCTATTGTAGCCACTAGACATTTATGTAGAAAGAACAAGGTGTTTAGAGGGAAGAAAGGAGGATACTAGAGGATAATGGGGCTGAATATAATTACTTGCTGTGTATATACGTGAGAAACTCTCATAAAGGAACAAAATATTCTATTCCTATCAGTACTGCCTCCCTGATCACCATACTTTCAAAATATAAACCTTGGGGGCCACTCAAGGCATATTCAAACCACAGTGGGCAATAAAAGAAAAGAGTCAACAAATTGGACTTGGAAGAATAATAAAACACTGCATATCGAAGAACGTTATCTCCAGAGTGAACAGACAAATTGCAATGGAGAAATGACTTGCAAATCACACATCAAAGGATCAGTGTTCAGGATAAGGAGCCACAACTCGGCAACAAAACAACAGGGCTCAACCATGGGCCAAACGCTTGCTATACATTTTCTCCAAAGGTCACAGCATGTGAAGGAGGCTCAACATCTTTATTCATTAGAGGCATGTAGGTCAAAACCAATCAGACACCATTCTCATTTGTTAGGATGGCTAATAAAAATAGCAAGAGCGGAAAGTGGAAGCTCTGGTAAGGATGCGGGGATGTTTGAGCTTTTGTGTGTGTTGTGTGTGAAATGTAAAATGATTCAGACTCCATGAAAAGCATTTTGACAGCTCCTTCAAAAGCTAGACAGGAAATCACAAGAGACCTGGAAGTTCCACTTCTAGGAATCTACCCAATGAACTGAAAGCAGAGGCTGAAACAGTACCCACGCACCGCTGTTCATGGCATTACCCACAGCAGCCAAATGTCCACCAATGAGTGAGTGGATAAGCACAGTTACATACCTCTCTGGGTATAATTATATGTATATACAAGCAGCCACACCATCAAATATTATTCAGTCTCAGAAAGAATGGCATTCTACTATATAACATGACTGAATCGTGAAACCATTATGTTAAGTGATATAATCTGGTTACAAAAGGACAGATGCTTAACCTGGGCCCATGAGGGATCACAGAGACTGAACCACCAACCAAAGAGCATGCATGGGCTGGATGTAGACTTCCTACACATATGTAGCAGATATGCAGCTTGACCAACATATGGGTCCTCTAACAATGAGAGTAAGGGTTGTCTCTGACTCTGTTGTCTACCTTTGGGCCCATCCCCCCTAGCTGGGCTGCCTTGTTTGGCCTCCCTGGGAGGCACGGGCTTAGTCCTGTTGTGACTTGATGTGCCAGGGTGGGTTGGGACCCCTTAGGGGCATCTCCTTCTCTGAGAAGAAGGGGAAAGTGGAAGGAGGGAGCTTGAGGGTGGGGCTGGGAAGAGAGGAGAGAGGAGGCTGGGATTAGACTGTAAAGTGATTAAATTCATTTTAAAAATCATAAAAGGACAAATGCCATACAATTCCCATGAGATGGAGCACTATCTCACTTCGGGTTTTGATTGCCGTGATAAAACCCCACGAACAAAAGTGACTTGAGGAGAAAAAGAGGTTTTCATATTACAGGTTACAGTCTGGTACCCAGGCATGTCAGGGCAGGATCCTGGAGGTAGGTATTGAAGGTATTGAAGCAGAGGCCATGCAGAAACACTGCTTACTGACTGGCTGTCCGTGGCTTGCCCAGCCTGCTTTATCATAGGACCCAAGACCATCAGCCCAGCTACGGCACCGCCCACAGTAAGCTGGGCCCTCCCACATCAGTCATCAATCAAGAACATTCACTACAAGCCAATCTGGTGGGAGCCATCTCATGTAGCCTTTTCTCTACTGATGTTCCTTCTTCCAAAATGACTCCAGATTTGTCAAGATGACATAAAACTGGCCAGTACAAGCACCCAGAACAGACCATTTTATAGAGACAGAAACTAGAGCCAGGGCTACTAGAGGCTTACGTGATGGCGGATGGGGACTTGTTTAATGGTCACAGAGCTTCTATTTGGGATAAGAAAAACTCTCTGGAAAGGGTCTTAATCTTTGTTACTAAATTACATACCTAAAAGGGTTGAAAAAAGAGGCCAAATTTGGTTTTCACAAAATGACGACAGAAAAGAAAGTCCAAACTAGTGTGGGTGTAATTCTGATGGCAGAAAAGAGAGCTTAAAATCCCAAGGGAAGAAAGATGCATTCTCAGGATACTCAGCCCAGCTGGCAAGCTCACCCTGGCATCTGCATTGTTTTCATTTTCCTTATCTGTTCAGGTCTGACAACCGTGTTTCCTGCACATCTTTAAGTCTACAGGCCATTTTCAGAGTCACTGCTAGTCATCCCAAAAAGGTATTGCCTGGAGAGATGACACTAGGGCCAGGTCGTAGGAGCACAAAGCCAAAAGTGACACCTGGCAGTGTGGTAAAATATTTTTACACTTTTCCATGGAGTACATGTATAATTCATATATTTTATGTTGCAACCTTACTATATATTTATCATCTGTCTATCTATGAATCTATTGATGTATCTATCTTTTCTCTATCTATCATCTATCTGTCCGTCTATCTATCTATCTATCTATCTATCTATCTATCTATCTACCTATCTATCTATCTATCATCTGTGTTCACCATAATCTGATGTCCTGTGACATACAGTGAAAAGAGCACATATATTAGTTGCTTTTTTTCTTCGCTGTGACTAAATACCTGACAAAGCAGTTTAAGAAAGGAAAGGTTTATTGTTGCTTCACGGTTTGAAGTGGTCCATTGACTCCTGGTGGGGAAGGCTTAACAGCAGGCACATGGCATGGTTGGTCATATTGTGTCTTCAAGCAGGAAGCAGAGAGAGAGAGACAAATGAAGAGATCAGCTCACTTCTTCCTGTTCAGTCCAGGACACCAGCCCATGGGACAGTGCTGCCCACACTCAGGACATGTCTTCCCTCCTCAGTTAAACAATTCCAGAAATACCCTCCCAGACAAGCCCTAGGGCACATCTTCTAGATGAGTCTGAATACAATCCAGGCCATAGTGCCGAGTACCCACCACAGGGTACTCGGTGTCTGCATCCTTCACGGTAATTCAGTTAGCACTTGTGGGATTGGAAAAGAAACTCCAAAAATAGTCCTCAACTTGGTGCCAAATAGAGATTGCCACTTTCATTTTGAATGTTCCTTCCTCAAACCTTAAATAACATTCCTGGGAGCTTCAAAAGTCAACTTCCTGTGGCAATAGCATCCTTGCTGATTCTTTCTTAACACTTACCATGGAAAGAGGAAGATGCAGTGGCCAGTGTACTTTGATTTTGCACAAAGGATGCTGATGCCTCCCAACTGCCATGAGTTGCCTTCAACAGCTGTAAGATGCTAAACCCACCACATTAGAAAACATTGAAATAAACTATGATACAGGCTAAAATGTAAGAAATTAAAACATATTTTATCCTTAGAATAAAAGTGCCTCTGTCCTGTGCATCTCTAGTGTTTGAACCTTCTCCAAGGATGGTGTTCCAGACACTTGGAGGAAGTAGTAGACCCACCCAGAAGGAATTACTTGGCCAGTAGTAGTTCAGTGTTGGAGATGGCCATGACAGGCTTTTTTTTTTTTTTTTGAGACAAAGGCAGAAGCAAACCCTTTATGGAAGTTCAGACAGAAGCCTGTCACCATGCTGATGGGTCTGCATTGTATGTATCTCTTGGACTTTGCCTTCCCAAGAGATGGTGGAAGCCTGTTTGTATTGAGTAGTTTTGCCTAGAAGATCAGTTGCAACAAGGACTGAAAAGCTGAAGCAAACAGTTTCCTATAACCTTTAAGGAGTAGCCTTCACATGTGAGAACTGAAGACATCACTTTGTTCAAACTGGCAACAGATTTCAAAATGTCACAGACAGCTGGGGAGTGATTCTTTCAAAGTTGCAGGCCTCAAGTTCCTGTCAGCCTGGGAGAACAAGGAGAAAGAACCTGGACTCCAGCGGTGGAAAAAATTGTTGCCTCCAAAAGATTGCCTTTAAAAGGGGCCATTCCTCTTTCTACCTACGATGTTGTAAAATAGATAGCTGGTCCGTGTCCCTGTTCCCTTACACATGGTACCTAATGCCCTAGGAACCTTGAGGGTGGGGAGTGTGTTTCCTTTTTCTTTCTTCCTTTTTTTTCTTTTGGTTTTTGAGACAGGGTTTCTCTGTGTAGCCTTGGTTGTCCTGCACTCGATTTTGTAGACCAGGCTGGCCTTGAACTCACAGAGATCCACCTGCCTCTGCCTCCCTGAGTGCTGAGATTATAGGCATGAGGCATGAGATTATAGGCTTGGTGAGTGTTTTCTGTATGAGCAGATAACTGAAGATTGGGAGTCTGTATGGATTTTCAGGATGGCTGGTGAATCATTTAGTTTATTTTACCAGCAAGACTAATACTGGAATAAGATGGGCACTTTAGCCCCAACTTTTCGCTCCAGAGAAAGAAAAGAAGCCAAAGGAAGGTTACCAATGGACCACGATGTCACCAAAGGCCAAGGGCAAGTTTGATGGTGCTATCCTCTGATAGCTGATCTTGTGGAAGTTTCTGGAGGGTGACACACAAAAAGATATTGCTCTATGATCCTGATCCATACTGTTGCCTATGCATCTCTTGTGTCTGATTGTTCATCTGTAGACTTTTCAACTTCTTCCAGAACAAATGGGTAAGTATGTCTCCCTGAGTTCCCTGAGGGGCACACTAATAGAACTCAAGGTAGGGGATCATGATCACTCTGATTTAGAGCCAGAGGATCAGAAAGTCTACAGTGAGGGCTTTGTGGGGGACATTGGGAAGAGGAGATGGTCTTTGAGGCTAAAGACCTCAACCTGTGGACTCCCTTTAGATGAGACAGTCTGGTGTTCACTGGAGCCTGCTTGATTGGTACGTGGAGGAAGCCCCACCCATTTGCCATGAGAAGTGCCAAATTCTGTGATAGTGTTGGAAGAGAACAGCAGGAACAGAACAGTTTGGTTCTTGTCTTCTTCCATAGTGGCCCTGGTGGACCTGTCTCTGTTGTCATTCTGCCTCAGAATCCATGCTGTGCTTAGAAGCTTTTCTTGACTCTACTTCTGTCTGTCTGCTTATGTAGTCTGTGTGCTGTGTGCAAAGGAGATTGTCCCAGGAAGACAAAGCTTGTGGAGAACCCCTGAAGGAAGTGGAGTGAACATCTTCCCTTCCTAAAGCCTTAGTGTCTATGCACTTTATGAACACAATCCCTTTCTTTTCTCCATGTTGTCTGAAAGCAACTGAAGTAGTCCTTGAGAAAGCATGTACTTCAGATTCAGAAGTCAGTCATGTTAGAACACACACACACACACACACACCCACACACACACACACACACCCTGCCTTGGTCCTTTGGCTCTATCCCTTTTGTGTTCTCAGTGTCTCTTTTCTCTGTAAATGTCATTTTTATTTCCTCAAAAGAGGGGATGAGATGAGAGCTGTACCCAAACTTTACAAATACATGGTTTGGGCTGAGCCCAGAATGTTTCTATCTAACTATGCCTAGGCCTAGGTCTAGAAACTTCCAGCCTCCATACAAGCTATTCTTCTGCAAGTCCAGACCTTGAAGGCTTCAGCTACCAGCCTCCATCTTCTATTCTAGGCCTAGAATGTTTCCAGCTGCCAAGACCTACTGCTGAATAAGCTCACCATTTTGAGTTCTTTCTAAACTCTGCCTAGTTAGTTCAATTTAGCTGTTCTGGTTCAAAACTCCTCACCGGCTAACTGACTCACACCAGCTTCTCTCCACTTCTCACTGAATTGTTCTACTTGGAAAAACTGCCTTTGAACTCCTGGAACTGATCTGCATAAACTCAATTGCACTCAACTGAATTTCACCAAACTGTAATGTACTTCTGAGCTTGTCTCCACGAACTCTCTTGCTCTCTCTCCATTCTACACTTAAGTAGCTTCTCTTTCTGTCTGTTCTCATGATATCTGGGTATATCCTATCTCTGACTCATTCTGTCAAATCTTTCTCTGAATTGTCACTTTGTCTGCCCCTCAATTAGATGTCATTGTTTGGGATAAGGGCACTTCTCTATTCTAGCCAGTGGGATTAAAGGTATGTACTAAGGGCAAGTCTGAATTCCAGTCGGGTCACACAGATCTGGGATTTTGAATGTGATCCGTTGGAAGAGCTGCCATGTTGCTGGATTAAATTCCTCTACACTTCTGAGTCCTGGCCTGTGTGACCTTGCATCTGAGCTAGCAAATTAGCTTCCAGTACGGCCTCTTTGCCTAGACCCACTCTTTCAAAGTCATCTTCTGAGGGAGAAGGACAAGGTGCTCTGCATATTGTATCTGAGCCTCACCATCTCTTCGTGCACATGCCTTCCCTTTGAATGTTTTGCTCTACCCAAGGTGCTGCTCTACTGTGGTCTGGCTTTCACAGCTTAGAGTTGATTGTCCCAAAGTAGTGTTACATCCAGGTCATGTGCCCACAACACATGGCTTGCATCATGTTCCCCTTTCACAGCAGAAATATGAGTTACTGTCCCTCATCCTTGCTGTTCTTTTTCCTCCTTTTCTCTTCTCTGCTACAGTTTCCATGGACTCTTCCCAAGTGCCATGCATGGTGCTCTCTCTCTCCTCTGTGGTACCTGCTTCATGGCTCGGTGCTTAATAAAACTTGTGCTCTGTGTCACAGAGTTGGAACTCACTGAAGGACTGTCACTTTTGGTTTGAGGCTTAAGAAACACCAGAGTGCTCCCAGGATCAACACATTTGCATTAATTAGGAGAGATAAAATGGGAGTGTAAGAGAAGTGCTTTCCCTGATCCACCCCTAGTCTCCCTTGCAATGCCTGTAGCTCATCTCAGATAATTGCTTGATACTATTTGAATATGGGCTTTGCCGGCCATTTATTCTGTAATGAGTTTTTATTGAACCCATGTGCATGTGTGTATCAGACACCATAGTGGATAAAGAATCTTCTAAGTTCATTTTGTTTGTGGAAGCTTTATTTCAGTTCACTCCACAATCACTAGAGGATGGACAAGGCAAACCCATGTTCTGCAGAGCCTAGAATATTACAACTTATGAGCTCTCCTGGGTAAAATAAAATACAAAAGTGTAAATACAATAAATATTTAAACTGAAGGGAATATATCATTAACCTTAAAATAATTATATTTAAAACACAGACAAGTCCCAGCAATATTGTAAAATACATAAGAATCATATTTTATTTACTCAGCTATCTGGCTTTGCTTATATTTGTCTCGTGTGTGTGTGTGTGTGTGTGTGTGTGTGTGTGTGTGTGTGTGTGTGTGCTTTCTATTCTTTAGTTATCAAGCTTGTAGCATTTCCCCATCTAAGAATTGAGAAGCCAGTTCAGTCCTTCTGATAGTATCATTGATCGAATTGATTATTATTACTATTGATGGCTTGCAAAAGGGATCTTTTAGTCTTCCAATTATTCAGTTTTTCGACTCTTGTAAAACTTAAATCTATATCTGTCAGGGTTTTTTTTTTCATAAGGACAGTAAGTATTTGTAAACTTTCTCATATGCTTGTTAATGTCTGAAATGTCTCTGAGCAGGTAACACTGAGCAGCTGTTCTGTCACCAAGTCCCTCATTAAGTGGCTTCTCTGTCGTTACCTATGTTATCCCCACTGCTGTCACTGTGTCAGATGCTCAACCATCATTCTTCATGCCCCCTTCCCTCACCCCCACCCCCGTTTGTTTATGGGATTCATCCTTCATTAATTGAAGTATCTCACGACCCCCAAAGCCTTCCTTACTACCTTCCAAATGTCTCACGTTGCCTAGCACATTTTATTACTTTTGGTTTAAAAGAACTTTTTAAAAGATTTTTTTGCTATAATTTGCTTCTCACTCCTTAAATATTTTCTACTGATTGAACTGGTCACTTATGGCTTCTGATTATATTGTGTTAATTTTCAGCTCCATTTTTCCCCCTTAGCTTAAAAAATAAATCTAGTGGTGGCTGAATAGCTATTTTGTCTGTACTCAAATTGAGGCTTGGTAATTTTTTGCTTGTTTTATTGATACATTCCCAAAGTGACATTTTTCAAGGTTTATTAAAAAAAAAAACCCCACAGCAACCCAACCTCCATTATCTTTACACAGAAGGGACAAAAAGAGGGTGTGTTTGTAACTGTGTTTGTTAAATCATCAAGTATATTTCTGAGAGACTTCCATTCTGACTAGGTACCTGTAAGAACTATCCCCCACTTACAGTGTTAAGCATCTGCCCTCTGCAACTCCTCCTCACAACTCCCATTTCAAAAACTCATTTTGCTTCTGCGCACACAAGGGACTGACGTCTAGTGAGTTAGAGAATCTGTGAGACAATTCTTGCACTAAACTTTCTATTTAGTGTCAAAAGGTCAAGAGTGGGTGAGCGGGAGCATCCTTGGGGCCAGTTCTTATGTCAGAACTATGGACCGAGAGAGTCTATAAAGAGAGTTCAAGAGAACTAATTCTCTGCTCAACTTCCTGAAGTGTCCTTGGCTTTGTCATATCACACACAGGTCTGAGTGGGGGCTCTGGCTTGGGGCTATGAGGGAATTTCACAGGAAGTCTACCCATGGTAAAAGGCATGTATCAGCCCCACACTGACCAAGGACAATGCTTATCTGATGGAGATCTGTGGACCAATACCATCAGGGTCACCTGGAGCTTAAGACGATGCAAATCCTTAGACATCCTCCTCCTCCTCCTCCTCCCACTGAATCGTAATTGAGAAGGTCTTTAGAGCTGTATAGCCCAAAGCAGGGTGGTACCCACACTTAAACGAATGAAAAGAAATTGGTACAAGCAATGTGTAGTGCTCTGTGACCATGAGGTCTTCACTCTGTGCAGTGCAAGAGCTGGCCATTTCCATCACTGGAGAAAACTGCTTTGGAATCCATGTAACCTCAGTGGAGCCCCGTCTGCACATCCTTTTATTTAGCAGCCAGTTATTTGCCTCTCATGCCATGCCAACATTACATATTTGTGTGTGCGCCTCTTCATTTGTGAGTGTGTGAACTCGGGGCTCTTTTATCAGAGTCAGACGGAGTCCACCACATATCAGTTGTTAGGTAAACAAGTAGACACCACTCACAGAAGCGAACTATACACAGATAAGCCACTCCTACTGGCATTTATTTATTAATTTATTTATTGACATAGAATCTCATGTAGCTTAGGCTGGCCTTCAATTTTATATGTAGTTGAGGCTGCCCTTGAACTCCTCACATTCCAGTCTCTACTTCCCAAGTGCTGGGGTTACATGTGTGAACCACCCTGCCTAGTTTAAGATAAACTATTCTCTTGAAGGGATATAGAAATTTTGCTGTTTCTTTTGTAATTCTTATTTGTGTGTTCATCTTATCTCATGTAAAATACTATAAATGTACTGTAAATCCCTGATGGGGGGGCAGTAAGTCTATTTTCATTTTATGTGGGTCTGTGGCTTCTTATGGGTAAATGGGAGACCCTCTATTTACTGAAGCAACTATTTTGGACACATATATTTACGGAAATACTCTCTGTCTCTCTGTCCCCTGTGTCTTTCTGAGTACAAACACTAGAGTGTGCTTGAAATAAACATCACAGGCAGGGGAAAACACTGCTGCTGCTGTTAGTCACTCAATACCACCAAGAGAAGAACCAAATTATTCCACCTACCTAAGTCATTTTCATCCAGCTCATGGAAAGAGGATAATTTAATTTCAGGAGATTGGAAGCATTGATTGAGCCGTGAGTCCCTAAGGCATTTATTAGACAAATGAGACCAACGAAAAAGAAATGTATTTTTCATCTTTAATTTCCATAAAAGATTTATAGCTAAGCTTGGAAGAACCGAGTTTTAAAATGTCACATTTCTTCCAAAAGCTGACACCCACAGAACATTTTATGCAAAGACTCAAGAGAGGACCTGACTAAGGGTGGCTTTGGGTTTGAGCTCCATCGACTCCTCAGACCTGCGTTCTTTATTCTGAAGCCGAGGTGGCAGAGATGAGAGGCGGCCGCGCCATTTTACTACATCAACCTGCCCGGAGCTTCATAAATTAGAGCCATCAGCTTAGGGTGCACCAGCAGCACGGGATTTATTTTTTTCTCTTCCAAGATGAAAGGACTTGAAAAAAAAATTAAATTCAGTTTTAATAAATGTCTCAATTTTGGGCTTAGTGGAGATGAGAATGGGAGAAAATTTGTCTCCGTGTGTCAAGTTTTTCCTAGTGTTCAGCAACAAGGAGCCCTCTCAGGGTTCCCCTCTCTCTTCCCCAGGCCCAGCCTACTATGCTTCATCCACTCCCGAGGCCCCAATTCCAAGCTCGAGCATTTTCCTCCCCTTTCACTAAAAGGTGAGAGCATCCTCTCTGAGAGTGGGGAGTCAGCAGGGCCAGGAAAGAGAAGCCATGCTGGGGGTGCAAGTCCAGAGCTGGGAGTGTAGTGGGTAGGTGGGCAGGAGACAGCTCACATCTTCACTCCTCCTCTCGTCCAGAACGGGGAGGGCTAGCCTCCACCTCTCTCCTTGGTCACTCTCCTCACTGCTGCCCAAAGCCGAACAAGGAAGAAGATCCCCAAAGTGAGAACCTAGGGCAACTTAGCCGTGTTTTCAGTAAATGTGCTCAGCTCTAGTGGATCTCAAAGGCAGTATGGGTCGGTTCACAAGAGCTGAGGAGATGCCGATGAAGTGGATTTTCAGAGTCACAAACACCAAGCTTCAAAGCCAACCTATGCCCCGTAGAGGCTGTAACTGGTCTCAGAGGTCCCGATTCCTTGTTTGGAAACAGAAAATAGTATAGATATAGTTATTAAAATAAATAATTCTATAAACATGGCATTCTTCTGGTCCTATTTCCCTAAAAATCACCCACCGTTTTCTTCAAAATCTATTATTGTAACACATTGATCAATGACCTTTTAGATCACCTTCAATTATCTTCCTGTCCAACCATCTTTGGTTCAAGTATGAGTACAACCCCTCCTGCCACAAATACCTGATGCTTCAGACCCACAGGCTTTCATGGTGGCTTCAGGTCCTTGGTAGGCTTCCCTTTGAAGGCTGACGGGGAAGCGTGTGACAGCTGGGTGACTCCCAGCATCTAGGGCCATCTCTTTCCTCACACCGCGGACTTGTGTGCTCCCAAAGAACATGGAGGACACTTTATCCAGATGAGATGGTGTAGAACCATTTTCTCTTTCTACTTCGTCACTGAAACAGCCACCTACTCTGGAAACAACGCAGGGATACAAGGAAAGAGAGAGCAGAGGGATTTGGAAGGACTGGGTGGGGGCATCGCAGGCAAAGGAATTTCAGGTTGCCTCACAACTGATGTTTTGACATTTCCCAAACCCTTGCCCAGCAAGGGGAGGCAGCTGGGGGAACCTCACTGCTCTCTGAAGTTGGACCACAGATGCTCAGGGTTTATCACAGGGGCAAGCAGGGAGGAGTTCTAACAACGATGGACCACCAGGAGGAGCTCTTTGTCAACAGAGGATAGAAGCAGTTACCAGAGGCTGGAATAGGTGTCACCCACTGTGTGTGTGTGTGTGTGTGTGTGTGTGTGTGTGTGTGTGTGTGTGTGTGTGTGTGTCTGCGTCTCTGTGTTCTGTTGAACAAGAAGAAAAGAGTCAACAAGTAATATCATTGAGTACAAACAAGACGAGAAATAGTGGTGGTGGTGGTGGTGGTGGTGGGGTGTTAAAAAGAGAATTTGAGAAAAATAATGGTTGAAAACCTCCCCAAACATACTAAATCATGAATTCAAGATAAGGCGGGTGCTTCAAACAGTAAACCCCAAAAGAAGTTTATGCTTCACTATTTTTAGAACCTTAATATTTATTAGCATATATTGACAATATACTAAAATGGGCCTCATCACGACACGCTTATACATCGACATAATGTATTTTGATTGACTCAGCCCTCTGTTACTATCATCCCTTGAAACTTTGAAAACTAAAGACAAAGATAGGAAATTCTCAAAAGCCACAGACATACTTATCCTACCCGATGGGGCCCTCAGTTACCGTGGCACCTCAGTCAAAATCAGCAAGGCAGTGTTTTAATGGAAATAAATGATTATAAAATTAGATAGAGAAGCAGTGATGAGGAAGGTAAAAAGACCTCACCACATGGGAATAAGGAGGGCTTCCTGTCTGGTGGTCAGTCTTAGCATGTAGCATGGTACTCACACCCGGGTGGTTTGATAAAAGGGCATGCCTCCAGACGAATGGAACTGAGTCAAGAGCCCAGAGAAAGAGAGCCAGGCAGACATGTCTCGGAGTATTTCAACAAACAATTCAATGAAAGAAAGATTTGCAATGGTGTTGGGGAAACCGGACATCAATCAGCAAGATAGTAAAATGTAACCTAAAATTATGTTTTAAAAAACGTTAAATTTCTGTATACAGTTTAACGAAATTATTGGCGTCTAGGGCTAGACAAACAATTGTTAAAATTGTTGTCACAAGCACAGTTCATCGAAGAAATACTGGCACGCTGCCAGTCACCAAAGCAAAAACTTTGGCTCAAGAGAGTCTATGTGGAGAAGAAAGGAATATCAGAAACATTTGCAAGCCACGTATCTAAAGATGAGTTCATATCCAAACTATCTAATGAACTCTCAAAACTCAACAGCCAAAAACTATTGGAAACAGGGTACAAGAACTGAAGAAAAAGTCCACCATGGGGGGACTGAGAGCTAGCAAGGAAGCATAGGCTGAGCGCCACCAACCCTTGGCTCTACAAGCACCAGCAGCTCTAATGCTCATGGCGGGTTGTTTAATAGTCAGAAAATCAGCCGGGATGTACTTCAGCTGGTGGATAGTTAAGCAGTCTGAGGAGGTACACAGGTGGTACAGCACTGGAAAACCCAAACATGTGTGTCACTGATGCTTGCAGAGTCTTGTAGGAAGTTGAATGAGAAAATAGCAGATCTAATCAGGAGAAGTAACAGAATATTTCTACCAGGTTTATATAACATATGCGTAGTCAATTATGTGGTGTGGCAGAGTTTCAGGAGTGAAGTTTCAGGCTTGGTTTGGGGAGGGGATGAGAGGAAGAGGGTGTACTCAGCAAGGGCAACAGGAGGGAGCCTACAGGATGTGTGGGGGGTGTTCAGGATTTTAACCAGTAAGGTGGAGACAGGGATACATGTGTTAATAAAATCTTTGGAAGCTCCATCTCCATCCCTTCCATGTCACACTCACACCCAGAGCACAGAGATCCAAACTGAAGAAATTTAAATAAGATAAAGGGATTGTAGATGGGTTATCACATTATACTACAATTATGAAAAATGTAGCCTTGGGGGAATTAGGTAAAATACACTTAAAAGCTCTTAGCTAGTAGTTAATCATCGATAAAGTAATTATTGGTTAGTAACAATAACCTCTATCGATCATTGCTTATCAGTGCGTCTGAATCTACAATTATCTCAGATAATTTCAAGTCTGAAATTAAAGCTCCTTACCCTTCCTGCCCTCAGTGCTGTGTTTGGGGGCTTCAATAAGATTCCAGTTTCCTCACGGATGGAACGCCCTGCCTCTGACAGCCGTTCTAGCTGCTTTCTTGGGCTGGTTTTCCTAGGAAGGCTTAGGGATTGCCCGGCCACAGACTCCTGCTGGCCAACATTAAGTTCAGTTCTTTCCAAAAGTAATGGGAAGAAAAGTTCCTCTTCACTTGGCCACATTGCCGTTTGATCTCCAAATGTCTGTGGAAGGACAAAGCAGGTACTTTAGTAAACTGTGGAATACAGCAGAAAACACCAGGAAGGGTAGCCCCTCTGAAGGTGCTCGGCAAGGTTAGTAGCGAGCTTCCTTGTGGCAACCAGGCTGCTGTGTAGACGCCCACAAGGGAGTGTCAGTCTTCATTAAGGGTGTTGGTGGGCCAACCAGGCTCTGCTGGGAGGCCACAGACCCCAAAGAATAAGGACAGCTCTGTACTTGATAGAGTTTTTTGTTTGTTTGTTTGTTTGTTTGTTTTAGAATATAAAGTTGGGTGGTGTAAAGGAATGCTAATTCAGAACATGGCTGTTCTGGCAAGAGATCACCTTCTAGGTCTGTGTGAACCAGCTGGAATACAAACACACCTTTAATCCTCAAAACAGAGGCAAACAGATCTGAATTCAAGTCCAGCCTGGTAAAGAGCAAGTATTAGATAAAGAAAAGTTTAGATCCAGATGCGGTGGTACATGCCTTTAATCCCAAAGGAAAGTAAAGTTACTTTGTAGAAGGAAGCACCATTGTTTGAAAATGATATCTAATTGAGTGGCAGAAAAGGTGATGAATCAGAGAAGATTTGACGGAATAGGATATGCCCAACTCTCATGAGAAGAGAGAGGAAAGGGAAGTTACTTAAGAGCAGTTTTACAGAGAGAGAAGGCCATTTTTTACCAGGAAAGTAATAGAGAGATGGGTTGCAGAGAGAGAGAGAGAGAGAAAAGAAGAAGAAGAAGAAAAAAAAGAAGAAGAAGAAGAAGAAGAAGAAGAAGAAGAAGAAGAAGAGAGAGAGAGAGAGAGAGAGAGAGAGAGAGAGAGAGAGAGAGAGAGAGAGAGAGAGAGAGAGAACTCAGGTGAAGACAACAGGCCAGAAAATGAGAAGAAGCCAAAAGAATAGAACAGATTGCTGAGTTAGTTTGAGGCCAAGCAGAGCAATTCGGGGGCCAAGAAAGAAGCCAGATTCAATAAGTCAGCTGGAAGAGGAGTTGAGCCAGAACAGCTGAAACGAAGCAGCCAGCCCAGAGCTCAGAAAGAACAAGTAACGGTGAGCTTATTAAGCAGTTAGTCTCAGAGGCTAAAACATTCTAGGCGTAGGTTAGATTGTAGAGTCTAGAAGCTTCCAGGACTAGGCCTAGGTTATCAGAAGGAGACAGTAAAGCCCCCCCCCAAACAAAAACTGAGCCAGGAGATCCAGGAGAATCAAACTTACTTTTACAGGGTGGGTAGGGAAGGGAGGATTTGGGAGGCGCCGGGGAGAGGAGAGCGAGTATGATCAAATTGCACTATGTGAAAGTCTCCAGGAAGTAATAAAAAATGAGAAAAATGATATTGAAGGGCACCGTTGGAGAATCGGGTAAGGAATAACTTTAGAAACCCCTTTGACAGAGGCTCCGCTTCAGTCCAGATTTCGATGATGACACACATTGGGACAACCAAGGCTAGTCAACGGTAGGGTTTCATTGGCCGAGTTTGTCCTTAGCTTCTGAGCTTCATGTGAGCTGTGACATCCATTGATTGGACACACAGAGACGCCCTGAGGTCCTGAAATAATGTCTACTGTGAAGGAATAAAATGGCCCTTAGAGCCCATGGAGAGTGCGGTGGCAAGGATTGGAATCCATTTGACTTTGGATAGGGGCAGCCGCTAAACACAGTGAAGTTGTGGAGCGGTGGAGGCCGGGTGGAGTTCACAGCTACTGGCAACCTTGTTTTGGGAAAGATCTAACAGCCAGCAGACGGGTGTGATGGGGGAGCCTGCTTCAGTCCAAAGGGGGAAATAAAACGATTCTAATACAGAAAAGAGTATTTTCCTCTTCTGGAAAACCATCAGCAAAACCATCAGTATTTTGTTTGTTTAGATTAATTCAGTGACAATCATCCCAAGATAGTAGTTTCGTCCTAGGAAACCAGGTGGGCCTGGTGAAGGCCAGAGGGATGGAGATTAAATTGGACTCAGACTTTCCCCAGGAAGCGTTAGGAGTGATCCAGGAAGGACAGCCCTGGAACTGGTGTTTTCTTAGCAGTTCTCGGAGGAGTAGCCGGCTGCGTGTGACACTGTGAATGTGGGCTAGAGCATGGTGTCCTGATGCTGCATGAATTGCAATTAGTGTAATGCATGCTGGGAGCTGAGGCCAAGTAGTCCGTGGACTTTTTGTGCAAAAGTCTCCAGAACTGCACTCTGAAAGGAAAGCAGTGCGCTGGAACCACATCCCAAGTTCAAGGATCTATGGAGGTCTTTTCAAGATGTGTCATCTAGTGATTCCCGTCACCAGAATTTTACATGCAGTTGAGAAGCATCACACACAAAATCAGAGCTAACTAAAGAAACAGGGAGGTAGAAAACCCACTCGCGTCTTGCAGCCAGTGGACAGGGCAGTAGACACAGCGTGTCCTCATGGTATACTCATCCCTTCTGAGTTCATGGCTTTGGTCCCAAGGATTTTAGCTGATGTTCACCACTTGGCCAGTCACTCCAGTGTAAAATGGGAGCAGTGGAGGGAAGGACAAAGACAGTCCTGGGGCCTGTCCCCTCACAGGGAGGCTTTGTAGAAGTCCTGCCCAGACATGGCTACATTCTCCCAGAAATGAGCATGCTGACTCCACTTGCACTAGCCAAATGTGAAATGATACCAAGAGGCTCTCCTCTCAAAGACAAGGGGGCCGGAAGGATGTAAGATAGGCAGGGATGTGCAAAGCATGTTGGGAGGCTGACATCTGAATGAGTCTGAAGTCGACTACAGTTTCAGAATACTACAGTTAATTGTTAATTCCTTAAATTTTAATCAATTTTTATTTATTTTTTGTGCACGTGTGCATTTGTGTATGTGTGTGTGTATGTATGTGTGCATGCATGTATACACACCGCAGTGTACCTGCGGATGTCAGAGAAGTGAGAATTAGCTCTTTCCTTCCATCATGTGGGTCCCAGAAGCTGAACTCAGGCATCAGCTTAGCAGCAGGCACCTTTGACTTCTGATGCATCTTGCTTTCCAGTCGTTATTGGCTGAATTCTTGCCAGAATTATTTATCAAATCTTTGCAGATGTATTTATTCTTATGGCAAGGAGAGAGACTGGATACAATGAACTGATCAGGAGCTATGAATGGCTACCACCACGCCTTTCCACTTCTGGCTGGAAGGCTGCTTGGAAGATGTGTGCTTTACACCAGCTCTAGTCACTACCCTCCCCAGCTGCAGGAACTGTGGGCAAAGTCTGTTTTGTATCTCATGGAACCTGATGCAGCTGAGACTGCAGCTGAGATGCTCAGATCTCTTCATGAGCTTTGATGGGGCTGGAGACTTGTAAAGGATCCTGTAAACAACATATTTCCTGGGTCCTTGAGCTGCTGTGACAGGGCTGTAGTTTTCCTGTGCTTCCACCTGGTCAGCACATTGTTATCAACCCTGCTTTGCTGGAGACAGTGGCTTCAGCCTGCACAATGGCCAGCCCTATCCCTGAGCCTCCAGAGGGGCAAGTGTGTTATATTCCACTTGCCTTGATTATGGTAGTAATTAGCTACTTCTGCCTTACATCTGGACATCAACTAACTGTATCAGCAATACTTGGACTATCTATTCTGAGTAGTCACTTCCCTTTAATGGCCAAAGAAGTTACTATCAACTCATTTTTGGTAAATGTGCCTCCTTTTTCGTGGCAGTTGGTCTTTATTCTCCCTGAGACCCTTTAGTGTCTCTGGAGTATGGACTCCAGTCCTTACATTGTGTAGTGAAAGGGTTTTCACCATATAGACATCTCTGGAATACAAGAAAGATGAATAGCTTTGAGTTAACCTATTCTCTGGCTCCACAAGTCTACTTTGATGGGTACTAGGTGCTAAGTCCTGTATTAGGGCCCAAGATGTTGCTGAGTGAGCAAATATTATTACTGGGCTCAGAAAGCTAATAGATGAAGGCTCCACCTTTTTTTTGTTGGGTCTGCCACACCCTTCAGTCTAATTGCTATCTGTTCTGGAATTCTAGAGCAAATTGATGTTAGATCTGGATGTTATTAATTCACCACAAAACATACATCCATTGATATCTACCATCTTTGGAAATTTTGTGCCAGTCAGATCTGCCCTGATGTCTTTCACCCTCACGTCTGCTCCATCTTCAAATACTTTTGAGTTTAGCTTTTGGACTTTCTTATGTCCCAAGCCCTAAACCATTACTCCAATTCCAATTCCATAGCTGAACTATTGCGTTGAATCCTTGTTAGTCTTCTTTTCCTACCCCTATAATCTTTTTTTAAAAAGATTTATTTTCTATAACATGCCTAACACAGTTTTTAAATGATTCTTATAATGATTTTAATGAAGTGATAACAATTTTTAAAACTGATTTTCATCACTGATCTTTAAAGTCCTTCACTAAATTCTCCCAAGCCCAGCTTTATTTGTTTATTTGCTACTTTATTTTGTTTGGTCCAAAGCTTCTTTATTTGGTTTTATTTTATCATTTTATTTTGGTGCTAGAGATTGAAACCAGAACTTGCACCCACCAAGTTCATCCCCTTGCATTGACATCACCTCCAGCCAATGTCTCCCGTGTCTCCCTTCAGAAGCTCTTGCCCCATTCTGTCTGCATGTTGCTTGCTCTTTCCTTTGTTTCCCTGTGTTGCCAGGCTTTTCATCCGGCACATTCTTTACTCAGTGTTCTATTTCAATCCAGTTCATCTGGAAAGACTACATCAGAGAATTTACCAACAGGAGATATATCCAGTTTCTTTTATTGCTTGTCTTCAATATATTGCTATGTGATTATGCAGGTCTTTGCTTCCCCATGGCTGTCCATTGTCATGCTGTGGAAATTAAAAGCATTTTCCACTTACCTTCAGTCTCATGTTGTACTTGGCTCAACATACTGGGCACTCAGTCTTTGAACGAATGTTGTGGATGAGTGCTTGCAAGCTTTGAGTCTCTCTGCTGTCTAGCCCAGCAGTTCTCAACCTTTCTAATGTTGTAACCTTTGAACACAATTTCTCATGTTGTGGTAACCCCCAACCATAAAAATATTTTTGTTGCTACTTCATAGCTGTAATTTTTCAACTGTTATGAAACAGAATGTAAATAGCTGTGTTTTCTGATGGTCTTAGGCGGCTCCCATGAAAAGGCTGGTCAACTCCTAAAGGGGTCGCAAGCCACAGGTTGAGAACCGCTGGTCTAGCCTTCCCCACTCATATTTTGTTCTGCTTCCTTTGTGAGTTACCTCAGTGGCATTTGGTTGTAGGTTCACTTCTCTGAAAGATCAATTTACTTTACATGGAGAAAAGATCCCTCCCATGGCTGCCTATTGCTTGCTCTGTTACGTATTGAATGTTTGCATCCCTCATAAATTTACGTGTTTGAGTGTTTACTCTCTTTAAAGAGAGGTCCTTTAGGAAATGGTCCAGGTCCAGGGAATGGATTCCTCTATGACTATTGCTAGTATTCTTACTAAACAGACTCTGTAGAGTAGTCTGTATCCCAGAAGGGGGTCTTCATTTGAACTTAGCCATGCTTATACATGCCAGCACCATGAGAAATAAATTTCTGTTGTTTACAGCATTATATTGGTTACTGTCTGCATATCTGTAATGCAATACCCAGCAGAAGCAACTTAAGGAGAGAGGCGGCAGGAAGGTTTGTGACTGTGCAGGGCACAGCGTCACAGTGGGAAGGCACAACAGTGTTGGTGGCTCCGTCTGTGAGGCATGGGCTTCTTCACATGGCTCAAACAGGAGGCAGAGAGTACAGAGCAGAGCCAGAGGCAGCTGGGACCTTCAAGGCCCCACCCACACTGCCCCTTTGCACTAGCTCCCATGGCCTAAAACTTCCACAGCCTCCCAGTCAGAACCACCTCTTGGGGATGAAGTGTTCAAACACATGAATTGTGGGGGACATTTCAGATTCAAATAAGGTAGGGACTCAGTGGTACTTTGTTACTGAGCCTAAAGCAGCTGAGCACTCTCAGATCAACATTCTGGTAGTAAGGCGTCCGAGTAGCCAGTGCAACAGGATGTGTGGAACTCAGCGTAGATCCATTGTCATCTTAGAGACACTTGGTTATGAACTTATGGTGGCAGATTAGTAAAATGACTTCCATTTATAGCACATATTAGAATTATAAGGTGCAAAATAGAAAAAAGGATGTTGTGCTAAGGGAGACTCCTTTATGTTTTACCAATGCGTGTGCACGCACGCACGCGCGCGCGCGCGCACACACACACACACACACACACACACACACACCAACATCTCAAAGGTCTAAGGGCAACCACTCCATATCTACTGAATGACGTGTATTTCTCAGAGCAAAGCTCTGCCAGTGAGATAACTCAGCAACCCAAGACACTGCTGTTATCCTCACATTTGGGAGGGAAGGACACAGGTCTCATGTGGCTCAGAAGGGACATTCATCACTTCTGTTGTTTTGGACAACTCTCGTAGCCTTGCTAAGAAGGTGGATGTTTAGCAGAGTGTCTGAGTCCAGATCCAGTGTCTCTCCAGTGAGTTGATGGGGATTTCAAGGTTATCCAGCCATCTCAGCAAGGTTGATGGTCTGACGCTCTGTGCTGCAGACAGCCTTCTGGAAGGTGTCTTCGCTCTCGATAGCCCAGCCCCCAAATAGCTGACTGATATGAATTTCTGGTACAGAATAAGTAATTCTAGGTGTGATCATGTATGACTGCAACCCCAGGATTCCGGACACGAAGGCAGGAGGACCAGACGTTTGAGGCTGGCTTGAGCTATGTAGCAAGACGCTGTCTATTAAAAAAAAAGCTAGATAAAGAGAATCATAATTAATTGTTGCTCAATCAACTTCTTCCTCCATGAATAAATCATGCCTCTCGGTACTGTCAGCCATTTCTACCCTGACAGCAAAAATGCTGTCATTTCGTCATTACCATAAGTTTGTGTTCATAATGAATGCTGGATGAGAATGAAGACAGTGGGGCAGGTCTTTCCATGCTTGTGGTGTTAAAGTTTCTTATTGAGCTTATGTGCAACAACATAAAATTTGTGTACGTGACTGACAACATTGAATTTCATATATAAGGTAACAGGCATAGATGTATACATACATCGTTAAGACAAGTTGTGTAACTCTCTGTGGGTTATAACTCCAAATTACGGTGTTCTCTGCTCTATTTCCAGATTCCACTCCATACTTTAATTATGATCCAGCTGTTTCTTTGAGGGTACACCCTCAACATATGAATACGCATTCTCATTGCTCTTCCCCATTTCTAAATTCCTTTCTCTCTAGTGTTCGGCCTTATGTACCCAATTTCTATAGCGGGAAACGAAAAGTTGGACCTCAAATCTGCCAATCCTTCTTACGCCCACTCTCCTAACTGCTCCACCAACGTAATAACATTTCTCACCGTTTTTAAAAGTTAATATCAACACTTATATAATTATGACCATAGGAACAGTTTTCACAGCAAAGCCAAACGGTGTAGCTGTTTGTTTTTCCTGGAGTTTATTACTGAGTTAGCCTTAGAATTTGCATTGTTCCTCTAGCTTTCTTTCTTTACAACCATTAGCAACTCATTCCTATGTTTCCTATGGAAACTGCTCTCCCAGTACATCTACTCATTTCACTTGTAACTTCTAGGAGAGTCTATAGAAGGCCCTGGCTCTCCATATTCCTCTTTCACTGTCAGGCCTGAAAGCCTGACTACTACATTCTGCAGAGCACTTTGTCCACCTCATTGTCTTTAGGTATTCCAGTTGAAGGCAGTCATAGGTTTTTTTCTGTTGTTGTTGTTGGTTGTTTGTTTTTTAGAGATCACACCTATGTTTAAATTTTAAAAAATTATTTTATTTTATGTGCATGAGTGTTCTGTCTGTACGTGTCCGTGTTCATCACACGCATGCCTGGTGTCAGCAGAGGTCATAGGAAGGCACTAGACAGAGTTCCAGATGTTTGTGGGTGCTGAGAACGGAACCCAGGTTCTCTGCAAGAAAAGCAAGTCCTCTTAACCACTAAGCCATCTCCTCAGCCTTAGTAATATTTTAAAATTTGGAAACATAGACCATTGTGTTTCTGGTGGGGCCTCATCAAGGAAGTGTCAGTGATTCCTGCTCAGTGGTATAACGGGCCCTGCTAGCTGTGACCACAGTGCCACCAGCAGAAGTGAACACTTGTGTGCTGTAGCCAGCCTCAGCTATGAGCTCTTGGAGCTCCTCAGCAGTAGTGGAGAGTCCCATGGAATGGCCTTCCACAAGTATTGGCTCCTGAACCTGGGGGTATGGAGGGGCTTTCTTCAGATTAAGATTTCTAGAAACATACCTTCCTTTTTTGTTTTCTCTTCCTGTAAGAACTCAAGGACCCCTGCTAAATCTCCTTCACTTCAAAAGAGCTACAGTGATTTCTGTTTTCTTGGTTGCTAATCCAATGGACAGTTTCTCAGTTCAAATGAGGAGATTTCCCCCTGTGTGGGACAATGAAATCCAGCGGCTGTGAAGGACCCCTGCTCAACCCACCAGCTCCACCCTCAGCTCAAGCTCTGATGTTGTCCCTTTGGAATGATTAAAGACTTGTTTTTGAGAGAGTCTTGTTACACAGCCCAGGCTGACCTTGAATGAGGACCCCATTTGATCGCTATCATTTTGCCTTGATCCCCTCAAGTTGTGTAGTTGAGTTTGCTTTGTGGGCTGATACTGTTTCCTTTTATCTTTCTTAAAAATTGGCCCATCCTTTTGCCTTTTTATTACCTTTTCTGGGACTCTTACATAAAATGTTATTTTTTCAATCTTTAATTTTTGCTAGCATTTAAACATTTTCCTATGTCTTTCCCATCTTTTTGAATATTCCCTTTCTTGTGATATGTATATCTCTATATATCTATATCCATTCAGTATTTTCGTTGTTGTTGTTTTGTTTTTTAGTTTTTCTGAGACAGGGTTTTGTGTGTGTGTGTGTGTGTGTGTGTGTGTGTGTGTGTGTGTGTGTGTATAGCCTTGGCTGTCCTGGACTTGCTTTGCAGACCAGGCTGGTCTCGAACTCGCAGACATCTGCCTGCCTCTGCTCCCCTTCCCCTCCTCCCCAGTGCTGGGATTACAGGTGTGAGCCACCACACCTGCCTTCCCATTTGGTAGTTTTTATCCATTCTCCAGAGAATGTTAGTGGCAATTCCCTTACATTTTCTTTTGTATTGTCTCTCCCGCCCCCAACCTCTGTTTTGCTTGGAGTCAGTAGTTTATGTTGCAGGGAAAAACAGATGCACTGGGTTTGGAAAAGACAAAAGTTTTTCTTGTTTCTTTTTCTTTTTCCCTCCTCTGAAGTAAAAGGGAATAGGAAGCTAGGCAGTGACACAAATACTTTAAGGTAGAAGAGGCAACACTGAGGAAGCAAGAGTGTCTGGAAGGTGGGAGGATTCGCTTCTGAAATAGCCAAGTATTGTGCAGGCGAAAGCCAAAGAGGAGAAGGAACCAGAGAAGATCTGCAGTGCAGGAGCAACACCGGCTCACAACCCAGCTGCACTGCAGTCTCACCTGAGGCTTAGATGTGTGGCCAGCCGGCTCAGTGACCTTAGGCCGCCTTTTCTACCTAATGTTGGTTGGGATGAGAGGCAAGGCGGAATGGTGCTTGCTCCCAGATGTTGGCTAGAGGTAAGGTGAGGGGCAAAGGGCCGAGGGACACCGCGGATAGAAGCGCAAGGAAGCTGGGGAGCTGGCCCTTTAAATTCAGATCTGGTAAAGAAAGGAGCAGAAGAGTGTGTGAGGGAGCCAGGGAGATGCTACTGAGGCTGGGTCCCTATGCTTATGAAGTCTGTTCTTCAGTCTTGAGGCAATGGAAACTTATAAGAAAGCAAAGGCGTTTTGAGCCCACAAACATTTCTGCAGTTGAATTTGGGAGGGAGAAATACCTGGGGGAGGGGTTGCCAAAGGCCAACTTAGATGGACCCAGGAAAGATCATCTGAGGTGTCCTGCTTCGAGGCTGTCAAAGCCATTGACTCTTAGTTTTAAACTCAATTCTGCAATGGAGTGCAGCATAAACTCTTAGTTCTAGGTAGGGCCCTCGCTTAGTTGGTTATTCACCTGAATACAGCAAAACTCCGAACCTGAGGAATAATGCAGCAGGCAATACCAGTTCCGCAGCCACCCCCACCCCCACCCCCCAAGAAAAATTGCAGACGATGACATCATTCCTTCTGGTCTCCCCGCACCTGCTTGCGCTTGTCGTTCGTACCACAAGATGGCGGTGTTGGCCTAAGATACAGTGCATTCTACAGTCCTGGGAAAGCCTGACCTGAATATAAAACTTCCCTAATCCCCCCCCCCCCCGTTTGATTCCCCAGCAGAACAGCAAAAAAAAAAACGCTGCAGAGCCCAAAGAGGCCAACATGGCATCTCACCACACCGCGTGGCCCGCAGGCCAGATATCAGTGCTTATTAAAGTTTGATTGCAGGAGAACTTCAAAATAGAGTCCAAAAGCTCCTCGCGCTCTCCCCCACCCCCATCACCCCCGCCCCCCCACCCCACCCCTGTCCCGCCTTCCTCTCCCCCACCTCCATCCTAGGTCCAGCAATCTCAGACGCGGAGCTTTCCTCTAGCCGCAGCGGCATGGCTGGCAGCGTGGCGCGGAGGTGGCAAGCTCCAGGGACCCACGCAGCGTCTGTCTGTGCAGTGCCCAGATGGTAGGGGCTGGAGAGGCCTCCAGAAACCTGCAACTCAGTGGCATTTCCCCAACTCTGGTCTCTGTCATCCTCCCTGGCCACCCCAGTTCTGTAGCTGGGGCTCCTGCAGGCTCTACCCTTCCAGAACTTCAAAGGCCAGGGAAGGTAGGAGGTGGTGGCATGAAAGTAAAGGCCTAGTTAGGAGGACAAGTCACCAGGGTTAGAATTTTTACAGATTATAAGGGTCCCAAGAGCGCAGGATCCCAGGTGTCCACCCACTTGGTTTTGCTTCAAATAGCATCTCCTGCCTTGTCTTGGCCACTTGTGTGCATACTTCAGCACTATGGGCAAGGTGGACCACAGGCGCCTGTCAGAGAGGGATGGTCCCGCTCCCAGTAGCTTGCACCAAAATGTCGGAGAGGGACTGTCTTTTGTCCCCAGCGGCCAGGCTCGGTGGTCTCCTCTATGCCGGCAGGTGTGTGTTCATGGTGCATACTGCTCAGCTGGTGGTGCTCCCTAGCGGCCAGTGCTGGGCCCCCTTGAAGCAGCCAGACGGTGCTGCCTCACAGCAGGCTTGCTCCCCGCCTTGGTCATCTGCTAGGCGCAGCTGGGCCACGGGGGGAAAAGCTGATGAATTTTTCATCGCGATTCCCTTGGCTGTCGATCTGAAGGCAGTTTCTGGGGGGCAGCAGCCATTAAGGACCAGTCTGTGCCAAGGACAGCCCCTCCCCCACCGCTCTAATGACTGATGGACAGGAGACTCAGATCCCAGGTCCCCTCCTCCTGCAGGGCGTGTCTCGGGGGTCCCTTTGGCTTTGTTTGATTTCCAAACATTGGACAAGATGAGGAAAAAGCGCCTGTCTAGTTTAATAGCATGTGTAGCCAGCCTGCCTGGGTTCTGCCTGGAAAAGGAGCACAAGGATGCTTGTGCTCTGACTTCCCAGAGCTTGTGGGCCTCTCAGGGGGATTGGCTCACAAAATAGAGATGAAGCAGTGGGTGTGGGTCAGGGGCTGGGTTAGTGGGGCTGTCTGTGAGAGGGACGAGCTGAAGCACCTGGGTACAGGAAGAGGCAGAGAGAGAGGACGGAGTCTAAGCCCTGCTTCTACAGGGGCACACAGGCACACAGGGGCAAAGTGTATACCTGGAATTAACCCGACACACAGGTAGGCCTATCATGGGCCAAAGCTGGCCTTTGCTTAAGCCCTTTTGGAAAAACTTGGTACAGACATATCAGGGAAAATCTCTATCAGATAAGAGCACTGAGGAGCTTTTTTTTTTTTTCTTTTCCTGCGTGGGAGTGGGTGGGGGAGGGTTGTGTGGTTGCCAGGTCTTTTGTCACATGGATTGTTTTTTGCATAGCTGTAAGTTAAAAATACATACTAACATAGCATGCAAACTGTTGAGTATGGAGATAATTTAGAAATACAGTTCTTTCTTTTTTTCATTTAAAGAGGTAATGGACTTGTTTGTAAATTTGAGTGAAATAAAGGCGATTAAAAACAAATCCACCCAGAGTTACAATCTTGGTATATCTCCTTAATTTTTTTCTGTGCATACTTCATTTCATTGAGACTATGCACTCTTTTTGTAAACATAGTCATCGGATAAGCACTGAACAATAGAGATCATAACAGGAACATTTTCTTAATCTCAAAGTGGAGCTGGGCATGGTGGCACGTGACTGAAATCCCTGCACCTGGAGGGTGGAGGGTGGAGAAGGAAGAGCTAAGGGCAGCGTTTTAGGCAGGACTGAGCTATGTGCAGTGAAAGGTGGTGTTCCAGGTCTTCCTCAGCTACATGTGACACTGCTTGAAGAAAAGAAAGAGGAGGAAACACCTGAAGGTGCCTCATCTCACCTCCCAATGCTTGGGGGGGGGTGGAGGTGGGGGTGGGGGAGCCCATGGGAAGGGACCCAGCATTCCTAGCACCCCTCCCCCCCCCACCAGTGTTCTCTCACACTTTATGCCCTCACTATCCTCTTTTCCTTGGTGGCTGTGGTGGAGTGAGGGTGGGGGGCGGGTTCCAGGACTGTGAAATTCCTCTCCACCTTCCCCTCTGAAAACCTGTGCAGAGCCTGGTAGCCCATCGCAGGCTTTACTTGTTGTCTTCCTTGGAGGTTTAATTGAATTAGTTCTAACACCTGCTATACCTGCTACGAAGAACGCAAACTGAGCCTATGCTAGAGTTTTCCCGCTGAAACATTAAGTGGACAAATGCAAATTAAAGATGGAGCAACAGCTGCAGAATTGTTGAAGAAGAGGTGTTATTTGTGAACCGTGGATGTTTGCTGTTTGTTAAATTAGCTTTCACGTTTAAAGCCACCAGAAAGACATTTTTATCAAATAAGAGAATGTGCCACCTGTTTTATTTCTGGAGGGGAAAGAGAGAGGGAGGGCTTCCATTTCTGGCTCTGAAGGAGGGGTGCAGAATAAGCCTTGTACTAAACAGCCAAAGGCTGAATAGAAAAAGTGTGAACTAGTAGCCTGAGAGCACCAAAGAGCCATCAAAGGTGCAGGACTAGAGGGACTAGTAGGGCAGCACATTCAAATGAGTCCTTTATAGCTCCTCTTGTGCCCTGGGAGCATTTGGTGAGTCATATACTGTCATTGGGTATGGAATCAAAACAGAGAGTGACAACTCCTTGCTTGCCTTTGTCAAAAAAAAAAAAAAAAAAAAAAAAAAAAAAAAAAAAAAAAAAAAAAAGAAAAGAAAAGAAAAGAAAAGAAAATGGAGCTCAGGACACAAGGTTGCCAGGACTTGATGGACCATAAACACATAGAGAAGGGAACCAAAGAAAATGGAGTCTGGATGCAATTTCTCTCCAAGCCATTTCTCAGTCTTTAAGCTGTGCACGTGAAGAGTGAGATGCCAAGAAACCAAATAAAAGCAGCTGTCAAGAGGCTTAAAAGCTAAGCCAAGATGCTGGCATGCTTATAGTTCTGGGTAGACATAGCTTGCAGTTCTATCTGCCAAGGAGGAGGAGCCTGAAGAAGCCCTCATTGTCAGCTGGGTCCTGAAAACTAATCCATAGGAACAAGCAACACAGGACAACAGCCCCTCTTACCATATGCAACCTGGGCTGCAAGAGCCTCTAGTCTGGCTGGACACACACATATAACTATATGCTAGTGTCACATATCCCTCTGAAACCATCCCCAGCTTCCCTGGAGGAAGATGACATATCCCAATGCCACAGACGGTATTGTATTTAATTCATAGTATTTAATATCAGACATGTAATCCAGACGGTCCGAGGTGCTGCTGGCAGGTGAGGTCAAACAGGGGGTAGTTGTTGCCTTGTCAGGAAAGGAGTGATGCTTTCATGGAGAATCATTAAGATCCACCTCTTGAAACCAATGTCATCCAAGTGAGAGGGAGAGCTGTCCCAAGCCATTGGAAGACGTGGCAAGAAAGATCTAAGTGGAGGGGATGACAGAGTCCATTGATGACAGACTCTGCAAGGGAACTTGCCCCTAATAGAGGCTGAGGGCAGTTCAGTCAAAAGCAAATACTGCTTTTGGAAATTTTGGAAGATGATTTGGCAATTTCTCACAAAACTGAGCATGTTCTTACCAATCCAACAGTCAAGGTCTTTACTAGGTTTGGACCCAAAGAAGGTAAAACCTTAAGTTCATATAATAAACAAACATCAGGCTGTGGGTATTATCAACATCTTTATTCTTATTTGCTCAAAATTGGAAGCAGCTAAGCTGTCCACCAAGAAGCGACTGGATAAAATGTGGTTAAATAAAGGCAATGGCATCACTCAGCGGTGAGAGGAAATGAGCTAAGAAGTCAGGCGAAGACATAATGAAAACTTAAATGAGAGAAAGAAGCCCCTCCAGGAGGCCTCCACACATACCACATGATTCTGGCCAAGGCAAAAATGTGGGTACAGAGTAAAAAACAGAGGTTACCTGGGGTTAAAAGAGAGTGAGGGGTAAATTTGTGAAGCCCAGAGAATTTTTCAGGGCATTGCACTTAGCCTGTGATGTGCTGCTGGGGCCAAGTCATGTCCAAGTGCATAGAATACACAGCACTGAGCTGACGTCTATAGGTGCATTGATATCCCACTGTGGTGGGGACATTAAGGTGCAAGGGGATAGACATAGAGGAACCACCTCCTTGGCTTCTTGAATTGAATGTTGTATCTATGACTTCCTTTCAAATTTCCTATGAATCTGAAGTGCTTTTTTTTTTTTTTTAATTTTTGTCCATGGCTCATCAGTTGGAAAAACCCAACCAGAGATTTCCCAGATCTCTGAAGTACTTGAGAAATGCTCACAAGAAGAGGAAGGGTCCAACTGTATTTCTGGCATAGAGATAGCCTTGGTGCCTGGGTAATAGACCCCGCCCCCCCAATCGTCTCTTCTCCGCCTAGATCTGGGAGGGGCCAAAGGAAGTAGTTGGCAAGCTGTGGTGAAAAGAAGCCCAAAGGTTTCTAAATTGTGATCATGTTTGTAAGCAAACATAACAGTATGACCTAGCAGTGAGCTATTATGACCAGTGTTTGCCAAAGGGCTCCCAGTCACCTCCCCAAAACAGACATAAACCATTCAGGTCAGAGCATCACTCTGCAAGCCTCTCTAAATTCCCATGACATCATTCCAATTACACATAACCCCCAAATTAATGTGTCAACACTAAAAAAAAAAAGTGAGTGGCAGCTGGTGAGATGAGACCACAAATGGCTTTTCATAACTAGGTCTCTGGATGGAAGGCAGAAAATACCAAGAAGTCCTTAATAGGTGTCTACCATCCCAGCAGTGAGGAGGGTCCTGAGGGGAGGTTGCCATACATTCCAGGGCAGCCTAGACAACCGAGGAAGACCTATCTCATACAAAATAAAACAAAACAAGCAAAGGACACAACACTTCACATCTCTAAAAGAAAACAAAAATCACAAAATGAATGAGAAATCAAGAGAGTATTAGCAATGACTTAAAAAGATCTGAAAATTAGAAAACGCAAGTAAAACTTCTGGAAAAGTATGAACCATTGACTTGGAATCAAACGAATGTTTTTTAATGCCATATCTATTACAAACTATAAAGAGACTCCGGGAAGTAGAGAGAAGCCTCGGGAGTTGTTATCCACAATACAACAAGGAGTTAGACGATCACAGAAGATAGGAATACATTCATAGGTGATAAAACATAAAGGTTTAATGTATCTCTAGTCAGAGTTCAAATGAGAGAGCGGAGAGGATGGGGAAAGGAGGGAAGAGTTCATGAAGGAATGACAGGCTGAGTAGGTAAAATCTATTTCATTGTAATATTTTATTGAGCACTGTAGTGTAAAAGACAAAAAGGTAATCTTGAAGGTTTTAAAAAGAAAGGACCGATCATCTCTAAAACACAAGGGAACGATTAATAGTAAATAATCAGCAGCACCAATGAAACCAGTGGACAAAAGAGTAGAAAATGTGAGCATTAAAAATAGACAAATAAACAGCTGTCTAACCACCATGCTACACAGACATGGGTAGATAACCCCCCCCCCCTGAAGGGGGCTGGAGAGATGGCTCAGTGGCTAAGAGCACTGCCCTTCCAAAGGACTTGGGTTCAATCTCTAGTATCCACATGGCAGCTTATAACTCTCTGTAACTCCAGTTCCAGGGTATCTGACACCCTTAAACCAAAGCACATAAGGGGAAAAAAAACACCTTTGTTTTTAAGAAAACAAACATAGAGGAGTTTATTGCTAAGATGTGTGCACTAAATAAAACTCTGAATTTCTATTTTTGAAAGAAGGAAACAGACCTAGAAGAAGAGCTGTAAGTAACTTTTAAGAGCAGAGACATCAGTGTTGTCAGGTTAGTGAGGTTTTAAGAAACCAGATGAAACCGTGATACCAGCATATGAATTGGAAGGGAAGCAACTGAGTGGCAGCTGTGTACTTGTGAGAAGGATAGCATTGGATGACATTTGGTGTGGTGTTTATATGATAAAATTTACTCCTTCTTCTGGCCACACAGGACACGTGCGCGCGTACACACACACACAAATAAAAATATAAAAGGACACCATTTTCAAATTAGAAAAATACTGTCATGAAAGAGAGGAAGTAGGGGGTGGTAGGGATAGAGGGAAGGAGAGGGCAGAGGAAGAGAGAGAAGCTAAGTCCAGAAGCCCATAAACGAAAAAAAAAAAAAAACCCCACAGCAATTGTGCAGAACCAGAAAGCATAGGGACTAGGGTCAAAATAGACTAAATTTATTTAAATATATCAGCATTCACAATAAGCACAGGGAACTAAACTTATCAATCTAAAGGCAGAGACTTATCAGACTGGATATAAAATACCAAAGTATTTGCTCTTTAGAAACAATAAGCTAGTTTACTCTTTAGATAGCAATAAATCTACAATCAATACTGCTTAAAAATACAGGATAAACCAGACAAATGAAACAAGAAAGAAAGAAGAAAGAAAGGTCCTAAGATAGACAGGGTACTAATGTAGAAGTCAAACAAAAGAGAGTTTAATATAGAGGGTAACTAGGAAATGTTAAAAGAGGCAATCTCCAGTAGTTCACAGCAATTATAAATGTATATGCACCTAATAAAATAGTTACAAATCCAGAAAAGCACCACAAAAGGTCAGAGTGAAACAAACATTTTATTAAATTATCTATCCCATACTGATTTGGCTAAGAAGACATAAATAAAGTCGGGGGGGGGGAGGGGAGTAGGGCTTGAGAACAGTTCACAGCTCAACCGAATGGGTATTATTGAGACCCAATTCAATGAGAATTCACAAGAGTTTACGCATCTCTGCATATGACCCTAGACTTAGAGCCAACCGGGGAAAATGTCAAAGAGTTACAATCAGAGAGACAATGTAAAATCACAATGAAAGCAGTAATTAATCAAACCTGAGGCTAAACATAGACAAGGTGAGAAAAATATAAGTGATGATATGGAAAACATAGAAATATTTAGAATTAGTGAATCAAAGACCTAACTTAAGTTTCCGGGGAAAAGCAGCAACATGAGTAAGCTTGAGGAAATAGAGTGAAAAAGAGAGACAGAGAGAGAGAGAGAGAGAGAGAGAGAGAGAGAGAGAGAGAGAGAGAGAGAGATGAACAAAATGCCAGGGACAACCTACAATGCTCAAACTTGGTTCTTTCAAAAGCTTAGGATTGCAGAAAATACCCAATAAATTTGTGCTATTAAAATGAGAGGTGACCCAGGCAGGCAGTTGGTAATAAAAACGAATATGGTCATGGATAAAGGCGATATAGTTGGAGGCAATCCTATGATAAATTATATGCCAATAATCAGAAAAGTCAGACAAAAGACAATTCTTTAGAATGTCTAAGCACAACAAATCGAAGAAAAACAGCACCCTGTAGCCAATATCAAACAGTAATATTGGTAGCTTAAAATCTTCCCATTAAGAAAACTAAGCGTGAATCATTGTTTAGATCACATTGATGCCTTGAAAAGAGGAAATAAATACAGCATTATAGAAATTCTTCCTAAAACTAAAAGAAGGAGTTTATGTCATGCAGTTACTGCTATCTTGGTTCTAGAATTAGATGAAGACCATATGACGTCATTTATGAACACTGGTGCAACCCATTTTATATGTATTTAAATAAACTAGATAAAAAAACATAGAAAGCAAAATGCCATCAAAGGTCAAGGAGACACAGATAAATCTTCCAATAAACTATCTCCCTAAAATTGGATTGGTTAGAAGACACAAATAAGGGTAAATACTGGTAAATCAAACTTAGCCGTGTGAACAAACATGGTCACATTGGGTCATACTTGAATGTAAAAGCTAAATACTCATCATTTAGAGACTGAGTAGAGAAAAGGTGGAGAAGTAGAAGAAAGATAGAAAGGTGTAGTCAGTCAACAGTGATGCCAGGGATGTGACCAACAGTGTTTTAGAACCGACCTATCTTTGTGTAGTTTCTGTAGTTTGCCCTGATGTCATACCTCCAGCGCCCTGTCGCAGTCTGTCAGGTAGGATGCTAGGCTAGCGTGAGCACGGGTTGCATTGCTCGCTTTCCAGGTTTTGCATTTTTCTGAAGCTGGGGGAATGCTTTTGTTCCCACATCTGAATTGATTTGAGATAGAGCTGAACCAGGCTGGGGGAAAGCTGATGCCATCTAGGGTGACAACTAACTCTGAATTGCTGCTTGCCCGGGTTCTCATGAGGATATAAGATCCCTCTGGGAAGCTGCCCACACCTCGGCATGGCATCAGACTACTCACAGATCTTGGTAGGCGTTCTTGAGTCAAAGGCATGAAGAGATGAGGTAACCCTCAGCTCCTACCAGCTGTTTATAAATCAAACTTGCCTGTTTGAGAGCGACTGTGAGTATTCTGTCAGCAACTCCTGGAATACTTGCGAAACTGTCAGAGTCAAAATGGATGCCTTTGAGGCAAACTGGAGTCAAGACAAGACTCAAAACCCATGAGGCTATGAAGGAGGGCCCTGTGCCTATAAGGACAATTACATAAAGACCGTCAGAAGGGACCTCAGGCACATATGTTTGTTTTCTGCCAAGAGCTTGCAAATCCAGCTCACTATCTGAGGGTTAAGGATTAGCCAGCTGATGTACAAGAACCTTTTTCTGGAGAATACACTGTTTCTGCTTAAGAATTAAGCTCAGCTGAGGCAATGGTGTGTGTAGCCGATGTTTCCATGTATCAGAATGAAGCACACAACATACTCATTGTGTCATTGAAAACCTCCATGTCCTCTTGCCTTTCTGAATAAGCCCATGGCTCCTAATGACAACAAAGCCCACATATTCATTGTAATCAGAGGCAAAAACTGAGTCAGAGTGACATACCTGTTGCCATGTCTAACTTTTTTGCATTGTGTTGTTAGGGACAATTCCATCTATGTAATTTTTCTATGTCTACTTGCCTCATCTGGCCATTTATGTGTTTGAGTTCGCTTTTAATGGGAACTTGAAAAAAATAGGGAGAGTTTCAAGCCTTGGTTTGTATTTACAACTCATTCACAAATTAATCCAAAGTTACAAGAAGATGTTTTCAAAAACAGAAAAAGCAACCTCTTTTTTTTTTTTTAAATCCAAAGAATGTGTCATTCATTTCTACACAGGACAAAGGACATGACAAGGAACTAGTCAGGATGAAAAAGCAGCAAAAGCTTTGACTTCATTTAAGAAGGTGCCTAAGATGGACATATGCTGTTTTGAAATTTCTTCTTGGTAATTACACTTACCATCCAATTGTTCTAAAATGAATAGAAAAAGTAGTAATATTCGCCAGGTGTGGTGGTACACACCTTTAATCCCAGCACTCGGAAAACAGAGGCAAGAAGATCTCTTTGAGTTCAAAGCCAGCTTGGTTTACAGAGCAAGTTTCAGGACAGCCAGAGATGTTACCCAGAGAAATCCTGTCTTGGAAAACCCTGAAAAAAAAAATAAAAAAGCAACTTATGTGATTAACTTTTAATTTTTCATTTAGGTTGGCTGGCCAGCAAGATTACAGGATCCCCCTGTCTTTACATCCCAGGGCTGGGGCTACAGGGACATTCAACTCACCTGGATTTTTATGTGGGTGCTGGGGATTTGAACTCAGGCTCTCATGCTTGCTTGTAGAGCAAGTGTTCTCACTCACTGAGTCATTTCCCTAGCTCCAACCTCCGACATTTTGAAAGTTTGAACATTTGCTAGAAAATACGTCTGCTCTAAGGAATATAAAGATAAAACTGGTCTTTCTAGTACTGTATATGCATGGATCCTACAGTACAATAGCTGTTGAAGAGTAAAAACTGGCCAGAGACAGCAAGTCAGCTCCTGGTTACTCAGCCGCTGACTGTGTTGGAAGAGTGACTGTCTATGGACTGGAGATGGGCTGCAGCGAGAACATGGGAGGCTGGGGAAGAGAAGACTCCTAAGGACTGGAGAAAAGCTCAGTGTATTCAGTTTCTGAGGAAAAAAAAACAGTTAAGGTGCAATTGACTAACTGTTATTAATAACTACCCCTCTTTTTTTCTCATTTCTTCTTTTGAGACAGGGCGTCGGGTTGTGAAGGCTGCTCCCGAGCTCCCCGTGGTCTTCCCCACTCTACCATATTCATCATGGTGTAACTTTCGAATCCACCCAATGAGATTACAGATGTGGGCCTCGGGGCCTCGTGTGTTCATGCTGGTGTTTCAGCTCCGCTCTACATTGCCTGTGAGCTGAGAGCAAGGCAGCATCCATATTCTTTAACACCCTCATCTGCAGGGTAGGACAAGCACTGCCAGTGCTACGCAAAAGATGACAGGAGCTATGGCCAAGGTATTTCTCAGTGACTGGAACATTACAAACATCATACGGTCATTACCAGAAAACTTCTAGAGATTTCTGTTGGGAACTTAGCTAGTTTCCCTTCTTCTAAGTTATTGCTATTATTATTGTTGCTGCTGTTGTTATTTTTTTTGTGTGTGTGTGTGTATGAACTATGTGTGTATGTGTGTGCATATGTGTGGAGGTCAGTTCTCTCTACCTCTGTGTGGGTTCTGGAGTTCAAACTCACATCACCAGGCTTGCACAGCAGATACCTTTCCCTGCTGAGCCATCTTGCAGATCCCAGTTTATCCATCTTTTGTAAGTGTCATTATTATTCTGACGAATGTTCATTTGTAACATTGTTTGGAAACATTTCTAGTTATCTTTCTTAAAATAAGCTCATGGGAAAAAATTTGTCGAGAAGCTATATATAGCTTTGAAGCTTTTGGTTTCTATCTACAAACTGACAAGGAGGAAAGCCTTTCCCACGTCCCTTACCAGAGAGGCCGTAGATACCTGCATTGAATATAATGTGTGTGTGTGTCCCAATTGGTTGAGCTTAGAGAATGAGGAAATGGCATTTCAATGTTGCTTTAATTCACACTCACTTGACTAGGGCTCTTTGCCTGATTAATGCCCCCCTCTCCAGTCTCCTGTAATCCTCGTCCCACCTGCCAGCCAATTCCTTTCCTGCAGGCAGCTCTCCTGCTTCCCTCACAGGAGGATTATAGATCACTCATTTCTCCCACCATTTATCACGTAGAACATTTTCCTGAATGTATTCCACTTTGTCATTTTCCCTCTGAAAATACCGTGCCAGCATCGAGCATAATATTCCATGTGTGGTCAGACCAGCTGCTGTATGTGCCAAGGAACATGACGGTTCAATTATAATGTGTTTTCTTTTGAGAATCCATTAGCATGCATTTTGCTTTGACTTTCTATTGAATCTTTGAGTGATTTAGTGTGAATTTAGGCCAGAGGAGCTTTTTTCTAAAAAAAAAAAAAAAAAAAAAAAAGACTTTTAAAAATTGCGTTTAAAATAACTTTTTTTGCGTCTACCTCTTCAATGCTGCTGCTGTGTGGGCTGAGCAGCTGTGTCAATGCAGCACTGGGTTGCGGTGGCTCCTTTTGCGTCTTCCTCCCTGCATCCTACACACAGCAGGACTGACATGGGTTCTTTCTATGTGGAATGAGGTGGGGAGATCTGATTATGAAGGATCTTGGTGTAGCTGGTGAGCAACCTGAGACAGGGAGAGAGATGCCCATTTAATGTTGTCCCGATGGCTTATCTGGTTCCTGGAGATGTTATCATCCCTACTGTTTCCTTCTTTCACAGTATGTGCCCTCTGTGAATGTTAACATGCTGAGTTTTTTCACTTTATTACCTGACAAGCCTAAAGAAAGAGATGGTGGTCTTGCAAAGTATTTTGAGAGATGGATGTTGGAAGCTTAAATATGAAGGTGACTCACATATTCCTTATATTTTATACCGTTTATTCTAAGGTGTTAGGCTACAATGACTTTTGAAGAGGCATTAGGGACTCAGTGAATCTGTTGGACCTGAGAATTCTGGCTGCTGAATTTGAGTGTGATTATTGGAGCTTGGTGACAGGAGACATAGAATATCGGGCCTAGAGGGGACTGGTGGGGAGGAAGGGATCATAAACACGGTGAAAGGCCATTTACTAAGTAGGCTTCCAATTTGATTTGGGGGACTACAATTTGAAGAGCTTTCGGCCTTGGAGGCAGTGATGGAAGACCAGTGGAGCCTGGTGGGATGTGGTATTGGTGGATGTAATGAAGTGAGGACATTTGAGGGCAATTTCACTCGCACCGGGCTCTGCAACAGCAACCATCTAGAAGCTACACGTTGTGTTGTCTTAAAGCTATTGAGTCATCTGGTGGCTTTGGGACTTTAGGAGATATTGCCCAATAGGTATGAATCTGGCCCAACCTAGGTCAAAGTATCTCTGGGACAGGAGAAGGAATAAGTGATGATGAATAGGGATATAATTTAGCCCAGTATTAAATCTACCAACTAAAGTCTCCTGGGGTGATTAGTATTTAGAGTAATTCTTCAATCGTATGACATAATTTGTGATCTCTAATCGATTTTCAATTAAAAAACAGATCCAAATGCTCACTTGTAACTGTGAATAAAAATATTTTAAAATATTTTCAGAGACTCCCCCTCCCTAAAATTTTTTAATTTTTATGAAATGCTCTGTCCATCAGCTCCTTGGTTGGAATTATATTTCCCTTTCTTGATCCACTTTGTACTTTTCTATTTGATATGCATTTCCAAGTCTGCTGTAGGGAGAACGTTTTTCCACCCAAACTCTACTTATTAACTAAAGATGTCATTTTGTCTGTGGGCTTGAAGACATCAGGCCTATCCCTCATTGGCCATGGAGGCTGAAATAGGAAAACGGCTCCTCCATCATGGTGCTTTATTTTGATTTTGGCAAATTCATGGTGGTTTATTCTGATTTTGCAAATTCATAGACTCTTCTATGGAATAACCAAGGAAAGGTAGTTCTGTATGCACCGTTGCCGAATGTCATCAGCACTACAGCCCTTGAGACTCACTCTGTCTGAGAAGAAGCTCTGTAACACGCTGTACCTTCCTAAGACAGGTCTGCTCAGAGATGTGCACCCTGGTGTTGGTTGGGTTTGCCAGAACATTCTTTTAAAAGGCTCCAGCTTCCCTGCTGAACAGGGGTGTTAATTTTTCATGAACCTACGCTCTGGTTAGGAGCATGAAGAGGATGAGAGAAAGCTTCAGGAAAAGAATGAGACCAAATAAAAGGAGCCTTCCCCTGGTTCCAGACAGAAAAATGGAGACTTGAAATTTTGCTTGTTAGCAGACTGATGTTAAATACAGAACCGTTTGATGAAGTTAACTCTTTGGTGTGTGTTTGCTGGAAAAGGAAGGAAGACTGCCAATTTAGAGGCCATGTGGAGACTGTAAAGATTATGTTCTCACTCTGGCAGAAGAGTTAAAGCTAAAGCTGCCTGGTCTGGCGGGGCCTGCCATGACCAAGAGACATTACTAGCCACCTGGACCGACTTATAAAGTAGGGGACCATAAAGTCTTCTCCTATTATGTTACCAGAATATACACCAAGACATGTAGACATTTAGAATCACGTTTTTCACAGTAAATTTATGTTTGAGATGCTACTTTTCAATAAAAACTATATTAGTATTCAGTTTATTTCTACCTTTTGATCGCTGACCTTAAATAATGAGATTTTAATTTTTGATCTGTTTCTGGATAGTTTCAGACACAGAGTCAGCATTTTGCTCTGAAATAGAGTCTTGTCAGCTATTATTTAATGTCAATTATCTATGTCCTGGCCGCACATCTACAAACATCTGAACAGCACTGCTTTTTTTTTGCAGCTTTTTTTTGCTCTATTTTCTTTCTTTCTTTCTTTCTTTCTTTCTTTCTTTCTTTCTTTCTTTCTTTCTTTCTTTCTTTCTTTCTTCCTTTCTTCCCTCCTTCCTTTCTTTCTTTTGATAACTCGGGGTAACCAACATTGAATCATCCAGGCCCCTCTATTTATGCGAAGTAATGCTTGCTGTTGACGACACTGAAAGGTGAGCAGGGAGCACTATGGATGTTCCCAGTGATCTTACTTCATGGTCCACGTGCATCTGCGCCATCCTCTCCCCTCATGTGTGGCCCAAACCTAGCTACTTGCTTCTGGTAAGTTAACTGTGGCAGGTACAAGAATATCTTCCAATTTGCACATCCTCTTTCCCACTCTGTCACTCACTCTGAGGAAATCAAGCTGCGAGGAGGCTGTGACATTTCTGAAAAAGACATGATGACAAGGGTTTGGGTGGAGGCTTCTAGCTAACACCCCATTTCTTTGCCTTTAGATGAGACCATAGGCCCAACCTGGGATTCTGGTCACCTGGAGAACATGAGTAAGAAGCTAAGCCGTATGTAACTCCTAAACCAGTGAACTTTGAGAAAACCAGTGTTTATGTCTCAAAGCAACAATATCTGGAGCCATTTGTTACATAACAGTAGCTAATACAAATACCTACTATTTAAAGTTTTTTTAAAAAAATTTTATGTGTATGGTGCTTTGCCTGCCTATATGTCTATGTACCACTTTGTGTGTGTGGTGTCCACATAGAGCAAAACATTGCATCAGATTCCCCTGCAGCTGGAGTTGCGGAGGGCTGTGACCAGTGGGATGCCTGGAATAGAACCAGGACGCTCTGGAAAACCAGGGCTGAACCATCTCTCAAGCCCCAGATAGGATTCAGATTTCTAAAACTGTGTTTGTATTTGTTCCCTGACTGTGAACTCTTAGGAAATTTGTAGATATATATGTTTGTGACTGTATTCTTTACTTACATAAATAGCATCATGCTATATCTTTCATTCATTCCATTGTTTACTTTTGTTTTTTTCATGCCATGTTTCTGAAATGTATTAGAATGACTGATATGAACATAGTTCACTATTTATGACTACAACCTAGTTTTATTCTTCTGTGTTCCGTGTAGGTGGCCTCCAAATAGCACTGTGATAAAACAATAATGAAATGGACCCAACACCATCCTCCTAAATAAGTTTATGTGCATACCTAGAAGTTAAGATTAGTGGCTCATTGATAGGAAATTAATTAAGGTAATTAAACATCCAGGTTAAAAATGGCCTCAGTGATAAGAACCCAGCTAGACTCATGGTGCAGGAGTTGTAGGGTATACGTCAGTGGTTTCCAACCTTCCTAATGCAACCACCATTTAATACAGTTTCTCATGTTGTGGTGACTCCCAACCATAAAATTATTTTGTTGCTACTTCATAACTGCAATGTTGCTACTGTTATGAATTGTAACATAAATGTCTGACATATAGGGTATCTCATATGAGACCCCCCCAAAGGGTTCATGACCAATAGATCGAGAACTGCTGACATACATGTTAGACTCTTTGTGGTTTGGTAAAGGGCCCAGAGGTTATTCCTTTCTGTTCTACCACCTTCTGAAGGTCAGTGTTGTTTTTATCCAATGGCCATAAGACTGTTGTCACAATCTGGACATTCCACACAGACACAGTCAAATCCAGTAAAGGAGGGGGTTATAGCTCCCTATGTATCTCTCACATTTTAGAGGAAAGCATTGTGTCAGAAGTCTTTTTAGTAGATCCCCACAGGTATCATTGACTAGAATTCTATTTGTTGTAATAAAGAGTAGATTGAAGATACCTGGAACTTTTGCCCCCAAAGTAAGAGACATTCTGCCAATAGGGGGAAAGCAGAGGCTGTGTGCTACTTCCTAATATGCAATTTCCATTCTTTCATGTATACGTGATGTCAATATTCTGAATGCTGTATCAGTAAGCTCTTACCAAAATGATACTATGAAACAAATTGGCGTGAAGGAAATGATTGCAAACATTAGTTTGTCATCAGTCGTACATGAGTAGGGCAACTGGAAATTCAGCTAGGTATAATTGGAGATCAGGTCCTGTCGGGTCAAGTCTGTTCCTCATGACTCTCATATTCCTTGAACTCAGGTTACATAAATGGAGAATATTCTGCTCATGGTAAATGCAGAGACATGAGGGTCAAGTCCAACCATGTGACCACATTTCACATCTTTGCTCAATCTCCAGTGTTAACACATTATTGGTCTAAGGCAGCCATATGCTCAGGTTTAAAGTCCAGGTACAGGGAAGTACACATGAAGTTTATCATGCTACTCAACTGACATACAGCCGAGCCCAGTGGAAACAGGACATATGGGTTTTTAAATGGAGATGGCACAGTATAAAGGATCAAAGACAGCTGAACTAAAGTCCATACTCCAAAACTCAGTATTTTCTCCTATGAGCAGTGTAAGAAGCCCCTATTACCCAAGATTGGCACCAACACTTGGAATTACCAATGTTCAATTTTTTTGATGACTAAATGATAATAAAGTTGCTTTAACTTATATGTCTATGAATATTGAAGGAAGTAGTTGGGTGTTTTTTCACCTGCATGTTGGTGTCTCTTCCTCTGAATTTTGTATTCCTACTCATTGGAAACTTAAAATTGAGTTTCCTATATTTTATTTTATTAATTTATAGGGATTATTCCTTATACAATGTCACTATAATTCATTTTTGATGTTGTACAGATCTTATTTTACTCTGTTCCTTAATGTAGTAACTTTGTGGTGGCTTCCTGTGTTGAACAAAAAAATCCTCAATTTGTTGCAACCAACCTTCTTTTACTTTGTGTTTCTGGAGTGTTATTTAAGAGCTCTTTCCATATACCTAAATGTTACATTTAAAAATTACATTGATTTTATAATTCTAACTTTTCCTGTCTGGATTTTAAATCAATTTAGATTTGTGCTACAAAATAGACATTTTTCCTTCATGTTGTGAAGATGTCCAAATATGCAGTTATTGAAAAGCTTCTACCCTTTTCTCTTTTATTTGCACTGCCATCTCTGTCATCTAACACGTTCTTGAACATTACTTGGCTTGTTTCTACGCTTCCATTGATCTAACATTAAAGAACTTTGAAGAAGCCATATGGAAACCTGCTACTTGTAGAAGTTTTCTAAACTCTGTATATGTAGTTTAAATTTAATTACCCTGTAATGAGGGAGGGGGAGAATATCCCTTTCAGATACCACAGGCTATCAAACAAAAATTCCAATGACAGGTGTGGGCCACCTCTTCTTGAGTTGTTGGTCAGTGGGATCTGGTGTACTCCCAAACACTATTGGTTATTGCCGTTGATCTTGGTTACTCTACAGAACATGATGGTAGGACACGCATATTTTAGTCACAGAACATGAAAAAAAATCAGTAGGTGTCTGGAAGCTTCATCCTTTCATAGTGTCAGCAGGTGCTATGCTCACTACCTGGGAGCAAAGGAGTCAACAGTCTTATGCAGCTATGAGTGCCATGAACTTCAATACCAAGTGATTTGGCAAGATATGCAATAGTGACATGAATATTATCAGAGTTACCAACAGCTTTTAAAATTTTGATTTAAGGTCCACTCCACAAGATGGATCTTGTGCCTGGTCTCTTTAGCTGAGCCCAGAATTCACGTCTTGATAGCTCATAAGCCCTAGGGAAGAACTTACTATATTATTCTGCCAAATGGACAGAGTACGAAGCTGCCTTCTAAGTACTCATCCTTAGACCCATAGAGTAGTGCAGCAGTCAGCCCTCATTAGAGATGCTCCTTTCTTGCAGGAGAGGGTGATTAGCATAAAGACCCTCATTGGTCAAAGTACAGAGAATTAGACCGTGGAGGGCTCAGCTCTAAATGGAACATCTATATCACATTCCTCCCTCCCAAGGCTGAGGAAACATCATGGAAGAGAGAGAAGAAAGATTGTAAGAACCGGACGAAGTAGATGACTATAGCAAAACAGTGCTTTTTCGATATAACAGAGCTGTTGCACACCTCTCCTGGCAACGGCTGTGATTGCATGAACAAGACCCATGCAAGATTAACCCAGGAGGTGTCACAACTTCATGCACTCATTTCCCCCTTTAAACCTATGCCTGTATGTGCCTAGGTGAGGAGTCATCCTCTGGAACACAGGTGACATGTCAGGACATGTCAGGCCACCGATGAAGAAAGCAGATTCTCATGCCCTCACCAGCCAGAGGTGCCGACAGCTCCTCAATTAGGAGTTGGATTTACTAAGTCCTTCTGCCATCCATGCTGGGAGTTTGGCTGTTTCACTGTAGTCGTTTACTACTTCTGGACCTTAGACTTTTTCTGCTCCGACTTCCATAATGACCCTTGAGAACTGGGGCACAGATAAATGTCCTGTTTAGGGATGACTACACCATAATCTCTTACTCTGTGTACATTGACTAATTGTGCCTCTCTGTTCATCACCATCTGTTGCAAAAAGAAGCTTCTCAGATGATGGTGGAGAGCCATTAAACAATGGGTATGAAGATAAGTATTTAGGGGGAATTTATACGATGTCCGCTTGGTAGAATATTTGTAGCAGGTTCTCTCCTAGAACCTGTGATAAACCAAGCCTTGGGTTTTGGGCTTCAGTTAACAGTACCAGGCACGAGTTCCAGCTTGTGGGGCAGACCTCAAATACAACCAGAAAATGCCACTATTACACTATACAGTCTTCCAGGCCAAGTAAGCTATCTATTACTTTTCTTCCACAGTAATGTACCCGATACCTTCTGACTCCATGAACGCCAGCCAGTAGGAATGAAGTGTCCACGTCACTATCACCTTGATTTCTCTATGTTCTATGGCTCAAGTATGTGGTATCTTCAGCAAGAGGGTCTTGCCATCAAGTTCAGGAGGGTAACAGAGATCAACAGCAATAGGTTATATTGTTTTGGGGAGTATGTGAGACCTTACTGATCACCAACATGAAGAGAAGCAATCCATACTGGGCATTGGCTTTTTGTTTGATAGCCTATGGTATATGGGACATGTGTCATCCCTAAGTATAGGCTAATTCAATTTAAACTCTTTTTATATGCACACACACACACACACACACACACACACACACACACACACACACACACATATATATATATATATACTGTGAATATGGAAACTTAGTATTGTGTAAACTTCAAGTGTGTGTGTGTGTGTGTGTGTGTGTGTGTGTGTGCATTTTACATAGGTGGTTGTGAGCTGCATTACATAGGTGGTTGTGAGCTGCAGTCTGACATGGGCACTAGAGAGTAAACTCATGCCACAAAGGCCAAGTCATCTCTTCAGTCTCAGCCTCCCATTTATAATTTCTGATTGTACATGCAAGAACTTGTCCTACTCACACTTTGTTCCACCCTTGAAAGGATCATGCCTCCTTTAGATTTGCATTTAACATTTCATGGAGCTATTTATAACCTCCTCAAGTTTTCCCAGTGTGGCCTTTGCTCTGGCTGGACTATCTAATTATCACACCACGTTAAGGAAACCAAGCTCATTAGAACCATCTCTTTTGGATTCTTTTAGCTTCCTCTTAACCCCGGCTAGTCATCTTACAAATACATGCTTTTGAATAGGGAAACCTTGAGGCACGCTTGAGAAACTTCAAACCCTTCAACCTCCTTAGAAAACACCTCAAGAGTCATGTGCTTACTAATGGCCTAATTTTCATATGTAAAGGACAGGACCCGATAGCCATTTGTAGCTCATTTAGGGTAGCTAATGAGGAGTTACCTAATGAAGACGCCAAACAACAGCACAAGAGTCCTCTTGAAGCCAAACAACAGCACAAGAGTCCTCTTGAATTGGCTTCGTCATCTTTGTCTGATGATAATCTGTTCATCTTTTTTTTTCACCTACCCAAAAGGATACTGAAGGGGTGACTCATTTAGAAATTTAGTATCATATTCAGTCCAGTTTGGATTGGTTTTGTATACTGAAAAGGAGCCACTGTTTAATGAGTATGTTTCTACCATATAATTCCCAGAGAAGATAAACACACTTTTTAAGAAAGAGAAATGTATTAAATGAGCTCAGAATTGTTAAGCAGCTTCATAAATGTTCAGCGATTTTATATTTTCCCCTTGCTTTGTCTGCATACTTCACTTTTCTTTCCAGCCTTGGTTGGGTTCTTTTAAAAGCCACCATCTCCTGAAGCATGTAATTTTAAGTAACAAGACAGTGAAGTGACATATTGCAACACTGGAATTGCTGAGTCAGCCCTTCATAATTTCACAACTGTTAAAATACTCACACTGGAAACTATGACTAATTCCCTCTAATTCTCAAAAGCCCTCTCAGGAGAAAACTCACATTCTGTGCTACTCAAATGCCATAAAAATGACTCCCTCCTGGCTCCTGGCTCAGCTCAGCGGGCGTGGAGCAAGCAGAATAGCAGGTCGGTGCCCATGAGCAACCGTGGGCTGTGTTAAGAGCTCGCCTGTAATTGTGCCTGAGAGAGGAATAGGGCAGAAACCACTGTTCAGACCCCAGGCTGAAAAAAATGCTTAACAGATTCTGCTATGATTGCATCTTACAAGACTTCATCCACATATTTAAGAACTTAAAGATAACTGGTTTTGATGGAGTTTGATGCATTTAAATGGCAAATGTCAGATGCTGAAGTGTAGGAAATTACAACATTGACTTCTTAAGAATCTTTTATATTTAACTCCCTCTTCCATTTTATTTTATGTATGTGGGTGTTTTGCCTGCATGTCAGTCTGCACAGTGCTTGTGAGCTGGGTGCCCAGGAGGCCAGAAGAGGGCGTGGGATCCCCCAGGGCTGTATTACAGATGGCTGTGAGCCTTCATGTGGGTCCTTATGAATTTTAACCAAAGAAATGTATTAATGCCTTTGAAGATACTTTTAAAGTCCTCGCAGACAACTCAAGTCCCTCTCACCTTGCAGAAATCTCCATCTATCATCCAGATTGTTCCTCCAGAGCCACGGGCCCTGATGCAGTTACTTGCTGTCCTGCTTGTGGGTATAATAAGCAGCTACTGATATTTCTGGTCTTTAAACCTGCCCTTTCTGAATCATCTGACATGGATACAGGCATTGCAAGCACTTTCTGCTTAATGGTGGAGACAGGCTCTGAGAAATGTACCATCAGAGTCAGGTGGCTTCATGTGTGAAAAATCCTCTGGCTCAATGACACAAACCCAGGTGCTTGAGGCCAGCCAGGAAATGTGGTCTCTTAAAGCAATAGCGACAAGGCCAAGGCAAGATGGCTGGGGCTGCTGCCAGCATCCCAGGGCACACGTTCACAGTAAAAATGTTAACTAAGTAGGGGCATTGGCCACACTAACAAGAAAAATGCAGTATGGTAATCGCATAAGCAATATAAAAAAGTTCATAAACCACAATCCAGCAGTATTTGCTTGTAATCATGATCCAGCATTGTATACGGCCCATCATTTATGGGTTGATATGCTTTTTTCTGAGGACGGAGGCTGTCTAATACAATGTGCCTGTGTAGTGAGGACGCTGGGTCAGGGAACAGGGAGACAGTGAGGAGGAAGGGGTGTGCGAGCCTCCACGTGTGTGCATATCTGAGTGTGTGCATGATCACGTGGTGTGTGTGTGAGTGTGCGTACTGTAGGGGAAGAAGGAACTGCATTGCACTAAGCCTTTTGTGTGTTCGTGTGTATGATGTGTGTGCATGTGATCATGTGTTTAGTGTGTACATATGATCACATGTGTGGTATGTATGCATGCTTGTACAATGGGAGGAAAAAACTGTACCATCCTAAGCATTGTATGTGGCTTTATTCCTTCCTTGCTACCAGCCCTGCGAGGTAGGAGTGAGTCTTCCTCCACACATTTTGAAAAGTCATGGCAGATATTGATCACATCATGGCAACCTTAGTGCAGAGCCCAGATGCTCTCAATCTACACTCGTGTTACTGTGCATCTCACCCCCAGACCTTCCCATCTTACAAAACAGAAACTCCTGATCCACATCTCTTACTCTAGCTCCTGGAATTCTGCTTTCTGACTCTGAGTTTGGCTACTGCAGAAGTGTCTGATATACGGAATCACGTCTTTGCATTACTGCCTATTTTAGTTACCTTAATTTCTTCAAGGTTCCATGTTAGAGCATGTGCCAGACTATCATTCCTTTTCTAGGCTAAGCACTATTCCACCATGCATGAATTATCTTCCATGTGTGGAGGAAAAAGGGAACATTATACTAGTTTATAGGGCAACCAGATTTTCTTTAACATTTTATTTATCGTGTGTATGTGTATGCACATGAGTGTGTGTACATGAGCATGTGTGTATATATTAGAGCATGTGTCTGGATGCCAGAGGACACCCTGTAAGAGTTGATTATTTTCCTTTATTATGTGAGTCCCAGGGATGGAGCTCAGGTTTTCAGGCTTGGTGGCAAGCACCTTCCTCGCTCCCTCAGCCAGAGGCTCTCTCTCCTCAGTGCATGTTTGTGCCATTGGAGTGAACATGTTTAATGAACAGATCTCCATTGTGCGTTTCCCAGAATCTTGACCTTGCATCAGCCCTGCCTTCCCTGTAGTCTATTCTTGGGAAGGGATAGGCTGAGCAGGGGATGGCTGAGATGGGCCTATGGAGAACTTTGAACAAAAGAGAAGGCATTAGGAACAAGCTTTTGGATGGGAGGAAAGTCCACAGTGAACCGCTGAGTGACAGAACACTGTTGGGTGTGGGCAGGGGTGACTCAATCTCAGAATACAAACACAGTGCACAGACATACTGCAGGCCAGTGTGCACAGGAGGTCATCATTCAAACCTACTGGGACTAAGATGCATCGAAATGTGTGGCAAATGCAGGAACTCCAAGTAGAAAGACCAGGGAAAGGCATATTTTTTAAAGAAAGTGACTGGACCCTTCAGCCAACCATACATCTTATTCTCCGTGCCCTACAGCATAGAAGAACACCTCTGTGTAGTTTCTCCCAGGTCTCTTCCTGGGTCATCAACTCTCTCTTGTGAACATTCAGCTAGATTGCTGTTTTTTGTTGTTGTTGTTGTTTTTTGTTTTTTGTTTTAAAAATAAGCCAGGGTAGTAGGCAGGATGTCTGGACACACGATGTGCATAATGTTGGCCTGGGCATGGATGACACCTGTCGCTGGCTCTTTGGGAAGATGCCTCTGCCTGGGATCTAAGCATTTTGTGTTTGACACAGAAAGATTAAAGCTGTACTGTATTTCCAAAGTGGAAAAACTCACATATGGCTGGAGGGTTTGAAGCTGCGTGTTCAAGCCTACACCTATGAAACAAAAGGCTAGTGCAGGAGAGGGCTTGAGCTCTGCTTCCTCCTTCCCTCCCTCCCTCCATCCCTCCCTCCCTCCCTCCCTCCCTCCCTTCCTTCCTTCCTTCCTTCCTTCCTTCCTTTGATTTTTTGGTTCTTTTAAAATGTTTTAAATTTATTCATTTTACATCCCAATTGTAGGCCCCTCCCTCATCTCTTTCTGGTCCCACCCTCTCTCCCTCATCTCCATCCTCCCACTTTCTAGTCTTCAGAAAGGGGGAAACCTCCTTCCCATCTGTCCCCAGCCTATCAAGTCTCATCTGGGCTGCCTGCATCCTCTTCCTCTGTGGCCTGGCAAAGCCACCCCACCAGGAGGAAGTAAACAATGAGTGGGCACCAGAGTCCATGTCAGAGATAGCCCTTACTCCCCATATTATAGGACCTACAAGGACTCTGTGCTGCCTATTACATCTGAGCAGAGGGTCTAGGTCCTCACCATGCACGGACCTTGGTTGGTGCATCAGTCTCTGCAGCACCCCACCTCCACACTCACCCCGGGCCCAGATTTGTTGGCTCTGTTGTTCTCCTTGTGGAGCTCCTGTCCCCTTCAGGTCCTTCTATCCCCCAACTCTTCCATAGGTTGCCCTGCACTCTGCCCCAAAATTTGACTGTGAGTCTCAGCATCTGCTTCGATCACCTGCCAGGTGGAGTCTTTCAGAGGACCTCCATGGTAGGCTCCTGCCCTGTTCCTTCTCTTCAACCACTTCTGGTGTCTAGTCTATTTGCCCTTCAGAATGAGAATTAAGCATCCTCTCTAGGGTCCTCCTTGCTATTTAGCTTCTTTAGATCTGTGTATTGTAGTGTGGCTATCCCGTATTATGGAGCTAATATTCTCTTATAAGTGAGTATATATCATGCATGTCTTTCAGGATCTGGGTTACCTCACTCAGGATGATCATTTCTTTTTTAAAATATTTATTTATTAATTCATTCATATTACATCTCAATTGTTATCCCATCCCTTCTATCCTCCCATTCCTCCCTCCCTCCCACTTTCACCCTATTCCCCTGCCCTATCACCGTGACTGAGGGGGGCTTTGTCCCCCTGTATATTAAGGATGATCATTTCTTGTTTCATCCATTTGCCTGCAAATTTCATGATTTCCTTGTTTTTAATAGCTGAGTAGTATTCCATTTTGTAAATGTACCATAGTTTCTTCATCCATTCTTTGGTTGAGGGACATTGAGGTAGTTTCCAGATTCTGGCTATTATGAATGAAGCTGCTAAGACAGGGTTTCTCTGTGTATCCTTGGCTGTCTTAGAATCACTTTGTAGACCAGGCTGAACTCATAGCGATCTGCCTGCCTCTGGCTCCCTGAGTGCTGGGATTAAAAGCATGTGCCACTACAACCCCCCTTTAACTCATGAGATTTTTCTTAGATTGGGGAGGGGGTAGTTGAAAACAACTTTTTCTCACCCAGCAAGGTATACAAGTTCAGAGGAGAGGGGAGAGGGGACTTATGTCCTTGACCTCTCTTGCTTGATGGCTTCACAGGATGCTCTCACAGCCCTTCTTTTGGCTCTTACCATGGCTTGCAGGTTCCAGTCACCCAAACCCTCTCTGGGAAATGCAGATCAGCAGCTTCAGCTAAACATGAGTAAACAGCCTCAGAGGTGTTGAGAGCTGACACGGGGTCCCGCTTGTTGCTGACATGTGTCTATGTGTCCTCAGACTTTTCAGAGAAGAAGGGCTGTGAGCTAGAAAAGCAAGAGGCCCACTGCATCATGGCTACCTGCTAGCTCTCACTGTGTGGGTTTGATACTTGGTGTCACAGCTGGAGGTGAGAACTGCCTCTGAGGTGGTCCCTGGAATGCAGAGGGAGTTCTCTCCTCTGAGAAGACAGTGTGCTGGCCTCCCAGGCTCTGAAGGATTGAAGAACCCCCCTCCCCCCACCCCTCCCCCCCCCCCCCCGCGTGGTTCTGTGGAGGATTGTTCATTGTCAGACCCGAGTTGCTGACTATTCTCCGAAACATCACAGAAACCTTTAGCTCACCCAAGGAGAACTGGGCTCAGAGCTCACGAAAGAGGCCTGAGGTCCAGCTGAACAGACACCTTGGAAAAATGGCTGAGCTGAGATCTTGCACCACTCAGATGTGGCATCATTTCAAGCTGTGAAGTTTTGCAGTCGCTCTTGATCCAACTTCTGCTAAAGATACCAATCTTACATGACACTTATATGTGATTTGATCTTACTGATAAATATCATGGTAAAAACAAACGACAATTTTAGAAAATGATTTTTTTTTTGTTTCCCAATTGGCAAGCCTTCACCCCCTCCCTCCACCCGACTCTTATAGACCTTGCCAAGAAAATTCCTTTCTCTTGCAACTGTTGAAAAATTATCCAGTAGTTCTTACAAAAGAAGGTGGGGTGGATTTTGAAAAATGAGGTGTTTAAAACTTTGTCTTAGGAATATTTGGTGAATCTGGCCTGGTGACATAGTCCTGTAATCCCTGCTACGCTGCAGAATGAGACAGGGGGATTGTGAATTCAGGGACTACTGCAGCAACAGAATGAGTTCAAGGGCAGCCAGGATAACTTGTCACATAAAGTAAAAGTGACAAAAAAAAAAAAAAGGGACTGGGGCTGGGATTGCAGCTTAGTGATACAGTCATTGCTTAGCATATGCAAGCCCTAGATTCAGCTCCTGGTACTAAAAATTAAAATTAAATAAAATGAATGGTAGGAAAAGAGGAAGTGGGGGAGAGAAGGAGAGAGGGAGAGGCAGAGGGGAGAGAGAGTTGTATTGATGGCGATTCTAATTGAATTGATCTGGTTGGAATATGAAATTTATGGTTAAGGAGCCCTTCAAGAGAGTTCACATACATTATGGGGCCAGTGGTCCAGGCCACTGTCCAGGTCAGTGGTAAAGACCTTGGATCCATTTGTGTCACTGCCTCTCCTAGTACCAGCTCTCCAGGGTGGGCCATAGAAAATCCTCCAGACCCAGCAGTCTTTCCTCACCCAGCTAAGTAGTCCCTGTTAGAGAAATAAAATAAAGCCCTTTAAGACAGTTTGTTTTTCAGGAGATCCCCTGCAGGGCATTTGGCTAATGGACTTACTGAGCCACACCTTGCCCTCTGCAGTGAACGGAAACTATGAGCCAAACGAATCCCTCCTTTTACAGGTTATTTCTTTATGGTATTTTGTCACACAATGTAATTAACACACCATACCTCTGTCAAGTAGCTTCTGTTACTTATGTTCCCCTCAGGAAAGGCTTAAAGACCCTTGGGATCAAGTCTCAACAACATAAACGGAATAAGTGTGTGTGAAATGCAAAAGACAGCAGTGTCTAATTCCAAAATATGGAGACTGATTAATATTATTATTTATTCCCATTAATACATACAACTATTTACCAATATGTTTATACTTACTGGCATTGCTCTCAGTCCTCCCAACCTGTCCTATTAGTAACTTTTCATGATGGGTCAAAGTTTCTTTTTTCGTCTAGGTCAGTTTTTCAATGCCTCGTGGCTGCTAGCTTCTCAGCCAGGAGTCCCTGTTATTTATTTGCTTGTGCATTCTTTTTTTTTTTTTTCCTTGACAGAGTTTCTCTGTGTAGCCTTGGCTGGTCTGGGTTCACTCTGTGGACCAGGCTGGCTTCGAACTTACATAGATCCGCCTGCCTCTGCCTCCCGAGAGCTGGGATTAAAGGCGTGGGCCACCACCGCCCGTGTTGCCTTCTTGGTCCCTTTCCCTCTTCTTTGCCTCATTGGCTTCAGTGAGGTATTCACAGTATTACTAGGATCTAAGAAGTGTGATTTCTCTGTGATTTCTGCTTCATGTTTTCAGGGCTTCAGGATCCAACTGGCTCTCTTTCTTGTTTATTGATCCTGATATCCGAAGGGTCGCCTCGATAGGGCGGTGTGCCTGAGATGAACACATTGCCGATGAGAGCAAGGCTCTGGTTTAGGAAATCACCCCCCGGAAGCCACCATAGACTAGCTTCTACATATGCTGGACATGGACCCTTTGTCTGCTTGGGTGTGTTTCAGCACCACGTGGAGTGGCTGGTGTGGGAGAACCTTTCATGGAGCTTGACGACTGCCCTGTAGCTCCAGTCCGTCCCATGACGCCTGTGCAATCGGGCAGTAGGTTTCACTGAGCTGTGGGCAGCGTCTCTGTTTCTGCAAGAGCACAAGTTCAAGTTCAGGGGCTGTTGTCCTCCAGCCTGCGGCTTCTGACATTCAGGTGGCCTGTGTTTGGAGAGAGGGAAACGTGAGCATTGGGAAGCCCTTATGAATCAACTGCTTCCAGGATTCCCCTGGGGAGCCGTTGTTGGTCATTTCATCTTTCTTATGCGACTTTTAAGATTCTTGGGAAAGCAAAAAAGAAACGTTTCTTTGGTTGTGTCCCACTGGGACACCTTACAAAGAAATATTGGGGCCGGGGAAAAAAGGCGAAAGCAGAACATAAATTCTGAAATGCCCTGTAAAGCGCTGAGTTCAGAGTCAGTGCAGGGAATGGACATAAATCATATCCCCCAAAGGGGAAATACCCTTCCCATTAAGAAAAAACCACAAGCAAAATGCACATTTTTTTGCATGTGCTCAAATGCGTGGTTCTTAAGTGATTTTTTTCTGGATTATGCTACTTGATGTATATACCGTCAATATTATTGGTTTCCAAAGGTAAGTTGGAAATGGTATGTTAATGAGTTAGAGGCTTGATTTAAAGTATTTTATAAAGCTAACATGCTTTTCAGTCAGTTGCCAGTTACTTTCTTTGTTTGAAACTTAATTATTATTCTGCTATGTTGTGAAATGTGCCATTGTCACCTTGTTTCGGGTTTGTAATGCAAGGCAGGGACCCAGAGGTTATGCCTCATACCTGCTTTGCCTGCCACCAGGCAGTATGGACAGGCCAACAACCATGCCTTTCAACCAGCAATGGAAATGTCACCGGAGGGAAATGTGGTGCGTTTCCCACTATACTGTGCTCTTAAACAAAAAACATTTCTATACCTCATCCCTGAAGCTGCTCATCACAAAACCCGACAACCTAAGAATTCGCTTGAAGGGGCTGAGGGCATGGCTCAGGAGTCCAGAGCATTGGCTGCCCTTGGCAGGACCTGGGTTCCATTTTCAACATCTAATAAGCTGCTTGCAACCACCTGTAACTCCACTTCCAGGGGCTCCATTGCCCTAATCTGACCCCCATTGGCACCAGGCATGCACATCATACACAATACACATTCAGAGATACACATATACACAGAGTAAATTTAAATTTATATTGAGATTTAAAAATATTTTTATTTTATACATGTATGTATTTGCCCAAATGCACGTCTGGGTATCACATACATGTAGTGCCCAAGGAAGCCACAAGGCGGGGCATAGGATCCTCTGGGACTGGAATCACAGATGGTTAAAAGCCAGCTGCCAGGAGGGTGCTGAAAGTTGAGCCTGAGTCTTCTGTACGAGCAACCAGTGTTCTTAAACTGCTTAGTCATCTCTCTAGCCCACAAAGAAAAATTTAAAAAGACCCGTGTTTATGATACATGCCATACTATGATGAGCATTTCTAGAGTGGCGTACAAAACAAAGAATACAAAATCTCCTGGTATGGAATTCTTCCTCATCATTTGAGGAGTAAACTCATAAAGAACAAAAGAAGGGAGCAGGGGTTGGGGGAATAGCCGGAAAAAAATGGAGTGTGTGTCAGGGAAAGGCACCTTACGAGTCAGCCCCTTCTGGCTGAGGCTGACTACCCTCTTTTGAGATGATTACAACCATGTTACATGGCTGCACATCCTATACGGGGAGAGTTGCCCACAGGCCTCAGTAACCTAGTTGTCTCAGGCTAGCCCCTGAGGATTGGCTCTCTTACACATATGACTGCACAGAGTTCTTAAAACTGACCAGTGTGCTCCCCGATGAACATTGGTACATTTTATTCACTCTTGGGCTGTTATTCATGGTCTGGGTACCTATCAGCTGTTCCCAAAATGGTGAACTATCTTACTATACACACATTGTTGATGACCATGAACTAAATCTATAGCTTGTGAATTATGAACCAATCATCGCCGCTAATCAAATTGCCTGAGTCACTTGTGATTGACACACCTTAGCAACCAGTGATGGTTAATGTCTTTGGTAGCTTTATGGAATTTGGAAACACACCGCAAACATACTTCTGGGCATGCCTGGGAGGGAGTTTCCAGGAAGGATTAACTGAGGAGGAAGATGCATCTCAAATCTGTGTGGTACTATCCCATGGGATGGGGGTCTCTGGATGGATTTATTTTGAGTTAATTTGCTTGTGTTTTCTCATGAGTTTGTTATTATCCTGGACATTTAAGATAATGTGATAGTGTTCCTCATCTCTCTATAGTAGCCAACATTGGAGCCAGAGTGGTATCTAGGAGCTTTATGAAAATGCTTTGCTGTCTCTTTTCCCTGACTCCTGTAGATAAAAGATCTGGGCATAAATAGGACATGGCTGTCTGAAGGCTGACATCAAACTTAATAGCAAATGTCAAGTTTAAAATGTTGGCAGGAGAGAAACATCAGTCCCCCCAAAGAACTGGCCTCTATCCCAGGGTGTGTAGAGAAGGGAAGACAGTAACCAGGCTCACCTTTTAGGCCTTTCCTTAGATCCTCTTCCTCTGCTGTGGCTCCTTTATGTGGCCATAAGCACCTGAAAGAAACAGGAGTGGATGAAAGAACCGACTCCTGAGCCTTTATACAAAACACTTGTAAACACCAACTCAGAAAACAGAGCTGGTCCATGGAGCAATGGATGGTGGCAGAGACACACAGAGGAGGCTGGACTATGGCTTTCAGGCATTCCACTCAAAAATGAGGACTAGATTGAACAAAGCTAAGAACCCAGAAGCAAAACAGCCAGTCACAGGGCCATGCCTGAAATACTGTTGTGTCCCTGACAGACAACAAGTTTTGCCTTTTTTGGGGGGAGGGGGAGCACTCACTGATTATAGGTAATACCTGTGGGTATGTGTTCTGTGGAAGCCTGCTGTTAACATAGTTTCCTATGAAGGACACACTGACCTCTGCTTTAAAGATGATTGTAATGAGAACTTTAAATGTTGAAGAAGAGGAAATCACAAGTGCTTCATTCAGGCTCACATGACTGTGAAGTTCTCAACGAGTGAGGCTTTTGGAGTTCCTTTGGGAGATCTCTAGAGAGACAACTTATTATTTGTTTGTAACAAGTAGACAACCGGCCCAAAGATGGCGCCAATTATAATTAGAAAACGTGTGAAGTTTGTTCCTCAATTTGGCACCACCTGGGCTCTGGGAGGCATTGATCAGGCTTATTACAGAAGACAGAATTCTCTGGGCTACCTTTCTGTAGGTCAAAGCAGTTTGTTTAATCACTAATGGATCCTGCTGTTCCTGGATTAATATCTTGGGCCAAGGGGGGAAGAGTAATGTAGAAATGCTATTATAAAGCCACCTGGTTTATAAGACCCTTATGGTTTATGGGATTTGTTCAGCTGGTTGGTTCTGAGACACTGGGGGTGTGGGTGAGATCAATACTGCGGGTTTGCCTCATCCTGCTGTTTGGGATCCTACTGAGGATAGCTATAATTAAATGTTGTATGAGACAAATCAAACAGGATTTGAGTCCTTGGGGGTCAGATTAGTCATAATGATTGGCAAAGTAGATAGGGAAATTTGCCAAAAATGAGGGAAGTGTTAGAAATAAAGGGTACATATTTTTGGCAAATAATTCTCCAAGGTTCTCCTGTGTTTTTCTATGTCTAACAAGAAGGGGAGTGACAAGGAGGTCCTTTCATTCTGCATTATCTTTTCAAGGATGATTATATAACACTTTGTAGTTCTTTGTAGTTCTTGACAGTTGACTATCACTTGAAAGTGGTATGCAATAAGTTAAAAACATGCAAAAGTATTCCACTAAAGTAGTTCAAAAGCCAAGAAAAATGGAACCATAGAAAATAAAAGGAGAAAGTAAGAAAAGTACAGATGTAGCAAATAGAAATGAAATAGCAACATGACATAATTAAAATTAACTCTACCAGTAGTAACACTGAACGTAAATAACCCAAACACTTCAATTAAAAGGCAATAATGGTCAAAAATTGAAACAGGCTATATGCTGCCTATAATGAACATTATTTATATATAAAAATTTTTTAAATGAGTTAAAAGAACACAAGAAGATATATCACATGAATAAAAACAAAAGTGTGTAGCTCTATTATTTAATTAAACTTCAGAGAAAAGATTATTTTAAGAGTACAGTGTTCAGTTAATTAAGAAAACAACCCTCAAAATTTATATATCTCTAAACAGAGTCTTAAAATACATGATAGAACAGCAAGAGAAATTAATTTCACAGAGATAGCACTCTTTCTTCCAATGATTGATAGAAAACCTAGATAGAAAAATCAGTAAAGGTAGGATAGACTTTATTAACATTATTAACTAATTTGACTTAATTGCCATCTCCAAAACATTTTACCCATAAACAGTCAGCTGTGTCACTGATCAATTACTGGGAGTTCTTTGGCTTTCTGGGGAAGCAAAAAGCTACTCTAATGCTGATCTCCAGTAGCATCCTTGCCCCTATACCCTTGTTTGGAAGCAAAGAGAGATAGAAGTAGTAGCAAGTGTCTTGCTTTAGTGTTATAGCCCCCATGGAGGCTTCAGGTGTTGGGAATCTTGACCTTTGGCAGTAGCTAGTGTTACAGTTCTCTGGGCTTAGGTCTGTGCCCACTATCCTAAAGGACTTGACATCTCTGGAGCTCTTTATGGCAGCCAAGGTCTTCATACTCTCTTCTCTGACCCCTCATAGGAAATTATCATCTTTCTATTCCCCCATCACCTATTTTCTCCCTTCTTCTTGTCTCAGACATTCTCAAATTGTTCAACCAAGTCTTAAGTTGTCAGACAGCTGGCTGCCTGACCCCTTATACAGCCCAATGGCAGCTTCTGCATTGACTTGGGGCCTGCATTCGCTAAGACTGTACTCTAGAGTTTGGGTATGAACCAGGCAGGACCCCTGACACTGCACAGGAGTTGGAGTACTTAGTGAAGCCATTTAGGAACTAGGCAAGGATGACCAGGCTCAGGTGTTTGATGAAGGTGGTAAGATAGTTAACAACAGACTGTGCTCTGAATCCATTGTTCTGGGCTCAGAACCTGGGGACTAGAAGTAGGTCCTGAAGCACAGTGTTGCAGATGGGAACCCAAGTTAGAGTTTCCAAGGCTACCCTTGAGGTCTTTGGGCTTTTATCAGTTGGCAGGTGGCAATTGCTGAAGCTCTGTACTTGGAGGCTGGAGGCCAGACCTCACACATCAAACACTATCCACAATTTGACTGTTGCACTGCCCGGCTCTGGTGATGGGAAGTAGGTACAAGTTTCTTGGACCACCTCTGTGGCCACAGGGACCTTTTCAGCTAGCTGTCACAATGGCTGGTTTTAGTTGTCAACGTGCTTCAATTTAGATCCCCCTGGGAAGAGAATCCTAATGAAGAACAGTTGTTTAGATCAGGCTGGCCTATGGGCATGCCTGCAGCAAATTGTCTTGATTGATAATTGATGTGGGACAAGCCACAGTGAATGGGGACAGCATTGTTCCATGGGATGGGCTCTAAATTGCCTAGGAGTGAGGAAAGCTAGCGGAGCATAACCAAATAGGCAGCATGGGTGGAGTTCTTTCTCTCTGTTCCTGGCTGTGGATATGTTGTGACCAGTTACTTGAGTTCCTCAATGACAGATTTGTATCCTAGAATTGCAAGTATATAAACTGGGTTCTCTCCACAGTTGCTCCTTGGTCAGTGTAGTTTCATCATAGCAACATAAATGATACTAAGACGGCTGTCAAGTTGCCACCAAGGCCAACATCTTTTTAAGATTATTTATTTACTTATTTATTATGTATATATTACCCTATCTACATATACACCTGCAGAAGAGGGCATCAGATCACATTATAGATGGTTGTGAGCCATCACATGGAAGGCCAATATTTTTTAACTGTCAAATTCACTCTGCCTTTGTTTTTACCCTCACCACTCCAATGATTCTGCTTCTTTCTGTTCCATATTAGCCCAATCACTGGACATAGGCAGCACAGGATGATTTGAGAGATCATTTGGTGTTGCAATACCAGGGATGGTAGAGTAGAACAACATCTCCTAGCCCACTGATGAGTCTGTGCTGCCTTCTGATAGCTCTACAAAGGATTTTTGGACCAACCATAGCCATTTGTTTTGGACCAGCCACAATAATTCATTTGGGCCAATCATAGCCTTGCCTCAGGATCAGCTGTAGTCCTTCCACCAGAGAAAGTGACCCCCTTCTGGCCAAAGAGGAAAAGGAACATTGTCCCTTGTCATAGCAAATGCTGGATGAGCTGTGCCTTCAGGAGGTGTGCCGGTTGGTCACAGCAGCATTTGATGGAACTCTTGCAGCATGGCCTCAAGGGATCCATGGAGTGTTCAGAACACTGGTACTGGCTTAAGGGTGGTCCACATGCTGTTAGGATGACAATCCTTTCCTAAGGAAGCCTGGGCAGTAAGAGAGAGTCTAGTGGAAATCAAAATACCTCGGCCCTAACATCTTTGTTCTTTTACAGGAAAACAAACATCAGAAGGAGTGCTTAAAATGTAAATTTAAAGTCAGTCCTCACTCTCCACTCAACTGTGGAGAATGTCCTGTCCATTGGCTAGATCTGAGTAGGGGTTTGAAGTTTACTGCACTTATTGTCCTTGGCTGGTGCCATAGTTTGAGCAGGACCCATGGGCACAGATCCACCCATCATAATGTTATTCTCGTAGGTGTCTAGGAGCCTCTGGATCCTTCTATTTCCCCATTCTCCCATGCTTCTCTCACCTAGAGTCCCAATAGGATGTCTTCCCCTCTGTCCCACTTTCCTGGTAAGTGAAGACTTTCATGGGACATGCCCCTTGGACTAGTCTCCTGGATGGGGAGACCTGGTGGCACTCAAATGAAGAATAGCAGGCTACCAAGAAGAGACTTAATACCCTATGAGCATATACAAGGGGAGGAGGTCCCCCTCAGTCACAGCCATAGAGGAGAGGAGTAGGGGGAAATCAGGAGGGAGGGAAGAGTGGGAGGATACAAGGAATGAGATGACAATTGAGATATAATATGAATAAATTAATAAAATATGTATATGAAATGTAAATTTAAAGAATGTATCATTAACACTAACAGCAATTTTAACACATTTCAACAGTGTTTTAGTGATGCTTTACACCTGTCCAGGGCTCGGGGAGTAGTGGGCCATCTCCTCTGTCTCAGCTGTGCATTCTAATTCAAGTGCATGTGGGAAGTTTAGTTGGATGACAAGATAAAGACTTCTAACTAATATTAATAATCAGAAACAATGTTGGTAAAAAAAAGGAGTGCCTTAAAGATAATTCTGGTAATGCCACAGATGGAAATGGGGCATTGGTTTTGGAGGAAGAGGTGAAGATCTGTAGTTAGCCTGCCTTTCTTTTTGACAAGAATGCTGTGGGGGTTTTCAGGGAGTGCCTGCTGTAGTTGGGGTCTGGGATAAAAAGATGAGTGGGGCCTAGGAAGATTGAAGGGTAAGATCCACTGCAGCTGAGGGTTGGGGCCACAGCACATGATCTGCTACAGAGATGAGCATGTGACTAGAGGACTGAATTTGGAGGAGAGGAAGGAAAAGTGGAGATCTATAGCTTACCTATTTTCCTTAAGAGGCACATTTTCAATAAATACCCAGGAGATTTGAGTCCAAAAAGCTCATGGGCCACATGAGCAGAAACAACATTATTCCAACAATTTCAAATTCACTGGCGTCAAGGCAAACTACAGGTTGATTGGAAGACAGTCTCTAACAGTGCTAATTACTATTTTATTGCTGTTAAGAGACACTAGGACAAGGTAGCTCTTATAAAAGAAAACATTTAATTGAGGAATTGCTTACACTTTCAAAGGTTCAGTCCATTATCATCATGGCAGGGAGCATGGCAGTATGCAGATAGGCACTGGACCAGTAGCTGAGAGGTATATCATGATCCATTGGCAGAGAGAGAGAGAGAGAGAGAGAGAGAGAGAGAGAGAGAGAGAGAGAGAGAGAGAGAGACTCTGGGATTGGTATTGGTATGGGATTTTGAAACCTCAAAGCCCACTTACAGTGACAATCACAAGACCACACCTATTAATTCTTCTAATCCTTTCAAATAGTGACACTGCCTGGTGATTCAAATATATGAGCCTGTGGGGACAATTCTTATTCAAACCACCAAACTAACTAATCTATCTTTGTTTCCATAGTATGGTTTCCTGTAGATTAGTAGTGAGTTCAGGAGAATAATTACTGATCATTGTGAGCCCACTATAGAGCTATGAACAGATTGTGACCACCCAGATACTGATGGGTTAAATGTGCTTCTGACTTATGGTTTTGTCAATGTCTCTAGGTGATCTAGTTCACTTATGTGGTGACACAACTCTTCCTTCCTCTAATCTTAACTCATTGATGGACTCACAGTGCCACCTTAGAAGAATTAGTTTATAACCAGTGGACAGTGTCTTTCTAGTAATCACATATAAAATACACAAGTGAAAAAAATCAGGCAATGTAATAATTATATAGTGAGAATAATCAATAGTGAAAGCTATCAAGGCCATCAGTTGTCAAATAAATCTGATATCCTTCAAAGGGAATTTTCACATGCTAATCAACAATTGTTATTTTCTGAAGTGGTTCCAAATTAGATAATTTCATATGCTTTTTCATGGAGTGATACCTCCTGCTGTTTCTGAATGAGGGAAGCTGTGTTTTGGGTTGTGTAAATGTATTTAACTAATTTCAGAGCACTTGGAGGTCAAAACATTATTAGATGATATTTATTCCACATGAGAGTGACTCATTTAGCTATGGTTTGGCCTGTGGTGTGCAAATGGGACATGCAGAGAAGTCTAACGTTCCTGAATATCTTTACAAAAATGAGAACAGAGCATTAAGCCAAAGCTAGGCTTTAAGTCACTATAATGAAGATTCTGCACACCCAGCATCAGGAGCCTGACATCTCAGGAACCCAAAGAGGCTCTTCGCTGCTCCTCTATCCCATAAATAGCTGTAATGTGGAAAGCAGGGATTGATGACACGCAGAATAACTCAACTTCGTACAGTTCTTCCAAGAAGAACTTAATCACCCTTAATTCACAAGAGCAATAAATTCCAACAGTATTTTACCAGAAAAGTCAATTAGAAATAATATCTATGGGCTAGAGAGATGGTTCAATGAGTAAAGACACCTGCAACTAAGTCTGAGGACCTGAATTTGATCCCTGGGACACACAGGGTGGAAAGAGAGAGCCATCTCCCACAAGTTGTCCTTTGACCTCTACATGCATGCAATTGGCATGCACACATACATATTCATGCATACACATATGGACAATACATAAATAAATGTGAAAAATATATGTATGAATAGTCAATTAAAAAAAAATAAGGACCATTCTTCTCTGACATCCAAACATACTGTAAAATTACCAATATTGAAACAATCCAGTATGGGTACATTGCCAAATGAGAAGTAAGCAAACAGGATAGAAAGTCTAGAAACATATCTAAATACATACTAGAATTTAGTGAAAGTAGAATTTTAACATAATCAAACTTTATTCATCATGTAGGGTGTTCCTACAATCATATAGAAAAAATTAGATTATCTAACATGCTATGCATACAAAATTAAAATTTAGGTATTAAAATAGGAATGACAGTATTATATATTGTATAAAATTTAAACAGAAGGTACCAATAGTATATGTGTGTGTATATTTGTATAGCTGTATGTGTGAGTGCATATTTATGTGTGTATACATATGAGTATGAATATTTGTATGTATGTTCTTGTGTGTATCTATCTATCATCTATCTATCTATCTATCTATCTATCTATCTATCTATCTATCTACCTATAAGAAGTCAAAATAGCCAATAAGACAAGGCAAATGTAAAAAGATAAGGTAGAAACTTTTATCATAAAAGAAAAATAAATAATGTTCTTCAGACATGTTAAAGTACAATCTTATTTATAATAAGATAAACAAAATTAAGGTTTTGGTAGCTCATCACTTACTAATTTATCATTTAGCTACTACATTTGTAATCACGGTGCATTTGGCTAGAATGTACAGAAGCCATAGAAATTTCTCACATATTTGACAGGAATATAACTCGGTACAGCCTTCACAGAGTGTATTTTATTCATTCCTCTCATCATGTAAGATCCTTTTACCTTTGCACCATGTATGTGCTTCATCTCATATTATTATTTGTTATTTTTAGCTGGTACATGATGTCCAGTCATGCCAACGATGCTGAGTTCACTTGTTTGGCTCCAGATATTTGCTACTGTGTGCCATGCTGTGAGGCAGTCTTTCACAGCTCTTATTATTGGCCCCATTATTATCTTTCAAAAACATATAATACTTTGATCATATCTCCTTCATTATCATCATACCCCTCCCACTGAACCCTTTCTTTCCAACAAGTTCTCCTTCTATTTTCCTGTCTTTTTTTGTGACTTGCAGCATTTAATTATGGCTGCTTAATGAGTGTGGATACATATGGGGGTGTTTACATACACAAAGAAAACCGACCAGAGGCCACACCACTGAATACTATGACTCCTCATCCCTAGCAACATAGACTATAAATCATTAGGGAGGGGTGGGGCCCCATGAACACTTCCCCATCTGTAATGGAATGTTGGTGTGGTCCACTCTTGTGTGGGTAACCAAGGTTACCTTGAGGTTGCCTTGATGTCATGGGTTCACCAACTGAGTCATGTCTAGAAGACAGTGTTTTATAGCATTCCTTCCCACTCTCTGGTTTTTATTTCTTTCTGTCCTTCTGTGGTGTTGTCTGAACCTTTGAGGGAGGGTTTTGATGCTCATTTTAGGGCTGAGTACTGATCAGTCACTCATTTTTCACACTGTGCTCAGTTATGAACCTCTGTATTACCATGGCCACTGAAGATGGAAGCTTGACTCACAGAAAACAGCACCACTCTATGGGCATAAACATAAATATATAGAAGGCAATTAGACAATACATCAATTTAGCAAGCCAATATTAGTAACTTCTTCCACTAAGAGCTATGACCTCCCTAGGCATGGGTAATTTTTTTGTTTTTTGTTTTGTTTGTTGAGACAGGGTTTCTCTGTGTAGCCTTGGCTGTCCTGAACTCACTTTGTAGACCAGGTTGACCTCGAACTCACAACGATCTGCCTGCCTCTGCCTCCTGAGTGCTGGGATTAAAGGCATGTGCTACCATACCCAGCCACAATGGGTAATTTTGACCATGTTTACTATCAGCATGAACTCTTTCCTGTTCAAGCTTCAAAGCCAATCAGAAAGTGGCTGCTTATCCACTATAACAGTCATGTTACTTATACGAATGTGCATCTTACCTGATAGTTCAATATTATAGCTCTCAGGGTTCATAGCCAGCTAAGATGCTTGGTGACTTTTCTTTTCCAGCAGCCTGCACAGCACCTTCTGGCGCTATGAAACTTAGCCAGTAGGGAGGCAGCTTCCAGCTTAGTTCCAGTTTGATTTCTCCATGTCCTGGAACCAGAATGTATGATGTCTTTGGCAATAGCATCTTATAATTTAGTCTTGTCAGAAACCCAGAACATTAAAAATATCCTATATTATTATAGCTGATATTATCTGGAGGTTTCCTAACCAACAACACACGAGGAGACATCCTACATCTTGTTCTAGGATTTTAGTTTAATGACTCATGAATTCTTGGATACCCCTCTTCAAACATATTTGTAAAATTATGGGTTTTCAATTAGCTTACTAAATATATCTCTCTATGGTTTTGCATACATCTTAGTTTTGGTTGGCCTCCTGTTTTTGAGTACAGATTCTCATAGGTGAGCTGTTTGGTCATTTGTGGTGGATCTTAATGACCTTGAACAAAGAAACCTGAAGCTGATGGCCCATTATGGACATCATCAGTAAAAAGAGTCTCTTGTTTTTCTAAACTCATCTAAATTAGTGTCTATCTTTTTGACATTACAACATGACATTGTCATCTACAGCTGTGTTGTGCCAAATTTTTAGCCACCATGAGGCATGTTTATGGCTCATGGGCTCCATTCACTCATCCTGATTTTACTTAGTTTTCTTGGCTAGTCTTATATTTCTTTTTAAAAATTAACATTATGCCTTTAAATAAAACTCTTACCTCCACCCTTTCACAGTTCCATCTACTGTTTTCCTTTATGTAATACTTACCTTCAGGGGAAAAGCAGCTATTTTGGACTTTGTTATAATTTTTCTTTTCAAGCAGATTTCCATTTGTTGTGTCTGTTTTGTTCTGACTGGAGACAGCAGAGGTCTGCTCAGAGCAGCTTAGCATAGCCATCTGTGTGTACGGAAAAGCAGAGACAATTAAAACCTGTTGACAACTTGGGGCAAAGCTGTGGGCCTTGTGTTCTGTGATTCATGTGCAAAACTGAAGAACACTCAGTTCAAGCTGGTTCTTCGAAGAGGCACAGCCCAGAATATGTGTTTGGCAGCTTAGCATCTGTGCCCCAACGCAAAGGGGTATCTTAGTCCAAGGGATTCAGAGAAACTCTAAAAGCCCAGAAAACAAACACAGGAGGTGTCACGAAGAAAAGATGGAAGCCGCTGCTGTTTTCCACTGAACCATTTCTCTGATTAACACACAGGCGTGTTCCTATCCTGCTGTTCAGTGAGTTTTTACATCAGCCACTAGAAGAGGGCCTTCTGACAAGTGCTGTGTGACATGTCAGCACAGAGGTGCCAGGTGGCTTGGGTGCTGGGAGCACTGGCTTGTGGGAAGTCTTTGCTTTCTGCCACTCACACTTGGGTGCCAGTTTTAGCTCCCACACCTCCCAGCTGGACTACCCAATAGACCACTCTCTTTCCTCACTTTCAAAGCAGAGAAATCAGTGCCTGCCTTATAGAATTGCTGTGATGATTAGAGGAAGTAAATATGACACTCCCATCCTTTCTACCCTGTCTCCTTGTTACCTTCCACTTCCTGTTCTGTGGTTTCTACACCCATCCTTCCTCTGACATTGCTATGGTCAAAGCATAGCAAAGGGTGCAAATGATTTCTGTCTTAGTCAGGATAATCTATCTTTAGTGCAGAGCTCTAGTGCCATCTCAGCTACTTGGGTTGCAGGAACCACACTTTTGTTTCCTTCCACTACTTATGGGGCTCTTGTATCTTCTTCTCCACGCCCCTATTCTAAAACTGACGTGCTGAGCTTCTCCTTCTCTCTGTCCCAGCCACGAGGTTTCAGTCATATTTACAATGTCAGTTATCATTTATGCATTGAAGTATGCACTACATGATGTAGGTTCAAACACCATACGACTGAGTCTCTAGATGGTGAAGCTTGGGCACTGCCCTCTGGAAGATCTCCCCGAGGTCATATCTACCATGTTCTTCATGTCTCTAGCTTGGTCTCTGTTTCTACCCTCTTGGTTTGTTGTGGAGTCCTGAGTGGGTAGACAGGGGTTGGGGGGGTGGGGGCATGGGAGGGGAATACCCAGTTCACCATGGCCTACATTGTCATCTGCTGGCTCTTGGTGAGTGCTAGCTGCTGAGCTAAATTTGGCAAGTTGTATGTGAAGTACAGACAGGGGACAAATTCTTGTCTCTGCAGTGGTCCCATGTGACTAGGCAGTGTCTGTCCTGGAGGCAGCTGTTCTATAACAGGGGGTTTCCCACTTCCTTGGGTTCTTGTCAAGGAAGTGGGCTCTCATCCAAATTGCAAGTACTTTCACTAGCTCCCCTAGCTAATTCTCAGGATTTCAAGGTCCAAGAAAAATATCTGATTGTCTGGTGGCAAAAAGGTTGTACTGGTCCAGAGATGCTGGGCACCAATACATCCAAAGATAAATTCGCACATATTCATAGAAAGGATGTGAACATGGTCAGGAACATGACCAGCAAAATATGGGGCTACCTGAGGGGAAACTTTGCCCATGTGGGGAAACATCAGTGATCCAGAGTGTGTACCCACAGCTGTCTACAAGGCTGATGTGAACCCTCTGTTAGCAGCTTGCTCAAGGAAGGCAGGACATGTACTGAGGCTGAGCAGAGTACAGCCTTTCTCTCTCATCCTTAGTGTTAAAGGGCTTGGAGTTGTTTTATACAGATGACGTTGTAGGCTATTCTCAGAAAAGCTGTACAGAGATAGGTTTCAAGTTAATAGTCACTTATGTAGAATTCATTTTTGTCATTCACCAGGAATGCCCAGCTTTACACTTCGCAGATATATGATGATTGTGCTTCCTTGACTCCTTCTGATTGGATGGGACCATGTGACAGATCCTGACAAATGGCTTGTGGACAGATGTAGTACACCAATTCTCAATTCTTGGTAGCATGCCATTGATGGTCCTAGCTCCTCTAGAGCGCCAGTTTCTCCTTTGGTAGGCAGCATCAAGACTACAAATCAAGGCCATCAAAGTCACTTGTGAATCTTCTGATGACCCATAATAGAAATTTAGTGAGAGTGAGAAATGAAACCTTTGATGCCATGAGCTGCTGGTATTGTCTGAGCTTGTTACCATGTATACTTGTTACCATAGCATATCACAGTTTACCCTGACTGACACACTCTTTCCCATCTAAACACACTTCTCTTTAAACGGCATCAGCATCTTCTAAAGGATATTAAAAATGGAAATGGCTTGCTCTACTATTCTAATAAAAAAACTAGATGCACATTTTTCCAACCAAGAAGGGAACAAACTAAAATACTCAGATACAAAAAAATAAAGGTCTACTTTAGGAAAAATTTTCTAGGGCTGTGAAGCTTATTTTTTTTTCTGGCTTCCAAAGGTTTCTTTTATTTTTAAATTTAATTTATTCATATTATATCTCAATTGTTATCCCATCCCTTGTATCTTCTGTTCCTCCTTCCCTCCCACTTTCACCTTGTTCCCCTCCCCTATGTCTGTGACTGAGGGGGACCTCCTCCCCCTCTATATGATCAAAGGGTATCAAGTCTCTTTTTGGTAGCCTGCTATCCTTCCTCTGAGTGCCACCCCACCTCCCCATCAAGGGAAAGTGGTCAAATATGAGGCACCAGAGTTCATGTGAAAGTCAGTCCCCGCTCTCCACTCAAATGTGGTGAAGTTTTTAATGACAATTCTCAACAACAGAAGAATCCTCTCTGGTGTAAAACGCTGTTAGGCCATCTCCACCCTTCCTCCAGCTCCAGGCACTCGTGGGTGTCAGACACATCTCTAACTCCTAAGTCCATATCTGCACTTGGATGTCTTGTGTCACCTCAAACTAAACAAGCACAAAGCCAAACTCAGGGCTATCACCCCAATATGATCTTATTCCTGGTCTCTCTGTCTCAGTGGCTCTTTCTATGGTACATTCGGTGGAATTATCCTTGAAATATTTCCTCATTTCCCCAACACTTAGTGCTTTGTTCAGATCTAAAATTTCCACGTCATTATGTCCTACCCATTATGTCCTGTACACCACAATTGCTTTCCTAGACAAACGCAAAGCTTACATAAGCCTAAATCTTGTCCCAAGTTCCACAAGTTTTCTTTGCAGCCACAGTAATATTTCTACATGTAGAGCTGATCCAACTATCCTTAGTGAAAGCATTTGACTGGTTCCTAGACTTTAGTTCTATATACATCGTGATTTGGTGCCCCTTCTTGTTTTGTTTGTTTGTTTTGACATGTTTAACATGCAATGATACTGGCAGAAATAAGAATTGGAAACTTAAAAAAAAAGTTTCTTGGCCTCATTTCCTCCTCCCCCAATCTAAATATTTTTTTTTTAAAAGACTGGGTCTTGCTATATGTCCAGACTGAACCTGAATTCACAAGCCTTCTGTGTTAGCCTCCCCAGCGCTAGGATTATAGGCATGTGCCAACATTTTAGGCTGTTCAAAAAGTCTTATTACTTCCCTGCTCTTAGTTTAGACTTGACATCCTCTAGGAAGCCTTCCTTGAACCACCCAGGCAAGAACAGGTGGCATTAGTGGGCCCCTTTGACATCATATTGTAGTGCTTCTTACCACATTACTCTGTCACCACTGCCCATGACTACTTGTTTCCCATCCCTTAAATGTTATGTGACAGTGTTTTTATAGACAGTTAGTTACCTGTATCTGGATTCTGCATCTCTGCATTTAAACAAACAAGAACCAACATTGTTTTATGGTTAGCTAGTTTGTGCAAGATATATATATATATATATATATATATATATATATATATATAATTTTCTGCTTGTTTTTATTCTCTAACCAATAACTATTTACTTAGCATTGCATTGCATCAGGGATTATCATCAACATAACATGGTTTATGCTATATACATAGGTGAAAACGCTATGCCATTGTTTAGAAGAGATGAGGATCTGCAAATTTTGATATCTACAGGGGTCCTGGAATCCTCACAGATATCAAAATAACTTCTATTTAATTCATTTAATTAGAAAAACAGTTCCTTAAGATCAATAAATTTTGTTATGAAGAGAGACATTGGAGAATGGAGAAATAACTTGCGTGGCTAAAGTGAGTAATTATTTTGTGGTGACACAAGACTTGAAGCCACGAGTTTGAATGCCACATTCTTCTGCTTAAACACTCTGTTGCCCTACTCACAGCATCACGCATCCAGGCAGGCATGTGGGATAGTTCTTCTCTCTCAGTGCTTAGTGTGCATGACACATAACAGGAACTCAGAGAACTGGACTGAATTAATAGGTAAAGGAAAGAAAGAATGAATATCTGACTGGCAAATGACTACTTTTTATTTTATTTTTGTTAACTATATGGGCAATGGCACAGGGGGAAAAAAGAGAAAAAAGCCAAATAGTATCAGGCTATTCTCTGTTTAGAACAGAGAATCTTGCCAGGGACCAATTCAGGAAGGCTGCATTTAAAGCTAAAGGAGGGGATGTTTCCTGGGGCTTAGATGACCTAATGCATAAGCTCTTGGTGGTTTGGGTTTTATGCTCCACTTTGATAATCTATCGTGTCACAAAAGAGGCTTCTTGGCTAAATGGTCCTAGGGATGTATCTAAGGGTCTTGTGCACATGAGGTAAGTGCTCTGCCTCTAGCTATGCCCCCAGCCCATGCATTTTAGGTGTTAATGTTGTTAATTTATAAGAACTCCCCTGTGTGCTCTTGTTCCACCCTTTCAGCCACATTCTTCTTGTTTTATGAACCCAATATCTAGACCTCTTTAAATATGTTCATTAACTATTTTAAAAATATCTCTCCTTGTTCTGGCAATAGTCTGTTCCCTTGAGACTTGGTCTTGTTCATTTCCTGCTGGGAGTTGTCCTCAACTGCCTGGTGACCTGGTTTGTGCATCTACATTGATGAATGGAGGATGTTTCATAATCGTAGCTGTCTGTGTTGGTTTAGTTTATATTAGGGCAGGTGGTGTTACTTCTTAAAAGGTACGTCTCATGAATGGGGATCCAGATCATAAAATCCTCACAGATGCTCAGAGCTCATGAAATGACAGAATTACTTTAGGAAGTTCACCTGGGAAACAACCCTAGACAATGCATTCTGCCCTGTTTCCCCCCTTCAAGAGCCAGACCAGAGAATGCTTTGCCCCAAGACTGGAACCCACAGTTAGTGCATCTGTTTTAGAGACGAGCCTGCATGTTCCTCCCCGCCCCCAGGAGACAGAGTCCTGTACCCTCTGCTCTGTATGGTAGGGCACCAACACTGTACAAGTGCTTTCCTGTTGCCTTTCTACAAAGTGCATGGCTGTCACATACCTTGAGTTGCCTCAGATTACAGCTCCAGCTTTCTCTGCTGTGTCCCATCTATTAATAAGTTCACTAACATGCCTCCATCTGATTATGACCCTAAAGAGTGTGGCAAAACCTTCCATGTATGAGAGACTTCCCCTTTCAGCTTGAACATCATCACACACTCATTTCTTTGGCACTCCACTATTGTCCCTTGTTGCTGGAGTCACTGGCCGGGGATGGCAGGCTCCTGTGCTCAGGCTTCCATCTTAACCAGCATTTCCCACTCCCCAGTGGCTGTTTTTACAAACCGAATATAACATTTGAAAGCCTGCTCACCTCTTATCTACATTCCTATTGCTTTCATTATATGCCTGAAGATAAAAATGAGCTCCTGGTAAGAAAAGTGTATCTAGGAAGTAGAATTAAGTTCTGGTGTTCTTTTGAGCATGCAGAGGGCACAAATAAAGATAATGTTTATATATATATATATATATATATATATATATATATATATATATGAGATATTTTAGAGATTTTATAATGAAAAAATGATAAATCTTTGAGAAAATAAGTGTGTATACCATGTACATATGTTTCAAAACATCATGTGAAGCATTGTAAATATGGACTGTCTTATGCCATTAGAAAAAGAAGAGAAAAACACCATCAACAACAACAAACCACAAACAAGCAAAACCACCTTTAAGAAACAGGAATGGTGTGCACCTTTAATCCCAGTACTCAAGAGGCAAAAGCAAGCAAGTCTCAGTGAGTTCAAGGCCACCATGGTCTACGTAGAGAGTTTCATGCCAGCCATGTTTACATAGTGAGAGTCTGTCTTAAAGAAGGACAGGAGAAAGAGGAGGAGGAAGAAGGGGAGAAGGAGGAAGGGGAGAAATAGGTAGAGAAGAAGGAGGAAGATGAGAAAACAGAGGAGCTGGGGATGTTGGTCAGATAATAGAGCGCATGCCAGGCATATATAAATCTTTGGGTTCAATACCAGTGCCAGAAGAATGAAAAAAAAAAAAAAAGGAAGGAAGGGCAAGAAGAGGGGATGACAGGGAGGAAAAAAGAAAAGACATAAATAAGAGCATGCAACGGAAAAGCATTAGGCAACAGTAAGCAGTACAGATTCTATTGCCAATGTTCGTGCTAAGTAGTTGGAAGCAGCCTCCATTATTAACCCCAGATAAAGATTCTAGCACTATGGCTACCGTGCCAAGCATTATCGATATTCAATGGACAGCTTCAAAGGGAAACTTGGTCTTTCTTCCATGGGCATCATGCTCTTGTCCACAGGATTCTTATAACACTGGGACCACCTGCTCCAGAGTCTATAGGAGAACCCAGACAAAACACTCACACAGGCTCTGGAGAGTATGCCAAGGACCTAATTGTTGCAGGATATTTGATCTCATTGTAGGCTGTAAAAACCTGTTTTTGGTTGTGGAGTAGCTTAGCTCTAGCGCACACCTTTAATCCAAGAACTTTCTGTTTATTGTAAACAGGTGGTTGTGTATGGGTCAACCCCAGCACACACCTTTAATCCATGAGCTTTCTGTGTACAAGATTAAATAAAGTTAACCTTAGGTCAAGAGGCAGAGCAAATAACCTTGCTGACCTTGCTGCAGAAAGGAGGGGCACTGAGAGAAGGGTATTAAGATAGCCTGGAAAAGAAGAAAGGGCTCTTAGCTTTGAGCTTTTTTGGCTTTTAGCTTGTGGCTTTTCCTATCTGGGACGTGAGCTAGGCTCTTTCCTCTGGGGCATCAGCAGAGTAGGAAGTTCAGCTGGGTTCTTTCTTTGCCTCTCTGAGCTAGTAGGTTTTCACCCCAGCATCTGGCTCCTGAGTCTTTATTGGTAAAATCGAATTTTCTTTCTTTATAACAACACCTAGTTGCTTAAGACTGAAGGGCACAGATGTTATTATTAGCATAATGCCCTATTCTCATCAAGATAACAGAAAATGTAATTTAGGTTTGGGACAGCTATCAGAGATAAATTACTGAAAGAACAAGAAGTTTGGTGAACATATGAACAAATTGGACTGAGATTTTTTGGGGGGGGGGGAGGAGGAAGGGCCACGAGGGCGAGGGAACAGATCTGAGAGTGCTAGGAAGTAAGTGTGATTGGGGTACATGATGTGAAATTCCCAAACAGGCAATAAAATATTATGTAATAAAATATCATAATAACAAAAGAAGCAAACTGACACATGAGATGTTCCCAGGGCAGAAGAAACCCCTGGGGGAACCTAACTTGAAGAATTGCCTCAGGAGGCTGGCTTCTATTGGAGAATGAGGCATCTTCAATAGAGAATAAGGGATCTTTGAGAAAAGATAAACTAAATGGAAGCATCTTCAAAATGCCAGAGATGGGAAACCAGGCCAGAGAGGAAGAAATGAATGGAGAAAGCAAATTCCTCTGGTGCCGTAACTAGGCTGATGGAGGTGTTTCCAGTCAGTGAGATTTTTCTACCCTATCTCTAGGTGGAAGAGAGGCTGAGATAGACAGAACCCCTCTTCAGCTTGATGCATTTCAATTGCCTTTACGGCAAAGATGTTTCTGTGAACGAGGTATGGTTCAGATGAATCTGCCCAATTCCTCCAGGGGCCACTGTAGTTTCTCTCCATCCCTGGGTTCTTTTTTGTTTGTTTGTTTGTTTGTTTTTTGTTTTTTCAAGACAGGGTTTTTCTGAGTAGCCTTGGCTGTCCTGGACTCGCTCTGTAGACCAGGCTGGCCTCGAACTCACATCGATCCACCTGCTTCTGCCTCCCAAGTGCTGAACCATGGCACCCAAAGTGTGGAAAGAAAACACTTTACCACCTTAGGAATGCTGACACATCCACTGTCTTCACAGTCTAGTAGAGCCTGACTGTGAAAATTTATCTAGAGAGGAATTTCGTGGCTTCTGGTCTTGCCTCCCTCTGATGACAGTGACATGAGGGTTTCTACTTCTTGAGATCTCTCTCTCTCTCTCTCTCTCTCTCTCTCTCTCTCTCTCTCTCTCTCTCTCTCTCTCTCTCTCTCTCCAGGTAGGTTTAATTGGTGGGGACTTCAGGAAATATAAAATTAACCCAATAGATAATTTCTATTTTCTGACTTTTCTTAACACAATGAAGTCAAAAGAGATGCTTTGCTTGAATGAGGTGGGGCAGTGAGAGTGTGATGGAAAATGAAGAGGGTACATGTCAGAAGAAAAAGCATTCGCTGATGTTCCAGTGAGCATGGTTAAACTGTGAGGGCATATTCAGGGAGCTGTGTGGGAGTATAACCTGACCTCTAGACAGAAAGAGTTTAGAAACATTGAAGGGGGAACACAGAAGACTTTCTAGAGCAGAGTTACAACAGAGTTTCGCATATAGCCTATTGAAAAATTGGAGTATAGAATGGAAGCTGAGATAGATTAATTATTAGCCATCTACCTTTTACCAGACTGTCAACAAAGGCCCCAAGCACTTGGCTGGTATTCCTGGAGGCTGTATGAAGGTCTAGATGAGTCAACTTGAGTAGAACATTTCCTCAACTTCAGGGGGTACAGCAGCAACATACTCAGCAACCTTCAACAGCTATAGACCTCAGTGCCAAGCTATTCACACACCATCAAGGGGAGGCCTCCAAAGGCTGCCCACTGATTTCTGAGTATTCTCAGGAAACTAGACATTGAAACAGGAAAACGTTGTGTTCCTATTAAGGATGTGGCTATAATATATAATCACTTAAAAGTTATTAGAAGGGCAGACAAGATGACTCAGTGGGGGAAAAGCACTTGCCAGTAAGCCTGACCACCTGAGATTGGTCTCTGGAACTCATGAGACACACAATCCCAGCTCTCCTATGGCAACTAGGCTCTATTATGGAGCATGGCAGGCAAAAACCAAGAGGGACCCTACCACAATAAGGTAGAAGTAGAGGATGACTCCCCCAGATTGTCTTCAGACCTCCATCTGTGCATCATAGCAGGCACACACCCCCTAACCCCCAAACACAATCAGAAATAAAAAGTATGGTTTGTAAATACTATTAGTATTTCTTTATTTTAAGTGTAGTTATATTTTGTTCAAGAAAAAAGTATGAAGATGATGAACATTTAATCAAGCAGATATTAAAATCATAAACATGGAGTCACTGAACAGCATATCTGTTTTTTTTTTCAAGACAGGGTCTCTCTGTGTAGCGTTGGCTGTCCTGGACTCACTTTGTGGATCTGGCTGGCCTCGAACTCACAGAGATCCACCTGCCTCTGCCTCCCTAGTGCTGGGATTAAAGGTGTGAGCCACCATGCCTGGCTTGAACAGCATATCTGAAGCCACCATGAAATGGTATTCTTTACTGCTCACACCTGTCATAGTTGGGGGTCTGTGGTTAACTCACTACCTGCTCTAGCTATTGATGAGAAACAAACAGTAGGCTCTGATGGGTCCTGTAAGGACTGGAGAGTCACTCAGTAGCTTTTCTTTTCTTTTTCTTTGCCTGGCAAGCTGCACTTCTCTGCTTCATGTGACTCAACATGGTCACCATTCATAAGTCCTCAGGCTTCATTTTGCCTTCTGATAGGAACTGAATTTGTCACTGTGCCAGATTTGGCTTCCTATGAGAGAAAATCAGATTGACTAATATTGAGTCATGTCCACAATTCCCCATACTGTGTGACTCTTGGGAGATGAATTTATCAATGGAACTAGAGTGGCCCATTCATGTCCCTTAGCCATGTAGATGTAGGTAGATGATTTTATAAAGGACGAAAGCAGCCAGGCAAATGGCTAACCTCCTTAGTGCTCTAGTCACCCCAGCTAGTCTTTGATGTTGCTAATGTAGATACTAAAAGAAAATTGTATTTTTCCTAGAGCTAGACATTTTCAATATGTTCTACTTCTGACTCTGAATGTAATATTGTATCTACACAGTGGGACGAATAGAAGACTATTTTCAAATGTTCTTTTAGGAAGTTTTGTGTGGTTTTCAATAACTAAGGAATCCTATGACACCATATTGTTTATTTCATACTGTTAAAGTATGGGTAGTCACCCACATGCCAAGTCCAAAATAAAATCAAGGGCTGCTATTCTTCCGGGGTGTGTTTAATTTCTACTTTAACTTCTCCCAAAGGCAATAACCACTGAGCAATTTTATCACATATTAGAGAAAGACAAATGAAAGCTGACCAAAATGAATGTGTTCCCAGTAAGTCTACTAGTCACTGACTGCTGAGTTAGTCAGCTCTGTCTTGCTAGAACAAATAACTGAGATAATCGACTTAGGAACAAAAGAACCCCTTTATTTTGGCTCACGGTTCTTGAGGTTTCAACCCATTATCAACTGACCCTGTTGCTGTGGGCTTGTGGCAAGGTGGTGGCACATCTTGTGTGTGCCAGAGCAAAAGTGATGGCATAATCACGCGCCAGAGAAGAAAGGGAGAGGGGGAAGTAGTTGTGTCCCCCGTCGCCTTCTTTAATTGCCTCAATAGCCTAATAGCCTTTAAGGGCCATACCCTCAAAGGCAGTACAAACTCCCAATTAGCACCATGCTGTGACGAAGTTTTTAACATACTGTTCCTTTGGGGAACAGTTAAGATCCAAAGTATTAGCACTCTTGAATCCCAAGCCATGCCAATAAGCACAAGGTGCCATTTTCCCTGTGCTATTTTAACTGCTTTCACTTTTGCATCTCACTCAACCCAAGAGCTGCTGCTAGCCAGAAGATGCCAGATGGCAGCGAGCAATCAGATCGCAGAGCAGTGTCACCTATAGAAGGGAGCCAGTAGCTCACTGACAAAGACATCCTTGCCATTTAGTAGAAGTCAGGATGCCCCTCTTCTATGGCTAGGATTGGCTTGGAGAATTGGCTGTGGTCTGTGGCTGCCTTGGCAATGATTTCAGGCATAATTTTGCCTCAGAAATCCTATCTTAGCCCCAGCCCTGCAGGACATTTGAACTTTTCTCTTTTCTTCTTTTGCATTTAGAAATAGCCTCCTTTCTCTTTCAGAGCTATTTTTAGCATCCCTTGTCTGCACAAGACCTTCAGTAACTCATTTGTTATCAGAAATATCTTTTTTTGTTTGTTTGTTTGTTTACTTTTTGGTGTTTTTTTTTTTTTTGAGACAGGGGTTCTCTGTCTAGCCTTGACTGTCCTGGAGTTGCTCTGTAGACTAGGCTGGCCTCAAACTCATAGAGATCTGCCTGCCACTGCCTCCCCAGTGCTGGGATTAAGGGCATGTGACACTGTGCCCAGTTTCAGGAATGTCCTAAAAATCTTGTCTTCCCAGCTGCTAGTGTAGTCTTCTCCCTACTGAGGCCTGCATTGAAGTTTGCCCTTACAGGTGCCAAATTGATATTTATTGAGAGATTACTAGCCTGAAGTTGACTTTATCCTTTTTGGAAAGCGCTGATGAGCAGCAATCTACAGGGCATTGTGCAACCAGGAAGTAGTGAAGTTTAGGCCAAATCGTAAGACATCTTGGGGGTAGATTTCCCTCAGGAAATTATTTTAGTTATCTAGTCATTGAGATGAGTCTCAGATCTCATTCCAGTGTTAGCTTGTGACTGTGACCCATGTTTTGTGAATCGCCCCCCCCCCACCCCCACTTATCTATCTGTGGATGGATTCATTGAGTAAAATGTTTTAATTATAGAATACTCAATTTCCACATTCGCTTTCTGGGTCAGATTATTACAGAAGTTTAGAAAACTGCAGAGATGAGTCTGATGGCAGCTACTGCTGATTCTCTGAGCACGATTCCAGCATCACCTGGCTAGCATCACCATGCCAGCATCACCTGGCCAGCATCAGCTGGGAACTCTCAGCTCAGTAAATGTCAGGGCCCTCGAGTACCAGTCAAGCTCTGGAAGTGGGTGCCTCTGAAGGCCTTTCATATCCCTGTGATGAGGAAACACAGCAAAATATGAGTGTTGCTATTCTAGAGACATTGCATGATTGTAATAATCTGATCTTCCTAGATAACATTTTTGAGTTAAATTGATCAGATGGTTTTAAAGCGTGTGAGTATGTTGGCAGTCGCCCTTGTGCTCATTCGGCCAATGTTCAGCAAGTGACTCCTGATGCCAGGTTGTCTGCTAGGGTCTGGAAATAATGACATAATTTTCATCTCAAGGAGACCCCAGACTCAAAGGCATTTGAATGTGCAAACACATCACTGTGCTAAGGCAGTGTGTGTGTGTACCATACAAAGGAGACTTGCAGCTCTGACAATTGATTCAGACATATCCATCTATGGTACCAAGTGAATTTCAGAAAGGAAACTTGAGCCACTAGATTTTCAGTCCCCTCTCCATGGCGAGAAAGATGTTAGGGTCACTGCAAGCTGGGAGTCCAGTCGGAGAGTGAACACATGCAGTCTGTAAGTGTGACCATGATGGCATGTCACGTAAAGACAAAGCAAGATCCTCAAAGACAGAGGTCATGTGAAAGCAAGGGCTTTAATATAAAGTCTGCCCATCTGCACAAAGGAAGATGATATATTATCCTTCTACAGAGAGGAGAGAGCATTTTAGATGAGTATGGTACATGCAAAAGTCCTTGAGTTAGGACAACTTGGACTTTGCAGAAAGTGGTTGTGGAATTTGCTTGTTTAATTTTTAACTGTTTCTTTTCAGTTATGGTCAAGAGACTATTTGGAATACTAAAAAGAAAACTCTGTTTGTTTTGTAACAGTGAAAATTTTGGAAAGATATATGACTGAGAATTAGACATTGATTTAGAGTCTTTACAATAAAGTCGTATGATGAAAGAACAGGCCATCGAATTCTACTTTACATTTGTATTTACTTTGTTTGCTATTAGTATCTATAAATTATTATTTATGTCTCATTTGTCAGCTTATTGTATTGATATAAGAACTGGAAAAATATGAAAAAGTCTTCCTTGCAGGATTAACAAAGAGCCATAGGGATGTTGACTTACTGGCTACTTGAATTACCTGTGCTTTGTGATTTTCATGTTATTCATGTTTTTTCAGCTTTGGGCACTGGATGTGTTCTGATTTTATAATCTGAAAAAAAAAAGCCTAACAGTAGATCTTGTTTGTGAAGTAGAGTTTCTCACTGATTTAGTGATTGGGCGGTGACCAGGTCATTATGACCCTGTTAACTGTCAATCTGGAGATGACAGAGCCACACTTGGCTTTGGCTGGCACTCTGGATAGCTCAGTGGGTAAGCTGGTTGTGACTTGGGTTGGTTCATTTGATGATCTCAAGCATACACAATCACTGCTTTCTTCAAAATTCAAGACATTGTTGTTGTTTTTATAAGTAAGGCAATGGATTCAGTTTAAAAACATTTAAAAACTATTTCTAAACTTTTTATTGGCTTTTTTTGGTGTTGCTGAAACAATATATTCCTTTTAAAAGATTTTTGTTGTTGTTGTTAAGAAAGTGATTTGGGCTCTTTTTGTAGCCTCCTTTTATGGGTTTACTGACTTGTATACAGTTCATGAAAGCAATATGAATGCTTCATTGCTCTTTGTTTTGTTGAAATAAATCTTAAAAGTCCCCAGTAGCCATCTCACATAAAAAGTTTCCCCCCTTGCCTTTTTGTTTCTTTATATCTTCTGAACCCACTTCCTCCTTGTTCTAGAAAATTTGAGGACAGATGCAACTTACCCCTTGCTTTTGAGATTGCATTCTGTTTCCATCCTTGACCACCCGGGTCTAACTATACTTGGTCCCACAAGCACTGAGGTAACATGATGGGCGATCACGGAGCACTGCAAGCTTACTAGTACCAACTTTCACAGTTCATCACTCATGGCTGATGTCACACAGGGTTTGCAGTCAGGATGGAAACACCCAGCAGCTGGATGTCCAGCTGCCAGTTCATCAATTTGAGAAGTGAGTCTGTTTCCGTCCAAGTCCCTGCACGCAGGGCGTGCGTGGATGAGGCATCTGTGGCCATAGTGGCTTCCTCCAAAGTTCCTCTTCTCCCTTCTCTGCCCTGTATTAAAAGAGCTGGTCATATGAAAGAGGAGACTGTTCCAGCCAGGTATCCAGGAGAGCAATGCACAGCATGGTGTTTGTCCCATTAAATGGGGCAGGATCCCAGAAACTACTTTAGCATGCACTGTGTAGATTTCAGGGGCTCATTCAACTTGCTTTACACTTGTTCTGGTTTTTTTTTTTTCAGAAATACAATTTTTATGTCTTTCTTTTCATGGAAAAGAAAGCTGCTCATGTCTTCTTCAGACATGTTTTCCACCATCAGAGAAAATCAGAAACCACACGGTGGGAGGAACCTGCCCTCAGAAAATGGTAAAGACAGAACCTCAGGCCAGGAAATGTGAAGTTGGACTCCTCATGTCAGTTCTGTTGCTGAAATTTGGGGAGAATGTGGACAATTCTCCTCCACTGAGAATGTTCCCGTTTTTTTGTCTCTGTGGCCTTCTCTGGACAAGCACATTTGTCCCTTCTGACATGGAATCATGAGGCTAAAGTGGACCCTATGGTGACGTGCTCAGACACATGAGCAGGCTCAAACCCATAAGCAAGAAAAGGAGAATCCCATAGGAATAGGTCTGAGAGCTAGACTGAAACAACGTTGAGAGTGGCAGCCACACAGAGCTGGGATCCTTGTATGAAGCCGGGTGAGGGGATGTGAGGCAAGGACCAGTAAGATGATCAAGCAGAGCCGGAGGCCGAACTCAGGATCTGACAAGACAGCCAGGCTGCCCCGCAGGATTATAAGGACACCCAGCATTTGCTGGTACAACCAGTTCCTAGCATTAAAGCAGAACCAGATGAGAGCAATGCCAGTCATTTTCATGTGGTCATTGCTGCCTCCCTCTCCCCAGGATTCCCCCTTAGAGGGAGGGACTTTTAAATTTGAACCCTTCCTTCCAGAGAATACCCAATGGCATCACCTAAAGAACATTTCAGGATCAAAATTTATCATCCTAGTGTGGACAAGTTGGGAAGAATATGTTTAGATATTTTGAAAGATAAGTGGTCCCCAGCACTGCAGATCCACACAGTTCTGCTGTCAATCCAGGCTTTGTTAAGTGTTCCTAATTCAGATGATGCATTAGCAGATGATGTAGCCAAGCAGTGGAAGACCAACGAAGCCCAAGCCATAGAAACAGCAAGAGCACGGACTAGGCTATATGTCATGAATAATATTTAAATACACTGGATCATCAAGTGTACATCACTTCCGTTCTGCCAAGACGTCTCCTTTTTTTTCAGTTTGCACTTAATGGACACAGTCTTAGAAACATTACAGAATAAAAGCCTAGGCACCTTCAACTTTGGTTTGCTTACACGCACATTAGCAAATCTACATCTTGTCCTGATTCACTGTTGTAAAGCATGAGCAGAGGCTATGATCCGGGTTGTTGTGAGATGCCGAAAAGCAGTGACTTTTTTTCCCCATCATGGTTTAGTACAAAGCACTGTGAATGAAGGTAGTTGTCAGGCTTAGCAGCCAGAGGTATGGGTGTTTTTATTTCTTAGGAGAAAGTAGCTTAATTTTATGGCCTCCTTTCCCCTTTATTGTCTTAAGGGATTTACTTGTAGTGGTTAAATGCAGCTAACCAGCATTTTAGAACACGCTCTCTAGCCTAGCCTAACTTTAGGTGCTGTAGATGGACAAGCTTGCCTGTCTGAACCAAAATGGAAACATTAAATAATATCACAGCTCTCATTAACAACATTGTGACTTTGCTGTCAAGTGTAGATATCTGCCCTTCAACCATGCCTCCTGCAAAAAAAGAGGGGGGGGGAGGAGGAAGAAGCTTGTGACCGTTTTGTATAGCTTTGTCTGGAAACTTCTGTAAATCTTATGTTTTAGTACAATATTTTTTGTTATTCTTTCAAAAACTAATATGTGTCAGTTCAGTTCAGCTTCATGTTGACTCTATATGGGGAAGGTGTGACCTAATTCATAGAGGAATTAAGTGAGACTCCCAGAGGTGTGAGAGCCAAAGTGAACAGGGACCACAGACTGCTGTTCATTTAGATGTGCCTTATCTTGATGCCACTCTCTTCATTGGTGAAAGAAGAGAAGGGATGGAGAGAGAGGAGAGAAGAGAGAGGTGGGGTGGAGAGAGGAAAAGAGGAAGATGAGAGAGAAGAGAAGAAGGAGATGCCTGCATCTAGGTGAAGTTTTAAATGCACGTATCCTGATTAATACTGGCAACTGTTGCGAGGTTTACATGAAAGGAGCTTAGCTGACACCCTCTCGTAGATGTGAGGGTAGAGTATAGATGTGGAGACGGTGTATAGATGTTGAGGTGGAGAAGATCTTTCAGGAACAACCAGGATAGTCTAGCCCTCAAGAACTTGCAGCAGCAGATGATACTTCTTGGCTCCAGGCTATAAAGGGCCAGTAGGATTTGTGATACAGAGAGGCAGGCCATAGTCGATGCCCTGATGGGAGGAAGTAGGAAGGGTGCTGGGGATGCACTTATTAGACCTTGAACTGATGGTCCTCTTGTCTGTCTACTGTCAGCATCTCTGCTTCACAACACAAAGCCACAGCTCAGAGCCTGGCTGGTAGTCTCTATTGAAACTAATGCCCTGTAGATGGAATAAAATGCAGAAAACACTGGGGTGGAGGCGAGTGGAGAATAATACACTTCAGTCACTCACAAGCTGGACCAACCTGGCATCAGGTCAGAACCGTGGAGATGAAACCATTAGCACAATCTGTGAGCTTATGTTGGAAGGGCAAACTGTATTTGAGGTAGGTTTCAGCCTCCTCAGTGAGGAAACGGTACAGAGAGCCATCCCTAGGATGTTAGTCGGGTACTGGATGCTGGGGAAGATGGGACTTGATCCTTGGCTGAGTGAGGCACTGGAAACTCCATCTTGGCTGAGGTTTGCTCTGGGTCCTGAATGGAGACATGAGGCATCTGGCTCTGCTTCTTTCCTGCCCGCCCAACCGGGAGAGCAGAGGTGCTTAGTTCTCAATAGATGCCATCTTCCTCCTGAAAAAGTGTGGAAACTGGGCTGCAGGGTCCAGCCTATGTCCACACTGGAGTGCGTTGGTCACTGAGCTTAAAAGAGAAGTGCTGTGTTTTCACTCGAACATGAGCGCAGTGCAAGTGAAGTTGTGCCTCTGGGTTTATAGTCCGTGAGATACATCATATTTATTGATCTCCTGCAGTATAAGCTATATGGATAGGCTTGGTGACTATGTTAGTTTTCTGCAGCTGATGAGACAAATGACCATCGATCAAGGCCTCAAAACAACACAAGCCCATTCTGTTCCCTTCCGGTACCTGCCTCTTGTCTTGTGGCAGCACCTCACTACTTTGGCCCTCATCTTCACATAGAATGGTCCATGTCTCCCATTTTGTTTCTTTGGAAGGACACCAACCATCAGATGTAGCGCCCCCAATGCAAAGATTTCATCCTGAGAGCGTTAATGCTATGAGGTGCTGAGGTATACACCTTTCTTGTCTTTGTGAACACTGGTGTGCATTTTTCTAGATATTTCCACTTGCTCCCAATTTTCCTAGAAAGCGCTCTCTCTCTCTCTCTCTCTCTCTCTCTCTCTCTCTCTCTCTCTCTTCTCCGTTCTCTCTTCTCTCTCTCTCTTCTCTCTTCTCTCTTCTCTCTTCTCTCTTCTCTCTCTCTCTCTCTCTCTCTCTCTCTCTCTCTCTCTCTCTCTCTCTTCTCTCTTCTCTCTTCTCTCTTCTCTCTTCTCCCTCTCTCTCTCTCTCTCTCTCTCTCTCTCTCTCTCTCTCTCTCTCTCCCCTGCCTTCCCCCATCCTCTCCTGTGTATCTGTACTAAAATAAGCCAAGTGCTCTTTTTCATCCTCTCTGCTTTCCTAAATTGTCTTATTCTATCATGAAATTCTCATCTTCTTGCCTGCACTTTCTTGGGTACTGTAAATCTAAACACATCTTTTTCTTTTAATGAAAAAAGAAATCTTTCTTGCTCTTAGCGTTCAGCTTCTCTGCTTTTATGCCCCAGGGGACATTTTCAATGGCCCATTCTCATCCAAAGTCTGGAGACAGGCCGTGGCATCATTACATCGGAAAAAGAGGGCTTTTCCTGGAGTTTAAAACCGTTTCCATTTTGTGGCCTATTGATTCTTGTGCCTTTCAGCAGCCTGCCTGGGATATGAGGTGGAGGTGGGACCACTTCCTGCAGCTCTACAGACAAACTGCTATCCTCCATATTCCAAAACAGACTAGTGTGAGGCTCAGCCCCACAACACATGTAAACAGACTCCCTCATCTACACAAAGCTTGCCTAAAACCAGAGATAGCACTAAATATCATTTATAAAATATCTCCCCCCCCATCACATGCATGTTATAGTGTGGATTCAGATAGCCCCAAAGACATGTATTGAATGTATAGTTCTCAGCCCAGGCACTAGAGGAGGACATTTAGAAGGTTGGGCCTGGTGGGCAGAAGTTAGGCCACTGGTCTTTGAAGGGATATTAGAATTCTTGCTTCTGTCCTCTCCCAACTCTTCTCTCTCCACTCTCTCCATCCTAGTCTTCATCAGGTAAGCAGTTTATTCTGTCACGCACTACTTTCACTATGCTATATGGCTGTATTAGTCAGAGTTCTCTAGAATAACGGAACTTCTAGACTGAATCTCTCTCCTATATCTATATATCTATATCATCTATATCTGTCTATCATCTTATTATTCATATATCCATTATACATATCTATATCATATGTATTATATCTATCTATCTATCTATCTATCTATCTATCTATTGATCTATCTAATGATTTAATGGAATAATTTATAGGCTCTTGTCTAGCTAATCCAACAATGGTTGCCTATAAATAGAAGGTTCAAGAATCCAGTAGTTGCTTAGTTCATGAGGTTGGATGTCTCAGCTGATCTTCAGTGTACACCAGAATCCAAAAGAAATAGGCTTTAAGGTGAAGAAATGGACTTGCTAGCAACCAGGCAAATAACAATAACTTCCTTCTTACATGTACTTATGTAGGCTTCCTGCAGAGGGCATGGCTCAGATTAGAGGTGGTTTTGAACCTCAAAAGATCTGTATTAAAGGTTTATCTTCCTACCTGAAATATCTGGATTAGAAGTGGATCTTTCCCACTTTAAATTAAGCAAGAATCCCTCACAGGTGTGCCTCATCTTATGGTTTTAGATAATAACAGATGTAGTCATGTTGACAGTGAAGAATAGCCACCACAACAGCCATAGAACAATGAGGGGCTGAAACCATGTGGCCATTGTGTAACTGAAACCATAGAAGATGAACCGGTGAACAGGGGGGGGGGAACTACAATAGACTGTTAAGGGCTCCACTCAAAGCCACAAGGTAAAATTATTAAAATAGCAATGTATTCAAATGTGAGGTTGTCAATTTGCAGTGGTTTTGCACATTGACTCACACCATTGAAGAGCTGAGATTCTGGACTTTTCTGGAGTAGACAGCAAGCCAGATCCCACTTTTAATTACTTCCATCGAGAACAGATGTGAAGCAGGAGTCATAATTGTCAGTGAGGGCAAAATAAACCCACCAAACCGGTCCACTCCATAGATAGGAAGAAACGTTTATTGTCGATCAAACTGCCAAGGCCATCTCTTGCAGTAGGGGTGATGGTGCACAGAGGGGCAAAATGGCAGAAAAGCAGGCAGATATTTTATATGACAGCCAGCAGGGTGGGGGCTTTGAACTGATGCAGGCTCTTTTGACCGACTGGAAACTAGAAGTCCTTGTGTCAGGTAGTTGACCTTTGAGGTGGATTAAGGAAGGTCTTGGTCAACAGAGACCCATCTTAGGAGATTTCTGAGGAATGCTGAATTTATACTCCTGTTTAACCATTCACAATTCTTCTGTTTATTTGGCAGAGTTCAGGACATTGTCATCAGCACTGTCAGTTTTGGGGGCCCATTTTGGAACTAACAATAATCACCACAGTAGCTAAACTGTGCTGAGCATGCTAATATGCGGACAACAGCCCTAAGTAGATGTTCTTGACTGCTGCTTTAATAACTTTGTCTTTGAAAAGGATATTAGAACTCTTGCCTCTCTTCTCACCAACCTCTTTCCCTGCTCTCACAGACAAGGAACTGAGGTTTGGCAGGCTAAACCTTTGTCTGCCAATGGGCCTCGCATTCTACTTAGGCCTCTTTTCTTTCATGTCATGTCAGTCAGGAGCCTCATGGGAAAGTGGCCTCGTTTAGCTTTAGAGATGATACAAGGAGCTCTGTTAAAAAAAAACCCTCTTTCCAGTGGTGTGAGACAGGGGAGAAGAAACATTAGGGTGTTGAGGGATAGGAATATGGAAGACTTAGCTCCCGCTCCATCCCCCAGGCCTCAACTACCAAGAATACAGATGACTTCTAGAGCTTGAAGGAATTGAACATAGAAAACCCCTGGAATGAGCAATGACCTTTCTGTAGGTGCCTTCCAGCTTGGGATGACCTTAAAAGGATATATTAAATTCTTTGAGCTGTTCTCCTTTCAAAGACCTTCAGGAAGGGAACCTACCTGTTCCTAGTTTTCCAGTACTTTCTCAGCTTTAGAACTTAATACTTTAATCTCCAGGAATGCTTTTGGTGCCAGGCAAATTAGAGTGATTGCTATGCTTCCCCCAGAGCCCTGTGACATTGATAGGCACTTCCTTGAGTACTGGAGTAGAAGTATGGTAGTCCTGAGAAAGCCTGACTCTCCTTTCATCTATTCCATCAACTATTCAGTGAAAACAAAGTTAAAAGTGTAGAGTCAGGAGTCCTATTGTCAACCCTGCCTGATACATGAGTACTGTTCACCTTTACCCTTTGACCCCCACTACCTGGAACAATCAAGAGGCCATGCAATTATGTATCACCCGGATTCAAGAAGCATTCCAAGAGGTTTTGGTACTCATGTTTTATGTATATTTCTATTTTGTTGGCCTATTCTATTCCTCCTTCTCCCGCTCCTTCCTTCTTTTTGGAGAGGAGGTTTCACATAGCCCATTTGGTCTTGAACTCCCCATGTAGTCAAAGAAAGACCTAAACTCATGGCCTTCTGCTCTTTCTCCAGAGCGCTATGATCAGAGGCATGGACTGTTACACCTAGTTCTATTCTTTACTTTCCATTGTCTAATGGGCCCTCCCCTTTTTATTTCTCAGCCTTCAGTTGCCATTGAGACTCTCCCTTGTCCTGTTGTGTTCAGAACACTATTCCACACCTTTCTAACTCTTGTGTCTCCCAACCTTCATTTTCCAGATCCCCAAATAAAGTCTGTCTTGACTTCTGCAGTCTGAAGCAGTTGGTATTCCATGAGTGTAGTACATGAGTGTAGGGCATGCTATGTGCATAATGTTGTTCTAGCAACCATGGGTTCCACAAGTAAGCATGGTGATGGTTGGACCTCAGAGTGAAGGTCTATAAGAAGGCAACCCTAATTGTACAAGACACCTTCAAGAAGTAGTAGGTGCTATGAAAAAAGACATGGGGCACTTGAGTATAGAATGAAGGCCATGGCTATGTGGGAATGAGTTTATATCAGGGAGGGCTCTCTAATGGGTGCCTATGAGCATGACTGAAAAATCTGCAGTCATTTTGGAATGCAGACTGATTCTATGTGACTTTGCTTCCTGCTCTGTCACTTTCTGTGGCTTCCCTTCATTCTTACACCTCACAGTGGTCTCCTTTTCCTCATCTTAAATCCACAGAGTGTTCCTTTGCTCCCCCTCTGTCAAATGCAAAGTCCCTGTGATCATCATTGTGCAAACTTACTGTTCTTTATCTGCTATCCATAGTGTGGTCCAGAGGCAGGTGTGGAGAGAAGCAGGGTGCATCCTGGGGGTAGATGTAGTGAGGGGAAGAAGAGCTGAAAGGATATTTTGTAATGCTGGGACTAGGGCAGATGAACTGTCACCTCTAAATTGTGCTGAGGGACCCCAGATCCAGGGGTGAGTTTACTGTAACTCCTGGGTTCTGTCGCACTCCATCTTTAAAGGATCCCAGAAGGATGTGGCTGCACTATGTCCAGGAGTTTGGCAGCTTGCTCAAGGGCTCTTCTGAACCTAGTTGAGCTCATTCTCCCTTTCCTGCCAATTTATGTTAGCCATAAGAAGGTAAAAACAAAACACAGGCACGCTCTCTTCAAAAAGATAAAAATGATCTCCAGACTCCTCCTGTTGTCACAATAGCTGAAAAGCCCATACGGCATTGTTGAGCTTGCTTTGCCTCTGGAGTTCAAAACAGTGTAAAAGATGGTAATTGTTGATTCCTTTTTGGACCACAGGAAACCACTTGTCACTATCCATTAACAGCTGCTTTTCAAGAATGTTTTCCTTACCTCCGTTAGGAAGAAATAGATGACAAAGCAAAACTAAAAAGCCATTTTTTCACATTCCAGGCAAAGGAGCTAAACTATCCCTGAATAGCCACTTCCTTTTGGTGACACACCTTTGTTGGGCCCACCAGGGCCATATGCATTTGCTTGTTATTGCTTTTTTTTTTTTTGGTATGTGTGTATGTTGGAGTGTGTATAATATGTATGGAATTTTACATGTAAGTAGAGATGCGTGCTTGCATGCATGGTGTGTGTGTGTGTGTGCGCGCGCGAGCATGCGCGCGTGCACATGCACCTGGGTCTTCCTTGATAGCTCTTCACCTTTATTCATTGACAGGGACTCTCAGTTAAACTCAGAGCTCATGGATACCGTAATTAGCTAGACAGCTACATCATTCCTGGGCACAAAAGGTATTCATGATCTTCTCTACTAGCTATACTGAAATATATATTTGGTATTGACCATGGCGACCTCATTTTGATAGGAACATTGATGTTTATTTCTCTTACCCTGTACACATTGCCCACTATCTTTCCATCTCTCCCCCATGCCCTTCTGATGACCACTATTTTTTAACATCTTTAAAGTAAATTTTCTAAAGATAGCATTCCATATATAATTAAAACCATGCAGTCTTTATATTTTTGTGGTCAGACATAGCTCTTAAACAGAGTGATCTCCTTTTATTTAAAAAAAAAACATTTTCTCCCAAAGAACACTAGTTCTTGACAAAATAACCCAACATAAGGAAATAGCCAAGTCTGACAGCGCTCCTATCTGCACTTGCTGATGCAAATTGAGGACATGATCCAGTCTTAATTTGGAGTTTTCAATTTCTTGTCAGCCTGTGCCATGCTCTTAAGACCTCTATTTAAGGGAATTGGCAAGAAGTTTCTCTGAAATTAATTTTTGAAAGTAAAATCTCTTGAGCCTTAAAAATTACCCTAGAGCAATTTCTCAGTAGTAAACAGCTGTTTCCTTAGATGAAACAAATATACCAACGGCACCCTGGTCTCCAAGGAACTGTAGACTCCTGAAGATCAGAGCTCATGTAACCTAGGAGTTGTCAGCAAAGTCTCCTTTTCAAAGCTCACCAGAGACCCTTGACTTTGGAGGGTTTCTCAAGCCCTCCAGCAGTCCTCTTTCAGGTGACTCTTGGAAGATTCCAATCTTTTTCAAAGAAATTATTTTTACATCTCTCTCTCTCTCTCTCTCTCTCTCTCTCTCTCTCTCTCTCTCTCTCTCTCCTCTTTGTGTGCATGTGTCTTCATGAGTTTGTGTGCATCACAGGTATAGAGAACACGCAGAGGATAGACAAGAACATCGGATCCCTTGTAGATAGAGGTGGCTGTGAACCGCAATATGGGTGCTGGGAACTGAACTTGGGTGCCCTAACAGAGCAGGAGGCCCTCTTGACTGAGCCCTTTCTCCAGTTCCACGATTCATTTTGGATCTTGGGTCATGTGTCATCTGCATCAAATTAAACTCATGAGATGTAACCTGATTTCTTTTAAGCTAGCATTGTCAGGTGTGTCCTATCACTTTAAGGATGAAAAGGGTCCTTGACAGGAGTTAGACAGCGGTCTAAGCCTCTTGTTTTTGCGTGGATCTTAGGATGTTGCTTTTCATATGGGCTCCTTTTCAGACTTAAGGAGCTGGAATTCTTGATCAGGAGAGCAGGGGTCTGTGGATTTAATAAGCCTGCACTTGAGTGTTAGGGTTCTTGATCTTGAGAGCCTTGGGTTTAAACTCAAATCTAGGCGGGCAAGAGAATGTCACATCTTCTCTGCTGAAAATCTTGACAGGCAGTGAAGGTGTGCAGGTGCAGTCTATTCATTAATTGCAAATTGATGAATAAGGGATAGAAGTGGATAACACACACGGCTGGGCAACTTGGTGGCATTTTAAATAGTTTAATGTAGTCATTGAGTTCCCATTCTGGACAAAGCTCTCAAGAAATACAGATGAGTAAGGCATGGCCTCGCTGGCAAGAAACTGACGAAAAGTAGGGAGGGCAAATGGTTTCCGCGCAGCATGGTGGCAGCGGAGTGGCTTCTGCACAGAGGTCTGGGAGAAGAACACTGAGCTGCACTGGGACTGGGCATCTCTGCAGCACTCCAATCCTTACACGCAGATGTGTGGTGGAACACACAGACCTAAGTCTCATGGCTCGGTGACCTCTCACACATGCACACAGCTTTTTACAACCACTGTGTGGATCTGGCATGGGATAATTCTGCACCCTCCACCCCCACAGTCAATATACTGTGACTCTGATCTCTATCATAGTAGATTATTTTTAATTATTAAAAAATCTTCATATATATTGCATTACCCACTATAAATTCCTTTTTGTCCAAGGTCAGTCAACCAGTATTCATTTGCGGTTCCATTTTGCAGTTGCAAAATGGTCACTGGTCTGGAGCCTTTACCGTTTGGCACTACTAGTTAATTCATCCTACCTCTGAAGGTTGCTTGGCTCATTTCTGGCTTGGATTGATTATGAGTAAACGTAGTTAGAAGCAGTATTATATAGATTGGCTCAATAGAAGGAGAAGGCTAACCAAAGGAAGGTGGGATATGGTGTTGATGCCTCATTTAGGGCTGAGCACTCTTCAGTTCCTTATTCTCTGCAAAATGATCAGTTGTTGGTCCCTATCTTAATGGACATCTGCTATAAAAAGAAACTTCATTGATGAGTACTGAGAGATGCACTAATTTATAGGTATAAAGATAAGTACTTAGGAGATAGTTAATACTGTGTCCATTTAGCAGAATAACTGCTAAAAAGGGGTCCTGAAAAGAAATACAAATGGCTAAGAGATGTTTTCTGCAATCCAAAACATCCTTAGTCATCAGGGAAATGCAAATTAAAAGTACTTTGAAATGTCATCTTGTCCTAGTCAGAATGGCTAAGATTTAAAAAAAAAATCCAAAATATGACTACAAATGCTGGCATGGATGTATGGGGAAAGGAACATGGATTCACTGTTGGTGGGAGTGCAAACTGATGCAGACACCATGAAGATCAGTGTGGAGGTTCCTGGAAAATTCTAGAAATAGATACCATGTGATCTAGACATATCACGCTTGGGCATATACCCAAAGGATTCTATAGCTTACAACAGAGATACTTGCTCATCCACGTTTATTGCAGCTCTAGTCCCGATAGCTAGTAAATGGGAGAAGCTTATATGTCTATAAACTGATGAATAGACAATGAAAATGCGGTGTATATATATACACTACAGAATAGCATTTGTCTATAAAGAAGAATGGAATCATGAAATTTGTACATCGCTGCACACCTCTGGAAAAATAACTTTGTGTGTAGTAACCTAGAATGAAAAAGAGAAATGCTGCTTGCTCTCCTTCATATGTGAATTCTAGCTTTGACTCTTTAGATAAGTGGGTTTAAGTTGGAGTATTCCATAGAGGTACTTTCAAGGCCGAGGAGATACAATGCAGCAGTAACAAGGGAGAATGGGTAATAATAGAGTGAGAGGTGTTAAATGTGGCAAGAGATGGCAGGGCAAGATTAACAAGGGAATAGAATGAAGGATAGTTAACACTAAAGACTTTAAAAAAATCCATATGGAAACCTACTTCTTTAGACTTCCTACAACACACACACACACACACACACACACACACACACACACACACACTGAAATTAGTTACCTGCCAACAGGTGGATACCATAGGCTTTCAAATAAGAAGTCCAGAGCTAAGTATGGAAAGCCTTTTTTTGGGTTGTTGGCCAGAAGATCCTCAAAAAGCACAGGCTGTTTCCATTGCTATTGGTTACTTCACAACTTCATGCTAAGACCCGATTGGTGAAGACACCCCATGCCCGAGTCATTGAACATGGAGCAGTCAAGCTGGTATTGGCATGGCAGCTCCCTCTCTACTGGCTAGCTGTGCATGCTGCTAAGGGAATAAAGTAATCAACAGTCTTGGTTGTCTGTGAACACTTTGAACCACTACAGCCAGTGGGTTGGCAAGATATGCCCACTGGAGAGATGGTGGCACAGGTCTCGCAGGAGTAACCAACCACTTTCTGACTGGATTTAAGACGTACTCTACAGGACAGATTCATGTCTGCCACTGTAAACAGGACTGAGAACTTGCGACTTGGTAGGTCATGGGCTCTGCAGGAGAATCTATTACTATTATGCAACTAAATGGGCATAGCTTGGAACTTATGATGTAACCCAGGCTAGTCCTGAAATTGTGATGATTTCTACCTCTGCTTCCCAAGAGCTGGGACTGCAACATGTACCACCATGCACAGCCCTTTCATTCTTCAATGAGTGCTTCTGAGGCCATTTTCTCCTCCCTCTTGCCCTTCTTCCCCTCTTTCTTCCTCCCTTTCTTCCTCATTCTTCCTTCCTTCCTTCTTCCTTTCTTCTTTCATTTCTTCTTTACCTCCTTTTTACCTTGTCATAGAAGACTCTGATGTGTTTTTATCCTCCCTACTTTTCTTCCTCCTTTCATTCCTGTGGTTTTTAATTATCAATACTGGCCTAGTAATTGTTTATTACTACTCAGCTAGCAATCACTGAAGACACTGACACTTGTTATATTTTTAAATAGCCTTGGTTAACCCAGGGCAGGGCAGACGTTAATCCTCTAAACTACTTCCCATAGTGGGGCAAGTATCCCATACCTGCCCCAAGCCTATGCCATCTGTTTCTACCAATTTCTATCAAGCCGCCTCCCACCCATAATCCCATATACTTGCTAATGTTCTTCATCTGGGCTGAATTCCCATCCACACCTGCCATATGCTTCTCTTCCATCTACCCCATGGCATCTTCCTTCTTTTCTCTTCTCTTCTTGGGAACCTCTTCTTCTTCTTCTTCTCCCCAGGATTCTTTTCTCTCCCTAAGCCCGGGAACCTTAGCCACACCCATCTCCTTTGCCCTGCCCAGGTGAATGGCCTTTATTGGTCAAAAGGTAGATCACAGAGACAGCAAGCAGTAATTAGCATCAAAATACATTAGACCACCCTCCAACACATTCCAGTTACAATTCCGTCCAGGAAGAAAAGTTGTACCTCAAAAAGAACTTTCTTGGTGGGCTTCAGTGAGAAAACATATACTTCATGAGTCTCTTTTCTAATTGGACACCTTTCGTTGACACATTCAGTAGGTTTATGAGTCTTTTCTCTTTTTGCTCTCAGTAGAGTCATGACTGACATTCATGTCTGGGTTTTATAGCACTGACGAGTAGTATTTGCCCAGCACAGGTGGGCTTGGCCTTTGGAAACCCTGCGCCCACAAGCCACTGTCCTGCTCATCCTCTCAGTAATCAAGCCAGATGTTGCACTGGACAAGAGTAAGCAGCAGGGAGAGGGGCAGTAATCCCTGCACCTATGGGAATGGAGATGTCCCTCTCCATTGTGCATCGCTTGGCCTCCTGGAAGTTACAGAACATTCTAAGTCACTTGCCTGGGTAAGGGATGATTTTTATTCTTTGAAGCAAATATGAAACCCTTTATAAGTTAATTATCCCTCTCTATGGTTTTGGGGACTAGAGGCTTTTGAGATTTCAGGTTTTGTGGATTTTTAAGTAATTGTTCACACCCGCTGTGGCCCTAAAAACATGAAAAACCATTCATTTCACATATCCTCTTTTCTTTATGATTTTTAAGGCACAGTCTTGCTACATAACCCAGACTCTCTATCTTCCCATCTTAGCTCCTCAGCTGCAGGGTGCACGTGTGTGTCGACCCTATATACATCTTTACACATAACCTGAAGTTAAGTTTTTGCAAACATTTTAAATAATCATCTCATGAAGTGAAGTTTCAGAGTATGGAATTTTCTACTTGTGGTACCACAGCAACCCCTGGAGAGGTCTGGGTTTTGGAACAGTTGCAATTTCAGATTTTTGGATTAGGGATGTTTAGCCGGCATCTTGTTTTGTACTGGATAGTGATTTTGTTCCATTTCCCTGCAGTACACGCCATCACAGCTGATACTAATGACTAGATCCTAGAAACATGTGCTGCCAAACACTGAGTTGTTGCTCGTTGGCCATATGGCTTGTTGGTTGGCTTTGGGTGACTCTGAATTTCCCTGATAGAGATGGAGCTGGAGCTTGTGGGAAGATTTGGACTTCCGGCTTTCCCTCTAACACGGTTGTCTCTGAAACCCTGAAGACTTCCCCATCTGTTTCTTTTTCAAAATCTCTGTTGGAGAGGGGCAAACAGTACAGGCCCATAAGATTCTAGTCAGGTTCATAATGCTCTCTGTTTAATAAAACATAGCTTTCTTTCTCAGCTAATTAGTTGGTTTTTTTGGTTTTGGGTTTTGAAATTTTTTTGGAGGGTGGTGGTGGTTTCAAGACAGGATTTCTGTATGTAGTCGTGGCTGTCCTGGACTCACTTTGTAAACCAGGCTGCCTCTGCCTCCCTGAGTGCTGGTATTACATATGTGGGCCACCATGCTCCACTCCTAACACTCATTTTTAAAGGAGATGCAGTCCAGGATTCTGTTTTATTGGAACTAAAGTCATAAGATTTTCGTGCATAGCTATCAATGTCTTGTGAGGGAATCATTGCTTAGGGAGACTAGAGAATGACGAAGAAAACACTTTTCACTGGAGGCAAATGGAGCTTCTCCTGGGCTGGAGTTCTAAGCTTTTGAACTTAGAGTGACCTCTGAGCCAGAAGGTGCTCCCAGGATGACTTGAGAGGGAAAGAAAAATAAAGAGACAACAAATGAAATGCCTAAACAGTCTCTTGGTTCTCTTCAGGCCTTTAAAATAACTCGGGTTACTCTCTAAACCATCCCCCTGTGCTCAAAGGCACATGGTCCCCATGGGTTCTAATGGGTCACATCTTGTCAGAATGTACTTTCCTTACAGCTCGGAGAGATGCATTGTCATTTTAGCCTCACAGGACAGGGTATTCAGAAGGACTGTGTCTTAAGAGCTATTGCTTCACCACCCAAAAGAACTGTCTTTGTAAAGCCACATAACTCAATTTAGGTCTGCTTTTATTCACTTTTGAAAATACTTAGTTTTAGTTTCTCTCTAGTGCACCTGAAAATGCTATCAATTTTGCCTATTTCAGTTCAGATGTGTGTGTGTGTGTGTGTGTGTGTGTGTGTGTGTGTGTGTGTGTGTGTGCGTGCGTGCGCATACGTGTGCATGGATAGGTATGCACACATCCATGGATGTCTTTCTTTGTTGTGTTACTCCTTATTTGAGATAGAGTCTCTCACTGAACCCAGACATTACTGACTTGGCTAGACTGGCTGGCCATCCGGCAAACTTCAGGCATGCTTCTCTGCTCACATCCACATTCCTGAGTCTGCATAGGCACAGGTTGCTGTGCTCTGCTTTTTATATGGGTGATGAGGACTTGAACTCAGTCCCTATGCTTGCATGGCAAGTACTTTACAGGCTGAGGCATCTCCCCAGCACTGTTTTAACTCAATGTTTTCTCTTTAAAAATGCTTTTTAAATTAAAACAATGACATCGTGTCTCCTCTTCCCCTTCCTCCCTCTAACTCATCCAATGTCCCTTCCCTGAAGTCCCTCCTATTTCCCCCTTACTCCCTCTCAAAGTTGCCTTTTTATTATCACTGTTGACACATACAGACTTGAGTGCGTGAGAGTATTGGATAACCAATTAGGGACCTTATCCTTGGGAGAGACTACTCCTGCCCCTCAGCAGTTGTCTAAGAGTGGGATGTCATGAGATTTTCTGTGTCCTTGTCAGCACATCTACTGGTACTGTCATTGTTCATATTTTGTTTAAGCAGCCATACTGTTACCAAAGCTGTAGCTTTCCTGTCATTTCTAGGAGACAATTTTAAAAAGAGATTTTCCTAGACTTTAATGTACATTGGAGTCTGCCATGTGCTCAGCCTTCTAATAGTACCTCACTTCCAGCCAAAACATGAAGGATCACAGCCAAACAGAAGGATCCTCTTTAGTAAATGAAGGCACCACACTCTTTCTATCCAATAAGCAGAAAGCACAGACTGAGGTACTGGTGCAACTATCAATGTGAGCAGTGAAGTAATTGCACTAAGCCACCATATTAAATGTCGGCTTTGATTACATTGTCCCATAAGGAATGAGTTGCATACCTGCAAATGCTCTCTAGGACCCTAGTATTATAGGAACTGTTACCTCTTCTGGCATGATGTAGAGATATTCGTGTACCTCAAGACTTGTCTGTTGTTTCAGCTTTGTTGGCTGTAGTCTGTGTGTCCTTCAGTCCCCACATTGAGACACCCTTTTCTAAACAGTCCTGGCCGATTGGGTAGATTCACACTCTTTATAGGCTCTAGTGGGAGTTTTGGTTTCTTTTAAAAAATTCAGTTATGTTATATAAACATGTTTTTGTTTTAATCCCAGGTGTGGAATATAAGGCTGTGGCATATTATCCACAGAAGCAGACTATATGCCTCATGCAGGCTCTGAGCGGGGGTGTGATCTTTGCCAGCTATGGATAGTTTAATTCTGAGGACTCTGAGAGGGAATAAATGCAAAAGCCCAGAGAGGGGCTGTGGGGAGCTCTGAAGAAGAAGAAGGTGGCAGCTGCTCCCCGCCTGCTCCTGGTTGCTGTGGTTGCAATTTGATGAGAAGAGGACACTGGCGATATACTCTTAACTATGAAAATTAGAGCTGTCCCAAGGAACTATGCTCCTAAACAGCAGGGAGTAACTAAAGAGAACTCCATTCCCTCTCCCCACTAACCTTTGTCTCTCACCTAGTCTTGGGGTGTTGAAAGGGATTGGGGTGAAGGGAGGTAGAGGTATAAGAAATCTCAATAAAATAGCTAAAAAAAAAAAGCTCCTACAAGTGGCACCCAGATGTAGGGATAGGAATAATGGAAAATCTGGTTTCTAATGTTCTAGAGGAGACTCCAGGGTGAAAATGAATGAATATAATGTTTCAGGATATCAGCAAAAGGCTTACTGTGGCTGCTGCTGGGTTCTCTCTGGCTTTGATCCCACAGGTGATTTTCTGGTTTTGCTTCTTCTTCCTATATGACATTTCAAAAAAGGTTGGGAAAAATGGCTGAACAATTGGAAAAGTTATGAGTAGATATGGAATGGCTTGAAAAGCAAACAAACAAATGAAAAGGATGAAATAGGAAAATCAGAACGGCCACTTAATTCTCTCATTTTTGAAAAGATTGCAGAGTTGGCTGTGCAACTAGAAAGTTTGTGGGTAGAGATGGAAGCACTTTGGAAACGAACAGCACTGATGGAGAATGGAGGAAAAAAAGGGTTCAAACCTGGAAACTGAGAGCCACAGTTTCCCACAATTGCCACCTTGCCCTGCTCTGTGCACTTTCAATGTCAAATTGCTCACAGTCCCTGGGTGAGCTGGGGAGCTTGGAAAAGCAGAAGGCTGTACAGGGCAAAGGGGTTAAAGAAAAACAGCCTGTTTTAAGAAAAAGGTTAATCTTCAGTAAACTGAGCTGCCAGAGGAGCAGCTCCAGGTCATGAGATCACCAACATTAGCTTTCCCAGGAGCTGCCAAAAGTCTTAGATATCAAAATGCCCAGTGCTGCAGCTGCAGTAAATTCAGTCATTTGAAAAGGAATCGTGACCAAATTCATGAGTTCAAAATGGTTGATATGTTAACTCTGAGAAATATGGTACTTTCTGCCAGAGAAGTGAACAAACCAATTCTGTGGCAGTGAGTTCTCAGAAAGAATGTCTAGGCTTCTCCAGGTTTGTAGATGTTGTGGTAAAGGGTGTCCGTGAACTAGTGAATGCAGGTCCAAGAAGGACATATGAGGTAACTTCTTGCCATTACGAAGCAGCTCTAGGCCTTAGCAAAAAGTGCAAGCCATTCCAGAAAAGCATTACCAGGTTACAGGAAACAAAAGCAAACAAACAAGCTAATAAAAAAACCCAAACCCCCAAAACAAAAACAAGAAACCAAATCAAACCAAAACTAAAGACAAAACAAAGCAAAAACCTTGACAACTGATTTGAAAAGCTTTTAGACCGTTGCCTTAGCCTCAGAGGGCCATAGTATCAGAGAGCATTGGGTCTCCACCCATCAAGTGGCTCAGCCACTGACCAATCAAAGCTTGGAGCAAGATCAAAGCAACAGCTGCCATAGTGAGAGAGAGAGCTAAGGAGGTGGTCCATCCACATAACAGATCCACTGGCAGCAGTAAATCTGTCACCTTGACAGATTTACATGCCTGCTGCTTCAGTGGCAACGCATAGGTGCCTGCCACCCCAGGATGCCTCAGCCTGAGGCAATCTTAAGCCTTGGTTGTCCCAAGCTTCCCCACGGGGTTGGGCTGCCCACCAAGCTGAGGTGGCCTGCTGCCTCAAGCCATCCTGCTGCCCCAAGCCATGGTGACTTGTAGCCTCCCCACTCCCCTTTCTGCAGTGGGGAATCTAAGTAGCTAATGCCTCGCCCGCCCCCCGCCCGCCCCCCCCCCCAGCCCTGCAGCCTTTCTGCCCACTGCATCCCCCAACCCCCCAAGAGCTATGTCTAGCCCTTGAGCAGAGGGCCAACAACTTTTCAAGTCTGCTCACTGCCAGTCCTTCCTGCTTCAGGGCAATCAGACCATCTTTTCCGCCCTGGGGCTGTGGAGACTGGAGACAAAATGGCGGCTCCTGTCAGTGCTTCAGTGGGAGCTGTCCATGGTGACCATTCTTGCCTTGTGCCCAACAGCTATGAAACTGGACACCTTTCCTGCCGCCTCCGTGGGAGCTGTCCATGGTAACTATTCTTGCCTCAGCAGACTGTTAAGAAAACCAGACACCTTTCCTGCCCCAGAAAGCCAACTACTGCTGCCATGGGAGCTGTCCATGATGACAGCAACCTTTCCTGCTTCAGCGTACTGCCTTCACAGTGGATGGACTCTTTGTAAATTTTGGACAACTTGTAAACTTTATTGCCCCTCAAGGCAGAAAAATGGCCAGACCTCTGCCTGAGAAAGCTCCAGCAGCCCAGTCCTCCCCTTTCCCAGGCCTCTGTAACTGCCATCTCCAGCCTCTCAATAGGTGACTATGCTAATTTGGGATGAAAAGTCTGGACAAAACTCTACCAATCTCTGAGCTTAGCCCAGCTTGCGACTTGAAATCCCACCAATCCACACTCTGGAAATCCCTGCCCCAGAAACCCTATATAAAAGCTGTGTCTGCCCAGTTCCCTGCTGTCTTCTCCTGGGAGCAGAGGCACCTACTCTTGGATTCATTCCTTCTCTCCTGAGTTCGTCCCTTCAATAAATATCTTTTAAGAGATTTACTACCTGCTGTAATTGTCTTGTGGGAAGAAGAGAAGAAACAAAGAAAGAGTGGAGCTCAGACTCCTAGGCTCCTCAGCTCCTCAGGGTTTGGGGCAACCCTTCTTGGGAGCTGAAACATCTTTGTGGAGGAGGCCTCTTCTCAGAGCTGTGAGTTCCTGGGCTCCTGTGCCTCAGTATATCCTTGGGATACTGTCCCACCCCAGAGTTGTGAGGATTCTGGGCTCCCATGCCTTAGGATATCCTTGGGACACTGTCCCACATCAGAGCTAGGATACCTTCCCAGCCCTTGGAGTTGTGGACACCCTTTCACCACAGTTCCAGAAGGCTAACAACACCATATACAACACCCTCTCCCCACTAACCTTTTTGTCCTACCTGATGTTGGGGTGGTGGGAGGGATTGGGGTGTAGAAAGGAGGTAGATGTATAAGCAATCCAAATAAAATAGCTTAAAAATATGTAACAGTAGGCAGTGTATTTTTGTTCTTTCTAACTCTAGGGGTTCTTGGGTTGCTGCTCCTAGGGGTATGGTGAGGGTAAACCAATTATTTTCCAGGTATGGACACGTGTGGCCATTGGATATGGTGAATGAGAGAACTCTGTGAAAATCTATAGAATGTTTGGCCCTGTAGTTATGGCAACAAATAAATAGAACAAGGCACTGATGACTATGTAGCCATAATGAAATGATGGACACTATAGTTGAAGGAAAGTCTCATTTGAGGCTCCAGCCACCATATCTTCTTGCCTACTGATTGTATGTTGTCTTAGGAGGTTCTTGGGTATAGATAAAGTGGAAGGTTAACTGACAACAAGACTCCATGATACAGACTTTTCAAAGTCACCACCCCTGCTCACCCACCCATGGGGTCACAGTTTTCAGTGACATTTGTTTTTGAGTTACCCACATTTCTCTGAGTGGCTACTCACCAACATTCCCAAAAGCCAAATAAACCCATTGGATGGTAAGTTGGACTTGGGTAGAATATATACAGAACATATATATCTATATCTATCTGTATCTATATCTATATATCTATATATGTTTTTGATGCCCTAGAGGGGGTGAATGATTACCTATTCCCATTTCCCCAGGAAAGGTCACATATGGGGTATATTGAATTCTAGCACACAATTTAGCCATCTCCTTGGGATGTTACTTCCATTGTCCCTTCAGTTTGGGTTCGGTACTGTGCCAGGATTATTATTGTGCACACGGTTATTGTTTGGGTCTTCACTCCTCTCAGTCCATGGTGATCTTTGTGCTTGCATAGTTGACACAGTGTCTTTTCTATACAAAGGAAAGCAAATCTTTCAAGTGGCCATGGTGCATAGTATGAGCCTTGTGCTTTCTGGCATGAGTTTTTTCCTTAAGAAAGTCATTATGGTATTCGTGAGTGGAAGCTGCCATGCTATGTTCTCCACAGAGACCTGGAGCACTGTTGTGATTATTTGAGAAGTTCCTGAGGTTGTTCAGAGGGGCATGCACAGCTGGGAGTCCCAGGGCTCAGCCAGTCTCCTTTACAAGGCTGATCCTATACCATGAGGGCAAAGGAAAAAAAAACGCACCTGTTTGTACATCCCTGAGGACTAAGCTAGGATTAGGGGAATGTGATTATGTGCTTGACTAAGGGACAAACTCCTTTAGCCAGTCAGTCACAGAAGTCTGAAGATAGGAATGTATTTTTTTTTAAATTAGTAAGAAATGTCAAAGATCTCATGCTTAGGACATGTGACTAATTTAATTGGTTCCAGCTTTTACTGTGATCGTCTAATGCAGAGACACAAAACCATCTTGGTGGCTAATACACACTGTGCAGTTATAAACACAAATGGAAGCTGTTCTATGCAGGACCGGGAGATAAGGGGTTATTGCAAAGATTTCAATGTCCTCTGAAAGTTTTCTAAGTCCCTGAACTGGAGGGCAGCCTGTCCTTTCAATCAACTATGTTCTTGTTTCAGTTGTTGTCTGGTGGGAAAACCACTTCTTTGGACATTGATTTAGGCTGATCTATTTTCTGTTTGTTTGATCCTCAGCCTGGGTTTGTTTTTCTCTTTTGAGTTCATCAGCTACAGCTGAGAAGGTAAAGTCTAATCCATGCCCTTGCAGAGTGGAGTCTCCGGATTCCTGGTGGGTTTGTTTGGGATACACACAAGGAAAAGACTTCAAGAATTCTCCAAGAAAGACAATCCCTGTTCAAACCACTTCTTCTTCGGCCTCTCTCTTAAGCACTTTCCCATTCATGTGCATATGCTCCATGTTGATTTAAATTTATTTATTTTTTTCCTTTATTAATTTATTCTTGTTACATCTCAATGGTTATCCCCTCCCTTGTATCCTCCCATTCTTCCCTCCCTCCCATTTTCCCCTTACTCCCCTCCCCTATGACTTTCCTGAGGAGGATTACCTCCCCCTCTATATGATCATAGGGTATCAAGTCTCTTCTTGGTAACCTGCTGTCCTTCCTCTGAGTGCCAACAGGTCTCCCCCTCCAGGGGACATGGTCAAAGGTGAGGAACCAGAGTATGTGAGAAAGTCATATCCCACTCTCCACTCTACTGTGGAGAATGTTCTGACCATTGGCTAGATCTGGGTAGGGGTTTAAGGTTTACCGCCTGTATTGTCCTTGGCTGGTGCCTTAGTTTGAGCGGGACCCCTGGGCCCAAATCTGCCTATCATAATGTTCTACTTGTAGGCTTCTAGGACCCTCTGGGTCCTTCTACTTTGCCATTCTCCCATGATTCTCTCATCTAGAATCCCACTAGAATGTCCTCTCCTCTGTCTCAGTTTCCTGGTAAGGGAAGGCTTTCATGGGACATGCCCCTTGGGCTAATATGCAGATATAAGTGAGTATATACCATTTGAGTCTTTCTGCTTCTGGGTTAACTCACTCATTATGATCATTTCTAGCTCAATCCATTTATCCACAAATTTCGCTAAATTTAAGTACCGATTTATCCCTTCAAAAGACATTCCCACACCATACAGCAGTGTCCAAACTGAAGTTTCTTGTGTGAGAAATAAGACAGATTAATGGTTCTTGGCCAGACTAGAACTTACTGCCTTTCCTGTGCCCCTCAGTAGTGTCATGAAAATGGAGCTTCTCTTTTGCATGGTAGAGGCACATAGTTTTGTTTCTAACTACTTTGCATGTTAAGGGCACACAGTTTTATTTTCTAACTACATAAATTGGAAAATTAAAAAGCTTCAAAGGAAATGAAAAAACACTATGAAGGTACCTCTATTCCTGTGTTATCCCTCTTTTTGTTATTTAAGAATGTTGTTGGGGCTCTTTATCTAGAGCACTTACCAGGGCTGCTTTCTCTCCTTGCTCTGTGTGCACATTACTTTACCAGAGACATGGCTTTGTCCACAGGCATGGCATTCCTCACACTGAGTCCAGTTCTTTCTCTGAGTCTGTCCTTTCTTGCTCACTCTTATAAGCAAAGCTTATTCTGAGCACCTCTGTAGACTGAGGCTTTATATAGTTCACATTTCCTTTTTGAAAGGAGGATTCTGCAATGTGTAACATCTGAGGCAAAGGTGAGATGTTTTCATCATATCCTCCGAGGATTTTTGCCACCTTATCTCCACCACCTCTGACAGTGCACCAAAACGTGTAGCTGTGTAATGCTTTTAGGTGATGTGATGTAGGGCTTAGGACCAGGTCAACCAGTCTGTCGCAGTACAAGCAGCAGTTAGGCCTCTTACTATGGTTTCAGACACCGCCCTTCACTTACATGCTTATTTCACCACTTGGAGAATGGGGCTAAAAATAGTACTTTCTTATGTGGAGACAAAATGGCAGAAGATAGACGGGAAGGGTAACCAGTGAAAACTCACCATTGCTCTGTTGGGGTGTTGGGGGTGAGTTCAATACTATCCTCAAAACTCAGATGATCCCCAAGATGCTTAGACTATGACCTTATTGGATATGGAGTGTCTTCAGGGTGATAACGTTAAAAGGGGATGATGTGAGCTATTGTGAGTCCTACCCCAGTGTCTTGTGTCTTTATAGAAGAAGAGAATTGACAGACACAAAGGGAAGGTCATCAGGGCAGGAACACAGAGTCCAGAGAGAATCTTTCAGAGCTGAAGAGATATGGAGATCCTGGAACACATGGGAAGGGGCTGGGAGGGAGTGTGGCTAAAGAAGACACTGAATTTGAACTTCTACCCACAGAACTGTAAACAGACATTATTTTCTAAAGGCACAGGGTTCTGGGGCTGGTCTCCACAGCCCCATGGCTCTCATACACAGGGAAATCTCCAATGCAACCCCATGCCTTAGGGAGTGGACTCATTGCTCACATGCTACAGGCATGCCATTGCTGAGGGAATTCCGCATCATTTAAGGTAACTAAACCCTGAAAGGGACCATACACAGCATCCCAGGCAAGTCTGCATCCTAGATCATCTTCTGAGCAACATTATGTATGGGCAGAGACCCAGGCCTCATTGTTGCAGCTCCTCCCTGCCCCTTGACTGTGGTGGCTCTGGCTCTAATTGTCTAATGGTACCACAGGCTCATTTTCCATTTCTACCTGGCCACTGGACTGTTAATGATGTCTGTTTCCTGAGCAAATGGTCTGCTTGCCACATAGGCCTGTTACTGTAGATGCAATTACACCACAAAGCACATGGCTTCTCTGTGGTGAGAGCAGGCCGTGATTTGCCGCCGGGGTTGGGTTTTCCCAGACACAGACTCATCTGAAATTGGAGACTCATTCATAAATATTTTTCTTTGCAGGCATGGGGGAAGGTCAAATTTAATTGCATGTTGAAAAACAGTTCTACCTAGAAGGCAGGGGAGTGAGGCTGCTGGCTCAGAGCTTACTGATCTGAGTACTTGTTGCTCAAGAAAGCTTCTGAGACAGAGAGGTAATGTGACTTGTGCAAGGTCACAGGGCCAGTTAGTTGGCTTGTCTTGCTCTTTGGTGGCCTTCATTGCTCTCTGTGCTGGGGGAAGGCAGGAGCTGTGTTCACAGCAGCTTATGGATCTGAGCCACCTTGCCTTCAGCTTGTCTCTAATAGTGGTAGGACTTATTCTTATTGTTGGAACAGTACAGTCTTCCCACAGTGTGTTCCACAGATCTCAGGTCGATCTATAAAGCGCTATCACAGAGTCCACATAGAACCTGCACACACCCTCCTTTAGACTTTCAGGCATTTCTAGGGAGCTTGTGACACCTTCACAGTCTCAGTGCCACGTGAATGGCTGTCATGCCACATCTCTTGGGAAATAAGGACACGGGAATATGTCTCTGCATGTCAGGATTCATGCATTTCATGCCCCCACCTCCCCACCCCCAGATGCTTTGACCACAGTTGGTTGAATCTGCAGATGGGAAAACCTGGGGACATAGAGGCTGACTGTAAAAATCTCTTCTTTCTTTTTTTATGATAATGCATTTAGGAAAAAAAGAACAATTTAAGAAAAGAGAACAATTGATCACAATCTTTCAGCAAGACACGACTTCAATTAGCATGTTTTATTCACTTACAATTAATTTATGAATTGTCATGTATTTTTCATTTCTTATTTTGAACAAAATTAAAATCACAGCTGATACAGTTTCATATTCTGGAATTTCCCATTTCTTATAGGTTGATTATTTCTAGCAGCATTAAATGTCTAAACTCTGGTTTTATAATATTAAAATATGCAAATTTTGAAGTCTTAGAACAATTTTGTTGTTATTTAAGTGGTTTTGCAATTTTGCAAATAGAAATAACTATTGTGGTATGACTCATACAAACACATTTAGAATTACCTCTGATTTTTTAATAATATAATTACATCACTTCTCTCTTTCCTTTCTTCCCTCCAGACATTGCTACTTGCTCTCATTCAAATTCATGGCCTCTCTCATCTCTTATTATTTTTATGTAACAAATGCTTACACATAGAAATTGAGGTCAAAGAGTAGGGCGATTTTCAAGAGCTATAAACAAAATACATATTGCTAAAGCACATGCTTTCTCATCAGAGTAAAAACTAAATGTTGGACTTTGAATCAGGAAAAAACAAATTTGAATTTCAAGTTCACCCTTTACCAGCTCTGTGACCATAGACAAACTTTTCTTTGATTTAATATGTAAAATAACAGTGCTTCACCAGGCTGCTAGAATTAAATAAAATATTCAAATCCTTAGCACAGGATCAGCAGATAGGAGGTAACTCCATCTTTTTGGACCTGTGATTTTCTTTTCTGCCATTACAATTACCTGCAGTCAGCCATAGTCCAAAATGTTAAATGAAGAATTCTAGATGTAATGACTTCATAAGTTTTGTGTTGTCTGCTGCTTTGAGTGGTGGGATGAAATTTCATGTGATCCTGCTCCATCCTGCCCAGGACATTGATCATCCCTTTGCCCAGTGTATTCACAGCGTATAACTTAGCCATCCACTAGTCATCTAGTGACCTTGCCAGTTATCAGATTGGCAGTGGTGCCAGGGTACTTGCATTTAAACCACCCCTACTTAATAACAGTTCCTAAGCACAGGAGCAGTGTGGCACAAAGGAGACAACAGGGCCTAAAATATAAACTGGCATATTGCCCCTGTATCATGTGGCAGTGCTGTAGGCATAGAAAGCTAGGCATAGTGCATAGAGGGAGTATTCAGAGGCTTGGAGAGACAGAAATAAGTTTTAAAATTTTAAGTGGTGCATGTGTGTGTGTGTGTGTGTGTGTGTGTGCCATGCGTGTCCAGGTCCTGTCCAGAAGAGGATGTCAGATCCCTTGGAGTTGATGTCACAGGAAGGTATGCTACCTGATGGAGATATAGGTGATAGGAACCAAACCCAAGTCCTCTGAAAGAGCATCATGAACTCTTAACTTCTGAGCCATCTCTCCAGGCACCAGAAATAAAAATTAAAATTTGAAAGACAGAACACCCTCACATAAATTTTATGATAGTATATTATTATTGTTCTATATTATTACTGTTGAACTTTTGCTGTTTCCAAATTATAATTAAACTTGACCGTAGGTGTGTGTGTATATATAAAGTCTAGGAAAAGATTGCATATATAATATTTTATATTGTCTGTATTCTTAGGCACTCACTGAGGTGGGGTGCTAAAGCAATTCTCCTGATGATAATATAAACTGCTTGACCCAACTAAGTATTTACTGTTTATTACCCTAAAGTTTTCCACCAATGAGGAGCCAAGAACCAGACCCTTCTAGGAAAAGACCAGGTCTTTTTATTTTCCAATCATAAAGCTATTAGTGTTCGGGGAGACAATCACATATTCCATCTAACAGAAAGTAGGTAAGTTCAGTGAAATTTCCCAAAGCAAGCTGTGTTCCCTGCCAGTGAGGTATAGAAAAGCCATCATCATAACAGTTCAAAGGTCAAGATCAGATTCTTATAACAACACTCTTTCCCAGTGAAGAGTGTCTGGGGAGCTAACACTATTGCCACAAGTTAGAATTCACCTAGTGCAAAGCCAACCATGGAGAAGTTGGTAAGGCTGCCTCAGAGGTGTGGGAGAAGGCCACAATGGTTGCACAGGGGCCAAAATAATAAGGCTCTGGCTTTATGTTCTTGAATTCTCAGGTTCTTAAAAGTGACAAAGGAGGCTGAGCCAAGAAAACTTGGGGGAAGCCCGAACCTCACTCGGGGTAACTAGACAGGACTGCAAACCCTAGCCCAGGCATTCCCTAGCTAGGTGACTTTGGGAAAGTCACTAACTACGTCTTTCCTCCCTAGGTCTGTTTCCTGCTCTGCTAAATGGCATCAGTGCAGCTACAAAGCAAGGACTGCCAGGCTAAAAGAAAGCGAAAGGGGGTTATTAAACAGAAACAGGTGTTGTCATTACCTGTGAAACATTGGGTAATCCACTAGCTTATTCTAGGCTCACTGTCTTCATGAGACAACAAAAAGAATCAAAATTATACTTCCGCTATAATATTGTTATGAGGACTATTGAAGAAAAGACTGTGCAGGGGTTGAGTTGCCTGTGCAGCACTGTGAAATAGTGAGGACGTGGCAGGCAGGGAGCACCCCAGAGCGGAGGACACTGAGAGGCAGCAAACTTCAGTGGCTGGGGTTCGGGACACCCTACTATCTGTCTCACATTCACTCCAGTTTGCTTTCCCTCCAGTTCTTGCCTCCTGAGTCCCTAGATAACGCAAGTGTTTAGTGTAACAACTTCACACACATCCCACAGAGACGATTGAGGCTAGTCAGTGCCTACTTCCCAGGAAGGGCTGTGTGTCTCCTGTGGTCTGGTTCTAAAGGGGAGGTTTCATCACCACAGTCAGCCGGTGCCGTGCAAGGAAGGACTGGGCATTTGTATTTCAGGAGATTTGAATTGAACCTCCAACCCCACAGTGACCTCTTTTGGCATCTTTCTAGTTACCAATCCCTTTGGGAGGGGAGGGCATGAACTATCAGGAGTTGTCCTGCCTCAGACTCAGGGGGCTGCCACCCATACACACAATGTACTCTTCTGCCTTCTAAAATCTCACTCTGAAACTGTCAGATGGTATTGAGACTACAGCAAGGGCAGGTAACTCAAGCTTGTGAAAGCAGACACCAGGAGTGATGTGGAATTTGGCCCTTTTACATTAAATGTGACAGTGGGGAATTATGTAGAATTATTGACTGAGAGAAGGTTGGCATTATTTGTGTGTGTGTGTGTGTGTGTGTGTGTGTGTGTGTGTGTGTGTGTGTGTGTGTACATACTTATGGGTGTGAGAATATGGGTGTGTGGGTGCATATGTCTATGGGAGTTTTAAGTCTATATAGGGTGTCTTCCCAAGTCACTCTCCAGCTTATTTTGTTAAGACAGAGTCACTAAATCTGGAACTCACTGATTCAGCAAGACTGTCCAATCAGCAAACTCCAGGGACGTGGCAGTCTCTATGGCCATGTCAAGGCTCAGCGATTATAGCTGATGCCACCGCACATGCCTTTTTAAAAAAAAAAACATGGATTCTGAAGACCTGAACTCAGAGCTTCGTGCTTGTAATGGCAAACACCCTAGAAACTGAGCCATCTCCTTCATCCATGGGTTAAGATTCTTACAGTAACTTCTTATGAATTTTCATGCATTGAATCCTATACATTATTCCTGCCAAGCTCAAATGTGCTCAGCTCCTTTGTGGTAAAAATTAATCCTGCATCCACTGAGACTTTTCATCCATCTTGTGACCACTATTAAAATATCAACAAAAGATGATTATATTGAAATATCATTGATTTTGGCAAATGCAACTGGACATGCAAGTGGCATTGTGGGAGCTTTTCATTAATGACCCTACTGCTTATAGAAACAAATGCTGGCCTGGTCATCCCTCAGAGTCACTCAGCCATTTTAATGAGAGCGTGCCATCTGGGTACTAATTACATTTGGCCAGAATCTACCTGAGTCCCATCAAGAGAAGAGAAGAGATGCCAGTGAAAGTTGGTGAGGAATTAGAACTAAAAAGCTTGGCCTTCCAAGGAGAAGGGAAAGGAAGCCATGGGCTGCTCCTGGGTTTTGGCTGGGGAGGAGTACTGGGCAGATAATGGTGATGCTCTCATAATAGTAAATGTGGGAAAGATAATATCTGTGCAGGGGCTGGGGAGGCGCCTGCTCAGGTTTGTGCCCGGCTACCATCTATTCTTTCCTCTAGGATTCAGGGCGTGAACCCAAGAGGAATTCATACTGGTGTAGATGTTATCTGTGATTATAAAGAATCAAACTGCTTACCAGAAAAAAGAAGTTATATTCTTAGGCAGATTCAAAGATGAATGGTGGGAGAGTAAGTCTTTCCCTGGCTCATGCATTTGAAAAATAAAACAGAATAGGAAGGAGATTATGGGGTGTGTATCAATTAGCTATTGCTTTATAACAAACTGTACCAAAATATGTCAGATTAAAGCATCAACAACTCAACTTCTCATGAACTCATGGACCAACTGGGTAGTTCTACCAATCAGGACAAGACATGGCTCAACTTTTTTTTTTTTTTAATCTGTGTCTAGCAGTCAGAGTGGTTGGGAGATAGCCTGGACTTCAACTGGCTAACGTGGCTTGGCTTTATATTACTTGTACTCTTTGGAATCTTCCTCTCACAGTAAGTGTGGACTTTTAAGAGAGGGAAGAGCATGTGACGCTTCTGAAGGGGAGGTTGCCTGGGTTGCATGATCAGGTCACGAGGTACGACTGCAAGGACTCTCCAGGAAAGGCCTGTCTGCTTTTGTCCTCCAAACATCTGCATTACAGAGAGCCATGGGTTCAGTTAGAGCTGTCCTAACTCCCAGCATGACCACTTTCAATGCTGGGAATTTGTGAAGGACTTCTAAATCTTTTTTTTTTTTTTTTTTTTTTTTTTAGAGTTAGTCTTATTAGTAGAGAGTAAGAAAGCAAACTGGAAATTGACACCAGATCCTGGGGGCAAAGCCTTCACTTGCCAGCTGTTACAAAAGAACCCCACATTTCACACACAGAGACAGACGAAGTGATTTCATGTCTGCACACTAAACAGCTGAATGTGAATCAGCAGAAGTTGTTGCAATGTTAGAAAAAAAAAATCCAACGCCCAAGGAAGAACTAATAGGAACGAAGAATTTAACCACCCAAGAGAGACCCTTATTATTTCCAAATTAGCCAGAAGTTATTGGAATGTTCTGTGACTTCCAGTTACTAGGTGCCACTGGCATAAAGATTGTCCTTGGTACAGGGGTTGAAGGAGGTAATGGGCTTTGCGGGGTGGGGGAGGGAGGCTCATAGAAAAGAGAGATGAGACTCTGAACGGCTAAGGTAAAAGAAGAAAGAACTAAATACCAAATACTATGGTTTGGCGCATAAAAATTACTTTGATGATAAAATGGGCCTTGTATTAGTTACTTCCCTGTTGCTGTAATAAAACACCATGACCAAAAGCAATCTATGAAAGAAAGGGTTTGTTTTGGCTTAAGTTGCAAGAGAGATAAGTGTCCATCATGCCTGGGAGACGTGGCAGCAAAACGGCAGGCAGAGCAGCAGGAGTGGGAAGTTGAGGGATCACATTTTCAACTGTAGAATGAAGAGGGAGGGGGAGAGAGAGAGAGAGAGAGAGAGAGAGAGAGAGAGAGAGAGAGAGAGAGAGAGAGAGAGAGAGAGAGAGAGAGCTAACAGTGGGCCAAGGTTCCGAACTCTCAAATTCTGTCCCGTGGCCTCCTGCCAGAAAGGCTGTATTTGCTAAACTTCCCCTAATAGCATGACCAACTGGGGACCAAGCCTATAAGGGCTAGTTCTTACTTAAGCCACTGCATTCTACTTCCTGGCTCCCATGGGCTTGTGGCCAAGTCAAGATATAAAATGCATTTAGTCCATGCATTGATGCAAAATCCAAATGTTCCTATTTAAACGTCTTTCACAGTCTTAAAACTGTTTAAAAGTCAATGTTCTGGGGCTGGAGAGATGGCTCAATGGTTAAGAGAACTGGCTGCTCTTCCATGGGTCCTAAGTTGAATTTGCAGCAACCACATGGTGGCTCATAACCATCTATAATCTATAATAAAGTCTGGTGCCTTCTTCTGGTGTGCAGGCGCACATGCAGATAGAGCAAAAGTCAGAGTTTCAAAGTACCTTTTGAAAATCAAGGCAGTTTCTTAACTCTATCTCTCCCCTGTAAAGTAATTTCCAGCATACAATATACTCCAATATTCCCATTCCAGAAGGAGCTTAGTGAGGAAATATTGGACCAAAGCAAGATGGGAACTCAGCAGGGCAAACTGAAAATCCTGTAGCCCTGTGTACAGTGTCAAAGGGGTTCAGTGGATCTTCCAGCTTTACTGCCACCTTTCTATGGGGGTGGGTTCCACTCTCTGTATGCAGCTCTCCTTGGCAGATAACCCTCAACCCCATCATCTCCAATCTTGGACTCTCACTGAAACCCGGGCATCACTTTTCCTGGTTCTTGTAGAGGCCTCTGAGGGTCTCATGTCCGCTGAGGGCCTCCATACAGGCTCTTCCCTGACACATGCTGCCTGGCTTCAGCAGCTCTCTGAAGCACTGGAAGGATCGTCCATGATTCCCTCACTCTTGCATCTTCACCACCAAGTTTGATTGCCAGAGATGGACCCTAGCCGTCTGGAATCACAGTTGCTGTACATTCTGTTTGCAGTTGCTTTCTAGAAGCAGAAAACCCCCTCAGGTTCTCTTCCACAAGCTGGAGGCTCATCTGGGTGTGGTTTTGACCTCCAGGGACCTTTCCTATTCCAGTGACTAAGGCCTCTCCTTAATGCTGCTAATCTCCTTAACCATTGCAGCCTCTGGTTCAGCACAGGTCTTCGGCAGTGGGGTGGGGTGGGGTCCACATTAAGGAACCTAGGGCTCTTTTTCTCCCCAAACTGCACTTTATATGTTTTTATGCTTCACTTGTTTCTCTGTAGACCTACACAAGCACTCTGCATACTCAATGTTATGACATAATCACTCTGCATACTCAATATTATGCAGTCTTGTATCTTCCCTCACTAGGGTCTGGAGAGATGGATTAGTGGCTAAGAACACTTGCTGCTCTTGCAGAGGACCCAAGTCTGACTCTTAGCACTCAACATGGCACTTTGCAACCATCTGAAACTCCAGTTCCAGGATGTTTACTGCCCTCCTCTGGCCTCCATGGTCACCAAGCATGTGTGTGGTGCCCATATACACATGCAGCCAAAGCAAGCATAAGATAAAGTCAATAAATATAATTAAATTTTTTTCTTAATTTCTTTTTTGACAATGTTAAATTAAAGTTTAATTTAGCTTCATATAAGTCCTCAGGACAAAGGCAGAAGGCATCTACATTCTGGGACTTTCCTCTGAACTCTGATGAGCTGGGTCTCTGGGTTTCACTTTCCTCTCAGCTCTACTGTCTTCCAGGATCCTACTATAGTGTCTCTCCACCGAGCTCTGTTTACAACATTCAATTGCTTTCTAGACCAAAGGCCTAAGGTCTTCCACGTTCTTCCAAAAAGCCACATGATCAGATTCTTTACAGCAACAAGCCACTCTCTCGTACCAGCTTCTGTATCAGTTACGTTTCTTTGCTGTGATAAACACCATGACCACAGCCACTTAGGGAAGAAAGTTTGGCTTCAGGACTGAGAGAGATCAGAGTCCACCATGTTGCAGAGGTGTGACAGCAAAGGACAGGCACGGCATCAGGGATCTGTGAGATCACATCTTCAACTGCAAACACAAAGCAGAGAGAGCAAAATGAAAATAAGGCAAGAATATTAGCTCTGTAATCTTTCCCCCAGGGACTTACTCCCTCTGGCAAACTCATCCCCCCTAAACCTTCCCAAACAGTATTACCAACTGGAGAGCAAGTGTTCAAATGCCCAAACCCAAAGAGGATATGGCTCTAAACCACCACAGGCTCCAACTCCATTAAGAAAAATAAGAGAGTGAAGCCATGTCACATAATATTAAAATTATAACCAAAGGAAAACCTAGTTCTGAACTAGCCATGTAGGAGAAAGAACTAGGCTGACTACTAGAATAACTGTGGAGATCAGGGTTTGCATTGTTCAGTATTAGTGTGGTACGGAGCCATGGAATATTCTCCCCAGAAAGTTTTCATAATGAAGTAACATCTCTGGGACCATGGACCAAGATTAGATTAATTAGAAAGACATGAACTCTTTTTGGCTCCTCTATAACTGAATAACAGCATGTGCTGTGGGCCACTGGCACTTCTAGACGATTGTGCTCAAACTTTGTTAATCATTTCTATTTTTAAACACGAGTGCTTCCTCCCGGTTGAAGCATGTTATTTCAGCTACACTATGCATCTGATCTTCCTAAAACCATTACTCTTCTGTGATGGTGCAAAGCAAATGATGGACAGGTGTAAGCTTGAGAAATTTGAATGTGGGTTTCTCTGAAACCACTGGCACGGTTGAACCCAAAGCCTGCTCCCTTTCTGAATGATGGCTTCGTATTCACCAGCAGCTTGCCCATGAGGCATCTTGTAACCATATCAGGGGCCATGATCTGAGGTAAGCCCAATAGGCAAACTCTTATGCATGTAGAAAAGATGTCTGTGTTTTCTAATTCAATCCATGTTAGAACTCAGGCTTGCTACAAAAAGAGGGAACAAATGGGTCAGCTGTAATGCTGGAAAAGGGTGATGCTCTCCACAGGGAGTGCAGAGCAAGCATTCAGTGGGAAATGATAGCCAAATGAGAGGCAGTGTGCGGCTGAGGATGAATCCAGTTAGTACAGGCAGACTCCATACCCCACCCAGCTATGTAAGCAAAGGAGTTTTAATGAGAGGGAGGCTGTGGACAAGCAGCTCTTCCAAATTATAGAGGGGAAGTCTGGGTGACCCATGAGCAGTGGTGGAATTACTTGGGTGTCTGAAGTGAGTGACTCACCAGGGTGCTACAGTCATTCATGGTTGACCTGTCATCTAAAGAGTCACCACCCAGAGTGATCACACTTGCACCAGTCCCCACCAAGGAGAGTAGCAACTCTTCTGTTGATTAGAAGAGAGGTTAAAAAAATATGAGAACAAACTTCCCCTCTTTATTATGTTCTTACCACACCGGTGTATACTTTGAGGTATTTACAGGGCTTGAGTAAGTCAAAGATGCAACAGTATCTTTTCGAAAGTGTATGTGTTAGAGGAAAGATGGGCTAAGTATTTAAGAGCACTATGCTGTAATTAGCTCTCTAGTTGCAGCGGCAGAATGCCTGACATGAACAGCTTAAGGGTGAAAACATTTGTCTTGGTTCCTTGTTTGAGAGGGAGTCAGTGTATAGTTGCTTGGCTCCATACACTTAAGAAGACCATCAAGGAGGTGGGAACCTACAATGGTGGCTGTTCTTCACCTCTTTTAAAAGATTCTATTTCTCCCATTTCATATATGTGTACTGTATTTATATTACTCCTCCCACCCTTCCCATGCCCCCTTTCAAATTCATGGCCCCTGTTTCTTTCATAAATTAAAAATTATTTCTCCTGTCTAACTGAAATTTATATCCATGACCAACATCTCCCTAGCTCGAAGAAAGGTGTCCTGTCTTCTAATGGGTAAGGTAAGAATTTTCTACTTTTTACCTAGAAGGTCAGAAGTCCCTGGTGGCAGAGGACTTTCCAGGATCAAGGGCTCCCAGGCTCTGCTAATATAAAACAACTCTGATAACATAACTTCACTCAGCCTCTCCTAGGCCTGAGTCCAGTTGTGCACCTGGTGCTCTCAGATGCCCTTGCTTATAGCTGAGCTTAAAGGCAGCTTGCCAGAAACCACTTTCTTTCAGATTATTCCCATGGCTACTATCCACTCACCCCACAAAGAACAGAAGGGCAGTGTCCCTATCCATGAACAATGGATGTGAAGAGCATTCACCTAGCTCACAATTCCAGGTGTGTTGAGAATAGGGACTTTGTGTTTGGTTGCTGATCTTGGTATATAAATCCCCCTATTCCTTCTACTTTCCTCATGCTTCCTGCCTTTACTTAATTCTCCTTTATATCTCAAGGATAAGAAATTGTACAATCCAGGCTGCTATAGTTTTGATATTGAATGGTTCCTAAAAGTCCTCCAAATATGTTAAAAGCTCAGTCCAGAAGACACTAAGCAGACCTTAGTGGGAGGAAGTTAGGTTGTTTGGGGTCGTGTCCTTGATGGGGATTCTGGAACACTGGTCTCTTCCTCACTATATTTTCCATTCTGGTCATGAAGTAAGTAGTTTTGTCTCACTATGCCCATACTTCATCCATTATTTGGTGGCTCACCACAAGCCCAAAGCAACAGGGTCAACCAATTAGGACCTGGGGCCCTGCAAACTGTGAGCTAAATAAATCTTTTCTGCTTAAGATCTCTTTATCTTGGCCTATGAGTCAGATGATCTGAGTTCCTGGGATCCACATGGTGAGAGAGGACTGACTCTCACAAATTACCCTCTGACATCCACACATGTGCCATGGCACACACACACACACGTTGTAAAAATGTATAAAGACTTTTTTTTAAATACCTGAATATCTTTGGCACTTTGTTTCAATAATGGAAAACTGGCTAACACCAAAGTTAAAGTAACAATTACAAAGTACCTATATAAACTTGGAATGAGAAATCATTTAAATTTACTTAACCAACAGTATAGCTTAAATTAGCTTAAACAAGAGCATCAGCTCAACAACCACGATGACCTTTACTGAAATTAATTTGTAGATTAACCAGAGGAAAGAACTAAATTCAGATTTTGAAATGTGAAAAAATTTCCAGCTTTGCTTGTCAACTTATTTAAACACGGGATTGGCACTTGGGAGCACAGGGATAGCCTCTGACTGGGTTCTCAGCACTGGGCTAGGACTCTGCCATTCCTGTGGGGGTTGTTTGTTTTGCCCTGCGCTTGTTTCCCTCTGTGGATTACCACCAGCATTATTTTTTTTCACTGCACATTTTCATCCTCTCAAATTATTTCATGAGTGTGTGTTTAATTTCCTTAGTGTATAAGAATCCAAGGTCGAGATCCATGTCTTATTTATTTTGTATTTCTCTAGAGTAGACATTTAATAACTTATTTCTTTTCTAACTATATTTCTCTGGCTAGAATAAAAAAAATACCCTTTATTTTGATACCTACAATCTAAAAAACAAATCCAGAGTACTACAAAAAAATAAGTAAAGCTAAAAATGTTGTTTCTTTCCATCCATTGATTCCTCAAGCCAATTTTGATACAGGTGTTGTTTTTTTTCCTATGCTTCATTATGTTTAGATGGTGTACTGTCTGGCTTCTTGTGAACCTGATGCAAGAGAGAGTCATCAGAGAGCAAGGAGCCTCAGATGAGGAAATGCCTCGATGAGATCCAGCTGTAAGGCATTTTCTCAGTGATCAATGTGGGAGGGGGCCCAGCCAATTGTACATGGTGCCATCCCTAGGCTGGCTATCCTGGGTTCTATAAGAAAGCAGGCAGTGTCGATGGCCAAACTCTGCCAAGACAGGGTAAACAAATTCTCAACAGTTCCTGCCTCGCAAATATGTCTGTCAGACATATTGGGCCAGAAGACTGAAGATGATGCTCTAGTGTTATAGAGAGTTTTTTTGGGTGACTGTTCAGGCAGTAAACTGTCTCTGTTATTTTTTCATTTTTGAAATCTGCTAATCTACACTCCTGGTTCACTCAGGTATTTAAGTTTTATCCCTTCTTAAGTCTCTGATGGGTTTGAAGACCAGACAGTTTAGTCTTTCAATTAAGCTTAGTAGGTTAGGGGTTAAGATGTTTTTAGGTCAAGATAGATGTTTTAAGTTAATAGAGATGAGATATGATAGATATTGATCTCAATTCAGAAATTTACACTAAACAAGATAGGAAAGATGTTTACTTCAAGTTTGCCAATTACAAATAGCCAAATCACTATGAATGTAGCACTTATATAATTTCTGATTGTCTCATGCTTCTTACTGCTGTATGTAGTTTATTTTACTCATCAGTAATAATATAAATGTATATGTTAAAAAAACATAATAAAATATTTTTTAAAAAAGAAAGAAATCAGGAGGATCAAGACAGTAAGCAGCACCCCTTCATGGCCTCTGCACTAGCTCCTGCCTTCAGGTTACAGCCCTGTTTGAATTCCTATCCTGACCTCCTTTGGTGTTGAACAGCAATGTGGAAGTGTAAGCTGAATAATCCCTTTCCTCTGCAACTTGCTTTTTGGTCAAGGTGTTTCATTGCAACAACAGAAACCCTGACTAAGACAGATGGTCATCACAGTCTGAATTTTTTTGATGATTGTTTCCTTGTCTTCTGCTTTATGAATCAGTTCTGTATTCATCCTCTGCACTTAAAAAAAATAGAAACAGCATTATGTTAAAGACAGGACTTACTGATGAGTGGAAGCCATTAGGGCAACTAAAGGCTCTGTAAGGAAAATAGGAAGGGCCACCTCTGCCTCCTGACTGTGTTCACGAGCTTTTCAAAGGCTTCTGGAGTATCCCTTACTTTAATTTGATCTTACACCTGTCAGAATGTCTAAGGTCAATCACATAAGTGAAAACTCATGCTGGTAAGGATGAAGAGGAAGGGTAATGCTTTTCCATTGCTGGTGGGAGTAAAATTTTCCATTATGGAAATCTTCCTCAGAAGCTTGGGAATCAATCTACCTCAAGACCCAGCTATACCACTCTTGGGCATATATCCGAAGGGTGCTCCATCCTACCACAAAGGCAGCTGCTAAACAATGTCCATAGCAGCTTTATTCATAATAGCCGGAAACTGGAAACAACTTAGATGTCTCTCAACTAAAGAATGGATAAAAAAGTGGTACATTTATGCAATGGAGTATTACTCAGCTGTTAAAAAACAATGGCATGATGAAAGTTGCAGGAAATGGATGGAACTAGAAAAAAAATCAACCTGAGTGAGGTAACCCATACCCAGAAAGATAAATATGGTTAAGTATTTACTTATAGGGAGACATTAGCCGTTAAGTAAATGATAATCACGCTACAATCAATAGGCCCAGAGAGTTAGGTAAAGAGGAGGATTCTACGGTGATGCAGGGATCTTCCTGGAAAGAGAGAGTAGAACAGAGTTTAGAGACAGACTGGGGTGGGTGGGGCAGGAACAGGTGAGGAGGTGGAGAGAGATGGGGTGAAGCAACAGAGATTGGGGAAGAGATAGCTGGAAACCTAGTGCAGAGGAAACTTCCTGGAGTCTATGAAGCTGATCCTAATGAGGACTCCTAGTAATGGGGGCTATGGAGTCTCAACTGGCTATCTCTTGTCACCAGGCAGAAAAGGCCTTTGACAAAAATCCAACACCTCTGTATGATAAAAGTTCTGGGGAGACTAGGGACACAAGGGACATACCTCAAGATAATAAAGGCAATTTACAGCAAGTTCACAGCCAACATCATTTTAAAATGAAGAGAAACTCAAAACATGTTCACTAAACACATGAAAAAGACCAAGTTATCCTGTCTCCATGTCTATTCAACATAGTACTTGAAGTCTGAGCTAGAGCAATAAGACAACTGCAGGAGGTCAAGGGATACAAACTGAAAAGGGACAAATTAAAGCATCATTGTGGCAGATGCTATGATTATATATATTATATAATGTGTGTGTGTGTGTGTGTGTGTGTGTGTCCCTAAAAAAAACCCATCTAGGGCAATGGTGACACAGAAGTTGTGAGAGTAGCCAACCAATGTCTGACTGACTACAGCTCACTCATTGAAGGAAAAAACCTACATCCAACACTGCTTGGGTGATAAGCAACCAGATCCTAGATAACCCAGAGACCTAGGGTAAAACCAAACACTACTGGTTTAAAAAAAATCAACAAAATTATTCCTAATGATATTCTGCTATACCCATAGATCGGTGTCCTTTTCAGTCATCATCATAGAGGCTTTGCCTCACAACAGATGGGAACAGATGCAGAGACCCGCAGGCAGACCTTAGGTGGAGGGTAAGTCTAAATTGAAGGGCTCCATAAAATCCCTCTGCTCAGAGCTCAGAGAATCCCATGGAAGAGGAGGTGGAAAGATTGTAAGAGTGAGAGAGGATGGAGGACACCAGGAGAACAAGTCTCTCTCCATCAACTAAGCAAGATGTGTATGAGCTCACAGAGACCGAAACAGCAAACACAGGGTCTAAATGAGTCCTCACCAGGTCCTTGGTGTGTGTGTGTGTGTGTGTGTGTGTGTGTGTGTGTGTGTGTGTGTGTGTGTGTGTGTATCAGTATATATGATGTGTGTATACATATATATGTATATATCATCTTTTATATTAGTATTTTTATGGGATGCCTGCCTATGAGAATAAGCTTGTCCCTGGCAGGATTCTTTTCCTCTTATTGAGTTACCATGCCCAACTTCAATATGACACTTTATGCTTTATCTTACCAATATTTTATTTCATTACATTTGGCTGTTATCTCTTAGAAGCCTGTTCTTTTCTAATGAAAGACAGAAAGAAAGTGGATCTGGAGGAGAGGGGAGTGGGGAAGGAACTGGGAGGGATAGAAGGAGGGGAAATATAATCAGGATATATTGTATGAAAAAAGAATCTATTTTCAATTAAAATAAGCTATGACTACAATAAAGCAATCAAGCCATTAAACTTTAAGGAGTTTAAATGAAAATTTGGAGTCATGTATGATTGTTAATAACAGAGGGATTTTATCCCCTTAAATAAGCTTTATTTAATTGAAAAATTTTTGCAAATTTGTTTTGATTGCCTTTTTTAGAATAATTACTTTTTAAATACCCAAGCCATTGTTTTTATGTAGAAACACTGGTTGCTCAAGGCAAGGAAATCATACCTAACTGCTAGGTATGAACTGAGACTCTTAGAAAAAAATCCTCACCTGTATTGGCCATGCTACAAGGATGATTGCTTGTTTAGGGTGTGGTGGTGGAGAGGAAAAAGATTACCGAGAGGGACAGGGAGATGTGCAGGCTGTAATGTGCTTTCTGTGCCAGAGTGAGGACTGTGCCAGAGTTCAGAATTCTAACATTCACTTTACAAAAATAGCCCTGGGAAGGTAGAAACAGGATACGCCCAGGGACTGGCTGCTCAGGTCTTTAAGTCACTCAGTGAGCTTCAAGTTTCAAAAAGAGACCCTTTCTCAAAATGTAAGGTGGTGAATGACTGAGGAAGACATCGAGTGCTGAGCTCTGACACCTCCCCCACCACATAAAACCACAACCATAACAGAGGAACAGTGCAGCAAAGCTAGAACATGTCTCTAAATTTGCCATGATGGAAAATTTCATCCAATGTGGCTGAGAGGAGCAGCTCAGAAACATGATAGGAAAAGAAACAGAGATTCTACTGTTTTGTGGAGAAGCTCATGCCCTGCCCTGAAGTAGCCTCTAGACCTATTATAGACCTTGGTCCTTCTAGAGTAGATTCTGCGCTGCCAAACTTGTAACACCTTGGATCCTTTCCCTGTCTGGTAATAGCCATAGGCTTTCCTTCTTGCAATGACACCTTAAACCATGCTTTCTCTGCATGTTTGGAAAAGTTCTAGGGCCTGGAGCACACCCTTCCAACCTATCCAATTGTGCAGTCTTTGATGGTAGCCGATACAATAATATTAGTACTTTAGCTCTCTCACCTATTAGAATCTGAGGTGTGATCACAGTGTCTTGATAGCTCCACCTACAGGATCAAACCAAACTGCCCTCTGTGGAATTGATCCTCATTTTGTTTTGTTTTGTTTTGTTTTGTTTTCCTTCACTTTATCCTTCCCTCCTTTTGTCCCTCTCTCCCTCTTTCTTTCTTTCTTCTTCTATCCCCCCATGCCTGCTTGGGATCCTAAACCCTAGTGATCACACAGACTCCTAATGAAAATGTGAAAACCTCATCTCAAAGTCTACTTCTGGAATCTTACACATCCCAAGGTGGCCTTGAACTCATTACACAATTGAAGAATGACCTTATACTCTCAATCCACCCATGTCCACCTCTCATGTGCTGGACTTTGAGGCATGTGCCACCATGCTTGATTTTACTTCTGTGGTCTTACTTTCTGATACCGCCTGAGTCACCTGAAAGTCCAGATTATTCTGACAAGAAACCATTCCCTGTTTGGTCCCCAAGTGAGAGGCAGCACTGTGAAAGGTTTACCCAACATGCAAATGTACACTTATAGTTAGAGAAATTCCCCTAGTACCCAGTACCCCTCTGCCACACTTTTCACTTCTAGCCCTTGGCTTCCTTACTTCCTGGCCTATGAAACTCGCAAATATTTGAACAGACATGGATGAACAATATCCTTGGAGACTCAAAGAGAAGAGTCTCTTCCCAGGCTGTGTTGTCATGGTTGCTGAAGCTCCACTCCATCTGGAAGTCTGACAAGCATTTTCTGAGCTGGGTGAGTTTGGGACTTGGTTCAGTTTTAACACCCATCTCATCAACTCCTGTCTGCTGTTGGGGTGGAAGCTGGAAGGGGCTAGAGATGATGTCTTCACCCACAGCCTTGAGGTTTGAGAAGACATTTAGCACCAAACCAAGATGGTGTCATAACTGGAGTGGGGGTGTGCAAACCAAAAAAGCAGTGAGGTTTTTTTTAGTCTCGAAGGGGGCAGCTGAAGGGAGTTTTCTGCTTCCTTGTGCTTCTGTAATGGTCCATTACATCACTTTGGCTCACCATATTCAGTAAATTAGTCTTTAGGATTCTAGCTGAAAGGATGCCATTTTGTTCTTATTCTAAAGTGTTAGGAAAATTTGTGCTCAAGTCTACTCACTTCTTTTCTCACTTATATGTAAAAAAGGAAGGAACATTGTCCTTCTTTCCAAAGTTAGAAATGTTGAAGTGGAAGCAAGAATTTCTCTTTCCTGAGACCGTCCATGTGTATTCAGACTGGGCAAATCTTTGTTAGGGCAAGCCATGGAGGAGACAGAACACACACCTAGATTTTTCTTGAATCAAATGGAGGACTTAAGGCAAAGATGATATGGGGCAATGTGGACATTTGTTGAGCACCCATTCCATGCTTGGTAAGGAAACACTATAATGACAGCTTTGCTCTTCAGAACGTTATTGCTTATTGGAAAATATGGTGAATTTGACACTTTGGTCTAGGGATTTTACTAGTTATGTGAGGAATCTTGCCCAGATGCAAGACATGAGAGTCTTTACGTGAATTGTGACATACTTTAAAGATGATGTTGAAGATTCCAGTGCCTATGGCTGGCTGATTCCTCATTGTAATTGCATAAAAATTGTAGTGAGTCACGGTCTTGTGGGAGTTGTTCAACATTATCTTTTTTATACTTTTGATTTCTTGAAAGGCTTTTGTAGGGAAATCAGTTTAAAATATTTATATCTCATTATTTGGGCAATAAATTAACAAATATAAGCATTCCCAAGAGGAATAACAAATTGAATTGTAACAATTTTTTTTCTAGGGCAAATTTTATTAAGCAATTATTATAGTAAAACCCACTAACTTCTAAAGCCAAACAGTATGAAAGTAAGAGCACCTACTTCCTTTCCCTCCCCAAACTCTCAACTCTCTAGGTTGGTCTCCAGTGGTAATCGGTATGTTTATCTAACATTAGAATGCTACCTGTAGCGCTCTAATAAGAGATGCCAAAGGGAGTGAGAATATGTCCAAATGAGATGCTAAAAATTTAGGTGAGCCAGGACTGATAGGTGACTCAGCAGATAAGGACACGTATTGGTCTTGTTGAGGAGTGAGAAGACCCATGTTCACATCCCAGCACCAACATGGTGTCTCACAACTACTCCATTCCCAGAAGATCTGATGCCTTCTTCTAACTTCATAATGCACATACTTACATGAGGACAAAACAGTCATACAGAAAAAAAATGTAAATTATGACTACTGTGTCTCCTACACTGTAAAAATGGTATGTTTGGTTTGTTTGTTTGCTTATTTAAAGTTAAAGGGAGCTTAGGGAGCTGGTGAAATGGCTCAGCAGGTAAAGGCGCCTGCTGCCAAGTCTGATGTCCTGAGTTCCATTCCCAGGAGCTACATATTGGGAGAACAGAACCAACTTCTGCAAGATGTCTTCTGAACAAAGAAAGAACAAAAGGAAGGAAAGCAGGAAGAGGGGTGGAGGGAGGTGGAAAGGGAGACAGGGAGGGATGGAGGGAGGAAGTGAATAAGGAAGTAAGAAAGTAAGGCAGCAAGGAAAGAAGGAAGGAAAGAAGAGGGCTTACAGGGATTTTTGGAGAAGGCTATTGGGGAATGTAGGTTCTCCCTCCAAAATTACGTGTACCTTTTTTTTTTTACTTTAAATTCATGTAAGTAGTTTTGAAGAATTCTTAAGATATCTCTAAAATTTGGGGAATAGACGGACCAAGATTTGTGTCTACCATTTCTTTAGAATTGAAATATTCCTTCTTAAGTATGTCCCCTGGAAGGGGAGACCTGGTAGCAATCAGAGGAAGGACAGCAAGTTACCAAGAAGAGACTTGATACCCTATGAGCATATAGAGGGGGAGGTAATCCCCCTCAGGAACAGTCATAGGGGAGGGGAATAAGGGGAAAATGGGAGGGAGGGAAGAATGGGAGGATACAAGGGATGGGATAACCATTGAGATGTAACAAGAATAAATTAATAAAGGAGGGAAAAAAAAAGAAAATAAACAGGCAAAATTTTAAAACAAGAAAAAAAAAGTGCAAGTGGGAGGTTCCTAAGATTCATAAAATGGACAAGACTCAGGAAGGCCAGGAAGTTCCCAGATTCGGAAACTGCCTGCCCTAAGATTCTATCAGCAGTACACAGTCTCTGGGGGGTGGGTGGGTGGGAGGGAGACTCTTCTGTGTAGCTGCCTACACGCTGTGCTCGAGGATGCAGCTTTCATGAGCTGTCACTCACGGCAGGGTGGGCTTTTCGGTGATGCTACTGCCTTGGAGTCACCCACGCTCCTGTTAGTAACCACACTAAACTCAGTGTAGCCCATCGAGTTTGTGACTCAAGTGGAATTGTTTCCTTGCCTTGTTATCAGTGTCCTATCTGCAGCGAAGAGACATTTGTTCATCTCCCAGGACAATTCACACTGGAGAAATCGGAAAGCTCTCGAGACTGGCTAGCCTAGTAGTTCTGTACAGAGAGCACATTGCTGCTGGTTGAAGCGGCCTGAATCCTTCCTGAGGAGACTTAGAGTAGGTGCTCTGCATGAACTGGCTAGGTTACAGGTATGGAGTCCAGGCTAAGGTACCAGCCCACAGAAAGGCACAGAGGAAAAGGGCTAGATTTAGAGGGTAAGAGTGGATGCTGAAATGAGTAGGGACATAGATGTGTGTTTTGCAGTTAAGGAAAATGTGAAAATGACTCTCTGAAGGAAACACACACACACACACACACACACACACACACACACAATGAGAGAGAGATTAATAAAGAATATTCTCATTCCTTTCTTTGATTCTTTCCCAGATTCTCATCCTGCTAAAAGCTAAGGGATCCATTCCTTTACTCCTGTGGGTGATTTCCCACTATTCACCAACCTGAGTTATAGAAAGCGAGCGAAGTCTAGAATTTCAATCACACCCAAGATTGATCACTAGATCAATGGCATTGTGCAGCACCTCTAAATTATTTCTCTCTTCTGTGCTTTAAGCTGACTATGAAAATTTTATCATATAAAAATAGCTAGAAGGGTAATGTGCTCTGCTTAAATTTACATCTGGGGTCAAAAACGGTGCTAACCAACCCCATTAAATGAACATTAAAGCGCAGAGGATAGTTCAAGTGTCATGCTTATTTAACACTAGAGTTCTATAAAAGCATCAAGAAAGCATTAAAAGATATATGTGTATCTTGAAATCACAGCTCTCAGGTGTTCAGGTCTGAAGGGTTGAGGGCATCTTGTCTACTGACCCATTCAAGAATAGCAGTGAAATTGAACTTATGCACTATTTGGTAAACCTCAGAACGGCTCATCATCACATTTCTTATACTTTTTGGTTCAGATATCTTATTGTTCACAATAATTGGCAACAGACAAATCTTAAAACCACAGTGTTTAACCAGCATGTTTGTTTTCCCTCGGTATTTGCACCTTTTCCTGCCAGAGTCTGTCTCCATCATGCAGCCGAGACCTGTGGCCTGTACCAAGTGAGACTCTGGTCATACGGCCTCATTGTTAACTGAAGACGGGGTGGGGAACTCAAGAGTACTTGGATCCCTGGTGGATACTCACTGTTTCCGCTACAGTGGTTTACCATATGTTCATCAATATTTATTGAACAACTACTCTCTAAGTTGGCTGCTTTTGTTAGGGAAAATCACAAACCTTAGAATCTGACACATCTGGCCATGATTCCCTATGCCTCATGGAGTGCTAATAAGTACCAAGTTTCTGAGCCTTGAATTATTGTGAGACTTGCTTTTTATACTGTAAAATGATAGTGAACATACATACATACACACATACACACTCACTCACACACATACATACTTACTTACATAGTCACTGTGTGAATGTACACTCTGGTTACATACTTACGACTTAACTTACACTCGCCTGCTTAGGATCCATACTTTCCATAATAGCAAGTGCTTAAGTATGTTATCTTTGAGAATGCTCCTTCTAGTGACATATATTTACTTGTCTCAAAGTAACTTGAGCAAAGACATTAATCCATTCATAAGGTTAGAGTCCTCATGACCGAATCATCTTTCATCAGGGACCACCTCTGTGTTATGTCAGGATTGTGTTTCCAGTGCCTGAACACAGGGCAACAGGTTCACAATCTAGCACCCCTGCTCTCTTCTTCCTAATGTTACATCCTCATGGATGATTCAAGGATAGCTGTGACCCCCATAAGCCCACCCTAGCATGGGAGACACCTCATGAAACCTGCATCCCTGGAGCTCACTGCACAATTTGCAGCTATCTCTTTTACTCAAAACACTCCTCGCTCCAGCAGATGCTACTGTTTATGTGACCTACAGTGGGCTGTTGTGAATCTTACGACTTTCAAAAGATTCCTGAGCCTTGTAAGTTTTGATTCCTTCCTGAGCCTTGTGAATTTCTTTCACTTCTTGAATCTTATGAGCCTCCCCACTCCCCTCCAGGAGGGAATGTTTCAATTCAAAACCTTGTGTGAAAATGTTTGTGTGTATTTTTATTGCTGATACTGTTTTTGATGTTATATCCATCGTCTACATAAAGTCTCAAAGATTTATTTCCAGATTATTTTTAAGAGTGCTTAAGTTCAAGTTTACTATGTACTTTAAGCTTTTGTGTGTGTGTGTGTGTGTGTGTGTGTGTGTGTGTGTGTGCTTGTGCACATGTGTGCATGATGTGATTAAAAAAGGATAAGATTTCAGATTTGACCAGCTGCTATGTAGTTATCTAAGCACTACTGCAGAAAAAAAATAAAACCAAGCAAACTATTCTTTTCCTATTAAATTATCCTGACACTCTTGTCAAAAATCAATTGGCCATAAATGTAAAGGTTTATTTTTGGATCCTCAATTCTATTCCATTCACTTATATGTGTGTCCTTATGCTGCCTGTAGTCTGTCTTGATTGCTACAAAATTGTAATAAGTTGTGAAATTGTCAAACGTGAGTCCTCCAACCCCCCTTTTGGCTGCTATTTTGCAGTCCTGTAATTGGATAAATTTAAAGGGAAAGCTTAGTAATTTGGGCCACAAGGTAATACAGATCTTGGTAGCAGTTCTGTCAAGTCTGCAGATTAACTTAGGGAATATTGATTTTTTTAAATGGTGATGGTCCTCTGTTGCACAATCCTGACGTGTCGTCTCAGAGTACTTAGGTCTTCATTACTTTACTGCAAAAGTGCTTTGATTTCAGTACGTAAGTCTCACATTTAGTTCATTAAATTTATTTTTATGCATTCACTCTTGATATGACTACAAATGACATCATTTCCATGTGACATAATAGGTTCATTCCCTATAGGTATACAGTGATACAACTGATTTTTATATTGATCTTATGTCTGTGAACTTTGAACTTAGTTGATCTAGAAATTTTCAGTGGATTTTTTAGGCTTTTCACTCAGAAATATCGTGTCACCTCAAAGTAGAGACTTTAAAATTATTTTCCAGTATAAACACCTTTTATTTCCTTGTTTTTTCTTAATTGCATTGATCAGAGTCACCAGTTTTGAATAGATGGTCAAGAACAGACCCTTTTGTTCCTGCTTGTATGGAGGAAACTTTTGCTGTTAAGGATGATTATCCATTGATTTCCCACAGATGCATGTATTGGGCTAAGAAACTTTCCCATTAGTTCTAATTTGTTTGGTGGCTGTTTTTAAGGATAAAAACCCAGACTCTTGTTTTTTTTTTTCTGCATCTTTAAAGTGTCACACAGTTTTTTTTCTTTTATGTTGTTTGCTTTATAAATAAATTTTGTTTTTGACAGTATCATTCATATAATACATTTGGTAACTTTCCATCTCACCGATTCTTCTTTCCCCTGCAAGGCCATCTTCTTCATCTTCTTCCTCACGTATCTGTTTGCCTTGCTGAAGACCACAGGGTCTAACCAGGCCTGTCTGTGTGACCATGGCTTTAGAGCCATCTATTTGAGCCTGGTAGGCTCACCCAGGGGTACACAACTGGGCCCTACACCTTCCCTTCTTCAAGAACCAGTTAGTTAACAGTAGTTCAGCAGTCAGGGATAGGGCGCTGTTAGCCCCTTGCCCAGATTTCTTAATAAATGAGTAAAATTCCATTGTGCATCTGTACCATAGTTTTCCTTATTCACTTGATGGTGGTTGGACATCTATGCTAATTCCATTTTCTAGCAATTGTAAATAGTGTTGCAATGAACCAGAAAGTAGGATATAAATTCCTTAGTGTATATGTCCAGGAATAATATGGCTGGTGTATCTATTTCTAGTTTTTTTTTGAGAAGACTCCAGACTGATTTCCAAAGCGCTTACACCGGTTTACATTTCTGCCGAAAGTGTTAAAACTGTTCCTCTTCCTTACATCTATGCCAACATTAGTTGTCATTCGTATGCTTGGTGCTGGCCATTCTGAGTTTGGTGAAGTAAAATTTTGAAGTAGTTTTAACCCACATTTCTCTGATATCTAAGAATGTTGAGCAATTTTTAAATACTTCCCAAGGGTATCTCTAATTCTTTGGACAACTCTTTGTTTAGGATCATAGCCAATTTTTAAAATTGGGTTGTTTGTTTTCTTGAGTCTACTTTTTTGGTTTCTTGTGTATTCTAGTTAGGAATCTCTAGCAAATGTATAAGATGGCAGATATTTTCTCCCACTCTATGAGCTGCCTCTGCCCTTGATTGATAGTGTGCTATACAGAAGTGTTTTACTTTCATGGGAAGCCGGGCATGGTGGCGCACGCCTTTAATCCCAGCACTCTGGAGGCAGAGGCAGGCAGGTCGCTGTGAGTTCGAGGCCAGCCTGGTCTACAAAGTGAGTCCAGGACAGCCAAGGCTACACAGAGAAACTCTGTCTCAAAAAACCAAAAAAAACAAAACAAAACAAAACAAAACAAAAAAACAAAAAAACCACCAACAACAAAACAAACAAACAAACAAACAAAGAAAAAACAAATACTTTCATGGGTTCCTTTTGTGGATTGTTAGTCCTGAATCCTGTGCTAAGAAGTCTTATTCAGAAAACCCTTATATTTACTTATCTGTTGAAGTAAATATACTTATCTGTTGAAGAAAACCTTATGTTTTCCTCTGGCAATTTCAGGGTACCAATGGTTATACTGAAGTCTTTGGTCTTTTGGAGTTGGGTTTTGTGCAGAATAAGATATAGGGATCTTGTTCAAGTTTCCCAGAACTTAGGATGCTGTCTTTTCTCCAGTGTATATTTTTGGCTTTGTCGCAAGTCAGGTATCATCTATTTGTACTTACAGTCACTTGGACTTATGTGTGAATATTATTTGTTTCATTGACTTATGTGTCTATTTTTGTGTCAATACCATGCTGTTTTTATTACCATGGCTCTATAGTATAATTTAAAATCAGGAATGGGGATACAGTATTTGTTTTCTTCAGTACTGATTTAGTTATCTTTGGCCTTTTCTACATCCATAAAAATTTTAAGTTTTTTTTTTTCTGTATCTGCAAGGAATGGCTCTGGGACCTTAACCAGCATTGGTTGAATCTGCTGATTGCATTTGGTTAGGATGGCTATTTTCACAATATTGACTCTTTTGATCAATGAACATGGGAGCTCTTTTCTTCTTTGTTTGTTCTTCTCAATTTTTCAGTGACTTAAAGTTTTTGTTGGGAAGGAGGTCCTTCATTTCCTTGGTTCAGTTGATTGACAGGTGTTTTAGATTTTGGTGGCTGCTGTGAATGGGGCTCCTTCTCTGATTTCTTTTTTTTCAGTCTGTTTCCCATTGGTATGTAGGAAGGCTAATGATTTTTGTGTGTTACTTTTGTGTCCTGCTACTTTTCTGAGTTCATCAACACTAAGATCTTTTTCTGTTTGTTTTGTTTTGTTTTAGTGAAGTTGTTAGGATTCTTATGTATAGGATCATGCCATCTGCAACAAAGGATACTTCGACCTCTTTTCTTATTTATATTTCTATCTCTTATCTTATTGCTCAGCTAAGACTCAAATACTATATTAAATAAGAGTAGAGAAAGTAAACAACTTTTTCTTGTCCTTTATCTTAATGGACATGCTTTGAACTTTTCTCCATTTTTATGATGTTGGCTTAGCTTTGTGATATATATGCAGCATGCATTTATTGAAGTAGGATGTTTTCATCCATGTGGCTTTTTATCATGACTGGGTGATGGATTTTGTCAAAGGCTTTTTCTGCATCTAATGAGATAGTCATATGATTTCTCTCTCTGATTGTGTTTATGAGATGATATCTATTTATTGATTTGCATGTGTTGAATCATTGCTTCAATCTTGGAAGAAAGCCAGCTTTACTATGATGAATGATATTTTGTTGGTGTTATGTGCTCTGTCTCATTTTAGTGTCAGGGTAACACTGGCTTTGTTTAAAAAAAAAGAGTTTATAAGCACCTCTTCTCTTCTTATTTTGTGGTATAATTTAAATAACATTGATGAAAGTTCTTATTTGAAAGTTTGGTAGAATTCTGTAGTGAATCCATTTGGTCCTGCAGAGTTTGGGTTGAGAGATATTTTATTATTGTTTCAAATTTATTGTTGGTTATAGGTGTGTTTAAATTATTTATTTCATCTTTATTTAATCTTATAAGTTACATGCATCTAGAAATCCATCCTTTAGTTTTAAGTTATATAAATTTAATGGTCATCTGGACAAAAAAATAAAGAGAGGCATATTGGAGTTAGGCGATATAAACCACATGGATGTAACAGATGTCTACAGAACATTCCACCCAAACACTAAAGAACACACACTCTTCTCAGCAGTCCATGCAACTTTCTCCAAAATCAACCACATGGGAGGAAAAGGAGCAAGCCTCAGCAAATATAAGGAAATTAATGTGATATCTTGCATTCTACATGACCACAGGAGAGTAGGTAGGTACCATTTGCAATAGGAACTATAGAAAGTACACTGTGGCTTTGTTGAGTATAATACCCTGATTTGGCAGTTGGGACCTTTCAGAGCTTGGAATATATCTCTTTAAATCCATCTGGCTTTAAAACTTTTTATCAACTAACCCGTGGTTATTCTAATGGTCCTGACTTCTTGGCCTTTTCCTCAAAGTTTCCAATATTCTTATGTTCTCAGTGTCTTAACTGCAATATGTTATGGGGAGTGTCCTTCCTGGTCCTGTATATTGTTCTGTAAGCCTCTTGTATCTGTACGAGCATCTCTTTTTCAATATTTGGGGAATTTTCTTCTATGATTTTATTCAAAATTGTTTCTCTGCCTTTGGTCTGGAATTCTCATTCTGCTCTTCCTGGAACTTGTAGATTTAGCATTTTCTATCTTGCTCCATTTTTGTTAAGGTAACCATCTTCTTTGAGTAAATGATGTAATTCCTATCCTTGTCTTTGAGCCCTATGTTATGTCTTCCATGTGGACCTTTTGATGGTGAGGCTTTCCAATGAGCTTTTTGTCTAACTGAAATTCTAATTTCCATTTTTTTTTTCAGTTTGAGCTTTTGTCAGTACTTTTACCCCTTTAGTTGGATTCTCTTTTCATATCCTAAATTGTCTTTGATACTTTACTTAGTTATTTGTTTGCATTTTCTTGGTTTCAATCAGTTTATTCCTATCCTTTCTCAGGTGTTTGCATCTTCTTTAAATTCCTTGACCTTTTTGCATGTTAATTATAAATAAATGTTCTATCCAGGCAGGCATGGTGGCACATACCTGTAATCCCAGTGCTGAGGGAAGCAGAGACAGGCAGATCTCTATAAGTTTGATGCCAACCTACTCTATAACACAAATCCAGCACAGCCACGGCTACACAGAGAAACCCTGTCTCAAAAAAAAAAAAAAAACCAAAAATAACAAATAAACAAACAAGCAAAATAAATAAATAAATAAATGTTCTTCGGAATTTTATGTCTTGAATTTTATCTAAGTTCTTCTCCCTGGTGACTATCATTATGAGATCAGTGCTTTGGGGCGGGGGATGCTGTCTTAGTTTTTCATATTGCTTGTGTTTTTCTAATGAAACTTGGACATCTGGGATTAAGATGTTGATTGTTTGCTATGTGTTTCTAGCACTCCAGGCTAGAGGTGGGTGATACTCTGGGCTGCCTGAGAGAGGCACAAGGTCAGTTATGGCCAAAGAAGTCTCACAGTGTGAGGAAATGGATGTAGGTGATCAGAGTGGAAACATTGCCTGTCTGGCTCCACGTTAAGGCAATTTGGCTGGAGAGGGCTCCTGGGGCAGGGTAGAGAGTCACAGGTGACCAGAGAGAACTGACTGTATTACCTGGGGCCACCATGTAGTGGTTTGGCAGTTGGCTCTTGAGGGGAGGGGTTATAGGATGGAGAAGATGAGCTGGCTTATCCTGGCTCTTATTGGTCTGGTCTGCATGTGGTTATCTGGTTAGATAAAGCAGGCTCCTGGCTTAGAGGAAGTGACCACAAACCTTTGGGGTGGAAGGAATACTTCCTAAATCCACAATGAGTAGATCTGTGTTTATTGTTTGTTCTTTATTCTACTAATACAGTTTATTGCACTATATTTTAGGTATTAAACCAACTTTAACTCTGTAGCTAAAACTCCCATTGAGGCTTACACTGTATGTATAATAACTGATATACAGTATGTGTTCATCTATTGACTTTTTCCTTAATATGATCCTTACTTTTCTGTATAGCGTATGATATTTTATAGCTAGTCGAATAGTTCAGACAATGCAATGTGCAACTCTGGCTATCAATCCTGCTCCCTGAGGGCTGCTGTGGCTGCTGTTGGTTTAGTGGCAGTCCTTAGCTTGTTCTGGAAAGTCTGTAGCTCTCTGGTGAAAATCCATCAAACCTTTTCTTAGCTTGAGTGGTGGTCAGAAGGCTTCACCCAGCAGCTGATGGAAACAGATATAAAGACCCACAGCCAAACAATAGGCTGAGCTCTAGGAGTCTTGTAGAAGAGTGGGAGGAAGGATAGAGAGGGAGCCTGAAGGGTCAAGGACACCACAAGAAAACCTACCGAGTAAACTAACCTGGTCCCATGAGGGCTCATAGAGACTGAACCACCAAGAGCATGCATGGGCTGGACCTAGATCCCCTACACATATGTAGCTAATGTGCAGCTTGGTCATCATGTGGATCCCTCCCCCCCAACAATGGGAATAGGGGCTGTCTCAGACTCTGTTGCCTGCCTCTGGATCCCCCTTCCCAATTGGGCTGCCTTGTCAGGCCTCATTGGGAGATGATACCTTTAGTCCTGCTGTAACCTGAAATGCCAGGATGGGTTAGTACCCCTTGAGGGCCTCCCTTTCTCTGAGAAGAAGGAGAAGGGAGAGTAGGGAAAGGGACATGAGGGTGGAACTCAGAGGAGAGAAGGGAGGGGGCTGGGATCAGGCTGTAAAGAAATATCCTTGCCTATTTCAAACCACTAAAATTTACACTCTTTACTGAGAGACTGTGTGAATCAAGTATTTGATACTCAAGTCCTTTAAGTCCTGCCTTGGCCATCACTTCACACTTCATGCTTGTTCAGAATCTCAAAGCCAGCAAGAAATGGGAGATTGGGGTCTTTTGTCTTCAATGAATGTCCACAACTCTGCTTATGTGTGGGGCCCTTTCTGTCTTTAGGAATATGACAAGCCAGCAAATTCTTCTTTGATGCTTTTAACCAAGAACTGGTGTGGCCCAAACAGTATCCTAATCTCAAGTAGCTGTGGTGCTGTGCAAGCTTTGAAGGCAGCCTTGGAGCAAATGCTGTGGAGGGGCAGAGATTTCTGGGGCAGCAGAACCTCCAACTCGGGTCAAACTGAGATGTTGATCTGGAGGTGAGAATTTGGGGGAAGTTCCAAGTCATGCCTGTGTCTCCTCATCTGCCACGAGAGACGGACTCCAAAGGACAAGCTACGAGAGCCCAAAGACCATAGCAACAGTCAGCAGTTTTCAAATACAACCTTCTTCAATTAAAGGTGTTTAATTCCAAGACCCTTAAATTTTTTATTTTGATAGGCTTGTCATTGTTTCGTTGCTTTTACAGTGAAACAAATACACATCAATTTTCAATCTGCCTCTGCAGAAACTCACCACCAATTACTAATTCCATTTTCTCCCTGATTTGAAAGTAAAATCAAGCGGCCATATGTATATCCATGGTGGAACACTTGCTTAGTGTGTGCCACCCCAAGGTTTATGCCAGGGACTTTAGAACCCACAGATTTTAGTATATGAGGGGCTCCTGTTCTCCCTCCCACTTTATCAAGCTCTGACTTAATCGCCCAGAGCTCAGATAAGAGCTCCGAAAGCAACACTTTAAAGCATGCAGACAGGCAATGCTTGGTTTTATTTACACCCACTCTATCAGCCCAGCTGTGATGACTTACTATGTTTTCATTTCTTATAGTGAGTGCTGTAGACACGTCTTAAAAAAGATGCCAATTTAGCATGAAAAGGCCACCAGTGACCTGACATTTCTTAATTATGCTTTCCCCCCTAAACTCCTTTTTCTGTTCAAAGACTTGGGGGTGAACACATTTAGGAGTGAGAATGTCAACTCCAGCTGTCATTCATACAGTAGTTCAATATAAACTGAGGCACAGGAGGTGCGTGGCCATCTCCTCCAGCCATAATCCCATCTCCCTTGAACTGTCTCGGTGGAATTCAAGGACTCTGTGACCCCTCTTAAACAAGGAGTTCTTTATTGATGCGTCCTACAGAGAGCTGAGTCACTGCAGACTGGAAGCTTCCACAAGAAGGCTATGCAAGTTGTTCCTGCCAATCTGGCACAAACCCAGATCTCGGAACAGAATTTAAGGTTTCTGATTTCTTTCTTTCACCCCCTTTCTTTTTTTTTCAGTTGTGCCTAAGTGATTTTCTTTCTTAAAAAAAAAAAGAAAGAAAGAAAGAAAAAAGACTCAAAAGTTTCCACAGAGCTCCAATTGATATGCCTGAGATGGGGCCAAGTCTTCCTGGCAGAAGGAGGCTCTGAGATTGTGTTCCTGAAGCATGTACCAGAAGGCAGGGCTCTCCGGGGGAAGGTGGCAGAAATGCCACAGCTCTAGAAACCTGATGGAAGCAAAGATTAATGGCTGCCCTATCAGCCTGTGCTGTGGGTGCTCACCATGAGTGCTGGCAGCTGTTTCTGGCTCTCTTCCCTGATTTGCCACTGTGTGAGCTGAATAAGCCATTGGAATACATTAACACTCCCTTTCCCCAGTCACCTGCCTCTCCAGCCCCAAATAAGAGATCTTTACATGAAGAGTGGATACGCCTTGTTCACAGAAATATGCCATCGGATAACCGAATGTATATTTAATAAATGGGGATTGTTGAGATTTGTTCTTCTACCTGAGTGCTCTTCAGTCCAGCAATGGTGCTAACCAGGTAGTGTCAAGATTCTCTGTCCTCAGCACCCCGGCAAGGAGAGATTGGCTTTTAGTGAAAGCCTTAGGCAAATATTCTCCTTTTTGGATATTGTGCCTAATCTCAAACGTGGAAACACCCATGGCTTAGGAGGAGCTCAGAAGGAGCAGAGTCATGAATTTTAAAATGTGTTGGTGTTTTTTTGTTTTTGGTTTTTTTGTTTGTTTGTTTGTTTTGGTAACACGTATTTTGTTCACTTCAGTTTTAATGTGGCTTGCACTAATCTTTTCATTAACAACAGGCCATCAGCTACTGCAGTGGTAAATGGATGTCATGAGAGCCAACACTTTCTTAGTAATCCTCAGGAAAGCCTTGTAGAAGTGTGAGAGTGTACAAGTGCACACATGCACGTGCAAAGCAGAGTTCAGCAGATGTAAAGCTGTCCTTTAGAAGACCTCTAACACTTATTTATTTATTTTTTTTAAAGAGAGAGAAGTAAGAATAATGACAGCCCCGTGTCCCACATACCTGCAGTTTGACTTTACACAGTTTCATCCTGGCTGTGATGCAACGTGATCCACTGCCCCACTCTTCTGCCACTATGACATAGGCCCCATGATGGATCATCTCTGAAAATTGTGAGCCAAAATAAAACCTTTTATTCTAATTTCATTTTGACACAATGAGAAAAGCAACCGATACAGAACATTGATACTGAGCGGTGGGTCTGACCATGTGGTTCTTTTTTTTTTCTTTTTTCTTTACTTCAGGAGGAATGTAGAAGGATCTAGAGAGGCAAAACAAACAAGCCCTAGGATGCTGCAAGCAAAGTGTGATGGGCTGGTGGGATCTTAGAAGACCAGATACTGAGAAAAGTATGGATGACAGAGGCCCAGTTCATAAGGACCATATCAGAAACTAGATCATTCTCATGTTACACTCTGATGAGGAAACTGTCTTCGTTCTGCCTGTGTGTGCTAAGAACTTGAGTGAGGCCGAATTTAGAAGTAATGGACTAACTTGATTGACAGGTAACATTTCAAGCTAGGATAGCATGCACCCTCAGTCAAGGTTACTGTACATGGCACCCATCAAAGTCCCCAACTTGTGAAAATGAAAATTCACTTGAAAGGAGAGAAACTCAATTGAGAACGCACTCAAGGTTTTCCCTGCTTGAAAACAATTGCCTAGGAAAGGTTCCTTCAGATTTAGCCAGCAAGGTGTCCACCACCAATGTGTGAACACTTCTCCCTTAATCACCACTGCCACGGGGTCTAGAAGATACCTTCCAAGGAGGGTGTGGGGCTACCAAAGAGAGGGATCACTGTAGGCATCAGAGCTGGAGGGGAAGGACTGCCAAGGCTACCAGAGCCCAGGAGATTTGACCATGAGTCCTAAACGCCAGATATGGAGTTTCAAAGTTTATATTTGCCCTGATGAGTTTCTGTCTTGCTTTGTTTTGATCCCTCCTTGCTATTCTTTTATTACCCACCCTTGTAGTAAGAATTTTGATTTTGTGCCACTGTGTATTGGACGTGACTTGGATTGTACATACCACAGGTTAAAAGACTCCCTTGACTCTCATAGGAGGCTTTGGGTTTCTTAACAGTGTCAGGACTGTTAAGCATTATGAGATGAAAGTGAGACTTTAGGGGTGAGAACTGCAATACTAAGATTTAAAGTGATATATTCAGGTAACAAACTAATAAGGGGTGGAGTTGTGGTGTGTTCCTGTATTAAAATATCTGAACTTCACACTTAATATGTGTGTATGTGTTTACCTATCTGTACCGTACACTTAATATGAATAATGTTTCACTGAGTATCAACTCTATGTTATTTTAATGTACTTACATGTAAAATGTGACTGTAAAATTTGAAGACTAAATCAGAATATGTGTGGTGGCTCATATTGTAATGCTACCACTTTCAAAGGCTGAAATAGGGACAGTGCCACGTGGTTGAAGCCATTCTGGGTTGTAGGGTAAATCTTTAAATTAAAAGGAACAAATCAAGGAATAGAGAAGGCTAGGAAAATTAATAGATTGACAAATTTGAGGAATTAAAATCTGCAATTTTGGTATGGTGAAAAAAGAATATTGGTAATGTTAAGAAAAAATGTTAAAGAATGTACCCATTGTGACAAGGATTAATTAATATGTAGAGAGTACCTGCTAGTTATTAAACATGAGTAAATTTTCAGTGGGAAACAGATAAAAACCATAAAATATAGATATGTCAATCACAGACGAATTCAGAAATTTAACCAATGAGATTTGTGGAAAGCACAGTGCCTGATTGCACACCCTGCTAGCCATAGTGACGGCTTTCTCCACTCTTAGTGAAGTGTGAGTGAGTTCAAACACTTAGAGGAGCAACTTGGCAATAAATCAATGTATCTGCATGCGTAGCCTGGAACACGGGAATTGGTCTATGGGACAAAACTATGTAGTTATCCATTGTGACCATTTGCGAATGTCAAATGACTAAGAAAAGCCAATCTACAATGGGTGGTTACGTCTTAGCATCACTGCCTATGAAAAGAGCAGAGATGCTCCAAAATGATGATGTAGATCTATATCCAAGACATTTTGTTACTCGTCAGGCATAAGGTCATATATATGTTTATGTGTAAGTAAGAATAGATAAGTGCAAAGATTATGCAACATATGTATAACATATGTGTGAGAAATTAATGACAAATGTAAACAGAAATGATCTCTTAAAGGGACAGAACAGAAATACAGAGAGATGATAATGGGAGGTAGACTCACTTTTCACTTGTAGCTAAAAAAAATACTTATGTAGTATTTACACCTTTCTGGTACAGAGAAAATGGCAAAAATACACTGCATAGCCAGAGTTTAAGGTAGCAGAAGCTTTCTTCCGCACAGATACACATTGCATGTTGTAACGCAGCCCCCTTCCGTATGCAGCTCAACTTTACACAGTTAGAATAACCTGGGGCCAACATAGTCTGAAAGCAACAAATGAAAATTCACAGAAGCAACTTACTTTTTGCATAGAATGCCGCTCTAAGCTTCCTGGTGACTGACATCTTGTTATCCTGCTCCATCCTACCTGCAATGCATCCCACCTTTGAACTGAGTATCCATTCTGTTCAGAGCACTGCTTGTCAGTAACTTAGCTGCTGTCTTGTTCATCAGAGGCACAGGTTAAACACTGCACAGGGATATCACAGATATCAGAAACACACCATCTGAGGTCTCAGGCATCCTGCAGGGGTCTTGGAATGGGATATCTGAGGATAAGCAGGAATTACTTGCCTAAACAATGGTAAAAAACAGTGTAAGCTATTGCGCTATGGATCATGATGGCCACCATGTTGGTTACTGACACATTGTCAATTATCCCTTTATTTACAGATTTGAAACAGTAGGTATTGCTGTTTCAAAAAGCAATGACTGCTTTGTGGTTAGATGTGCAGCTACTACATTTCACTTCTTGATTTTTGGCTTGCATCTTGTCTCAGCTCTCCTATGCCGGAGCATGACTTAGTGTGATTAAGGCTGACTCAGCTGGGCCCATCACCTGCAACTCCTACTTACAGCTTCTCCAGGAGCTAAATTCTCCAGGCACAGTCTGGGAGGCCATAGGGTCAGGCATCCCCGAGAAACAGGACCTTGCTGGGCTTACTGCCTGACTTGGGCCACTTTCATGGTCCCTGTGAGGTCAAAGCTATCACTACTCCACCCGTATTACAAAGGAATGAGAGTCTACCTCACCTATCAGTAGAAAGAATATCAAATAATTGGGGGCCATCTTTAATTAATTACAATATTGTGATTAAAAGTGTGATAAAAATTCAAAAAGGGGGGAATAATTCATTAACATAAGTGTGCTGGTGGAATTCAGCAAACGTGTTAATTTTCTAGCCTTAGGATACGTTTTTGTTTGTCTACCAGGAACTTCTTTCAGAATTGATTATCTTAATGTGAGATAGCACAATGCAAGTCTGTTGTCTGTGAGGCCACAGGGCCTTTGCTTAGACAAAATAGGGCAGTTCTTTTGGCCCCTGGGGAGTTTGAGTTGGGTTTTGGTTTCTTCTCATCCTGAACTCAGGCACACAAGTTCAGTTCCACACTGGTTACCTTACAGCCAGTGTAGTTTCAGTCCCTGTTATTCATCCACTCTTTCTTTCCAAACAAACAAGTTTTTCAACACCTTCCTCTCCTAGACAGCCAATTCAAAGCATGCCGTTGGCATATGTGCTCAAATGCCTGCAGATGGTGGATGCAAGAGTGGTTTTGTAAAATAGATTTACCACGAACTTTACCATGCAAGCCGTTTGAAAGGTACACTGTAGGTGCTACTTTTTAACTCTAGTTTATTTGGGGTCCCTTGCTGCCTCTACCTCCCTTCCAGCACCCCAACCATAAGTAGCAAAGAAGGTTGGAAGGGAAAGGGGGCAGAGTTCTTTTTAGCTACTTCCTGCTGTTTAGGGTTTGTCCTGTTCTTTGGGCCAATACCAACCTCCAGTTCCCAGCAAACAACACAATTTGTTCATGGCTGATTAAAGTTTAGTTGCATATTCCAACATTGGGTGCCACATTCTATCGTACTCTACCAGGTATTTTTGAGAAACGTCTCTCACAACCTGGAGCTTGCCATTTTTGGAAGAGTAACTGGCCAGCTAAACTCTGAATACAACCCTTCCCCCGAAACCAACACTAGGCTTACGGCCATTCCATTGCAGTTCCCAGATTTTAATGTATATTCTGGGGGATTAAAACTCAAGTTCCCACACTTGTGTGGCAATCAGTTTGCCTACTGGGCCAGCGTCCATCTTCCCAGCTTAAAGAGCAAATAACGTTTCATGTGTATCTGAACTATAGTTCATTTATCCACTTGTTAGCGAATACTAGAGTTCTTCTGCTTTGGGGCTATTATTGACAATGATGTCAGAAAAATGGCTGTAAATATACCTTCAAGTTTCTACTTGTGCAGATATATAAAAATGGAATTACTACATCGTGGGGTGCTTTGTTTTACCTCTTTGAGGAATTACCCTGTTATTTTCTATAATAGTTGCTTCATTTTCTCAGTCTGAGTAACAGTACACAAAGGTGACAATTTCTTCACACCCTCACCAGTACTTGTTAGTTTTTCTTACTTTTTAAAAATAGTAGCCATCCTGGTGGGGTGTCATCATGTGTTTTCAGGGCAGCGTGGTTTTCTTCCAGCTCCCACGTAGGCCCTACAAGTGTGCACCCCATCATTTTACTTAACACCCAGGTTGCACCCTGCTCTTTGCTGTTGCAGAGAAAATGATAGTAACGTGTGATTAATAGAATTAGCAGTATGATTGTGGCACATGAGGCAGGGAATAGAATCATTAGGTTTTAGAGCACCAGAGCATGGGCTTCTTGCTTTGGGGAAGTGAAACCAGAATGCTCTCAGAAATGGCTGCCCCTACCTACTGGGATATTCCTGCCAGCAATGAATGCCACGGCTCCGTCTCCACAATCTCTAAGCTTAGCACTCTGCAGTTTTCTAATGTTAGCGGTCTTATATGTGTGGACTTCCCATGTGTCCTTCTGATCTTTAATGATTAAATTTCTTCTTGTGCTTATTAGCCATAACAATACTACAGATTAAAATTTTCTTGTTCATATTGTTTATGTTTCCTGTTTTGAGTTGCCATGAGTTTTCTTTCGACTAGGATTAGTGATGATATGTTTGGCAATGAGCCTCTTTCTAAACAGAACACGTTATTTTTCTACTCTGCATATACTTATTAATCTTACCTAAGTTGTTCAATAAACAAATGTTCTTAGTTTTGATATAATCAAATTAAATGGTTTTTTACCTAGGTACGCACTGTACTTATTCCAGCTGTTCCAGATTCACAAAGGTACCTCTCTCTTTTAGGTCTGTGAACTCTATAGTTTTGCTTTTCATGTTTAAATTCCCAGCCTAATTTGCATTTATCTTTGTATATAATGCTCAGTGGCCTTATTCTTTTAAACATAGTGAGAAAAATGATTTTCATATATAATTTCCCCTATTTTACTAATCAAAAATAGCCTCCATTGATGTGCAATTAATTTTCCTTTCCTATCTATCTATCTATCTATCTATCTATCTATCTATCTATTTTGAGGCAAGGTGTTTCTGTGTAGCCCAGCTGGCCTCAAACACATGATCCTCCTGCCTCAGTCTCTAGCTTGCTAGAATAAAAGGCATTTCCTACTGTGCCCAGATGGCAATGTCTTCTTTATAGTTTTGCTCCTATTCATATGCGAGTCTAATTTTACATTCTATTTCTCTGCTTAACTTCCTTTTTGCCTAATAAGTATTAGTTTCTTAAGAAAAGCCATGATTTTCTTTGACTCTTTAAATCCTATGAAATTCCTGATATTCAATCAGTTTAACCAAAAAAGGACAATTTTGTTTGGTTTCAAATAGCAGATTATGTTAATATTGGATTAAGAAAGTTCTTGAATATTTAGATCGATTTGACTCTTTATTCACATTTATTCTCCTATATAAATTTGAGATTAAGTTTAATAAATTTCTTTATAAAACTGAAAGTAGCATTTTTATTGTATTTCTTTGAGTTTTAAATCAACATTAGAAAAATAGTGACTTTTATTATATCATGATAGCTTCCCTAAGAGCATGGTATGTCTTTATTTATTAAAATAATTATTCTTATGTTCATTATTAAAGTCTTGAAAATTTCCTCACACATTATGTGAACATTTAAAAAATTTAGTTAAAGCCAAGATGCTTCCTAGTATTTATTGTTATTTTAAATAATATCATTTTACATGCTATTCTGAGTAAGCCTCTATTAAAATGAAAAAATTGAATTGATTTTTCTAGATCAATCTATATAGATATCTTGCTGAACTCTCTTATTACTTCAAATAATTTTCTATTGCAAGTTTGTTGATTGTATTGGGTTTTCTTGATAGATGATAGTATTATCTATAACCAGTGATGGCTCTCTTTCTTTCTGATGTCTGAACCCATTTCCTCTTCCTCCTATGCATTAGGCAACACAATTTAGAAAAGTGGGTGCTGACACAAGGCATTCCCATTTATCTTAATTTCCAGGAAAAATTTAGTTTCTCCATCTTGCCACCTCTGGTGTTTGGAATTCTTTTTGTGTTTCCTACTCCCTCAGAGTGAGCACAGGACAGCCAACTCAGTCTCGTTGTCTTCATTCTTAAAAGTAAAACCATGCACAGTCAATATCTCTGCCGCAAAGTAAAGAGAGTTGTCATCGGCTCTTGTGTCCTTGGATCCTATGTTGTTCCAAGCTTCCTCTCCTTTCTGCAGTTGTATGTAAAATAGAGGAAACACTCTATTGCTAATTTTGACCACTTGTGGAAGAAAACTGTGTGTTGTTGAAGGGCTCTTTGATGTCCTACAAGGGCTAGCCTTTCATAAATTTATCTAGTTTGTCAGAGGATGTATCTTACACAAAGGATTTGCACCTGTCCTGCACCAACCTCAATAGACATGCAACACCATGCAGTGATGAGCTGCCCTTCCCCATGGCAAGCTCCAGTCTGCCTTCTATGGAGCCGCCCCATAATTGATAATTGTGACATTGCCATTTACCTTTTCCTGTTTTGTTTGAGTGTGGCCTAAATGGTTCTGAACAAAGGGCTCCCTAGGAAAGCAGTTGATTTGAATTGTGCTTTTACTCGCTATCTGAATGGCAAAGTAAAACCCAGGCCATACTGTTATGCCAATCAGTCACCATTGGTCACAGTTAGATAGGCTTACCCCAACTGATGTTGAAGGAAATATTTGTCCACTAAAGTAAAGACTTGAGGCCTGACTTAGGTTAGAAATTCTAATATTTTAATGGAAAATTCTGTTATAAAAGTATAGGACCTCATGGAAACAATATAAATTGATTAATGACAGATAAATTAATACCTGGCTTGGTATGTAATGGAGACTGGTTAATTTTCCATTTATAGTCCATAGATGCTAACAAAGAATTGCAGGGAAAACGACCAATTCCCATTCACTCCTATTATAGTTGGATAGTTCTATGCTTTCAAAAAAGGAAGATATAGATTATCAAGGTCATATGAGGTAATAATGAGTCGAGGGCTATTGTGGAAAAGCCAAAGTAGAATTCCAACCTGAGCCAGGCACCGTGGTGCAACTCCTATAAATCCAGCACTCGGGGAGGCAGAGGCAGGTGGATCTCTGTGAGTTGGAGGCCAGCTTCGTCTACAAAGGGAGTCCAGGACAGCCAGGGCTACACAGAGACACCCTGTCTCTAAAAACAAAAACAAAAAAACGAAAAGAAAGAAGGAAAGAAAGCCAACCTGACTTGATGCTGAGGCCCTTGAGTGGTTCCCTTTAGCACAGAGCCGTAGGCCACTTCAAGTCAAAGCCAGTGGGCAAGTGCTTTCCCAGGGAGACTTCCTACTGAATTGGCAGGACACAGGAGCTGAGGTGGGCAGCATGGTTACTAACTCGCAGAGGGAGCATGGGAAACTCTGCTGCTTAAACAGCCAGCAGCCAAAAGCAGTGGATGGGCTTTAAAAATCTGCTAACTCTGGGCATCTACGCAAGTTTTAGCAGTGCCAGATCTGAGAAGACCTTTATCTAGTTACTGATTAGGATCAATTAGAGCAGAAAGCACACAGTCCAGGTGGCTTCATTGGAAGTTCTACCAAACGTTCAAGGTAGAACTTATAGCAGCCCTCACCAATATGCTCTGGAAAATAGAAGCAAAGTGAAAATATCTTTGAGCCCAGCATTATGCTAATACCAAACCAGATACACACATTACAAGAAAACAACAGATCAATCTCTGTCATGAACACAGATATAAAATTCCACAAGAAAATACCAGCAAATTGAGTGGAATAATATGAAAACAGCTATATACCACACGGATAGAATTTAACCCACATACTGAAGGCTGAGGCAGCATGAAGAATGAATTCTCATAACGCATCCCATCAACAGACTAAAGCAGGAAGCAGTATAATCACATTAACAGGGACAGAAAAACAGGTTCCAAAGTACACTGGAAATAGAAAGGCACTTCCCCAACTCAATAAAGAATACTGCAGCATCAAAACAAAGAAAAGAACCCCAAACTTTACCTGTTCAGCAACAAAGTAAGACTGTCCTTTCTCCCCTCCCCTTTTCAAGATCAGAATGGGAGCCAGAACTGAGGTAAAACACTAAGAGATGGAAACCAGGCCTGGTGATTCTGGTCTGCAATCCCAGGGGCTAGGGAGGCTGCTGCAGAAAGAAGACTCATGGCCGAGAGGGTGAAAACAAGGCAAGCCTGGACAAGTTGATGAGGTCCCTCCTGTTCACGATAAAAATCACAAACGGCAAATAAAAAAATAGGTAGATAGATAGATTGGTTGATTAAAAGGCACAGATACTGGAAAGGGAGAAATAAAATTTACAAAGGAAATATGAAAATAGTAATAAGAAGTCACCTAACCCTGAAGCTAATAAACAATTACAGCAAAGTTGCAGGATACCTGGTTAAAATGCAAAAGTCAAATTTTTCTGATCTTGCAACAGTGAACCAGTGGAATTTGACACCAAACCATTACCATTTAAAAATAGCAGCCCCCTAATATTACTAGGTATTAATGTGACAAAATATGTGCAAGATCTATGTGAAAAAAAACTTATGAGACTTGATTAAAGGAATCTAAATACAACTGAATAAGTTGAGAGATATTCAGTGTTCACAGGTCGAGAAACTCAGCATTGTCAAGAGGAGAGCTCTTCCTAGATTTGTCCATAGTCCATTAACACTGAAAATACATACAAATGGATTGTAAAATCCAGATGTTGATGTAAGATTCTTAAAATATACAATAACCCCCAGCTGGAAGAAGAGCACAGCTGGAGGACTGACATTACCCATGCTTAAGACAGCCATAAGAACCAGCGCTAAACTGATCATAGGCCTAGGAATAAAACACACAACTATGTAATTCATGGATGATAGGGAGAAAAAAACCTAGAATGCTTTGGTATGGCGATGCCATTTTATCCATAACAACGGTGACATAATCCATGAGGGAAAATATTGATAAACTGCACTTCTTCAAAAAAGTAAAACCATTCTGTTCTGCAAAAGACAATGTCAAGAGACTAAAACATAATGCATGGACTGGGACAAACATTGAAAATGATAAACCTGCCTGGGATGCATTGTTTGAAAGAAGAATATTTTCAATAGAAAAAAGAAATTCAATTTAAAATTAAAGGTAAAGTAAAACCCTTGAAAAGCAAAACGATAGATCTAATAAAGAGCCATTATCCAAGATACACAAAGAATTGTGAAAACTCAACAGCAAGAAAAAATAAGCAAGTAAAAAAATGTAAAAATGTCAACAATACCCTCATGTAAGAAGACAAAAATGGCAAATGAGCTTATGAGACTGGAATTACTTAATATTGAGTGCTGGATATCCCAAGACATAGGCTGGTCACTGTCACTGCCTCAAGCAGGCCTTGTTCTCCTGGAACCCATGGGTATATGTGTCTATGCTGCAGATGCCTTTCTTCTAGAGGCTGCAGAGAATCTTCCTTGTAAAAACAGAGAGATGAGTTTTAATGAACCAAGTTTTATACTTTAAAATCCTACAAATAACATATCAGTGTGAGCTAAGTGTTGGTTTAATAATAACGGATGTAACATAGACAAGTATTAAGTCTGCCTCTCTATATAACTTATATGTAAATGTATGTGTATCTAAGTATATACATATATATGTATATGTATATTACATATATAATGGTTTGTGCACATACATTTCCTTGTTCCGAAAGCAGAGAGGTTCTCGAGGTAACACTTGGTACTAATGAGCACACTTAGCTCTCAGGTATTTGTTTCTAATATGTCATCCAATAAAAGAGCTTGGGATCCTGGGAGAAATGGCTGATCTTGGGAATGGTTCAGGAAACAAAGGATAATAATTCTGAAGCAAACTGTTGACCTAGAAATGAAGAAAAGCATTTTTCAAAGCCACGGTATTAGAAAAGAAGGAACAAAATGGAGCCAATTTAAAGATCTCCCAGTGGTAAAAACTGAAATAATTTGGGCAACAAAGTAAGATGTATGGAATGTAATACAAATTACAACAAACACCTTTGTGAATAAATGAGTCAATGGGGGAAAAAACACACCCGTCATCTAAGTCCAAGAGCCACAAGCACATCTCTGCAATCTTCAAATGTTAGTCTCAGCTGACTCCCCAAAGGGTGTAGTGTAGGAAGGGGAAACAGCAAGGGCAGAGTGAAGTACTATGTGAGGTAGGTGACCTACGCAGGTCCACATCAGTGTAGAAAGGTCACACTGAGAGCATAAGTCCTTATTGTCTGTCAGTGACTAAAATAGCAGCCACTACTGCCAAAATCCACAGTACCAATTACTCTCTGAGGTAGACATCAGATACCAAATACTTAACCAGTGCTCCTCAGAACTGTCCAGGTCTGCGAACCTGTGAACCAGGCTACAATAATTAATTTCAGGAAAGAGGAGCCTAAAAAGACATTGCCACCAAATGGCATCTGGTGTCCTGGACTAGGGTGGGAAAAAGAACATTATATAAAATGTAGTGAACGACATATCACTATTGGTTCACCAAATGTGACAAATGTACCGCACATACATCATAATGGGAGGAACAGAGTGCCTGAGCGTTCTGTTTCCATCTTCTAAAACTTAGAATGAATGATTTATTAAAGGGGCCCCTCCAGATGCTTCTCAGAGGCTCTGAGTGTAATCTTCTCAGGTGGGTGGTGGTGGTGGTGTGTGAAAAGCCACTCTCTACATTTCCAGGCTGTTTAAGTAGATGTGACTATAAGGGGTGAAGAAGGACTATCTCCCTGACGTACTAAGTGGAAGAATGCCCATCTTAAGAGGAAGCCAGGTGTCTCTACCCCTACATGTGCAGATGTTCCTGACTCTGTCCAGTAATGGCTTCTCTGCAGGAAAACAGGCAGTTTGATTGAAGCCAAAAGTGCCACCCTATCTAATGATTTAAGAGAGAGAGAGAGTTGGTGTCTTATGAATGTGTCAGGTGCACATGTACTCATAGGCATGATCAGACCTGAATTGGAATAGTCCCAGTGCTAGATGCTTACTCTCCTATAGATACAATTAAAAAAAAGAAAAAGAAAAAGAAAACCAGACATTCCCTAGAATTCATAGGAGGTGCCTGGAGGGACTGAGACACAGCCCTGTGGCACCAGAGCTTTTCTTTCCAAGTGCCCTGTCACTGCTGGGGGCGGACAAACACACCAGTCTTTTATACATTTTTTTCTTTAAATATATAAAGTGACTTTCTCTCACTGCCCACCTCACATCCCCCACACTCCAGTTTCTGCCTTGTTCCTGTTTTCGAGGCCTTCTGGCATTACCTCTTAAACTAAAAGTCTCCTCAAATTGGATCCTTGACTAATTCCAGAGGGAAGAGTTTCTTTGTAAATTCTGTTTGCCTATGGATTCTGTAGTGTTTGCAAATTCCATGGAGCTGGAAGGTCTCCAGACCTATTCAAATCCCCTTTCCAATTAACCAACCCCATCAAAGATGTCACTGGCTTGAAACAAAACTCCAGAAGGATTGTTTTGTAAAAGGCTAGAATTTTTAAATCACATGTTGCCTGTTTAGTAATTGTTACCTGGACACCAGAATTCGTAGCTTCTAGCAATGAACACTCCTAACTGAGAGCTGAAGGGGCCAGAGGCCTGCCCAGGCAGGTGGCCAGGTTTCCCAGCCAGCATGTGGAAGATTTTGAATAAATCTGGAAAGAACATTTTCGAGTTCTACCACCCACATTCAGTTTGGGCGCTCCCTGGAGCCACAGCCGAGCTGTAGCTACAGGAAGGTTGTAACAGTTGTCCCTCCCACCTTCTGAAAGCTCTTTATATGTGGAAAACCTACAGTTCTACTTTTCCTGTGGCTAGGGATTTTGTTGCTGTTCTTGTTTGTGTTTTTTTTATTTCTCTCTTCCTTTTGGAGGTGGCAGATTGCTAACTATCAGGGCTGAGAGGCCCCAGTTTTGGATGTCTAGAACATTTTAATCCAGGAAGTTCTACTTGCCCCTCTGGTGTAAATGACGATGTTGTGCCCCCACATGGAATCTTATTAAGAAATAAATAAAGCCCCAGGATCCCAGTCTGTGTGTGTTTGTGTGTCTGCATCCCTGGAGGTGTCCATGAGCCAGGCACCCCACTCTGGAGGCATGTGTCAGCTGATACACATATCACTGTCAATTGACTGGCAAGTGTGGAGTGTTGGTAGGCATCAGGGGGTCACCGATGCCAAGTTCTAAGGTATTTTTGAGTAGGGTCCTGGGCCCTCTTCCTGTGACCTTCATTTTCTTCTTTAGGCTTATGTACAGGAACTCTTCCACAGATTCACCCTGACTAGGAGCATAGCAATCCCATGGACTGGGGTCCCAGACTGACAAAGAAGAGGAAGTGGTGCCACACTTTCATCTCTTGCTGCCTCCTGACTGCTGAGCTGATGTGACCAGCTGCCTCATACTCTTGACATCATGCCACCTCCCTCTGTTATGGTGAACTATGACCTTGAACTGTCAGCCTACATAAATGCTTTCTTCCTTAAGTTGCCTTGGTCAGGTGCTCTCTCCAAGCACCAGGTGACTAATACAGGGTTCTAATGAAAAGCAATCAGACGGTGAAGGTTTATACGTCACACGAGAACACGGATTCCGCTGGATGGCATGGACATTCCCCCTTTACTTTTTGCTGCTTAGCTACAGTTCTTTAATACTCAGAGTCTCTTTCTAAGGATTTAATTGATTAATACTCAGCCAAAAGATTATCTACTCTGATCGGTCAGTCCACTAACACTCCTTGAGGGTTGGTATATGAAAAGCATCTCTCTGCTTACTCTGAAGAATGCGAAATGAATACATGATTTCTGTGCCAACCAAGTCTTTTTGACTAAGTGGATATAAACTGCAGAGAGTGCTGAGTATTTAGTCTGACGTAAAGCCTTGTGTGTGGTGTCTACCCATACTTCGTCAGTGCTACTCTAGCTCAGTGACCCCTTTGACCAAGCTAAAGACTTATCTACGCCTCAGTGTTCCCTTGGGGGAGATGGAGATGATGTGGTAGCCTTTGTTCTCTACGTCTGTTGTAAGTCTTGCATAAGATCACATATGTAAAACTGCTTCCAACACTAGGAATCAAGGAACAAAATTCATTTTTTGTTGTTGTTGGTGAGAAGGATAAGAGCTTAATTCCAAATGAAGGGAGGAAATCAAATGCTCTTGTTATAGCTCCCGCTCTTGGTAAAGGCCTGGGACAAGGTCTTGGGTAATAGCTACCTCATCATCCACTTCCAGGACTCTTAAACCTAGGTGTTTGAGTGACTGACTATTCTGTTTAAAATGTAATTTGATACAACCTAGAAACATTTGAGAGGTCAGCTTTCTTTCTTTCATTCTTTCTTTCTTCGTTTCTTTCATGATTTCTTTCTTTCTTCTGTTTTAGTTTTGTCTTGTTTTTGTTTTTTGTTTTTTGAGACAAAAATCTTACTATGTAGTCTGCCTAGCCTCAAAATTACAGACAACTGCCTGCCTCTGCCTCCTGGGTAATAATAGGACTGCAGGCATGTGCAACTATGCCCAGCTGAGAAGAGCATCTTCCTGAGGAATTATCTACACCAGATTGGCCTGTGAGCATGTCTTATGGGAACTGTCTTGTTTGTTAATTGATATAGGAAAATCCACCCTGTGTTTGGGCATCATCATCTCATGTCCTGTGCCCTGGGCTGCACTAGCATCAAAAATGCTAGCTGACCAAGCAACGAAAGACGGCCATTCTCTTTTCTCTTGACTGTGGCTCTGATGTGACTTCTTGAATTCTTGCCTTGAGTTCCCCCAAACCATGGACTGTAACTGGGCATTGTAAGCCAAACACACGCTTTCCTCTCCTCCATTGCTTTTTGTCAGGTTGTTTGCTATAGCAATGGAAATGAAATGAAACCACTGGATATGGAAAAAATGCTATAAGATGACATCAAAATTGGTCTCAATTTTTGCTTCCCAACTAATAAGGTCATCCACAAGTTCATTCTCTCAGCGTTTCCTCATAGAATCACAAAAGGCAAGACCATCTTCCCAATCTCCCAACTCTCCAGAGACTTTTTCTTAAAGAAAGTTCTCTTTAACTTTTACTGGCTAGCCAAGTGGGCAGATGCCAATGGCTAAGACACAGCTGGGTCACTGTTGCCTCCGGAAGTGGTGCAGGCTTTTGTCCTTGAATTATAGTTGCTGTGTTCCAAGGGCTGGACCGTGGGCTGGACTGCTGGGGATGTCATAGCAAACCACCGCAGGGGGCTTGGAAGGGTTGTGGTGGCTTGCTGAGCTCCGGAATCTATGGTAGTGGTTATAGAACACTGGAAGGTGTTGCATAACAAGCTTCCTGCTCACTAATATGCATAAATTTTCATCATCTATCTAAGGAGATTAAGGTCCCTTATTAAAACAAAGTGCAGACTCTCCTAGTTTTAGTCCTCATAGGAGACTGCCCAGGTAAGGGAAGGGATTTGGGCTATGACTGCCAGCCTCTGTCCCTCGTATGCTTTATCTGCCTCCTGGGTCTGCTCTCAATAACTGGGACACCATTGCACTGGCTTCTGTATAAACTCTGTGATAGTAGTGAACAAAACATTCTGGAACTTTTCATTTATGCTGAAACACATAGTTTTGAATCTTGAGGACTGGAATTTTCTGACAGACTCTGTTCAGTAGAATAAAGGAGAAAACGGAAAATGTGGAATCCAGGACATGGGTTTCTAAGTTGGTCACAGCCACTGTCTGTACCTACCCCTCATGGAGGTACAGTTGAGCCAAGATGTGCATAATCTTGAGCCTGAACTTCCAGCTCGCCTTCCTCTAGCTTCCTGCCCCTGTTGATAGCGCCTTGTCAGTTTGTATACTTTTCAATCTAAGCCGAAGCCAACAAGCAGAATATTTCTCCCCAGAGTTATTCTCCATGAGAGGAAGGCAGCAGCTACAGAGGCATAGCTCTCATGGTAGCTATGAGTGTACGCCACTCATGTAATGTAGTAGTAAAAGGGGTTGGCTGACAAGCTCATTTAAGACCATGTTCCTTGAGACCTGCCCTCAGTCTGACTTAGTATGACAATGGCCTCAATGCAAGAAGACACAGGACATTCCTTTGGGTGATTGACCTTAGAACCAGAATGTGGTCTAAGATCCCTTCCTCTTTAATGCTCCCCGAGTCTATTTCTGCTTCTATGCTGTCAGACATTTGTTGTAGACACCCTATAGCTCACTGAACCCCACTGTCCTCAGTAGATCTGATCCTACCCTGATGGTCTGTCTCATCAGAGCGACATGGTCAGGAGCCTGAGAGGGATATTTGAGAGTAATCCAAGTCATTGGTGGTCCACATGTTCCAGCTTTTCAGGTTACACACTTTCTGTTTCTGGGTGGCCCTTGTGGTCCACATTGCTAGGTTAGCTAGCCAACTGGGATCTACCTTCTTCGCATAGAGATTGTTCCTCTTTGTTGTGTATCAGCTACCTACTGGGAGGACATTTACACTCAGCTGCTTCAGGATGGGTGCCTGACTTCAGGAACACAGCCAAGACAGCTCATGTGGGTCCATCCACACTATATTATTTATGCCTCTTTGGCTACCTAGGAGGACAGGAGTTCTAAAAGTAGCAAAATAAATAAGCAAAAAGTCAAAACACAGTGTCTTTTTTGGGAAACCTTGAAAGAAGTAGAACTGTGGTTAGAGCTCAGTCAACAATATGCTGGTTGTTTGGAAAAGCAAAATAAAATTCCATCGGCTATGTCCACAGCTGTGTCGGAGACAGAGCATGCAGACAAAGCATGCATGCAGACACCTGTCAACACAGCAATACCCAGTGATGGAAAGAGTTCACTTTCCACAGACTTATTCAGGATTTTATAATCAAATGATTTAAAACACCTTCAATATTTTCTTCTACTAATTGTACAGTTTGGCATGAAACTAGATATGGTCCCCAGGGCAAACAGTCTGGCCAGAGCTCCAGAATTTATGGTCAACTATGTGTTGATGTTTGAATACAACCATCCTGAGAAGAGGGCCCTGATGTAGTTTACTGTTAACAGAATGTGCCATTGTGATGTCATTGTATGCCAGACTGACCCTATGGACCATGTGGGGTGGGGTCTAGCATCCCTCTTATTCTAATTACCCTTGCCTTTCCTGTTTTCTACCTTTGGGCTAGGCAAGAATGTCACTGGGAATGAAAACACTAACTTTTATCCAGGACTTCTTCTCAACCTAAGTTCACATCGCTGCCTACATTTCCTTACAGCTCAGCTTTCCTAAGGTGCTTTGGAACTAGTATATGATAAGTTTGGATCTGGAACTTTCTCTAAACACCCACTGTTAAAGGTTTGGTTCCAAGGTGCTACTGTAGGACATTGGTGAAATCTCAAGGAGGTGGGGTCTAGTGGAAGGAAGTTAAGCCATTGGGGTGTGCCCTTGAAGGGCATAGTGAACCCCCTCTCTTCCTTTGAGCTTCTGTGGTTGTGAGGAAAGCAGCCTTCTTTATTATGTATCCCTACCATAATGCACTGTGTTGTTTGTTATGAGACCAAAACCAATGTGGCTAACTGACCACGAACCTTTGTAAATCATGACCTGAAATAAGCTATGTTGTTAAAGTTATTTATCATGTATTTTGTTATAGTTTAAAGAGCTGACTAACACAGTATGCCTTGCTTCCTCCTGTAAAACATCCATGGACAATATGAGAAAATTGTTTTAGTAATGACGAAGCCTATGATGACAGGAGAAATGCTTTTCTCTGTAATGGGGTCTGCTAGATCCAACATAAACACCAGGTCAATGCAGATGACAGAATTTTATTGTAATCAAGCTGCTACTGATTGATCAGGATCACAGAACAGACTTGAGAGCTGAACTGTAACCTTCCCCCCAACCAGAATATGGCAGAATATTTAAGCTTGCAAACGACAAGCATGTGTTCCAAGTTATTGTTACGTTTTCCCACCAGTTGGGACAAGAGTTGGTTCTTAGGCCTGGGAACATGAATTTGTTTGACCTTGCCAGCAAGATGGAGAAGTTGTCCCTGAGATGCCTGGACTCAGACAACTGTCTTCTTACAAGAGAAGCTGTTCAGCTATTGGGATGTCCCCAACTCCTCTAGGGCCTGGGACTTTGAATGTAGTTTCCCCCTATGATAAAATGGAGTCTGAAAACAAAATGGCAGTATGTATAACAGGCTTCTTTTGCTTGTTTCCAACATCTCCTACTGAAATACGCAGTCTTGCTTCTCTGCCCTGAGAAGCTGCTTCAACACCCAAGGTGTCTGAGCCAATCAAGTTTGAGGTCAGCTCTCCACTTAACTCTCTAGTCTGATAATAAGGAGAGGAGAAGATTGCCACTAGAACTGTGGACTGCTTAAAGGATTTAATAAATGCTATCATTCTCCCTATAGAAAAACACAGCAGTGCTTAAAAGCATGCCTACAATTTCATACAGGTCATGGGTGCCCCCTCCTACTCCATCTCATTCTTGAGACTTAATCAAGAACATATATTCTAAAATGACCTTCCAGGACTCCCTTTCTCTGTTTCGTCTGCCATTTGAACACATTCCTATAAGTTTTTATGTGTTGGCAACTTAATCCCTGACTTCATATGTTAATGGTATTTGGAAGTGCGGCCTCTGGGAAGCAGTAGGACTAGATGAGGTTATCCGGGCAGCATCTTAGTGGCTTTATGGGTTTTCTGAGACAGGCCTAGAGAGATGGCTCAGCTGTTAAGAGCATATACTACTATTCCAGAGGCTCAGAGTTCAACCCTCAGCTCCCATGCCTGGTGCCTTTCAACTCCTGTAAGTCCAGCTCCATGACATCCTCTTGCAGTCTCCCTGCCAGGCCATTACACTCAAATACCTATACACAGAGCTCCCTCCCTAACACAGATACTTTTTTTAAATTAAAATTCAGATTAAAAATTTTCTTTATTCCCCTTTAAAAGACTTATGTTATCATTTTATGTGTGTGGGTGTTTTGATAGCATTTATATATGGACATCTAGTACCTGTGGCTGTCAGAAGAAGGTATCGGGTCCCCTGGGGCTGGAGGTACAGACAGCTGTGAGCTTCCAAGTGTGCTGGGAATCGAACCTGGGACCTTTGCAAGAGAAACAAGTGTTTGTTAACTGCTCCACCTCAAGATTTCTTTTTTTCCCCAGGTGTCTGTAATTTCTTTCTTTTATTAATTTTATTTTATTAATTTATTCATATTACATCTCAATGGTTATCCCTTCCCTTGTATCCTCCCATTCCTCCCTCCCTCCCATTTTCCCCTTACTCCCCTCCCCTATGACTGTGACTGAGGGGGACTTTCTCCCCCTGTATATGCTCATACCAAGTCTCTTCTTGGTAGCCTGCTGTCCTTCCTCTGAGTGCCACCAGGTCTCCCCATTCAGGGGACGTGGTCAGAAATGGGGCACCAGAGTACATGTGAAAGTCAGACCCCACTCTCCACTCAGCTGTGGAGAATGTCCTGTCCATTGGCTAGATCTGGGTAGGGGTTTGATGTTTACGGCCTGTATTGTCCTTGGCTGGGGCCATAGTTGAGGTAGCACCCTTGCTGTGTTGTGCCATGTACCCTCCATCACACTGAATTTGAGAAGCCTCTGGCTAGATGCTGAGCATTCCTAGGCTTCCAGCCTCGGTCATCACAAGTTTTTTTCTACAGAAAGTCAACTTTTCTACAGAAATTACCTGGTCTATGCTATTCTGTTACAGCAACAGAAAATAGGTTAAGAAAATACCCAGAAGTTCCCATAGCTAAGCTGGTAATTCCCCGGGAGAATTTTCCCCAGGAAATGCAAGAGCTCTGTAAGCAGAAACCTTCTTTATAAGATTTATTCCAACCAAGCCTGAGGGGATCCCCTTCTTCTTTTAAACCCCAACATTATATTGTACATAGGCATGTCTATACACAGAGGTCTCTGCCTTCCCTTAGGATTCGGTAAATTGTCCAAGTAATTAGCATGGGCCAGGGTTGCAGTGCATCCAAGCTGCTGCTAGTTTGGATGCTGATTAATGAGCAGACACACATGGAAGTGTCAGGTACTGTGATGGGCAAACAGAGAGCCAGGAGGGGCTCTGGGAGATAAGGTCCTTGGAGGAGAAGGGCTGCGAAGTACAAAATAGTCTTATTAAAAATGCATGCTGTTGAGGAAGAAACCTTTAAGTGACCTCATTTTTGTTCCATTCTAAAAGATTTCCTACTCCAGCTGGTCTCCAGTGACTGGACTGGGTCACTCCCTTTTCTCTTCTAAGTATCCTGTTCCTTTTCATTTCTGCTGAAATCATCCTCACCCTTGGGGTGTGCCATCTTTTCAGAGAAATGAGCTTTTCAGTCTTCAACCCAGGCCTCTACAGAGAGAACATGCCCTAATGTCTCTGCTTTCTTTAGTACCAAGTGAGACAAATTCCATCACACATTCATCTCTGGGGATTTTGTCATGTTTTTCATTAGTCACTGCTAGCATTTGGTTTTATAGGGATTTCAGCTTGTTTTCCTTTCCCTTTTTACTTGTTTATGGTTAAAGTGTTTCTGTGACTTTTTCATAGAGTCTAATGTTAAGGAAGGGTCTGTCCTGATGGTCCAGTCCAGATCAGGTACCTTCTGTGTTATCAGCCAACACTAGAACATTAGACACAGAGTCCAACACCAGGGGCTTAAGTGATGGTATGCCATGTCAGGGGCATAGTGATGACATACACTCTTAGAGGCGTCACAGAAACAATTACACTTTAAATACGTGACACAAGCAAGAGGTGTGAGGTGCCATAAAAATTTGCAGCGAGGGAGGACCAAGTATGCTCCTTGGAGGAAGTGGAGATGTAATGTGGAAAGAAAAGTGTCAGGGGGAAGGCACACACGCACAGAAGAAAGCATTTGTGCCACAGAAATGATAAGGATTCAAGGGTCCCGGAAATAACTGAATGGTGAAGATATGATGACCAATAAGAATAACCAAATGGGGGAAACGACTCAGTAGGATCTGGGACTTGCAGTTGTTGTTGGTTAATGGGAAAGGGAGTGGGAGGGAAATGCTGGGTGGTGAGGAAAACACTGAAGGATTGAACTGTCACTCAGCTGTCCCTCAGTGTTCTCAGGAGATTGCTTCAAGGACTCCCAAATGTACCAAAATCTTGGGATGCTCACGTCCCTTCTATAGACTTGTACAGTGTGAGCCTTGCCTTCTGCATACTTTAAGCTATCTCCAGAGACTTAGAATACCCAATGCATGTAAATGCATGCAAATAGCTGTTACGCTGCACTGTTTAGGGAATGACAAGAAGTTGTCTTTATATTCAGCACTCAAGTCCTTTCTCTCTAAAATGTTTTTCACCCTTAGGCACAATCCCATGGGTATGAAGGCCACCTATGCTTGTTTTTAGGCTGATTATGGGTATAGCAGTTCATTACAAGAATCTTTATTCCTGTATACAAAAATATTTAATATTGATGGTTTCTAAAGAAAAGCCAGCAGACCTAAAGTGAAAATAGGAGAGTGGCAGAGATGTAGACTTAGAGGGTTAGAAAAAAAAACATTAAATAAAATATTATATGTCCTATGAAGAGGATTATAATATACATATTATATATCTTATATATAACTCTATATAGTTAAGTCTTTTACCAACTTGAAATAGTGTAGTGATTGTCTTTGCCTTGTAGCTTGTGACACAATTCTGAAGCTCTTGTGTTTAAGACTTAGTGTAGTCTAAACTATTGCTCATGAACGGTAACAAGGGACTTTTATGTCTTGAGTGTTGATCTGTTAAGCCATGGATGGGCCTAGGCTGTACACACTATTCAGGGGTATGATACAATGAAACATCTGTTTTCTCTCCAATCATTGCAACATAATCTTAAAATAGGAATAACACAACTGTTTTATATCCTGTCAAATGTTTTAAAGATATAAATACTAGATTTAAATGTACATAAAAATGAGAAACAATGTACTAGAGTTAATACTAAGTTAGCACATTACATTTTCTAGCAGACAAAATATTGACAATTTAGGGGTCTTGGGTCTAAGTGCTTTTCAAGGGTAGTGTGAGCGGTGCCTGCTTTCTTCTCTCACCAGAGCCTCCTCTCTGGAGAGGACAACTTCCCTTTGGCTGGGCAGATCTGAAAACACTTTCTCAGTTTGCATCAGCTTCCAGTGTGCTAGCCTTTGCACTTTCCATGGAACAAAACCTTTGAGTTTCCTTACTATTTATTTTTGCTGGCGTCACTTTCTCTGGACATGTTTCTCCTTTCTTCACAGCCATTTCCTAGTTCTTATGTACAAACCCATCCTCTCAGTTCCTCTTGCTGCTCAGGCGGGACTCTTAATGAGAGAACACGCACATCCCTGAAGTCAGCTCTTTCTTTCCTAACAGATCACTGATTTTCAATTTGAATTACATTTCTATATAGCATCATCACTTTTTGTGTCTTCGTTGTACTTCCATTTTTCTTAGGGAATCCCTCCTCAAAGCCTTTGCTTAAAACAACAACAACAACAACAAAAACAAAAACAAAAAACAAAAAACAAAAAACCCTCAGAAAACCTGATAGGTTCTTCCTATGTAATTCAAGACAGTCTAAAACTCACTATATGATCCAGGATATTGCAGGCCTCCTGCCTCTATTTCTCATATGATATGATTACAGATGTGCAACATTTTTTTCCCTTTTTCACTTTTGGCCCAATGATCTGTGTAGCCCAGCCTGGCTTGAAGTCACCATGTGGCTGAGGCTGGCCTTGAACTCCTGATCCTTCTACCTCTACCTCCACAGTCTGGGGCTTATAGACAAGGGACACCATACCAGGCTTGAATTGCTTCTCCTGAATATTCATTTTTATAAAAGGGCACTGGAAGTTAAGAAATTGTTTTTGCTGCCTGTACACAAACTAAAAACGGGCATAGTGACCAGTTCTCTGATGAACTCTGGAGGAATAGCATGGTCCTTGGCCTCTACCCAATCTGTTACTTATGCAGTAATTTGAGTCCTGAATTTCAAGCTTGGTAAGTGAGATTGGAACTGAGTTGCTGGGGGATTGTCACTATGTAACTGACTTGTGGTAACAGAAGTTCACGATTAGGAGAACTTTGCAAAATGTAGACTGCTTGTCTCTGCTCTTGAGTCAGGAAAAGAAAAACCAAAACCTCTCAGGAGAGAGAGAGAGAGAGAGAGAGAGAGAGAGAGAGAGAGAGAGAGAGAGAGAGAGAGAGAGAGAGAGACAGAGACAGAGACAGAGACAGAGACAGAGACAGAGACAGAGACAGAGACAGAGACAGAGACAGAGACAGTGGTTGTGACTGCTGCTAGGAGGGCAAGGCGTGATGTTTTGATGTTTTTGTCAGTGCAAACATAAAGCTTCATTTGCTACACTTGGAGCAAACACTTCTTCCCTGGCAACATAAGAAGGCTTGCTTGGTGAGTCAGCCTGGGGATTCCCTCTGGTGCCACTTCACCTGATACTGAAACACTAGGGCCAATAAGATGCATCTCTTGGGCGGCACTTTCTTACTCACTTTTATTAGCATAAGAGAAGCAGATAAACATGCAGAAGGAAGCAAGCACTGGGGACCAACCACAGTGACACTGACAGCTGAACAGCTGGTAGACCAAGCTGCACGACCAGCAAGGCAGCCGGCTACTTGACAGCTGAGGTAGGAACAGCTGAGTAGTTTGAGAGTACAGCCTGGGCAAAAACCCAGGGAATGATAGCTGTAAGGATGTATGTAGGGAAATGACAAAACACTGATGCTAAGGAACGGGGAGAGGCTCTATTAGCTAGAAGAGTTCTATACCAGTGGTTCTCAAGCGTCCTAATGCTGCAACCCTTTACTACAACTTCAATGCAGCTCATGTTGCAGGGACCCTCTCCTCCCGCCCCCCACAACCGTAAAATTACTTCCAGTGCTACTTTATAACTGTAATTGTGTTACTGTTATGAGTCTTAATTTGAACATCTGTGTTTTCAGATGGTCTTAGGCAACCCTTCTGAAAGGGTCATTTGACTCCCCTTCCCCCAAAGGGGTCATGACCCACAGGTTGAGAACTGCTATTCTAGAGCATTATTAAGCATTTAGAGTCAATGATCTCAGATACCCCAGACCTATGAATGGTAATCCTACCTTCTGTCAAGGGTTGAGCATCCTGATACTTAGGCTTATCTGGACTCTCCCATGCTGGCTGTTTGGTATTTGCTAAGAAATACCAAACTTTTAGGCTCACTTTGGTAGAGCCAAGGGTCTCACTACCCAAGGGCTGGGACACTACATGGTGCCACCTGCTGCTGCTCTCACTTGCTGCAATGTGCTGTTGGCCATGCTGAAGAGTACAGGAGCTGTTGAGCATTAGCACGTTAGGACTTCTTGCCTGCCTTCAATTTCTACTCAGGTAGCAAAAGACTCTGGACAGATAACTTGTCATTCTCCTGCCTCAGCCTTTCCAGTTCTGGGGTCACAAGTGTGCACTACCATACTCAGAAAGACAAGCTACTGCTGCTTACACCATTTTTTCTGGGCTGGCCGTTTGACTATCAGTTGTTGCAGGGAGATTCATTTCATGTTCCTGTCTCAGTACACAATCTGTGCCTGTTCTGGTGTTTCAAAATAATAAATTATTAAAAGCATAGCGTCGTCAAACAACTGTTTGATGACTGCTTTTTACTATTTACACTTTTATACATTAATATTGTTGGTTCAGAGACCAGTGAGGCGGCTCAGTAGGAAAAAGGTCTTTTGCCACCAAACTTGACATCCTGCATTTGATCCCCAGGACCCATAGGGTAGAGGAGAAAACTGACTCCCACAGCTATGCACCAGCTTCCTCACATTGGTTTGCCCCCCCAGTATATGTAATTTAAAATGTTTTTAAAAGATAGTGTGTATTGATCTACAATGCTTAAAAACGATTATGTATTTGACCTTCCCATTGAAATACAAGCTTTCTAGATACAGTCATTTCTACAATGTTTGCAAGAGCTTGGCACTTGCTATGGAATGTGATCAAAAAACATCTGGATGGTACTATGTGAACAGGTTGAGAGATGTTATGGAGAACCAAGAGCACTCATGGGGCACTTCTCCCAGCAAAGGATATGAGTTCTAAAGCAGTTCTATTTATAACCTGGTAGAAGTGTGTGTGTGTGTGTGTGTGGTGTGTGTGTGTGTGTGTGTGTGTGTGTGTGTGTGTGTGTGTGTGCGTTCCCACTGTTTTCTTTCTTTTCTGATTTGTCAGGTGAGTCGAATTCTCTCAGCAGATGTTCTGGGTTTGGAGGTCTCCAGGTATACTCTCACAGCTCAAAACAAATGATGTCATGCTTTGAGAACAGAGTTAAAACAGTATCTTTAGAAATCAGGACAGATTTAGAGTGAAATTCAAATGCATTCAGGTCAGAGGGACAGGAGTGCTTCTGAGCAGGTGAAAGGTCTAGCCTCAGAAGCTCCTGGAAATGACTGTTGCTTAGGTACAAAATCACCACTGTGTCTTGGTATCGACAAATCCTATGGATCTCAGGTATCACATCTATAGGCATGTTAGTGTCTTTCCATGATTTCAGAATCCATTGAATAACCATCATTTGACAAACCATTTTAGTCAACATTTGGTTGACTAAACCAATGGTTAGACAAACCATTGAAGACAAATTGGCTTCAATTTACCAAGTAATCCTGATTTCACTTGATAGCAGGCCTGTTCTTTTATTCCCATTTTAATAACTAATAGTAACCTTCAGATTACATATTTCACACAGCAGTCTCTCTCTCCCTCTCTTCTCTCCCTCTCTCTCTCTCTCTCTCTCTCTCTCTCTCTCTCTCTCTCTCTGTATGTGTGTGTGTGTTACAGAAAGGCTACAATAGGTATTAAAGAGGGCAGAGAGTTCAAAAGGATGTTGTTGGAGGAGAAGGCACAGACAGACAGTACAGAGGTGGAGACTCACTGCAGGTGGTTACATAAGATATTAATTAGCCCAGTTGGAGGGCTGCTGGAGGCAAGCTAAGCAGAGCTTCAAGGTAGAGCCTAGATGCAGAAGCTTAATACTGTCAAAGGCAAGCTGCAGCACCACTGAGATGAGCAAGACAAGCTGCAAGACTGCTGAGGTGAGACCCAGTACCCAGCTGTAAAGAGTGAGCAGATAAATCAATTCAAATCGTCAAGCAATGGGGGCCATGTTGAAAGAAAGACTCAGGGGGCAGTTGGGGTGTTCTCTGCCTATTGGTCTCTTGACAAAGGCAAAAGGTCATCAAATGACAGGTCAGTGTGGTAGGAGGGTAGTCAGACAGAGATCATGAGCTTGAAAGTCATTGATGGCTTTATACCTCAGCAGGCTCTATTAGGCCTATTGTGAAACTTCTGTCACCCCCAGGTTCTTTTCTCCCCCACCTCCTTACTTTTCCACTCGAATCCCTGTGCTTTGCCCAATGTTTGGCTGTGAATCTAACCATCTGTTTGGAGGCACTGCAGGGTGGAACCTCTCAGAGGACAACTCTGCTAGGCAAACCTAACAGAGTAGTATCATTAATAGTATCAGGGGTTGGTTCTCTTCCATGGGATGTGTCTTGGGTGTGGCATTGGCTGGATATTCCCTTAGTGTCTGCTGTGCTCTATCTTTATCCCTGCACATCTTGTAGGCAGGGTGAATTTTGAGTTGAAGTTTTTGTGGGTGGGTCGGTGTTCCCCTCCCTCTACTAGGAGACTTGTCTGGTTAGAGGGGGTCCTCTTCAGTCTCTATGGCCCCTGCTACTAGGAATCTCTGCTAGAGTCCCTCTCATATTCCATCCCCCCAACCCTAGGGAGCCTACCCTGGCTTAGGTCTCCAGATTGTCACAGAGATGCCCTCAACCATAGTTTCTCTTTTTTCTACAGGCCTTTTGTCCTCCCACTCCCGCTCTCCCCAGGTCTGATCTCTACCCTCATTTCTGTCTGAACTCGCTCTCCTACCCTGCTCCCTCTCTTCAACTGCTTCTGGTGACTATTATATTTCCATTCTATGTGAGATTTAAGCATCTTCCCTTGGGTTCTCCTTATTACATAGCTTCCTGGGGCCTGTGAATTGTAGTATGTTTATCCTGTCCTATACAGCTAAAATCCACTTATAAGTGAGTACATGCCATGTGTCTCTTTCTGGATCTGGGTTAACTCACTCAGGATTATTTTCCTAGCTCCATCCATTTGCCTGCAAATTTCATGGTTTCTTTGTTTTTAATAGTTGAGTAGTAGTATTCCATTGTGTAAATGTACCATAGTTTCTTTATTTATTCTTCTCTCAGGCTCTAAGATCAATAATTAATAAATTGGACTTTTTTAAACTGAAAGCTTCCATAAGGCCAAGGACACTATCAATAGAATGAAACAGTCTACAGATTGATAAAAGAGCTTCACCAACCCTACATCTGCTAAAATCCAAAATATATAAAAAACTTAAACATTAAACACCAACAAACAAAATACCTCAGAGCATAGAGCACAGAGCAAAACATAGAATTCTCAACAGAGGAATCCCAAATGGCCAAGAAACACTTAAATAAATGCTCATTGTCTTTAGGGAAATGCAAATCAAAGTGACTCTGAGATTCCGTCTTATACCCATCATGATGGCTAAGATCAAAAACTCAAGTGAATGTGGAGGAGTGTGCTGGTGGGAGTGCAAATTTGTACAACCACTTTGAAAATCAATCTGTCATTTTCTCAGAAAATTAGGACTAACTCTACCTCAAGACCCAGCTATACCACTCCTAGATGTATACCCAAAAGATGTTCCACCATGCAACAAGTACACTTGCTCAACTATGTTCATAGCAGCTTTATTTGTAAGAGCCAGAATCTGGAAACAACCTCAATGTTCCTCAATCAAGGAATGGATAAAGACTATAAAAGCTTAATGAGACCTTTACCACACTGGAGCATGTGGCATCTGATGCCACTGGACCCACATTCACAGACCATGGCCACTCACTCATATTTGGTTCCAGAGCAAAGAACAAAGTCTGGTAAAGTCTTTGGGTGTATCGATTTTCTCAAGGTCTGCTATCATAACAGAGGTTGTTGGGGTGATGAGTGGAATGTGTGATCTGGTAGTCATGGTAATGAACAGACTAGATAGTAGGGAGCACAGTGGTAATAGAGCTATCAATGCTCAACAGGGTAATCAAAATACCTGACCCTCATCTGGGATCTCACCCATCACTCATCCCTGCTTTCTAGTTGTGGGTGATCATCGGAGGGACTAGGGAATACAGGATTTCATCATGTAATTTCACAAGGTCCTTACGCATGATGGTTTGTGACGTTTTAGTGATATAGCTGTTTCTGAGTCACCCACATTCCTCTAAGTAACTCCTCATTCACACTCCTGTAAGTAAGTCCAAAAACTCATTGATTCACCAAATTGGACTCTTTTGGACTCAATTGGACTCAATTAGAGTGGAGTCTTGGTTTTGGTTTGTCATTCCTGACTTATCTGGTAGTGGTTAGACACTTGTGAATGCCTCACCAGGAAAATTATTGCAACACAAGTAGAGAAACTTTAGAAATTTGTTTGTGGTTTTCATTAGAGATGTTATAGTGATTGCAGTTTAGGGCTTATTTCTGGAGGGGGGGATATTCTCAAAAGCCACATAGTGAAAGAAATAATAATAATAATGTATGTATCTGTTATTTTTTAAGATTTACTTAGTTTTATTTTATGTGTGTGAATGTTTTTGCCTGAGTGTATGCATATGTATCATGTATGATGCTGGTGCCCATGGAGTGAAGAAGAAGGTGTCAGAATCCTCTGGAACAAAAGTTGTGAGCTTCCAGGTGGCTTCCGGGAACCAAACCCACATCCTCTGCAAAGCGGCAAGTGCTCTTAATGACTGGGTCATCTCTTCAGCCCCTAGTTATTAAAAGATATAAAATAAGTGATAAACGAACTAGTGTATTAGATTTACTTTGCTTAATGTTCATGGAAAACAGAGGGCTGAAATTGTTATCACTGTTACTCCCTTATTACTGATGAGTTAAATGGTGGAACTGGAAATATAAAATATATTTGCCATGACACTACCTGCTCTTCCTGTGGTGAGCAGGACAAATGGGACAAATGTTTCTCTTTTTTCAGAACAATTAAAAAAAATCTTCATGAAATAGGAAGTGTGTATATATATGTACACACACATAAACACACACAGACACACACACAGACACACAACACAAACACACATATGTTAGAACTGCATTCACCATGGTTTCTATACAGCATTAATTTGTATAGTTTTATTGAATGTTACTTACTCTCCCTAATTAAATTTTGCTAAAACTTACTTTTCTGAAATATGGAGCATTTTCACTTAAAAATTAAATATGATTATTAATTAAAAAGTTTACTATACAATAAGGAAAACAAATAGGAAATAAGATGCCATAGTCAACTGTTAGCAGGGAAAAAAAAAGACAAGAAAATAGGAAGACTCCACATTAGCGTAGAGTATCATGCTAGTGTACGCAGACAGCAGCGCAACTGCCCGGTCTCTCTTTCCTTGTCAGATCACATCTGCTAATGTTCCCTCTTCGCTTTTTGGTATTTACACTTATAGGTTAAACCAGCCTGTGATTTTTCACTTTCAGAACTTTTCTCGCTGAATTTAGGCATCAAGATTCTGTTCAAATCATGACGTGTATTATGAAATATGCACCCCTTTCCTAACTATGGAGTTTAAGAAAGAGTTTGAGTATTGTTTCTAAAGTTTGTTTTTTTTTTGAACTTTAGCATCCTCCAGATGCTAAAGTGTCTTAGGTATCCATGTGGGAGAGTTATTGAGGCCACCTGCCTGCGGCTAACAGTACATTCTCATCTTTTATGTCCTCTGGAATCAGTTGTTTAGGAGTTCACTTTTCAGCCTGGAGACTGGAGCAAGGCCCCATGCATGTAAGGTAAACACTACTGCCAGGCTCCGTGTCTCTCAAGGCCTCATGCATGTAAGGTAAACACTACTGCCAGGCTCTGTGTCTCTCAAGGCCCATGCACATAAGGTAAACACGACTGCCAGGTTCTGTGTCTCTCAAGGCCTCATACATGTAAGGTAAACACTACTGCCAGGCTCTGTGTCTCTCAAGGCCCCATACATGTAAGGTAATCACTACTGCCAGGCTCTGTGTCTCTCAAGGCCCCATACATGTAAGGTAAACACTACTGCCAGGCTCCGTGTCTCTCAAGGCCTCATGCATGTAAGGTAAACACTACTACCAGGCTGTGTCTCTCAAGGCCCCATACATGTAAGGTAAACACTACTGCCAGGCTGTGTCTCTCAAGGCCCCATGCATGTAAGGTAAACACTACTGCCAGGCTCTGTGTCTCTCAAGGCCCCATGCATGTAAGGTAAACACTACTGCCAGGCTCCGTGTCTCTCAGAATTCATCTGCTTCATTTAAAGCTTCAAACGTGTTGATGAAAAGTCAGGAATATTCTGTGTTAATTCTTTGGAGGATGTCTAATAATGTTTTGTATTAATTATTTCCAGCTTTGCAAACAGACCTGTGAGGTAGATTCTGTTACAGCTGCTTCATAGACAAGAGAACTGAAGCAAAGAAAACCTCCCAGCACTTTAATGGGTGGATCATATATCTGAACCTCAAAAATTAGGCTCTGTGTCTCCGACTTCATTAACCATTATGCTACACTTTCTCTACCATAACAATGATGTCAGTGATGTGGTGGTGTTGGTGCCATAGACTTTTTATTAAAGTTCTGTAAATTTTTAACTTGAGGAGTTGGGAAATGGTCCGAAGGAGGTCAGCATTCCCATATCAATCTGTGGATGGGAAAAAGATGTTTAAGCCATTTTTTTTTTTTAGTTCAAAACTGAAACACTGAGACAGACTTGCCAGATTAAAATTGGAGACTCTGCTCATAAAAAGATTATATAGAATTATGCTTCCCTCTTAGAATTAACAAGCAATGTATTTCTACTGCTAAAATCCTGGGCCAAGTCACCATCATTGCTTGCCTCAGCTCCGCAACCTTGAAAAAGGCCCACCGTTGGTCAGTTTTTTATGAAATCACTGTTTTCCCTTAAAAGCCTGCTTTACATCATACCAAGTTATTTTCTTAATTTTAAACCTTTTAAGATTTATTATAATGTTTCCTTTTTCTTTTATTGTCAGAGAAACAGCTCTCTTACTTGGGAACTGTTCAAAACACCTGGCCTTAAGGAGACACAAGTACTCATTCCAGGAAAAACAGAGGCTCTGAGGGAAGTTAGGGGTGGGGCGGAAGCCAGTGTGAGCTTTGTTGATGGGCAGTTGTTGGGTAAGCTGCTGAGGTTGTACCGTAGGGAGAGCCTCTGGGGATTCTGGGGTGCTTTATGTACCTGCTTTGACTCTTACTTTTCGTCCTTACTTAGGGTCACACGGATTTATCCACTCAATCTTGAGTGACAGTGGCTAAGGTTTTCTTCCTGACTCTTTGGCCCAGAACACTGTTAGACCGTACATGCTTCATGGTTGAAGAATGCTCAAGAAGAGGGCCGCAGGGGCTTGAAGCAAAGAGTCCTTAGTGTGTACGGTAACAGTGAGTGCCAAGGAAATATGAGTGACGCTGCAATGGGTCACTGATGTGATCAATTTCTATTGCACTGTAAGTTAACTCTGACCATTAGCTTTTCAAGATATCTACAGTCAGCATGGCATTCAAAGATAACGAAATGAACCTCAACAGGAAAAGTAGCGGGGCAAGCTCCAGTCCTTTGTTACTTCAGTCAAAACCAAGGATAGTCTACCCCTTCCCAACTATCCAGTCTAGATTCCCCTTCTATTCTTTGGTGCTTCTTCTATTAATAGCTAGGTCACTGTGAAAGAAAATCCAAGCACTTATCATGGAGCAGTCTGAGCCACCAGTTATTCTGTCTTGGGCACACCATGACTGTTGTAGCTGTCCATACATGGTTACTACTAGGTTTCAAAGCACACACACACACACACACACACACACACACACACACACACACACACACACACACGCCACCCTTGAGTGCAATGGAGATATGAGAAAATGGCCATCAGAATACCTATTGTAGAACATACTTGCACTTTCCAGACCCTTGTGGTCCCAATTCCAAATGTGTAGTTTTACTGATGATGAATTGCTGCTAAGACTTACAGATGTGTCACTTGCTGCCTGCCTGTGATTGTTCCCTGCTCATGAAGGGCTGCTACTGTCATCTAGTCTTTTGATGGTCTATGAAACACACACTGTTCTGTATTGGTGCCTAGTGGCCAGTCAGGAGCCACTTTCTGGGTGGCAAGGAGTTCTCTGATGCAGGTGGCATTGCTTTGCTCTCAAACTCTTGGATTCTTCCCAGTGCCTCTATTATTGATATGTACCTGTGACGCTAGCACAATTGGTTCTGCTGGATCTTCAGGCTCAAGTAGTGAGATACTCACATTGCAAAATTATTTCCTTTTCTGGGCTTACTCAAAACATGCAGCTAAATGAATCATTCAATAAATGGACCAGAACGGGTGTTCCAAGTGTGATGTAAAATGGCTTCAGATTCCCAGGATGCACCTCAGACATTGCACCTCTTTCTTAGAGGTGGGAGGTGCAAAGCGCAATAGCTTGCCGTTTACCTTAGAGGGGGTGTCCTGGCATGCTCTAGACCTCGCAGTTCTAGAAACTTCCTAATTTTCTTGTAGAGTTTTTTTTCTTTTACCGTCTATATGTGTGTGTCTCCTTAGACCATTATAAATACCTACCGTTCCCTATTCTATAGCTCTGATTAATGTGATGGAATCAGTTTAGCAAACTGGCATGAGTTTATATAGAGTGTTGAGATGACCAAAGTTAATTTTGACTCTGAAAAAGACAAGGAAAGGCTGAGACAGGAAATGCACAAAGCTGCGTGTATCTGCTTGTTATGAACTGCCTTTGATCCTTTCCAGATAGGCATAGAAAAAAGCAATCATACTCACATACCCAGAACAAGATGCTACAGTGGCGTCATTCTAAATCCAGCAGCAGTATAATACCAACTGTAATTGGGCCTGTCCCATGGTTAAGTTTGTGGACTCCCATCAGCAACCATGATCCATCTTATTTTTTTTTTTTTTTACAAAAGCCATATGGCTGAATTAAATGGAGATATAATAAGATCCACCACCTCTGCATGTTTTAAGTCCTCGAGGGTGGCTCTAATTTCAGATATTCTCTTTTGGATGCAGTATCACTTCTGATCTATCTTTGTTAAGGGTGGGATCATTTCAAGGACTTTCCCTTGGCCTTGTGTGCCATGGAATGGCTTTTACTCTATCAGGAGACCAATACAAAGTTTTCTTCCAGAAAAGGTGTGTATCTACCCCAGCTATGCACATAGAGATCAAGCAAGTGACCATTCTGTGGACCCACAGACACGATGGATTCACTGAGAGATGAGTTTTAACCTGGGTTCTATTTATCAATAGGTATCTATGAGTGTCAGCCCTAAATAGATTCTGTGATGGTGTTCGGGGTTTTATGGCCTCCACATCAGTTCAGAGTCTTATGGAGTAGCTGTTAGAAATAACCAGGCAATTCCTTCTCCCCAGATTATATTTACTTTGATGCAGTCATGAGCCACTACAGAAAGAATTGTGATGACAGCTACTGATTTTCCCACAGTTATACTGAGGAGAACCCCCCCCCCCAAATCAAGAGTCCTGGTCCATCATTCACAAGAGGCATCCCCAAGCAAATGTTTTGACTCCTGCTGTTAAATATTTTCCAGATTCTACCACTCTTGGGATAGATAATGTCTTTCTTCCTTTCTTCTCTCTTGTGCTATGAAGATAGTTAACCCTAGTTATTGGTCTGGAGGCAATAAGTAGAGGCAGGAACAGATCTTGAGAAGGCTTGATACTGTCCCCAAAGGGATGGACCTTGGGTGGGGCATGTGTATGGTCCCCACATCATCAGAGGCTGCTTACTACCACCAAGGAAAAAAGCAGGCACTTGTATATATTCAAGTAAAGCTAAGAGACTTAAGATTCTCAAATATATCTGCCCAACACTCCCACATAAGGACTCACCTCTTCCATTTCATGGCTCCAATCTTATAAATCTACCACAGCTACAGTAAAATATTATGCCCTATTATTCAGTACAGTCTTTCTTTATACCATAGGAAACAGGTCTCCTTTTTAACACACTTCATAGACTTCGCAGCAGACCTCAGGTTTGATAACTGCCATTTTCTTTTTTTAAGGCTTCTGTGATCATTAATAAGAGACAACTGGATCTACCGCTATCACCCTTCACAGTCATTGCCTGAGAGTTCCTTGTGCTCAAGCTATGGTAGAAGCCAGTTAGCCCCTTTTACCCACACCTCCCTCAGCCCTTCCAAGGTCAGTGTTTTAGTTAGATACAGATTCATATTGTTATAGAGATGGCTTCTTGACAGGACCTGATTGGCGCTGATCCTAGAATTTTATCCTAAAGATCTCTTTCTTAGGTCTATGCTGGCACCTGGTTTTTAAGATAGCCCTAACAATGAGCCTTTGCTACGGTATCAACCACATCAGAATTTAGTGGCTTTTTAACAACTTTTTTGTCATGCTTAGGTAGGTCAGTCACTAGGACTGGAGATTCTATGGATGATTCTTCTAGCTTACAGTGGGCTACCTGTGTCAATGTTCAGCAAAGAGTCATTTATATGGTAGTTATGCTGATCTCAGCTAAGCCCTCCACTTAGGAGGACTAAAATGACTTATTCTGAAAAAGTTCATCACGCTGTGGTGACTCCCGACCATAAAATTATTTATGTTGCTACTTCATAACTGTAATTCTGCTACTGTTATAAAACATAATGTAAGTGTCTGACATGGAGATGGTCATTGGCAACTGCTGTGAAGGAAGGGACATTTGATCCCCAAAGGGGTCACAACCCACAGGTTGAGAACCACTGCTATAGGGGTGTCAGGCACCAGCCCTGGGATCAGAAGTGTGCACCACACGCTTAGCTTTTTTACATGGGTACTTGGGGATCGAACTCAGGTACTTAGGCACCCGACGCTTGACCTACTTTCCCAGCCATAACAGCCACTTTTAATAGAGAAACTTGACTTTTCAAGTTCACATTTTGGCACAAGCAGTTTCAGTGCTGTGGTGGCAATAGAAAGCCTATTTACCGTGGAAGAAGGGGCATCTCAGAAGGACTCTGCAGGTCCAACTACTAGTTCCCCTGACCCATGCCTTCTAAATCTAATTCTGCATGCTTTTTTTCTTCCATTTCCTAATTTTCCCCAGCAACATCAGCAAACAGTTGAAATTCTGGCAGAAGTGAAAGTGAATTCAGCAGTTGGACAGATAAATTGATTAACTGCCCTTGGTTTTCCCAGTGACGATGTTTGTTAGTCTTTCGTTAGTGGCCGTTCAAACACCTGTCACTCAAGGCTTATGGTACAAAAGGCAGAAACAGCCTTTCCTCCAGCTAGCTTGCTTGTGAACCCTCTGTGGGTGTGTGACATTACAGAAATAGAACAGCACTAGTGGTTACTTAGGATTGCAACAGAGGGAAGCGTGAGTTTGCTTTGAAGCTCTTCTTTGCAGAGTGGGCCCATTCAATACAGTCTTATTTTTTCCATTTAAGACTCCAAATGACAAGGTCAAGTCAGTTGGCTTTGGTGAACTGAGCTGCAGCAGGAACCAATATTTGCTGGCATGTGAGCAGGTGCCTGTTCCCCTGCTGAGACCCTGGTCAGGTCCAGGTGCTAAACTGAATAGGATTTTGGAACGATTTGACATTTAGCTATGGATATTTTGATTTTCAAGTCCAATATTTTCCAACCTAATGCAATTTTACATAGATTTGCTGGTGGCTTAGGAATTTAGTTTCTTGCTCTGGGATAGGGGTCAGTATTTGCTCTACTGATAGCTTGATAGCATATCTCAGCACTGTGTATTGTTTGTAGTTTGAATAGGCCTCATTACTTTGGTCTAAATAGTAGTATGGGAATTGGTTTGCCCAGCTAATACAATAGCCCAAAGGCTAGCAATCCCATTCAGAAAGCTTAATGTAATATTTATTAGATTCTGGAGATTAATGTTGTTAATTCTTGATTGTCTGGATGTGGTTTATAAATATTATCAAACCCTCCCTTTTTAGATTCTTGCCAGTAAATTACACCAGAGAAACAAATTTCACAGTAAATGAGTTATGTGATATGCACAAATCTCTTTGTTCAATATGCATATTTTAGAATTTTATTTTGGCTCACTGCTGGAACACTGTTTGATCTAAACAAAACATAGAGGGAGCAGCCTGGTATAGTTAGGGAACCCAGCTTTGGGTTGAGGGTCCTGTACCCCCACTGACCATCTGTGTGCTCTGAGATAAGTAATGCTGAAACATTTTGAACAAGTATGAGCGAGCTCAGACTCAAATATGGCATAATCAAAACATCTGTTCTCTATATTTCTCAGGACTATTATAAAGTTAAGAGGAAACTGAATCCTGTTTAACTTCCTTTTTCATTTTTGAGAATGCTATGTAGTTGTTTAATAAAATGCACCTTGTAAGCTACAAAGCAATACACACATACAATGGCATTCCCATTGTTTTCACAATCAGTCTTTTCTATGTCTCCTCTTCATCCTCTTCTTCCTTCTCCTCCTACCTGACTCATTTCAGTTAAAGTTCTTCTCATCCCCTCTTCACCTCCTGTCTTTCTTCCTCTACCCTTCTTCTGCTGCTTGTTGTCATAGAGAATGAAATGTTTGTCAACAGACTTTTAAGCTTAGTTCCTGATACACAGCACTAGTGAAACTTTTCATCAGTGCTACTTGCTCTACTTTCTGCTTTAACTACTTATCTGCCTGTGCACTGTCACTCACATACTGTACTGATTAGCTTCTCAACTTGATGAGGAACCTCAGCTGAGAAAATGCCTCCATCAGACTGCTTGTATGCAAGACTGTTAATTAATGATTGAGGTGGGAGGGCCCAGTCCACTGGGATTGCTGCTACCCTAGGCAGATGGTCCTGGGTGATATAAGAAAGCAGGCTGAAAAAGCCATGGGAAGCAATTCAGTAAGGGACCATCCATGGCATTGGCTTCAGTTCCTACCTTTAGATTCCTGCTTGAGTTCCTGCCGTGCCTTCATTCCATAATGGTCTGTGATGTAGAAGTGCAAGCAAAAGAAATCCTTATCTTTCCAGTTGTTGTTGGGCATAGCATTTTATAACAGCAATAGGAACACAACTAATACATTTCTGAGTATCTCTGAGTTACATAGTTGGTCCTGTGGTGACTTTAAAAGTTTAAGATGTGGTCTACATCTATGGACAAAATTATTCTGGATAAAAAAGTTTAGGAGATCCACATGCCTTTGGTAATATTCCATGGTTTGGCTGTTCAATAATATCAAGAAAATATAAAATTGCATTTCTTCCCTGATCCACATGTCCTGCAGTAGAAGATTAGGAGAAAGACTACATTTTTCTGTTTCCATGGAGATGGACTTGATCAGAAAGGCAAGAAACAAGTAGTAATCACCTTGGTAGTAGAATATTACCCCCTTGCAGGGGACATGTTGCTGTGGAGGAGAAGGGGCACCAGCATGGTGGCCAGACACCAAGAAAGAAAAAACAAACTTGGGATTGTTTTGTTCAAAAGAAATTGAGATATGATCATATGTCCATAGAAACAAACATTGATGGTATGTGTATAGTGACAGTAAAAACCTTTTCTGTAAAAAAAAATGAAATTGGGTAAGTAGAAAAGTGGGGCATATCCAAGAAGAGCTGGGAATAACTATAATAAAAATACATTGTATTATAGTTTTGCTTTTATTGAAAACAAATTCCTTTTCCACAGTTTTATTCTGATTACAGCTTTTCCTTCCTGTACTCCTCTCAGTTCCTCTCCACCTCCCCTCCAATCCAGACCCACTCCCTTCCTGTCTCTTATTACAGTAGACTTCTAAGAGACAATAATAAACCACAGCAAAATAAAATATAACAAGGGAAAATAAATGCCATCATATCAAGAGTTGGACAAGGCAAACCAACAGAAGGAAAAGAGCCCAAGAGAAGGCACAAGAATTATAGACCCATTTGTTCATACACTCAGGAGTTCCATAAAAATACTACACTGAAAGCCACAACATGTATGCAGAGCAACTGGTGCAGACCTGTCGAGGCCCTGTGCTGGATGCTTTAGTCTCTGTGAGTTCATATGAGCTTTGTTCAGTTGATCTAGAAGCCTTACTCTCCTAGTATCCTCCATTCCCTCTGGTCTTCCACTCTTTATGCATCTGCTTCTGTGGAATTTCCTGAGCTCTAAGGAAAGAATTTAATGGAGACAGCTCATTGATCACTGTGTGCTCCGAGGCATCTCACTATCTGTGTAATGTCTGGCTGTGAGTCTCTTTCTTTGTTCTCACCTGCTACAGGATGAAGCTCTTTTTGAAGTAGGCTGAATAAGGCACTGATCTACGAATGAAGCAGAATTATATTAGGAATCATTCTATTACTAATTCTTGCTTTCTTTTAAGACCAGTAGTATTTGGTTTTATCATATGTTTTGGGGCTACTTAGTCTCTGGCTTTTACAAAGTTGTCCACGCTCTCCATATGTAGTCAATATAGTACTTGAAGTCTTAGCTGGAGCAATAAAACAACTGAAGGAGATCATGGGAACCCAAGTCAGAAAGGATGAAGTCAAAGTATCTTTATTTGTATAAAGTATGATCATATTAATAAGTAACCCTAAAAATTCTACAAAGAAACCCTTACAGCTGATTTAAAAAAACTTTGAGGAAAGTAGTTGGATACAAATTAACTCACAAAATTCAGTAGCCCTTATATCTACAAATTAAAAATGGACTGAGAAAGAAAAAAAGGGAAATAACATATTTTACAATAAATTCAAATAAAAATATCTTGGGGGTAACTCTAATTAAGCAAGTGAAAGATTTGAATACAGCGGGTAAGAGCACTGACTGTTCGTCCAGAGGTCATGAGTTCAATTCCCAGCAACCACACAGTGGCTCACACCATCTATAATGTGATCTGGTGCCTTCCTCTAGCCTGCAGATGTACATGCAGGCAGAGCTCTGTAGACATAATAAATAAATAAATCTTTAAAAAAATTCAAGTCATTGAAGAAAATATCAGAAGATGGAAAGATCTCCCAGGCTCATGGATTGGTAGAGTAACATAGTAAAAATGGCCATGCCACCAAAAGCAATCTGCAGATTCAATGTAATTATCAAAATTCCAGCATATTTATTCACAGATCTTGAAAAAAATTACACACACACACACACACACACACACACATGAACAAACAACAAACTCACAAAAATCAAGATAAGTAAAACAATCCTGATATTAAAGAAAATACAAAGCTATAGTAATTTAAAAAACAACATGGTATTGGCATAAAAACAGACTCATTGATCATTGCAATCAAATTGAAGGTGCAGACATAAATCTACACACCTATCAACACCCGATTATTGATAAAGAAGCCATAAATACACACTGGAAGAAAAAGCATCTTCCACAAATGGTACTGGCCAAACTAGATGTCTGCAAGTAGAAGAAGACAAATAAATCCATACTTATCACCATACACAAACCTCAATTCCAAGGGGATCAAAGACTCAACATAAAACCAGATATACTGAGCCTGATAGAAGAAAACGTGGGAAAGAGCCTTGAAGTCACTGGCACAGGAGACAGCTTTCTGAATGGAATATTGATAGCACAGGCACAAAGATCAACTATCAATAAATGGGATCTTGAGAAACCGAAAAGCTTCTTTGTAAGGCAAATAGGAAAAGTTTTTTTTCCAACTCCACATCTGATAGAGGACTCATATCCCAAATGTATAAAGAACTCAAGAAACTAGATATCAAAAAACAAATAATCCAATAAAAATGGAGTACAGATCTAAATAGAGAACTCTCTATAAAAGAAACTAAAATGGCTGAGGAACACTTGAAAAAACATTCAAAGTCCTTATTCACCAGGGAAATGCAAATCAAATGTACTTTGAGATTCCATCTTATACCTGTAAGGGTGGCTAAGATTAATAACTCAAGTGACAACTCATGTTTATGAGGATGTGGAGCAAGGGGAACACTCATTAATTGCTGGTGGGATTCCAAACTCATACAACGTCTATGAAAACCAATTTGATGGTTCCTCAAAAAGATAATAATTGATCCTAAAGATCCAGATATATCACCCTTGACCATATACCCAAAAGATGCTTTATCCTACCATAAGGACACTTGCTAAATCATGTTCATGGCTGCTCTATTTATAGTAGCCAGAAATTGGAAACAATATATATGTCCCTCAAGAGAAGAATGGATAAAAATGTGGCACATTTATACAGTGGAGTATTACTCAGCTATTTTAAAAAGTGACATCTTGTGTGTGAAGAATAATCTTAAATTTGAATTCTATACCAATGTATCAAAATTAAACTTATTTTGCATCAGTATACAAAATTCAATACTAATGAATTAAAAATAATTTAAAATTATATATAATATAAATATAAATATAAATATATAGTCAATATCTGCACATCCACAGAGACACACATTAGTACACATTATCAGAGGTACAAGAGTCATGTGGAAGATGCCATTATTGAGATCTTTAGAACTGAGAATGATATTTCAGTGAATGTTAATTAGGGGCTGAAATGAATGATGCCCAGTGATAAAAATAGCAAAAGCAAGAGCCAGTAGATATTGGTACTTCCTGTGTGCCAGGGGTCATATTTAATGCTTAACAATACACAGCCTCTCCTGTTTCTTCTAAGCACATAGCAAGGAGCACTAACCCTACAAATGTTATTGTGAAAAAGATTTACAGAAGGTTAAGAAAGTTACTAAGATAAAAGTCATTGGTGAGAAACAGGTAAGAATTGAAGCTATGTCTATTGAGTTCCAAAGGCCAATCATTTAATCTATACTAGTGTATCCAGTGGCTTTTTATTACTGTAACAAAATACCTGAGACATGGCACTTATTTTTAAAGTGGTTTATCCAGCTCATAGGCTTGGAAGTTTAAAAGTTCCATTTCAGTTCTGATGTGGTCCAATTGGCAGGTGATGAACAGTACTGGTGGGATTGGATGTGGAGCTAGGAGGCAGAGATAACTGCGTGGGCCAAGCTTGTCCTTTGTAACAACCTTCTCTGAAGGGTGACGTGAGAACCACTTCCAGAGACTTTGGTCCAATGACCTAAGCCATGCCCCTTAAAGATTCCATGGCACCTCACAGTAACTCCCATCGCAAGACTAAGTCTCCAGCCACATAAGTCTTATACATTGTACCCCAACAGGAGCAAATATCCAAGATGTTCACAAGGTCTTGGATACCCCAAACCCTCTGAAATGGTAGCATATTACCTATTCATGAGATTCGGTTCTGCCCTTTGATTGAATCTCCAAATACAGATTCAAGTGTGCCACCAAGAATACTGCAATAAAGGGGTATGTGAGGAAGAGGAGGACGGGGGCAGCCAGGAACTCCCCACTCTATGGAAAGTCTTAATCTGCCTTTCCTGGGCCCAGAATAAATATCACAACTGATTCCTTTCCTATTTTGTGACAAAATGCTTATTTTCCCTCTCTCTCTGAGCTATACCTGTCTCTGAAAGAACATTCGCTCGGTACTGGAGTGGGGCTGCCCCTCACACCTCCTGAGGTCTATTGGCCCTTTCTGCAGAGAAGGTGGAACTCGAGCTGCATGGGCTGCTCCTTCTCATACTGGCCCCAAGGAGACAATTTATGACAGCTCTGTGAAGAGAATGCTTTGCCAAACTCTCCGTGGTGCCAAGGAGCTGAAGAGAGCAGGAAAGATTTAAAGGAGGGATCTGAGGGTCCTGTGGGGCTTGGAGGCTTGTCATGTAAAAGGGAACAGGACAACTGGAGGATTTCTTGATCACTAGACATAGGTCCCTTAGCCTAGAAGACTCATTTGGACTATGAAGTTGTTGAATATGTCTTTGGACTTGTCTGCGATTGCTGTGGATGGTGGAAAAGCCAATTTGTTGACTATTATTTTAATTACAACACTACCACACACAACATCAGGTACTCCATTGGAGGGACAGCTCCCTTTCCCTGTTGCTGTGCGCTTAGGAGCTGACACTGTCAGAAGCATCCATACACCACTGGCCAATTTAAATGTGTAAGCATATGTATAATTTTAGCATTTCTACAAATCTCCTTAAAAATAAAAACGGGTGGTTAGTTTATTTTATTAACAAGACAGATTTAAAGGATTTCAGCATTCCATTTCAGTATTCACTAGGAGGTTTACTAATACAGCGTTGTACCTTCCATGATGCTGAAATCCGGTGTGTTTCTTGTACTCGAGGAACATCTGGGTTTAGAACACATACATTCAAATGCTTCCTAAGCCTTTCTATCTTCTCATGCCAGCAGATACAAAAGAGTAGGTGATTCCAAAGGAATTGTTCCTGGATAAACAGTCATTGAGCAGATACTGCTTCCGGGTACTACACTAGGCTATTGGCTGTGTCATTGAGCAGATACTGCTTCCGGGCACTACACTAGGCTATTGGCTGTTCGGTTTGTGCTGGGGAAGCAGTAAGATGCCTTAGTGACTGTGGGGGATACCCCACTTCTGAAAGAATGAACTTGCACTCTTACCTGGATTCTTTAGTATTTCTAAGCAAGTGATGATTATTAATCATTAAATGAACATAGGAATTCACCTCTGACCAAAGGGATGTTGCTCCACACACATTGTTGGCTGTTGGTGAGATGTGAACATTTGACTTCTAGAGTTTATTCATTATATTTTACTAAAAGTTATACCTAATGACTTTGTAACCTCTTAGTTCCAGCTCCCCTTTGTCGTGGAGATGGGCAGCCTATTCTTTTGTTCTATGAATTTGGCTCTTCTCAGGTGTCTGAAATAAGTAAAAATCTTTGATAATTGTCATCAGAGTTCATTCATATTGCCACATTTTGCATAATTTACTTTTAAAAAGCCAAACAATAGTATATCACTATGTGTTCATAAGCATATGTATGTATGCTGCATTTTTGGCATGTATGCATCATTTTTGTTGTTGTTGATTTTGTTTTGTTTTGTTTTGTTTTTGTACTCAGTCTTTAGACTGGGGTGGCCCTGAATTCAGAGGTTCACCTGCCTCTACCTCTGCCTCTGGAGTGTTGGGATCAATGGCATGCATGCATTTTAATATGTTTTCAGGTGAATATTAGTGGTTTATTTGTGCCTGTGGAAGCCAGATGACAGCCTCAGGTGCCATTCCTCAGGCAGCATCCACTTTTTGAGACAGAGTCTCTTTCTTGACTAGGAATTCTCCAAGTAAACCACGCTGGCTCACTACTGAGTGCCAGAGATTCATCTTCCAGGCATTGGGACTACAAGGGCACACTTCCTGGGATTTTAAAAATAGGGGTCCTGGGTATAAAATTTAAGCAGGCAATTTACCAACTGAGCTATCTCCCGGGCCCTATATGGCCTTCTTCCTTGTCTGTTAGTGGTCATTTCTGTGCCCTCCATGCCTTGGCTGTTGTGAATAATGCTGTACAGAAGACAGAAATGTGTTTATTGCAGTAGTATGTCTTTAAGATTCTGATTTCATTTCTTTTAAATAAACACCACAAGGTTGGATTGTTGGATCACAATAAATTCCATTTTAATGGTATTTGCAGAACCATCACCCCCATTTCCTATATTGGCTGCATGATTTTGATGCTTACCTATAGTCTGGGAGACTTCAGGTTTCTCCAACATTGTGCCAACACTTGATAGTTTTCTCTTCAGCCAAGGCATGGGAAAACTGGGTATGTGTATACAAAAGCAAGCAAGCAGATCTTTCTGTTATAATGTACACAAAAATCAGATAAAAATTAATCACGAGTCTTTGAGGGAAAGGTCAGAAACTATAAAATCCCTAGAAGTAAGTGTAAGGAAAACTTTTGTGGCATTAGTCCAGGCAACGATTTCACAACTATGACAACAGAAGCCTAGGCAACAACAAAAATAATCAAATAGGCCAGTCTCAAAGGAAACATCTGCCCCACAGTGACCACCACCAACAGAGGGTAGGCAGCCTACAGATTGAGAGAAAAATGCTTGCCAGCCATGTATCTGATAAGGGGTTAATCTGATAACGTATATTGGGAATCCCAAAGCCCTTCTATGGAAAGATGCTCACTGCACTCACCAGATAAATGCAAATCAAAACCACAAGAAAATACCTCACACCCATTAGAGAGCCAAGAGGTGTCATCTGTTGCTCATAACCTGCCACGTCTGGATGTCTGGGAGGCACAGAGGATGGTGTAATCATTTGGGTCATGGCTCCAACCTGATGAGTTCTTATCGTCCTCGTTATGCAGTTCATCACTTTAGGCTATATTCTCTGCTTCTCATTTGCCCGGATTCTGAATATCATTCTGCCAAGGACTTTATCTGAGGCACTATTAAATTTTAATGCAACAGCATCCATATACTTCCCAATCTAGAAAGTTCTAAGGTCAAGGTGCAAAAAACAAAAACTGTGACTACTGGGATAAGTTTCAAGTAAGCACGAGGTGGCTGGCGATGGCAAAGGAAATGGGGAGGTCATGTCTTGAGGCTTCTAGTAGGTCTAAGGAGCCATCTCATCACAATGGTGCAGCAGAGAGGGCCAGGCAGGAGAAGGAAGGCAGCTGTAGTGCATGGTCTCCCCTGTGTAAACACAGTCCATTAGCCTGGGATTCCTGCAGTGCGTGTGAACGGGCTTAAGAGGAAATCTAATTCTTTAAGTGCTTCACATTCTGAACGGCTGCTCAGTTCCAAGTGCTTCCAGGTCATAAAAATCATGTTATTTCTCACCCCTCGATTTTATTCTCATTACAATAAACCCATTCAAAGAAGAAATGGGAGGGAATGAGGTAACTGTGACCAGTTACTTTGATTCTGGGGTAGGTGGTCTACAAGGGGCTTTGTTCTCTTGAAAAGTACAAGGCAGCATTTTTCAGAGCTTCCTTGCTGGCTGTGCACTGTTCAGCTTACTCGTAGCTTTGACTCCACAGAGAAAAACGCAGTGGAACTGAGAACAGGAAATTTCACCAAGCAGCAGGAACTGTTGAAATGGCCATTCTGGCAAGAAACAACTCAGAATTGCTAACCACAGCCCCAGACTTCCTTTATACAATGTTTGGCCAGAAAAGAATTGCACTTTAAATATCATTCCTTCAACAACAAAAGAAAATAGGTTGATTATTAAAATAACATGCTAGACTATTTTGTTAAGAAGAATGCATGCTTTAGCTAATTTAATTTTTATAAATATAATGAGGCCAAAATAGGTTTTTATCATTATTTGAAAGATTAGAAAATAAGGGACAGAAATGAAAGGTGATAGAGCTGAACAGTGGACATCAGAGCCCCAGATGTCACACAAGAGTCACATGGTCCAGATTGTATGCAACAGGTCATTAAAATAGAGAAAACACAGCCTCTCTAAGTATCTCCTGAAGAACTATGAGGAAATGCCTGGCCTGGATGTCAGCATCATGGAAGTGGATAGATGACCAGAGCAAGGTTTAAAATTCCATCGTGGCCACCAACCATACATGCTTGTGATGTCTCTGGAACCGTAACTAAATAAGTCAGTCAAACCCCCAGCATGTGTGTGACAGCCCATCATGATCACAATTACAGCAGTAATACCAATTACATCTGTCTTAAACTAACGATCTGCTGTGACTAGAGCAATACAGATATTGGTAGGAGGTTCACAGTTAAGGTCCTAAGTGGAACATGGATGAAGGCTGTCTCAGATGCGTGTATGAAGGTGGCTATGTTCTTTGCTTCTTCAACATGGTAGCTGGTAGGCACAAGTGTTCACCAAGTACTGGTAATATAGCCACCATGACTGAAGAAGTAAAATTTAATTTTGGTTGATTTTTAATAAATTTAAATAAAATGAGGCTCTTATGTAGACAGTACAGAAACTGGGAAGACAATAATCTTTCCCTAGGATTAGTCTACTAAAATGTTAGGTAAATTAATTGTGCACTAAATCTAAGCTTATTCATCATAGGATTTTTCTCCTGTTTGCTCATAACACACATCCTAAGTAAGCTTGAACAGAAAGGAGGGAAGCAATGATTCTAAGGCACACAGTCATCTACAAAAGCTAAGAATTCAAAGATTGTGTACCTCGTCGTCACTTTGACATCAAGTTAAATTCATCACCAAAATGCTGGCTACTGTACTCTCAGATGTGCCACCTACTCCATGTGTGGTTTGTATTCCACTATTGCTCAAATTCCAGCACCGTCACCATTAGCCCCCACACAAGTAAGAGTCACCAGGAGCCACCCACTCACAAAGACAATAGAGGGCTAGCCTGAGGAAAACAAATGCTAATGTTCTCTCTTCTCAGAAATGGCTGTTGTCCACTAGCTGCATAAAAATTAAAGCAGACACCCCCTAGCCTGGACTTTAAAGTGTCTCCCTGTACAGGTTGAATTTTTTCCCTTTAACATTCCCATTTTAAAGACCTAGCCTACGGAGGTAATCAGTTCCCACCTGGATTTGAGACAGCGATGCTTAAGTTACAGTGGGCCCTGTATGGTGGTCCTTAATCCAGTCTGACTAGTGTCCCTATGAAATGTGGACACACAGAGAAATGTGAGGGATGTACAGAGGGCAGATCGCCTGAAGCAGCAACGCGAAGAGGTCATGTGCAAGAAAAGGCAAGTGGTCTCAGGAGAAGCTTGCTCGGCTCATAGCTTGGCTTTTGCCTTCCAGACTTCAGAATGATGACTAAACAAATCTGTTGTTTATGCTGTCTGGTCATGGTGTTTGTCACTGAATCCTAGCAATCACCTTCTGCATTTGGCCCAACCTGCATGCTCCAACTTGTCATCTAATGCTTTTGTTCCCCTGCCCATAAGCCCCAAGGTGCAGCCTCCATGGCGCTTACATGGTTGGCGGTCTGTTGGGCCCACCTGTGTTGGTTGCTCTTTTCTCCAGGCTTGCTTCTAGACCCAGGTCAAATCCTCATCCTCTATGATCTGGGAAGCCACGCCAGATGGATGATCTTCCCTTTGCTGTCTTCTGGGCCTACATCTTTAAATGTGTCCTCCTCTTCTCCTGCTTCCTGTTGCTGCAGGATAATGAGCAAAGTGCCTAGAAAGAATGTGTTTCCAAGTCTCTCTCCAGGCTGTGGGTCCTTGAAGTACATCTGGCCTGCGAAATGATCCTGGACGATGTTAGGTAGGGCTTAAGAAAGGCCTCTAGGTGGGATGTCGATGTAGCTGATGTTTGCTTCTCTGCTTTTCTTTCTTTTCCATTCTTTCCCCTTGGAATAGTCATGGTTGTCAGAATACTTACCTTGAAACCACAGGGCCATCAATATTTAAAAAGGCCTTAGCCCCTGAAAACAATATGTGAGATGAAGAATATGTCAGTTATCTTGACTTAATCATTTCACAATGTCTCTAGTGATGATAGAATAATGCCATAGTCCATGTTAGAATACACATATGCTGGTCCCATAGGGTAATAAAGGAGTTGAAAAATTCCAATCAGCTGATGGCATCAAAGTTATAATGACATCACCAACAGCATTTCAGTCTGGTGTAGTGATATTGGTGTCATTTAACCTTCTGTACCATCAAACATAAAGTATAGCACAGATAGAGTACATAGATACACACATATAGTATATCATACAACCACACATGCAATATGCCGTACAACCATGTGCCTATTGGTAAATGTACTATACTTACGGTACACATTTAGATCATTATTCTAGATCATTGCATTATAGTAATTAAAGCAGTGGTTTACGATAAAGTGGAATAAAGTGGATTATCCATCTCATACTTACCATGGTTCTTGATTAGATTAAAAGAGCATTTGGAAATTATGTGCAATGGCTCACACCTGTAATCTCTGTATTTGAGAGGCCAAGACAGGAGGCTTGTTATGAGTCTCAGGCTAATGAATAAGGTCAAAGGTGATAGAGGAAGACACCTGACTTCCTACTCTGATCTACATGTGTACTCATGCTTACATGTATTGGTAACACACGCACACACATTCATGACATCACACACATTCATGACATCACACACACACACACACACACACACACACACACACACACAGGGGTCTGAGCAGACTGGGGCTAGGGATCACAGTTACAGTCTTTAGAAATGACCTTTAGGGATCCTAGGGAAGCCTGGGGGGGCAGGGCCTTACTGCTGGAGTTCCTCAGGTGGGGGCCAGGCCACTTTACTGCCTTGAGGGTTTACAAAGTTTACAAGGCATCCAAAGTTTACAAAGGAGTCCAGAACAGGAGAGGCTCTTCCTGCCACTTGAGTCTGAATAGCCAACAACTCTCTGAGAAAAATCAGGCTGAATTAGAGTCCCATCTCTGTACTCCTCTTTAAAGGACATTCCTGTAAATAAGATCACATTTTGGGGCACTGGGAGTTAGGATTTCAGCATATGCATTGCGAACATAATTCAACTCACAGCAGCCTTCACATGTGGCTTACAGTATATACGCAGAGAGTACAAATAGAATTCAGGCACATCAAAAACCTCAAGGCCGCCTCTGTAGAGACACACTCTTCCGTGCTTTATAGTCCTTGACTTGGACCTGGAACAGATAGGCTGCCTTCTGGAGCATTCCACGAAGAAATAAAGGCAAGAACACAGAGGACATTCCACTGAAACAAAGACAATTGTTTATTCATCTTTACTCAATGTACTATAAATTTCCTTAGCTATTATTTAAAGAGCCATTGAGTATGTGGACTGTTGAGCAACATTTTATGATTAAGGTTTTGCAGTCAATTGAATCTGGGAAATTGAAAGAAAGGAGGAAAGAATGAGAGGGAGCAGAGGGAAAGAGAGGGGAAAGGTGAAAGGTCTAGGAGAGAGATTGAAGCAAGGAAGAAGGAAGGCTGGGAAGAAGGGGAAAGGAAAAGTTAAAAAAAAAAAGGAAAAAGAAAATAAGTTTGTGGCTTGCTTTTATTTAAACTTGTTAATCCATCTTATAGTGTGTCCCATGGATACGTTCCTCTCATTTTCTGGGTGGGCCTTGAAAGTGAAATAGCAGTGTGGGTGGCATTTCCACCTGTGATTCCTGTTTTATGTGGGAAATGAATTTGCCTGTTATGTGAGAAACAGTGGGAAATGAGCAAGCTTTACTGTGCTGTGATCTCACCTCGAAGTCACGGAGGATAATGGCTCATCAAACTCTGAGTGGGAGGGACAAAAGCGCTTCTCCTGACGCTCCGGTTAGAAGTAACTGAACGTGATTGAGTGCGGCTGTGGCTGTGAGGGCTTATTAAGCTTGAGGTCACGAGGCAGGAACTGCCTCCGAGCACGGAGCACAAACTCATGTTGTTGGGTTTGCAGCCTTCGTGAGGGGGATGATACAGGATAATGTGACTCTTGCCGGCCATTTCAGGCAGGGAAGTCTGCCCAACATTTCCGCGTGCCTCATTACATCTGCCCTGAAGAAAGCGATAAACTTAGTTTTCTGACTGCCCCAGAGCCATCAGATCTCTTTTAAAACCAGGCTCTGAAAATCTGTTTTTCAAAACTCTGCTACATTTGGCTGAATACAATTTACGAGTATAGCATGAATAAATTCTGATAGTAGTTTCCAAGAATCTTAAAACTTTTCATATCAACTGCGTTGATGCGTGGACTTGAAACCTTTTTTAACACTGAAGCTTGGAACATTAGCTCTTTAATGATTATAATTAAAACAACCTGATGTATGGAAGATTTTTTTTCCTGTCTTATTTTTCCTGAAAAACAAAATTGTTCTAGAACTGAGTTGTGGAATATGAATGTGGAGAGTGTATCTCAATAAAGCCAGTTTTTCATTTGTGCATTTATTCATTGTAGGTCCTACTGTGTCACAAGATGGGCCGTCAGCTGTCTTGGCTTCTAGGAGATTGAGAAGGTTCATATTTAAATATGGTGTGTTCCCCATCCACGTTTAGAGATGAGAAGGGAATGATGACTGCAGCACGCCATGCATCAGCACAGCTGTGCCTGAAGCAGCAGCCTTTCTCTTATTGCACAGGACACAAAAGACCAAAAGATGCTAATCATTTATCTTTAACAAACTCCATATATATGTATTTCTTTATAAATTTAAACTTTAATTTTAAAATGATTGACTGCTAAAGTTAGTGGGATCATACAGAATATGCCCTGGTGTATTCATTATTTTTCTACTGCTAAAGACAAAGACCATGACCAAGTGCCGATTATGGGAAAGGTTGTTTATTATTAAACAAAGGACTGGAGCCCACAGCAGCATAGGGACGGCACGTGGCAGGGGTGGGAAGTGGAGGGCTCACATTTTGAACTACAATCATGACACAGAGAGAGAGAGAGAGAGAAAACGTGAACTGCCTGGAGTGTTTAAACCTTCAGTGGTACACCACCTTCCACTACGCCCCACCTCCTGAGCATCCCTCATCCACTGGAGACAGCAAAAGACATCTCATTCACACCACATCCACTTCATTTTCAAAGATTAGCGCAATGAAATTCATGTCTGTATGTTTGCTTGTTTGTTTTCACACACACACACACACACACACACACACACACACACACACACACACTAAAAACAAACAAAACAAAACAAAACCAAAAACCAAAGCAAAACAAAAACAGAAACCCTTGAGTTATATTTTGTTGCTGTTCGAAAAGTCGCATTCCAGAAGTAATTGGCCATAAGTGAATACTGAAATCATAGTTTTAAAAACAGAACTAATGTAATAGGTGGGTTGGACAAAGCAATAAAAGAGAGAACAGAGAGAGGAGAAGAGCTTTGCTGGGCAGAGTGTAGAGACACAGCCTGGATCTTTCTTTCATATAAAGTCAGCAGAACGGTCCAAGTCAGTAAAAAACCTCCTGTGGTGTGGCAGCAATGAAGCCAGAGTATAGTTAGTTGGCCTGTCACATCCTTGGCCATGAGTTACACATGGGTCCAGATGGCTTCTGTTTTGTTTGGCTCTTTCCATATTATAGAGGTTCAGTGGGTGTCATCAATTAACTGAATGAGTGAATCTGAACCCTGAGTTTGTATTACTGTCTCCTATTCCATGCTAAAAAGCCACACACACTCGACAGGTTCTCAGCCACTGAGCTCTTTACTGCCTAGAAGCCACGAACATAGCTTCACAGACTTTGTGATTTGCTGAAATGGCTACGTTCTGCTCACAGTTGACAACCTGCTTGTTTTTTATTTATACATGTTAAAATTTCTTTTCTTTCATATGAATTCCTATGGAATATTCAGGCTTATTTCTTAATCCAAGGGTTTACCCGAAAGTTGGATGCAGTCTGCAGAGGAGCAACGGCAATGGTTTCAGTGTGTCCATCTCACACTTGGGTCTGCAAAGGAGGCTTATGTTCCCAAACATATAAATCTATTTCTGGGGACCCTTGTCCACAGAAACTATGACTCTTGAATTTCAGGTCAGAGCCTACTGGAGTGATGGTGTTTGCAAAGATACTATCATATGATTTTGGTTTAGACACTAAGAGAATAAATGGCCTGTGGGTCAGTTGTGACGCTGTCTCATATTCACTCGATTAACTCCATCTACATCCCTTCTGCTTTTCTGTCCACTCTGGCTGCACAGTGCTTCCTTGCATTCTGCCTCCCCCCTCCTCCTAAAAGAATGTCCTCAAGATGGGCTTACAGGACCCGTAAAAGAATTTCCTGGGACAGTCTTCAAAAGTGAAACCTGCACAGCTGTCCTGTTGGGTGTGTTTGCTTTTCACAGCTCGGCATCCCCTTGCCCACTGGGTTCCTGGCTCCTCTGCTATCTTTAGTCTCTTGGCTTCAGTGAGTGGGAGGCCACGAGAAGTTGCAAGAATGAGAGAGAACAGAGGTGGCTTTTTCTAGGACCACATTCCACAGCAGCATAATCTCTTCTCCTCCTGGAGGACCCGTCACCAGGGGCCCAACTCTCCTGGGCTCTGGTGACACAAACTCCATGCCTTGACTCGTCAGGACTAAGAGCAGTGATGTCTCTCTGCTGCCACTGTTTCAGGTGTCCTAACAGGGCTTCTAAACCTTGCCCAAGACTAAGTAAGTAGGCGTTGATTTGGCCTTTCCTGGGACCCACTGGGGATAAGTTCTGTGTTTTTATAGGTCGGGTTCCGCTGTGGGCACAAAAATCATTCATTTGCTTTTCTTTTTATTATTTCTGGTTGTGGCAGGATACAGGAAATATAGCACATACTGTCTTAGCTGATTTGAATTACAGAGGTCAGTGATGTGAAGCACAGTGGTCTGGTCGTGCAACCAGCATCACCATCCAGCTTCAGGACTCTACTCATTTTCCCAAACTGAGAGTGCTCTATTGAGCACAACCTCCCCACTGCTGTCCAGCCCACACTCTGGAACCCACCTGTCTGCTTTCTCTGTACTTCTGTCTCTGCATCTGGCTACTCTGGTACCTCAGACCCAGATTTGTTAACTCACATGGCATCACAGAAGCTTGAATGGGGTTTTAAAAAACCTGGTCATGGCTGTAGTTCTTGAAAGGTACCTTCTAGATCTAATGGGATCTCTTTAGAGGGCATTCACTTTGCCTTTTTAAAAAATCATCATTCAGATAGATACTAATATGATTTTCTTATCATTCTCAAGCTCTAGGAAGGTGGCTAGGGAGTGATCCTGGCTTCCAATGCTAACTGCCAATTGCCTGTGTTACCGAAAGAAAGTTACTAAATTTCTTGGCTTTTTGTCTTTATGGATGAATTGGACAATTGCACCATGGTTAACCTACTCTTTATACCTTGTAACTGAAACATTCTATGTGGTTTAATTAGTATTCAGTCTGGGGCAGTTTAAAGTTCATCTGGAAATGGCAGCGTGTGGAGATGTTTTGTGTTGTCACAGCTGGGGTGGGAATACGGGTGGTGTCTCGTGGGTAGAGGCTGAGATGTCGCTAAACATTCCTTTGATGCAACAGGACAGCTGGCCAGGTGCAAATCATTAGTGACAAGGTTGAGACGCCCTGTCCATGGGGAGACCCTGATGCTCATTAGAAGCATCCAGGCTATACTTTCCCCATAAGTGTGCCCAGGGAAAATCACAGCCGTGAGCCATATAAGGATACTACAAGATGAGTGAACAGAGAGCATATTTCAGAATGTTTCCTCCCCCCCTCTTGTTCAGTGTGCACTACTAATGGGAACTACCATTTCCCAATAGGTTTCATTTATGATGATGAAATAAGCTGTAAATGAGCATGCCATCTGGGAGTGCTGGAGTGCATACAAGAGTAGAGAGGTCTCCACTCATGTCTTCCTGTACTCTCACTGGCTAAGTGAGAGTGTTGAGCATTTGTCTTCTCAGGGGTGGTCTAGGCATGCACTTTGAAAGGTCCTTTGTTAAAGAAGATTAGACATATGTTCACCTTAGTGTTATATATTTCACTTGTAGGGAAGCTGGCCACTCATGACACCTTTGAGGCCTTATGTCAAGGATGGTGGTAGTTCTGTTGCTGTTATTTAGTTCCCCTGGATCTTGGCTATAGATCTCTCCCATCAGGTCTCTTGGTTCACGGCTGCCATAGACACACAGTAGGTATACATAGGCATGTATAAGCTGTGCTTCTTGAGGATGCTGGAAGTCCACTTGTGCCCACGATTCCTAGGAAATACCTACGTTCTGTGAAAGGGCTCAGCTAATACGTAGTGGCAGCAGTGGGAAGATCTTGGAAGTAAATGTCACCTTCATGCTGTTTCCTCTCCTCTGCCCATTTCCTAATGGGAAGCAGGTGGTGACTGAATGCTAAGGAGGTTTGTTCCATGCCAACCTGGATGTGCTTCATGGCGAATGCAGGGGGGAAGACAAGTGGCACAGTAACCCCCCAGTTCCCATGCTCCAGTGACCATGACGACTAATTGCTGTGTTAACAAGAAGCCGAATTTATTCAGATTTGCTGGATCGATGGACACATTCAATTTTCTACGTGCACTACTCGGTTCTGCTCCTGCCTGTGCATTCCAAAGAGGCATCAAGCAAGGGATGTCCCCAAATGGCTGAAAGTCCCCTTTCCACAGTCTGGGATACCTCTGCTGCAGAGGACAGCCCTGTAGGCTGCTCGCAGCTAGTGTTGCCCTTGACTGTTCACCGGTATAGCCTCCCTCCTGGGTCTCTACCTACAGAGTTTGGAAACTGTTTCCACTTCCAAGTAGATGTGCCAAATGAATCCAGAGAGACTGCATGGAGATCCAGGGCCATTAGTGCTGGATGACCACAGGAAATGAGATCTTGAAGGGTGGTTGAAAGTAATAAGAATAGAAAGCAGCTACCATGCAATTTCAAAGCAGATGTCTTCTCTCCTGCATAGACTTTTATTGTTTTATTAGTTCCCAAATGGTCTTTTTACGCCCCCTCTTAGTCCTTCCAGTTTGTTTACTACCCCAGCCAGGTTTGATGATTCTGAAGCCTGAGTCAGACCAAGTTATTCTTCTGTGCAGTTGCTTCCAACCATCTTAACCTAACTCTGAGACTCTGCAAAACCATTCCCAAGGGCTGCTGGACTGTGTGCCCTGGCTTCATCGCTTCCTGGCCCCATTGCCTTCTCACTCACTCTGCTATGGCTGACATCACTTCCTTAGGGATATAAGCCATCAGTAAGTCTTCCTTGAGGGTCTTTGTACTTGGAGGCTCCCGTTCCTGGGCACTTTTCTCCCAGATTCCCACACAACAAGGTTCTTCATTCAGCCTCCCCTTAGAGTCCCCATTCTCATAGTCGGCCTTGTGGACCAGCCTATAGAGTGCAGAGGAGTCACTTGGTCTGATATAGGTCTTGGCATCATTGCTCTGGGTGGGCTAGTGAACAGACTGGAGAGGCTAAGATCAAGAGGAGACCCCTGGCCATTATTGAGCAATTCAAGCCAAAGCTGTTGGCAGCTTGGATTGAGGTCAGAACAATGAAATTAGTGAATATGGCTGGACTGGACGCAGAGATTACTTTCTATCTATATATCTCATTCTGCTTTTCTCTTGAACCATAATAATAATTGGGGTATGTGTGTGAGTCTGTGTGTGTGCGTGAGTGAGCGTGCATGCGCGCGCATGGTTAGCATTTTGTATGTGGTGTATGTAATGCATGTGCCATGTGTGTAATATGTGGAGTGTGTGTAATGTGTGTATTGTGTATAAGTGTGTTGAATGTGTGGTATGTTTGGTATGTGTGTGATATGTGTGTGATAGTGTGTGTGTGGTGTGTGTGTGGTGAGCATTGTGTGTGTTGTATATGTGTGTTGAGTGGGTTTTTATATGTGTAATGTGTGTGCACTATGTTGAGTGTGTGTGATGTGTGTATTGTGTGTATGTTTTGAGTGTGTGGGGTATGTTTTGTGTGTGTGGTATGTATGTGTGGCATCTTTCTGATATGTTTGGTGTGTGGGGTATCTGTGTATGTGTGTATGATGGATGTGTGTGTGTGGCATGTGGGTGCTGTGTGGTTGGTGTTTATGTTTTGTATGTGTTTGTTAAGTTTCTTCTAAAAATTTCTCCCTCAGAATGAAAAAGTCTGCTTTTTATTAGTGCATATTAATTACACCAACATTGGTTTTCTTTGTATTTCATTTCATACACATATATAATGTACTTTACTCACATTTACTCTCTCATATTCTTTCCTCCCAACCCTCCACCCAGTCCTCTCTCCTCTTCCTTAATAGTCTCTCCCTTCTACTTTCATGTACTTGGTTTTAGTTTAGGTTTGCATATAACAGAAAGCATGAACTATCTACCTTTTTTATTCTGGCTTATTCTACTTACCATGATGATCTCTAGTTTCAAGAAACTACAATTTCTTGAGAAGGACATAATTTTCTTCTTCTCTTGAAGTGAATAAAGCTCTAATATGTACACATTTCTATGCTCCTATGTTGATAGACATCTAGGGTAATTCTATACATGGTTTATTGTGGATAACACAATAAACGGGCCATCTTGGCTTAGCGTTGTTTGGGTATATACGCAGCAGTGGAATGGCTGTCCTATTTCTAGGTCAAATTTTTATGAACCTCCCCACTGATTTTCACAGTTCCTGCACTAGTCTGTCTTTTCACTCACGGAGTGTAAAGGGGTCTTTGCTCACACATCTCCCTCAGTGAGTCTATTTTCTTGAATGGTTATGTAATGGGAATTTACTGGAAGGTGTTTTCTTTACCACTTATATGTTGTTGTTAAAAAAAAAATCTTCATGTGGATAAAGGTATCTGTGGATTGTGGAAGTCACCAACCTAAGTGCTCACAACCTCTGACACAAGGAAAGAAATGCCGCCAGTGATATCTGAATCCCCAGACAATGGCCAGTTAGACTTGGCACGCCACATCTTCCCTGTGCACCACTAGCCTTGGATCAGCTGAAGGCACAGCATCAGAAAAGACAAGTCAGTGCTGGGCTAAGTCTTCAAAACTCCAGCTTCTGGCTCAGATGAACCATAATCTCTTTGGTCAAGCATCAGGATAGGAAATCTTTCCATGGACTTATCCCTTATATATGCACAATTCTTCGTATATCAACAGTCAGCTTTAGCCAACACACAAGGAAAATTTCTGAGTCTAAGTTAGTATTTTTTCCCAAGTATCATAGGCCGACATTTAGTCTTTGCTTAACAAAGAAAACAATTAAACCAATTACATACATTACTGTATTCCAAGTTTATCACACCATATAGCATATCTACTTGACAAAAAGCAGTCAAGGAAGACATAACTGAGGAAACAGAGGAAGGGCTTCACTTGCAAGAGTTGAAACCCCAGTCTTAAGTTCCCAGATTTCCTGTGGCAATGAGCCAGCTCTAACGCGGTGCGACCAGGCACTTCAGTGTTTAAGGAAGGTGGGTGGGATACTTGAGGTTTGCTGTTGTCATTCAAAACTTGGTATGTGCTGGGCTAGAAAGAGCTTGTTGGATAGAAGTGCGTGCTTGCCACCCAAACCTGACCATCTGACGTCTCTCTCTAGAGCCCATCAGGAAGAACCAAACAACTCTGGAAATCATTGCTCTTACCTACACACACACACACACACACACACACACACACACACACACACACCCCTCAGTGATAACAATAACAGAAGCAGCACAACTAAAATGGTAATTTTAGGAAAAATAAACCTTGATATGTGCTATTCCATATCAACAGCACACTGTGATTTGAAAATGAGTGCCCCATTTGTAGTGTGTCCTAAGAGCATCTTGTACCACAGAGCTTTAATTCTGTGGGCAGAGGTTACCAAAATGACCACATCCCATGATGCAGAGCCCACAGGCTAGACTGTGTGTACAACTGTGTTGAATTTTGCTAATTCCGGAACTTGCTGTCTAACGAGGCTGCTATACTTGCCTGATTCATTTCCCATGACTGCTTAATTTATCACAATCTCTCAGATTACTCACTATTATTTAATGTGGCATTTTATTTGTGGAGGCGTGTCTGCTGAGGTGCTCCAAATTATAATAGCAGAAAGATGACACAGTTCCTCTGTGTGGTTTTCTAGGTCTATGGACTCATGAACTATATTCATTCATTGTCTTAGGGGTGGCTGGAGTGATCATTTTAGAAACCAAATTAGGCTGAACTTCTGCAAGACATGAGGTAAATTTAAACTCCTAAAAGAATCCACCAAAATCCAGAAAATGTATTGGTCTTGATTTAGTCCAAAAGCTGTGAAGGAATGGTGGCCTGCATTCAGGCCTCACAGATGCAGGCAGAGGAAATACTGCCTTCCCTGTTGCTAGCTTCATTTTCTGCTGGGAGCATTAGAGCCCCAAGTGGCTCTGGCCCCCACTGCCCAGCATTAGATTGCTATTTCTTTTGTCAATTACTGCTTCTGAATGCAGCATATTTACCTCTGGGGCTCTGTACAGTTGCTACAATCGGCTCATCACTGTCAGCAGCATAACATATAAGACAGGCTCAGGTTACGCGAGCCTGGCAGAGATAAGTCTTTCCTGAAATGGACCTTGACTAAGCTGCATGAGCCCTTAGCAGACATTTGAGACGGAGCAGTTAGGAATTGAAAAGCTATTATTTGAAGTTAATAATTTAAGAATACTTTGTGTAGAAATGCAATAATCATCATTTAGGTTTTCTCATCTTATAGAACGCAGCATGCGATAAAGAGATGAGAAAAGATTAAGCGAATCTGGACCCATTACCTCAACATATTCTGGAAGAGTCATCTCATATAATCGCCATGCTTTTGATCATTTGGAATTTCCTGGAATGTGTTGGGCAAAGGTCATTGTGCAATGTGAACTAAATACCAGTTGATAATATACAATGGCCTCAATCTACCAGTCTTCCTGCCTATACTACCTCAAGTCTGCTTATAAGTATTTCCCTCAGTGACAGTCTGTTTGCAGATTCTTATTCAGGGGCACACGGAGAATTAAGAGTTCACCAAGCTGATGATTCTTTCTTGGATAACTCTGTCCCTGCAGCTTCAAAAGACAGATGTGCCAATGTGTAGATAAAGTTATACACATTGATATTCACTGGGACAAAAGTATAAGCTCTTTTAAAAACCTGATTTTTCTCATTCAAAAGCATAATGTAGCCTCACTTGATAAGCTTCTTAGTGACTTGAGTGATCTTGTGCTTCCTATGTGTACCATGATTTATTTCAATATGCCCCTTTCTGTATGCAAACAATAATGCAGTTAGCATCAAGTGAAACATATATTTGCATGATTTAACAACCATTTCTATAGAATAAATGCCTGGAAGACAAATTTGAGTTTAAGGGAAATGTATATTCAAGCAATATTAGGTATTACTAAAAATTGTGTTTGCTTCCATATCCTTGTCAACTCTGGGTATCAGCGTTTTAAATATTTATCAGCTAATGTTTCAAAAACATACTGCTTTTGTTTTTGTTAGTATGTAATGATTAGTAAAGAAGCTAAATATATTTTCATACATTTACTAGTCATTTTTATTTTTTCATTTGAAAATGGCCTATTTATGGGCTTGGTTCATGATCCTGTAGTTTTCTTTCTTTCTTTCTTTTTTCATGATGTCAAGTGAGTTCCTTACATGTTACAGGAAAAAAACTATTTGTTACATATGTTACACCTATTTCTATATGATCAAATATTGATTATAATGAAATACTCTTTTAATAGTATCACCTTTACTTGATACTCTGGACAACTCCCACATATTTTATGAATTTAATGTGGGCACCTTAATATCATTATCAAACATAGAAAAAAACTCTTGCCTAAGTGTAGCACTAGTGAAGAGTTAAAAATACTTTTATTAAGCATGAAAGGCTATTGAAATATCCAGAAGGTTACAATCTTACAGTTTTTCTTAAAAAGTCTTTGAATGTGGACATTTTTGAAGACCAAAAATCTTACACCATTAATGAAGACAGTTCAGCTAAAACAGAAAAAATGATGTATAAGTGTTCAAAATATATCACTAACTACCGTAGAAATGGGATATATTGTAGAAAGAACATGAATCATTCAGACACTGGGCTCATCAGTCATCAGTCATGCCACATGCTCCTTGTATACACACTTCCGTGTCTGCAAGGTACGCATAAATTATACCTGAGCTTGACGGTTTATTGTGACTACTAAATGAGGAGTAATGGGTGGGTTGTGGATGCATACATAATAGCTGGCCAATTACTACTCCTGTCCCCTTCCTCACCTGCCATCTTAACAAAAAAGTCAGCATACCTCTAGCAACTCAACTGTGACACAAACATTTAAAATGTAGTCTCACCAGATCAATACGTAGAGTTAAGTGTTTCCTTGAAATACTCAATTGCTGAAATTTCTCTCTCACGGGAACATCAAGCCTGATCTGATTTTCTAGACTGAGGTTGAAATTATAGTCTTTGCAAGATAATTCACAGCCGCCGTACATATTAAATATTTAATGCGAATGCTGAAAATGATAAGTATTATGGGCTATAAACTATTCAAGGAGAGCGGGGGGCTAACCACAGTCCAGGAAATGGACCGAGGAGCTTGTAGGTACAGCTGGTGCTCTCCTAGGCTGTAGGCTTTTGCAGAGCGTTAATGGGTTGGGAGCATTCATCTTCTCCAGGACCAGGAGCAGACACCTGTGATTAGTCCAGTTATTTTGTACTCCTGATATTGCATGATTTAAATGGTATTTCACCTCTGTGGTTTCGACCTTCAAAACCTCAAGCCCTGTCTAACCATGAGGAAACCACTCAGCAAAGTGTGGCTGAGAAATTCTCCCCAGTACCTGGCCAGTGTTACTGAAACCGTAAGAGTCACACAAACGAAAGAAAGTCTGAGAAACTGACACAGGCCTGGGGGAGCCTGAGAAGATGTAACAACGAAATGCAGATTTTGATGCTTAATCTTGACTGTCAACGCCATTGGGTTGACAAATGGCAAGGAGATCTAAAGAGCTCACCTCTGAGTGTGTCTGTGAATGTGTTTCCAGAGATATTAACTGAGCAAAGGGGTATGTGTTGAGTATACCCGGACACCGTCGCATAGCCAGGGGACCCTGGTGTAATAACACGAGGCTACCAAGAGCATAGGTGTTCTCTGTCTATGCCTCTTGGTCACTGTGAGGGAAGGAGCTCTGCTCTTCAATGCCTTGTTTACCAAGATGGACCAACACTTCTCAAATCCAGCCATAAACCCAAAGAAATCATTTTCTCTTCATTTATTTATGTCAAGTATTTTGTCCCATGGCAAAGTGATTAACTTGTAGGGGATCCTGAAACAAAGAAAGGGAAGCAGGTTGAGACTAAGGGATTCTAAATACAGTTGGATCTTTAGTTAATACAAAGACAAATATCACTACTGATTCATAAATAATAAGGACTGTAATAGACTAATAAATTGCTTAATTATGGAGGACGCTGGGTGTGTGGAGAATATGAGAATTTTTTTTAACATTTTGAAGTTTTATCTGGAAATTTAAAACTTGTAAATGTTAAAGGTAATGGTGAAAAGGCAAATGACCCCTTCAGTACGTTCTATTCCACTTCAATGTACTATTTTAAAAACAAACAAAAAGATTTTTTTTTGCTTATGTGCCTGGAGACACAGTATGCTTTGAAGAAGGTGGCAAAACTCCCAGTTTCACGTGCCAGTGTTTAGTGTTCTGTTGCTTTCCCTCTATGTAGCTTATCCACTGTATAGAGGGCCTATGAGGGTCCGTCAGCTGATGCTCCAGAAAGAAGGCTCAATCAATGGAGTGATATGATTACTGGGATCGTTCTTAAGCAATGTCTGAGTTCTTGAACAACCACAGACCTTGCCACAAGGTGATCCTATTTTTCAAAAAGCCCATCTGGTGAACAGGTGGTACATGGTGGGGGCAGTGGCCCAGTCTGCCTGTATACATGTGTCGATGTGGCTCAGTTCGTGTTCACTTTTACACACCATAGCAAGTCAGTTCTGCACAGAGGCTGGACAGCCAGTCACTCCTGTATTAGTGGCATGGCAGACCTCTTCTCCTGGTCTGCAAGCTATGCTTGGCTGCTGCCTGATCTCAAATGCAGACAGAAACCAGCGGGTCAAAATTTAAAAACAAACAAACAAATCTCTTAGCCAGCTAGCATGCATGCAAACTGCCAGCATTCCATTTAAGCTAATGAACCAAAGCATTTATCTGAGTAATTGACTAATGTAAATTTTCACATTCAAATGAGTCCACATTCCAAGCCAATTTGGCATGCTCTTCATCTGTATACCCCAGAGTACTGTAATGTTTGCAGAGTATGTGAATTATAAAGATGAATCGGCCTTGCTCCTACTCTCTCTCTCTCTCTCTCTCTCTCTCTCTCTCTCTCTCTCTCTCTCTCTCTCTCTCTCTCACTCTTGTGTGTGTGTGTGTGTGTGTATACACAGCATGCTGTAGATGCTTGTATATATTGGTTATTAGAGGAAAGAAAAAAGTGAAATATCTTATATGTACTGGTCTTTCCAAATCAATTTTAAAAGAAATTGTTGCTTAAAATTTTCTTTTATGTTGATAATGGAAAATGGTGGGGGTGGTGAACGCGTCCTGACTTCTCAGGTCCCAAGGATGGTAACAGAAGGGACCCAGCAGGTCTGCCCACTCCTGTTGTTAATTAAAGTATTTTCACATTCTCCAGGGTGTAATGCACTCTGGGCACTGAGCCCCAGAGAGACTTGTGCAGCCTAATGATCACATATTCAAATAAACACTGTTGGGGGCCACTGGGGAGCCACATGGCTCACTTCCCCCACCTCATTAAGGGCTGCAATGCTCTGCAAATGTCTGAAATGCATGCGCTCCAATTCTTATGAATAATAAATATTAGGCTCTCAGTTCCTCAGCACTTCAAGGTAGGGTGGATACCTCTTCGCCCAGCTGAGACCTACATGGGGTAGGGAGTGACATGTTCAATGGAGTTCTCATTGCTGCACCCACCACAAGGTGCTTGCCCAAACACCTTTGCTCCTGTTTGTGACTCTCCTGTCTGTATTGCGCTGAGTCTCATTTGTTGGCAGTTAACAAGGCTGTCCGTGTACAGGAGGTGAGGATCTTCCAAGCCTCCTGAACAGTTGGGAGGTGGATTTGCATGCACCCAATAGCCCAGGGAAAAGGATGGGTTTTCAGAATGCGGTGTGCTTCCAGGCTGCTACGCTAAATCACATACAGCTCTCCTGGATGTTTGGAATTGCAGTTGGGAGCAAGCAGGGTAAACTTACCACAGAAAAACATCACATAATAAAAGAAATAACAATAATCAAAATGGGAACCAAAGGATAGACATGATGACAGGATTTTTACGCCTTGTTTGTAAAAGATTTGGCTCCAGTTTCAGTTACAATAACACAGCACAACATAGGCGAATAGGACTTAATAACTTACATCTTATTATATTTTATGTGTCACAAAGTTGTTATGTATATATGCAAATCACATTAAATCCTCACGGTTTTTCTCACTAATTTTGCTGTGTGACCTGGAGCATGTTTCTTAGCCTGTCTGGCCTTTATTTTCTTCTGTAAAATGGGGGTAAGGTAGACAAATGTTAAGTTTGGGAGATTCAATAGATTATCACTTACAAAGGGCCTTGAGCAGTGTACTTAGGTATAAAAGCATTTGTTGATTAAACCAAATACATCTACATATACTGTCTCCTTTGTTTCACTGAGTTTTATTAAAATACATACACGCATATGTGAAACATAGACTAACAAAGATGCAATGCATAGAACGTGTCATGTATGCATCAGCTATGTGATTTAATATAAATATATGCTCTTTGAGTGTGTCTGTCTTCCCTCCTCATACCTTATTTACAAGAGAGAAGCTCACATAAGCCCTGCAGATCTAGTGACTTATGGCTCAGGCCTGGCTATGGCAACAGAAGAGCCCTGATTCAATATCATGTGCTGGTAAGTGCCTGGGAGAAACATCTTATTCAGAAGGGAGCAGAGGGCTGGGTGGGAGGGAGGCCTGGGAGAGTGTTCTTGCTGCCTTGCTCAGCCCAGGCCCTGTCCAGCACGTTCAGTGTGCACACTGATGTTCATAGGCCTTAACGGCCAAGGATCCCTTTTTGATTGTCCCAAGCATGAGAGCGACCTTTGATGGTCCAGTGGGCTCCAGGAAGAGAGAGCTTTACCTTTTCTTATAGGTCCAGGCTCCAGGCAGCTCTACTCATGAGGCAGCCTGGCCTCAGCAGCCCCACCCCCACCTCTGCATCATCCTACCATCATCTTCAGAGGGCGTGCCCTGAGATCTACAGGCCAACTTCACAGCCCCATCAATAAGAGTAGAGACTCTAAGGATTGTGACTATGACTTGGCCGAGGGACAGAAAAGCTGTTCTCCCATTCCAGGAGAATTCTCATCAAAACTCCAAAACCTGTGACAGGAGCAATCCCTTTTCCTCATTATGTGGCTAATCTGAAGGCAGGAGGAAGGAAGGAGCAATGGAGGAGCAGAGGCCTGCCTGTGGGCCCATCACTGACCCAGAGTCTCTGTGCCAACAAGCACACATTTCTCTTTTCCCTACCACACACATGCCTTCTTGGATGTGTCTGCTTCCCTTCCCCACAGGAATATTGACAGATGGCTGCCAGTGTAGGTGTCCTAGCATTTAGCATGCCCTCGTTCTGACCTCACCTTGCCCAATTCACTGGCACCCCGAAAGGCACAGCTCTTAGGGCTCCAGAAGAAGCAGGGAGAGGCAGGGACAGAGTCTCCCCTCAGCTGCAAACCCAGAGCTGTGCTGCGTGAGATGCACCAGGACAGGTGTTGACTTTTCACGTGGCAAAAATCAAGGCACACTGAGGCCCTTTCACAAGATCCAACTTTAAGGTGGCAGAAGTGAGACCAGCACAACTATTTGCCACCAGGTCAGCTAGAGCCAGGTGCCACCTGTATAGCCTTGTGCCCTGTATAGTGGATACTGCCTTTATATTCTAAGAACCATTATAGACTTTCCTCAGAGCCTGAGATCCTGGAGGCAGGGGCCATGATGATTGTGTGTGTATACACATCCAATTGTTACCAGTCAAACTTCCTGGACACCAGCTGTCCCCACTGTCTTCTGTCATCAGCCTTCACAATCCTCCCTTCCCTAAGAAACGACAGGATGGGGCATGGGCCCGACAATGTGAGAAAGGGACATTCAAGCTCTACTTTCCCCTCCAAAGACTCTGCTCTGTTTTCTAGAAAGGAAGGGTGTGATCTAGAAAACTAAGAAGCTCAACTGCTCCGTGCTGGACAGTGCAGACCAGCTACATCTGTTCTCCCTTTGCAGCCACCGCCATCCGTGGCCGGGAGCAGGGGCCACAGTGTGGCCTTGCAATGATGTGCATGGAAATAGTTCAACAGAACAGTCCCAAGACCATATCCTGAAGCCAGACTTTGTCTAGGTTCTCGATCTCCTACTATAATGAGCTGGGATAATTTTTGGCCAGTTGTTTAAGCTGTATGTCTCATTTCCCCACTTGCTATGAAGTTCTAAGCAGGATTCAGTTTTATGACCATGGCAGGGATTACACTTGAGACCCCATGTGTGGATCTGAGCAGTGCCGGAGTCTTTCTGCTTGTCCCAGAATGATAACAGAGAAGAGACTCACCTTAGCTGTGTGCATCAGAATTGGGCTGTTTCTTGCTCTGAGGCCCAGTTTCCCCAACTTGGGAAATGGGGAGTCGTGGTGCTAAAATGATTTTTATCTGCAGAGTGTCTAGGAGAATAGTGAATTACCAGCAACTGAGATGGGGGCTGCAGCTTGACAGTAGAGTGCTTGTCTAGCACGCCCAAGACCCTGACTTATGCTAAACACTGGAGGGGGAACGGGTAAAGGAAATTAGCAGCAATGGAAAGAAAACAGGGATTAATTTAAAGTCCAAATGTACCATGTCCTTTTTCCAGAATAATGTCCCCATAAATGCTTCCTGCCACTGTCTACAGGGTCTCCTTTCTAACTGCCTGCACCCTCATGGTAGTTGAATCAGGGCTGTGAGAGTGCACAAGTAGGATTTCACCTCCCTTTCCAGTCAAGGCCATTCCTGGATGGGCTGGAGTGAGCTTCCCCAGGGAGCTCAGAACCCTACTGTACACAGCAGGAACCAAGAGCTGCCACTGTGTCTGGATGGTGACCAGTGATGTGCTAACTAACAGCCATGGCCATGTCTTTCAGTTCTAATTCCATGTTCACAGTGGGAAGGCGGAGTGGGAGAGACAAAATGGAAGCAACACAGTTTTTGTTGTTGTTATTTTGTTTTGTTTTACAAGACAGGGTTTCTCTGTGTAGCCTTGGCTGTCCTGGATTTTCTTTGTAGACCAGGCTGGCCTTGAACTCATAGAGATCCACCTACCTCTGCCTCTCTGAGTGCTGGGGATTATAGGCATGTGCCACCATGTCTCGCTCTAGCAAGCAAGACAGTTTAAACCCCTCCTGGACAGAGCAGATGTGGGACCTGGCCAATCTTGATGATTTAAGACTGACAAAAGACAGCTCCCATCTGGTCCACTGACTTCCTGACTGGATGGCTTGCTTTTACAACTAATTGGGGCCATGACATGCCCCTGCTCAAAGCCTTCAGTCAATGAATTAGGGTGATGGCTTGGCACACATCAGTTGTTTCAAGAGCCTGTTGACCCCAGGAAGTCCATGCTAGCCTGAGCTATAGACAGAGAGCCTATCTTAAAATCAAAATAAGCAGATATAAAGCTTCATTAGCTCATTATCCCAAGAGAAGAGATAAAAAGTGCACTGTAAGGGTGAAACAACATTTCCTCATGGTACCCACAGCAAACAGCACTCACTAGTCAGGTAATGTTCAACCTGCCACCCAAAGCACTGGAGGGGACACATTAACCTGTCTTCTTGCACTTGGCTGGAAAACAGGATACATAAGACTCCCTAAAGCCTTTTAAAATTTGTATCATACCAGCATTTGGAAGGCAGAGGTAGAACAATTGCAGGTTCTGGCCTAGCCTGGACTATACCTCAGGCGCCTGTCTCCAAAGTAAAAAATAAAATAAAATGTGGGCTAGGGATATATACAGCTCAGTTCTTAAGTGCTCACCTTGCAAGCAGGAGGACCATGCATACCCATGGGTGAGGTGCTATCCACAGATGTCATCCCTGCAGACCTTTGGTGGGGATCCTGCTGAGTCTTGCTTAACAGATTTTTCTCCTCTGGCAAAATAAGCCAATTCAGAGTGGGTGGGCTATTAAGATGGCTTGGCCATACAAGGCTAGGCTCACAACCAAAAATGTAAAAAATATAAAGGCAGGTTTATTGAGAGTCAGCTCCTGGATGGGTTCGCATGCCTTAGTTTCACATGTAGAGGTCAATGAAATCACACTCCGGGGATAAAGCAAAGGGGTTTTATAGAGCTTAGGTGAGGGGTGATGATGACGTGTTGGCTATGAGGTGGTATTGTGCCCATATACGGTCAAAAGCTGAGGCCCTGGGCAGGCACTCTTCAGTGGATTACAGGAAACCCAGATGTGAGGGTAAGGTTGAGGGAAGGAGAACAGATGGGATTTCCAGGCCTGGGGTGGGAATGGGGAGGTGGCAGGCTCACTGAGGAGGAGAGAACCAGGCAGAAGCTAGGTGTCTCGGAGCAGCCCTTGGTGCACAGAGCCTTGCTTGATTCAACTCAGTGGCTCAAAGGCTCTGCAAAGGGCCTGCTAAACCAGAAGGCCAGCAGAGCAGGCATTACGGGGCTCTCGGCCTCTAGTAACTTCCAGGAAGGAAGTTCACCAGATGGATCGAGTGTCGCAGTGTTGTGGAAGCCCTTGATGTCAAGAGGTTGCCTCTCTACCATGCAGAACAGGACAAGCTTGTGTCGAATGGATAAGTGGGCCAGCATGGAGAAACTGTGCCCTTGGGCCAGAGAAGCTCCTACATCAGTGGTTCTCAACCTTCCTAATGCTGCAAGGTTTTAATACAGTTCTTCATGCTGTGGTGACCCCCCAACCATAAAATTATTTTCATTGCTTCTTCATAACTGTAAGTTTGACACGGTTATGAATAGTAATATAAGTATCTGAGCTTTCCGATGGTCTAGGTAACCTTTTAGGCAAAGGGGTTGGAACCCACAGGTTGAGAACCATTGTCCTAGATGCTTGGAAGAAGAAATGAGGTACACCCTGGGTGAAGAGAGGGAAAAGTTCTGGAACAGCAGAACCAAGCAACCTGGGAACTGCTGAAGGAGTCTGGAAGCTGTTTAGTAGTAGAACAAGAGAGAAGGTTGATGAGCCAGTGGCAGAAACCAAGTCTTTAGAGCCAGGCTCAGGGTGACAGCCACCAGGATGAATTTACCCTAAGGGCAAAGAAAAGCCACTAGCTGAGTGGAGGCAAGGCAACACTATTGTGTGTGTGTGTGTATGATCTTGGAGATGGATCATGGAGCTTTGATCAAGCACAATAGGCAAGCTACCCATCACTCACCCCCCCCCCCAGTGCAGCGCTACGGTGTTGCATGGCCCTCCCACTCCACTGGGGAGGGAGGAGACGGGCGAGTGAGTATGTTTTACACACAAGGTCCTTACAGTTTTCTGAAGGAAACTGAATCCCATGTAACAATGGCAAGGGAAATCTGCAGCACTTGGTGATCGAAGCCCATGAGAGAGCCCTGAGGCAGAGGTTTCAGTGGTCTAGGTTCTCCATATGGAAGTCTGATGGCCAGAGACATGTTGGGTAGAAGCAGAGAAATTACCACCATACAGGGGTAAACCGAAAGAAGAGAAGCATGGACAGCTCCAAGGATGCATCGGCTTGTTCTTAATGTATCCAATAAATTTGTGGCCACTCAGCTGTCTGCAAATAGCAAGTGCTCTGTCTACACAATAGGATAAAAACAGAGAGATGCAGCACAGCAGTCCTAGGGGGCCACACACACAGGCACACACAGAGAAACATAAACACACCCACAGAAACATAAACACACATACACACACACACACACAGAGAGAAACATAAATACATATACAGAGAAACATAAACACACACACACAGAGACACACACATACACACAGAGAGACACACACAGAGAGAATACACACAGAGAAACATACATACACAGGCACACACAGAGAGATGTACATACACATACACAGAGAGACACACACAGACACACACATGAAAACATACATAACATACTCAGACACACACACAGATAGAAACACACATACACATACACAGACACACACACAGACACAGAGAGAGACACAAACACACACACACAAACACATAGAAACACACAGACACAGACACAGACACACACACACACACACACACACACACACATAGAAATAAGCAGAGGAGGGAGAGAGAGGAGAAAGGAGAGAGAGACAGAGAGACAGAGAGACAGAGAGACAGAGAGAGGGAGAGATACACAGAGTGGGGGTGGAAGAGAGGGAGGAAAAGAAGAGTGGAAAGGAGAGCTTCTGTGTTAGACTGAGGTATGTACAAAGGACACCAATGGACAAACAACAAGAGCCTGGTTTTGTGAGGAACCTTGCTGCAGAAGAAGCAGCCCAGCCTCCCTCACCGCCCCAGCCCCCAGGCCCTCCAGAGACAGGATGACAGTCTGTCAAGCCAATCCCCAGGGGAGTTCAGCGAAAGCTGGGTTCCCTGAGACATCTCCAGATCCCCTGCAGAGTTCAGACCCAATCTTGAAGGCACCAGGGGGGCTAGAAAACATTTCAAACCACAAAACATCAAAATAGGGGGAGAAGAGAGGCTTGGGGGTCAGGGAAAGGGAGAGAAGGGGGGGTCTGGGAGCACACTGAAGTATGTGGACGTGACTCCGTGAAGCTCCAGAAGAGATGTGAGAAAGCAGCATTTAAATACACAGGTGTGTTGGCACTCTTTTTAAAATCTATGTTACTTTTGTTTTTACGTCTACAACTATTCTGTACCCCAATCCCTTCCAACCCCCCTGCACCAGGCAGGAGAAACAGAAGGTTAGTGTGGAGAGGGGGTGTTGAGTTTTTTTGTTTGTTTGTTTGCTTGTTTGTTTGTTTTAGATGACTTTCTGCTGGTTAGTGGCATTGAGTTCTTCCAGGCAAGACCAATCTTTATCTGTCAGGATACCTCCAACTTCTTCTTGTCTCTTTCCTCTCCACCACTGGCCAACCAGCAGGAACAGGAGCCACCAGAGGAACAGCCGTGCCTCCTCTCTTGGAGCTCCAGTCCTTTTACACCCTCTCTAGAGTCCCTGGTATTAAACTATGTCCAGCTGGCAGAAGTACGCCTCTGCCAGAGAAAGCATGCGTGAGGCAAATGATCTGCCGCTGTGGGCAACCTGAAGCAGCCCATATCCCACACCTGGGATTAAAGCAAAAATGTGTTTACAGTGTTTTTAAAGACACCAAAATTCTCACTACACAGGAGTGTCAAGGTTTATCTCAAAGGCAGGAAAGCCAGGACCAGAATATCATAGCTAGTCACTGTAGCCATCAGCTACCAGCCAACAGCCACGAGGCTTTGTAGCCTCCATCTGGTCCAGATATACCTGAAGATTTTCTTCATAGAAAAGATGTCCCATAGGAGGATGCTGTAGGGGGCCACAGAGTGATTCTCTTCTCAGACAAGAGTGTCACACATCACAAGAAGGCCTTATGCCCTCCAAGACCTTTGTTTCAGCAACACAGGACTTTCTGTATTCTCCACATGGATACTGGAGCTGGTCACCATGGAGATTAAATAATTTTGCCCCCAGTGACTTTCCTGCCTATGTCACCCCTCACTCTGTGGTATGCTAGACCACTGCCTCCTGGGGACCTTGGGGAACCCTGGTTTACCATTTGTATGTTACAGCCGTATTCCATCTCAGAGTAGGCCTTCAGCCCTCATGAGTCTCCCTTTGCTGTAGAGGGGACAAGAATGTGGATTGGGTTCCCTTTTTTATGCTCTTTTAGGTCCGATGATGTGGCTTTGGTGGAGTCAGCTCTGAGGTCATCATGGCCAGTGAGCTCTGCTCGGGAACAGTGGGAAGCACTGGTAAAGAAAACAAAAACACCAGCACAAAGAAGGAGCACCATGCTTTGGATCCCAGACAAAGGCAGCAAAGATGATGTAACGTCAGGGAAAGTCCTTCTGCTAGCATGTAGTTAGTGGTGTGCTTCTATAACTCGAAAGCGTCCTTCAGGAGCAAGAATGGCATCCTTTTCTATTTAATGATCTGTATTTAGAGGCCAAAGCTAAATATGGCAATGGCTGTAAGATGAAGGGGGAAAAAGTGATCTGTGGACAGCATGCTACATGAGAAAGTAGCATCGATGTAAAATATTTTGTGTTATGCCAGCCTTGGCCACTTCAAGCTCTCTAGGATAAAATGGTTCTCTGTCCTTTGAGATCTATCATTAGCAAAAAAGAGGAACAACCCAGTTAGCATTTCTCTTGAAGTCCTCACCAATGACTGGTAATAATGCCTACTGTAAAAACATGAGCACAGAATTCAGACACAATTAGTAAAGCCATCAACATGCCGCTACTAATGCTCATGATGAATGTGTCTGAGGGAGATTACCAAGCGCAGATTGAGCCTCGGAAAGCAGCTGCAACATACCTACTCACAAAGCACAAATATTCCCATGGAATGAAAATGAACCACTTCAAGACACTGCCCTCCTACCTCAGGGATCTAAGGATCCCACCACACATTCCAGCCTCCAAGAGTCCTTCTCCAGGGAACAGATACCCTAAGAGATGCCATGCCAGCTAGCTCATTCTCAAGTTGATTCACCTGGCAACATCCTAGCAACCAAGAAACATGGGTCAGAAGAGTTCAAAAAAAAAACTTCTTTGAACTGGGTATGATGGTGGGCTTTCAGCCTGCCCATGCTGCCAGCATCTCTCCTGCCAGGCCAGACTTTCTCTACTTGCTGTCTGTGAAAATGGTAATCTTCGAAAATCTGTCTTGGACATGCTGTGCTGTTTTAATAATAATTTTAAAAACCCCATACCCTCTCTAAAGCCACCTTTTGGCTGTCACCAACATGAAATCTCACAGAGGGCTTAAAAAGAAACTGGGTTCTGAAGTCTAAGAACACTAATACCGTGAGCCTGCTTTTGTCACGGCATCTGTCATACAGAAACTTTCTGCAAGATATGCCAGGAAATACGCTCTCATCAGATCTCATTGATAACTGGGTCCATGTAATAGATCAAGGAAATGACGAAGAGAAAATGAGTACCGCCCAAAGGCCATCAGACCATTTTCTTATCACCAATGTTGTTTTTCCAACATAATTATTCAGGGGTATTAACAATGCTTAACACAACGTGTATTGCTCCAAGCACTTTTTGGCTCCTTGCTAAATCCAGCCCTGGAGTAGAAAGTGAATTTATAGAAACACTTACTCTGGTTGTACAATTCCTGATTATAAACTGCTGTTGAATATTTGAGGGGGAGGGTGGAATTATGTCCACCTCAGGAAGAATTTCACTAAGATATACCACTAGAGAGAATACCTTAGCCTTGTTTCCAATTTAGCACTTCTTTCTATGACAGTTTGAGACCCCAGACAGATGGGCGTGTTGATACTCCATTTGGAATGAGGTGAAGAAACTCAGCCAAGAGGGCAGATGAAGAGAACCTCCCTTAGCCCTCATGAACTTTGACCTTGAGCAGCCCAAGGCCGAAGACCCTTTAACCTTGATCAACTTGACTCAACTTACTCTAAAGAAGCAGACATTTCAATGAAACAGTGTACTGAATCCAAGCTGGTGACTATTACTTTGGAGCCCAGAAATATTTCAGTGGAGTGTGCCAGCACCCCAGTCTGGCACATGTGTACCCAGCTACCTGCCTACAGATACAGCAGATGCTCCTAAAACCTTGCAGGGCCAATGGTGTTGCTCATAGCCCCCACATCATCCAAATTCAGAGCTTTCTTATCTAAGGGAGTAACCAGGAAAGCCAACCCAAGTCCATCTGGGATGTAGTGTTCATGCAAACAGATGAAAGTGGTCTGTGAGGAATTCAGCCCCTCAAGGAGGGGCAAGACGTGTTTTCAAGAGAGTTGTTGATGGCAATGTTTCAGCAAGAAAAAAAATGCCACCAGCCAAAAGCACTAAAAAGAAGATGATGGAGGTCATGTGACACTTTTTCCTAAACTTAAGCCAGTGGTCATTTCTATGACATCTTGTAATCCTGCATCTTCATAGGATCATTTCAGCCACCAACCTTCTAATGACCACACAGCTGGGTAGTCCGCACCATATTGGCAGAAGTGCTCCAGTGTTCAAAAACACATCAAAATTATTCAGAGTCCAACACAGGTGACCAGAACTACAAATGGTCCTATCTCAGTGGAATTTATTCAGAGAAATAAAAACATTGTGAAGGTGGCCTGCCTCCTGCATGAAAAAGATTAGCTGACCTGGAGTTTGTCCGTATGGATGGAGAGACAGAAACTTACTGATCAGAGTGTGGTCATTATGATTGAACTGAGCAATATTAGTGCCACACACTTGACACAAAACCTTGATCTGATGGCTTACTCTTAGCACTTTAACTTCTTGGGACACATTCTATATCTGGGTCACCAGCCAATGCTCAGGATATTGCTTTTTCCTTAGATTTCTGAACACTATATTTAAAACCATTGAAAACTTCTTTAGAGTATATTACATTTTTATAGGTGCAAAGGAAAAAGAAAGAACTTTCTTCTGGCTTGAATGGTCCAGCCTTTCTGAAATTCTTGGTCCCTTGGCAGACCAGGCCAGCAGCCACTGAAATTGCATTAGAAAGGACTCTGTAGAGTGGCGTTCATGTGCCTTCTGTAACTCTTTCCTCTAACACATGGTTCAGAAATGCTTTTCCCAATTTGAGAAAAATGATCCCTCAAAAAGAAAACAAAGCATCCAGATCAGAGGAAAATATAGCAGGTTTCCTAAAACGGACCTTCAGACTCACTTCCTCATGTTCCTTGACAACTGTGAGAAGACATATCCTCAGGGAGGCTGAAGGACCCAGAGCTGTGTAGACAGCCCACAGATGCCAGTCTTAATCCCATTGGAACTCGTAGGGATGCTCCAGCTCTCTCTGCAGCTGAGGAAAAAGTAGCCCCACATTTTGCAGGCAGCCACCCAGGGCAGAAGAGAGTACAGGGCAGCAAGCTTGAGGGCTTGGCTTCAGGGAGAACCTTATCCAGCTGTGACTCTGAATGCAGGACCTGCAGTGGAGTCCGATGATAGAGACAGCCCTGTACTCTAAAGCATCTAAACCCTCTACTCTAAGCCCTCTGCTACACAAATGTAATGTAAGAACAGGAGCTGGGCTAATAATAATGCAAGACATTAGCATGACTCCTTTTTATAAGACACCTTAGGTAGATATCATTAGAGATAACCATTGCTAGTCCTAAGTCACAAGAATTTTCCTTACTGGAACTTATAGTAAAACGTTTACCATCTAACATCTGAGAGGCTTTCTTATTAGAGCAAGGGACCAGCCTTGTCCTGAGATTTGAGATATACTAGCCAATAGTGAAAGTATCATTGTAGAAGTGGCCTATCTGTGCTAGCAATACAAGAGCAGTGTTCTGAGAAAATGGGGATATCAGAAGCAGATCTGGGGACTGGAAGAGATGGGACAGTGCAGAGGAACAGTAAGAAGCCACTAACAAAGCATGGCAAGAGAAGCAGGCAGTGTCCTAAAGGAAATCGCATATAATCTTTCCTTGAGTATAAGACAGTAAGCATTCTGCAGCATCAGTGAGTCAAGTGTCTTTACAGGGTCATCCTAAGAACTAGCCTACTAATGTGTTTAGGGTGGAGAAAACTACACTGAGTCAAAAGCCATGCATAACACCTTTCTTTCTTACTTACTTTCTTTCCTTTCTTTTTTCCAATACAGGGTCTTACTATATAACTCTGGCTGTCTTGGAACTATGTAGACCAGGCTAGCCTCAAACTCACAGAGACCTTCTTGCCTCTGCCTCCCCAGTGCTGAGGATTAAATGAATGGACCACTACACTCAGCTGATAGCATAGAGTCTAGTGCCTTTCTTGATTGGCTGGCTCTTCCCTTAATGTTGTATAGGTATAGAAAGGTCCTTGGAAACAGCTGTGTGGGCAATGATGGAAAAGTGTGCTCATTATGATGACTTTCCAAAGGTGCCCATGTTAAGAACATTCTCCCGAAATCCTGTTTGTCCTTTTAGGAAACGTCCTCCTAGTAACATTTGCTGTCTCGGAGGAAAGGAAAATGTGCCCATGCAAACATCAGGGGAAGGACAAGCTTGTGGGTGATTTTCTTCCCTGGGCTATTGGGGGTGGGGTGGGGAAGCACAGAGGCAGTTTGACACAGAGATGCAGCCTGGTGACACATTATTGACAGCATCTATGTAACGAAAAGGGACTGTTGTTGCAATGATATCAGCAAAATGAATGTTCCCATCAGGACACTGAGAAGAAAGGCTTATCTAGAGAAGAAGACAAATGGGAAACTCTTCTCACTAAGTCCAATCCAGGGGCCATTGCCATGCCATAAATAATCATATGTCCTCTAAGGACAGGGCCAGCAACCAACCATTCCATTCAGACATAGCTACACCCTTCTGGCTACACACAGCCATGTTCTTAGACTTCTTTAAAAGCGTCATGTTATTTCCTTCATTTCATGACATTTTCTTCCTAATGTTTTCATTGATTATGTTCCCTTGCTGATATCAGTGCAATGACAGCTTTTTCTCAATTATTCCAATATTGTTAGCAACATATGTCCAAGACCTGGCATCCCTTGGCTGAGGTCCTCCCCTGCAGTCCGGATTCTTGGACTGAAGTCAGCCAGGGGGAAATTACTTTGTATTCTCTTCTCTCTCGATCTTAGAAATTTGCCATTAAGAGATGAATTTAAATGTTTTCAAATTCTAAGGAGTAACAAACTAGAAGACCCAAAAGAGTGGTGACAAGGACTTCCTAGGTCGTCACTAGCTCTGGGTTCTCTTACAGAGTTAGTCCACCCTCTCATCCCAAATGACTTGTAGTTTAGAAATAGTATATATCCAAGTGTATACATAGACCTTTCTACTCTCTCTTAATTTATAGGTTATATTGAGTTATCAGTTACAGACAGGGGTGTGCCTCTTCCTTTAGCTGCTCACATATAAGGAGTTCACTGGGAGAAAGGAAATGGCAAATGATCATCTGCTAGATTCTTCAGAGGACAGTGTCCAGGGGGAAGTTGGACAGCAGCTGTCTCAAGAAGTGGATGATACCTGATGGTCTCTAGTTTTAATAGCAAAGTAACACTGGGAACTTTCCAAGGCAGGAGGGAAAGGCCAGAGTGTCCCTGAGAAATTGGCTCAGATTGGAGAGCTCCAAACTCTCAGTGAGGAGCAAGAAGAGCTGACCAGCAGGAGTCACAGCAAGCAGACAACGCTCCAGAAGTTTGCACTTCCCTTTCAGTGATGGACATTTTACAGCAGGAAATAAAGGGGGGAACAGACAGATGGGATTTGGCACAGGAAGAAAAAGTACTTTGAAAATCCTCTTTATTGGATACTAACCAGAGAAGCTAAGGGATAACGTTTTAAAGAAAAGCCTGTTGAGCCAGTGGCTGGGTAGCCTAGGTCCCTCTGTGAACTGCACTTTTGGAGACCTCAACCAAGTGCCACAGGGCTATGTGCTGACACCTGGCCTGTGGAATAGCTCTAAATGGTGAGAAAGAGTCTTCAAATCAGAGCTGGGAAGCAACCAACAAAGTGAAAACCTGGTTAGAAACAGAGTCTGCAGGACCACAGGGCCAAAGCAGGAGGAAAAGAAAAAAGGAGGACCACAGAGGGATGGGGCCAGCCTTTGCTGGATTTCTGGAAGGCAGCTGGTCTTTAGTCTGTGTTGGAGTCTGAAGATATTGGATTTAATACCAGCCACAGTAACAGGCTATAGATGAACTTGCTAGTGAGAGTGAAGGCAAGCTAGCAAGGGGTAAAGTTTTCTTCTCCCAGGTCATATTATGTGGGAGGCCACAAGGAGCTGTGGCTCAGAGTTGGAGTGGGCCTTCCAGGTTCCAATACTTGGATTAAGAAAACCCCTTACAGGAATGCCCAGCAGCTTCGGTTTAGTTGATTCCAAAGGCAGTCAAGTTGACAACCAATATTTGACATTATACCCATAACATTAATAAATTAGAAAAGACATTAGAGAGATCTTAAGTAAATATGTATGTGCCTTAGCACTTGTTTTGAGAAAAAAAACAAGCAAATCCCAAACCAGTAGATAGACATAATGAAGATAAAGGCAGAAATTAGTGAAATGGAAATGAAAAAATCAATACAATGAATCAATAAAACACAGTCAGATCTTTGAAAAGATAAGCACTATTGACAAACCTTTAGCCACGCTAACCAAAAAGAAGAAAAGGAAGACCCAAATTAATAAAATTGGAGATGGGAAAAAATGATATGACAGCAGACATCAATGAAACTAAGGACATCATTAGAACACCTCTTAGAAACTACTGTTTCAGCACCACTGAGCTATCTTGCCAGCCTCAAGACACAATTTTTTTTTTGTAGGTCATTTTCTTTTATTTTAAATTAATTAATTTTTTTTCTTTTAAAGATTTATTTATTATTTGTTTTTTTTAATACATTTTTATTAATTTATACATATTACATCTCAGTTGTTAGCCCATCCCATGTATCCTCCCATCCCTCCCTTCCTCCCACTTCCCCCCCCTACTCCCCTCCCCTATGTCTGTGTCTGAGGGGGATCTCCTCCCCCTGAATATGCTCATACAGTATCAAGTCTCTCCTTGGTGACCTATTATCTTTCCTCTGAGTGCCACCAGGCATCTCCATCCAAGGGACATGATCAAATATGGGGCACCAGAGTTTGTGTGAGAGTTAGATCTTCTTCTCCACTCAACAGTGGAGAATGTCCATCAGCTAGTCCGGGTAGGGGTTCAAGGTTTTTACTGCCTATTTTTTCCTTGGCTGTTGCCACAGTTTGCGGAGGACCCCAGGGCCCAGACTCTCCTGTAGTTTTCCAGGACCCACTGGATCCTTCCATTTCCTCTTTCTCCCAGGCTTCTCACACCTAAAGTTTCAATAGGATGTCCTCCCCTCTTACCCATTATTCTGGTAGGTACAGTTTTTCATGGGGACGTACACCTTGGGCTAGTGTCTCGATATAAGTGAGTATATACCATTTAGCTCTTTTTGCTTCTGTGTGAACTCACTCATTATGACAATTTCTAGTTCAATCCATTTGTCCACAAATTTTGGAAATTCCTTGTTTTTAATAGCTGAGTAGTATTCCATAGTGTAAATGTACCACAGTTTCTTTATCCATTCTTCTGTTGAGGGACACGTAGGTTGTTTCCAAGTTCTGGCTATTATGAATAAGGCAGCTATGAACATGGTTGAGCATATGTCCCTGTTGTGTGGTAGTACATCCTCTGGGTATATTCCAAGGAGTGGAATAGCTGGGTCTTGAGGAAGCCCTATTCCCATTTTTCTGAGAAAGCACCAGATAGCTTTCCAAAGTGGTTGTACTAGTTTGCATTCCCACCAGCAATGCAGGAGTGTTCCTCTTTCTCCACACCCTCACCAGCATGAGGTGTCAGTTGAGTTATTGATCTTAGCCATTCTGATGGGTGTAAGATGGAATCTCAGTGTCGTTTTGATTTGCATTTCTCTGATGACTAAGGAGGTCGAGCATTTCTTTAAGAAGACACAATTTTTTAAAAGTAAATCATAACTACTCTGCTTGATGAACATAGATGCAAAAGATCTTGATAAAATATTTTCAAACTGAAATCAAGAATGCATCAAAAAGATTATTTGACATGATCAAGTTGGCTTAATTCCAGAGATCCTTGGCATAGTTCAGCATTGTGGTGTGACAGTATTCCCAACCAGCATTTAGTTATGCCAGATAGAGAATCAACAATAGACCAAAAGATATCATCAAAGTCCAATTTGGTAAATCAGTGAGTTGTATTGAAGTATTGGTGAGGAGAATGAATAAGGGGTTACTTACAGGAGTGAAAACATGCAGTTTTGCCTGAAAACCAGCAGTGTCACCAGAAACTTGTATTAATACGAATGACAGCTCAAGGAAGCTGGAAACCAGGAACTCACTCCACACAATGCAGGCAGCTGGTCTGAACCTCTTCTAGGAAGCTCAGCTTCACTGGGAGTGTCTCTCAGCAGTTCTTACTGTCTATGTAAGCTTGAGAATGGAGGACCCGAGTGAATCTGGTCAATTTCAGGGACTTCCTGAAGCTATTGAGCTGGTTACTTCCTCAGTTTTTACAAGCTTCCTAGTAGAGTGGAATGTTTCATGGTTCCTTAGAACATCCTAGGTCTTAATGAGCTTTTGAAATATTTTTTTAATCACAGAGAAAGTTTCTATACAACATATTACTTAAAAAACAAAGCAAAACAAATGGTTAACCAATATAAAAAAAATCCAACCTAAGTAGCCATCAAAGAAACATAAATTAAAACAACATTAAGATTCTAACAAAACAGAGTTTGGTGATGATGTAGACAAAAGAGAACACTTACTGATTCCAGTGGTGTGAACGCAAAGTGGCCTCTATGGAAACCAATGTGCAAGATTCTCACAAAACTAAAATTATACCTACCATATTCCCTAGCAATCCCACTCATGAGTGTTTCCCCCAAAAGGCTCTAAGATGAAATAGCATAGATACTTGCATGCCAATGTTTACTGCAGTACTATTGACAATAGCAAACGTATGAAACAAATTTTTGTGTCCAATAACAAAGAAATGCACGAAGTGTGATATATATTATATATAAAGCATAGATTAGATTTTTTTCAGCCATAAAGAAGAATGAAGTTATGTTGTCTGCAAGAATATGAATGTAATTGGATATAACCATATTAAAAAAGCCAGTCCTAGAAAGGCAAATCGTATATGTTTTCTTTTATTCACTATCTCATAGATTTTTATATAGTTACATTAAGCCAAGTAACCATTTATGGAACAAAAAAGAAACTGAAACTGCCCATGGGGATAAAGGGAGCAACAGGAAGGGAGCGAGGAGACAATGGCGAGTGGAGGATGTAGGGGGTATGCTCACTGTAGTTCCTTAGTGTCTTTTCCTGTTGTGTTAAGATGCCCTGACAAAATCAGCTAACAGGAAGAAGGGTTTGCTTTGTCTCACAGTTCAGGGTACAATCCTTGTAGCTTGACCTTAAGGCATCAGCCACCTTGTACCCACAGACAGAAGCAGAACATTATGAATGTTTGTGCTCAGCCAGCTTTCTCCTTTTTATACAGTCCAGGATCTCATCTAGAAGAATCATGCCACCTGCAGTGCGTGGGTTTTCCACCCCCATTGGTCCAATCAAGGGAATCCTCAACAGGTGAGTACAATCTCCCTAGTGACTCTGCATCTCACCAAGTTAATAGTTGAGATTAATCGTCACACAAGTGGTAGAAGATTACAGCTGACAAAAAATTTAAATTCTCGAGAACTATGCAATAGTCAACCATAAACATTGTATAATTGATATTTTCTGGGACTAGATTGAAAATGTTCTTACCCCTGAACTGGCAAATATGTGAGATAAATGAGCACTGTAGTGAGATAATAGTCATCATTCATTTCACAATGAATAAGTAAACCATGTATCATACATTTGCCACAAATACATATAATTTTTATTATACTTGCATAAAAGTAGAAGAAATTTGGCAAAAGATTAGCCATCACAATGCTTAATGTACAATATGCACTTGAAGGTTTTAATTAAATTTTTAAACAATTATATATATATGATCTGTGTGGAGTCTTTAGTCTATCATAAAATGAAATTATCTCCCATGAACTAGCTTATTCCAGTTAATTTTTATTATCAAGAAAAATGAAGAAATTGTGTTATCACATCTGCTTGCAAAGAAGAATTAATTTTCTCCAATGGAGTCTAACTATGTATATTAAACACACTTGAGAGTAGGCCCCATGCCCAACAGTAGGTGGCCAACACAAAATGAACTCAATGGTGGTGTTTTTGTCTCACGTTGATTTATTTGGACACTTTTTGTTTTACTGGCCTTTGGCTTGAATAGTCTATTTCCTGATTTTGTGTTTTTGTGGATTTTATGTGCGTGTGTTTCTTGTCTTTTTTCTTTCTTTTTAAAATTAGGATTTGTTGAGTTTTTTGATTGTTTGTTTGGTTTTGTTGCCCATTTGTTTCTAAAGAGAGAGAGCAAGAAAGGGAACAAATGGAATTGGGTGTGGAGGGAGAATCTGGGAGGAGTTGAGGGGAGGAGAAAGCATGATCAGAAGAATATAGAGAATTGTATATGTATATGAGAAGATTATAATTAAAAAAGAAAGAAACTGTCATATCAGATGCTAGGAAAAAATGGTACAACACGATAAAAAATAATGTATTTTAAAAACAGTTTCAGTATTAGCTATAAGTACTACTTACCTCCTGGAGCTGTGGCCCTGTTTGTCCTACTCATTATAATTAACTTAGAGAACTCTGTGAGCAAAGGTTTCCTTTATTGCATCGGCTGTGGCAATCAGATGTGAATGTCACCCCATAGCTAGTTCCATATTAAGAGTCCCAAGTGTCTCGATACATCTTTTGTGGTACAGTACTTAAAGTTAGCAGAGATGCCCATTATCCTTAGGCAGGACAACAGTTTATGGCTTGGAATGTCTTCCTGGAAGAATGTCTCTATTTAGCAAAAATAATTACATCCTTTCCTCTTTGATCTCTGCAGGTAGAAAGTTATGCACCCGATTTGAAGCAGAGAATGAAGTAGTTGCTAAGATTTTTTAAAACCAGCCATCTATACTCCCTCTGTTCCCTTCATTCCAGTGGATACTTTTTAATATTGTTGTAAAGTATTGCATGGTTTGCAGATGTGTCATGTGTAATCTTTACTATATTCCATGAGCCGGTAATATACTAGACTGATCTATTTATCTAAAACCCTTTGTGTTTACAGAGTATCTCCTGACAGATTTCCTGGCATATATTGAATAGTGAATGTGTGCTTTTGTTTGTAGAAACCTGGGTCGATTTCTTAGTTACTTGGCTTTCAGGGAACAAAATGAATACGTACGAGTCCAGGCTGTCTGTCTGTGCCTTTCTATAGAGCTCACACACACACACACACACACACACACACACACACACACACACACAGACACACACACACACATCAATGCTGCAAATCAGAATTGCTGAGCTACAACACCTTCTTTACATGGAAATCATTGCATTAAATACTACTATTGTAGAAGAATGATGACAAGAAGTCAGTAGAAAGACAAAAAAGAAAAAGAAAAAGAAAAAGAAAAATATTAGTATTGAATGTTTGTACCTCTGAAAAAATTCATATTGAGACTTAATTCCCAATGCAGAAGTTGAATATTTTCTATCAAATTTGGGTTATAGATTGTATGGAAGAAGTGAGATGCAGGAGAGAAGATAGAAAAGAGCAATGGGGAATGATTATGTGGTATAACACTCTCATAATGAAACCCCTTACTCTGTGCAGTGAATATGTGCTAAAGATATGTACATGTATGAGATATATATTATTTTAAAATACATAATTTAATATAATTATAATATTATTTATTACTAACTAATTTAAATAATTACCTGTATTATTTATAGTGCTTTATAGTGTATTACATATTACCAATGGGTATATAAGGATACATATTTTATTACATTAGTGTGTATGCGTGTGTGCATGTAGGGTCTAGTGCACAAATGTCGCACTGTACCCTGTGGTGGTTAGAGGCCAGCTCTCAGGAACGGTTTCCTTCCTTTCACCATGTGACCCTGGAGACGCAACCTCAGGTTGTCAGGCTTTGAGAGCACCTTTACCAGCTGCCCCATCTCACCCGCTCGGAGATGTACTTTTTAAATGAAATCCAGAGGCCAGAATAACAAGAGGGAGTTCTACATTCTTAAGGCCTTCGATCTCTGTGAGTACCTATAAAGAAGCTCTTCACAGCACTTGGAGGACAGAGCCAAAGCTCAGGAAAAACTTCCCAAGAGGTGTAGCTCTTAATGTACTGAGACCCGTGCCTCTCGCTGCGGCAGGACATCTTGGCTCCCACAGAGCGTCGTGCCTCTTTCACAGGCTCAGGGGCTCCGATGAGCCTCACGCCTACAGCTCAACATGACCATAGGCTGAGTGATAACATTTGCACTGCTCTCCTGACAGAGGAACAGTTTCCGCAGCTTCCAATGAAGGATCTCATCCAATGGGAGGGCTCCTCCAAGGTGGAAAAATTGGTGACTCCCACACTCATCGGCTGTAAGTCTTTCCATCGCAAATGGGCACCCGCCTCCCTGATCCCCAGCTGTCTGTCCTGAAATCAACTGTGAGAGAAGTGCCATTGCCTGCTGCTTCTACTAGGGTGGTTTCATATGGCATGAGTACGTCAGAGATCCTTGTTGGGTAATGGCACATGTGGCTATGTGAAGTGTATGGCACAAAGTACATGTGTATGTAACATGTGAGTATGTTTGCAGAATGGATGTATGTGCTGTGCATGATATGTATGCATACTCTGTGTGCGAGCAGCATGTGCATGTTACTGAGTATGTATGGATATGGTGTGTGGCATGTACGCATGTTGTAGTGTGCATGTCACATATATTTGCTTGTTTCCTCTACATGAGTTTCTTTTTCTCGTGTTCATGCATTTGGCGTCTTCCTGGCTACCACTTTAGTCTATACAGCCATTGCCCTCAAGAGGCTTCTGCTGAAACCCCCTCTCCTGGATATCAAACGTTGAAGTATTTATCAAGTCTATGATCATTTTCACACCAGCTGAGTTCGATGACCCAGGACATGGTTAAAGGATCTGTGCGAAGCAGACATGAGTAGGCTTCCTCTCCGGTGCTTGGGTAACTTTGGGAAGGAAAGCTGGCCATAACAGTGCAGCATCTGCAAAACAAAGATGAAGCATTCAGATTGTTATGCTACCGGAGGTTGAAGCACACTGTTTGGCTGGCAGCCCAGGGACAGCAATGCTGACAGATGTGAATAGATGAACACAGATATGGGTATGGGTGTAGGCATCTTAAGTGGTTAGCACCCTGCCTGCCTTCCTCTTCTCGTGAATTTCCCCTTGCTCCTTCTGTTTCAAGTGACTAGCCCCTTCCTCTGCCTCTGTGCCCAACCTCTCCCCTTCCTGGTGTGAGTCCAGCTTCAGGGACTCACTTTATAGAATGCTCACTTTCCTGTCAAGGACTTGATCATGTTGGAAAATCATGCTGACAGCATTTGGGGAAATCCCCTGAGCTACAGCCACCTCTGCACCCATTTTCTTAGGACAGATGGTATTTTGTGACAGCTGCCAGGTTTACCAAGACCTTCTGAGTCTTGGGAAAGATTCAAATAAAAGCAGAAAGCCTCCCAGCGAGAAGGGTAATGTCACGGGTCTCAGTTCTCTCTGAGTTGAACAGCAGATCTCTTTGATTCCCTGCCCAGTGGCCCCTCCTGTGCCTGTCTCTTTCTATCCATATGCTCTGGGGGAAGCACTTTGAAAAATTCCATGACTGTTTTCGTTTAATTGGAAACAATTTCCTCCATAGTGTTTACTGTACATTTCCACTTTGGCCATGTGACATGCTGTTCTCAATATTCTTCCCAGTGATTTCTCAGTTCTGAAAATGCATAGGCTTATTATTATTATTATTATTATTATTATTATTATTATTATTATTATTATTATTATTATTATTCACAAGTATCCTCCAATTTGCATCTTGTATGTGTCATATATTATATGAGAGATGACAACCATTTCTCACATTGACCATGTATTTTTGTGAGAATCTATCTCTATCACCCTCTTTGAGAGTTTGAAGGGCAGTGTATAGCACTCAATTTTGTGTTGCCATAGCAAAATACTCGAAACTGAGTATTTTATGAAGAGGTTTATTTAGTTTATAAATTGTGTAAATTCAAAAGGATGATTCCAATATAGGCCCCATGATGGATAAGATGGCATGGCGGAAGCTCACAAAACAGAAAATGCAGAGGTCAAGTGATGAGAGAGGAAGCAAGAGTGTGATCAAATCAAGTTATCTCTTTGGTAGCAATACATGCTCATGGAAATTAACCTCATCCTGAAAGGACATCGTTAATTCCTTCTGAGTGTGATGATTTTATGACTTAATAATCTCTTATAGGACTATAACTATCATTATGTGGAGACAAAGTTTCTAGCATATTAACTTGGGGGGGGCAATGATGCACAAAGCGTAACATCATGAGATATTTCAGATCATCATTAGCTGAAGTGATTTTTACAAAATCGAGATCATCTTTCCACTCTTGCTCTGGGAGCGACTGCTTATATGATGGCTGAGAAGTAATAGAAGGTTCTGTACAAGGACAGTTTACTGTATGACTGGTCAATCATTTAAAGATCTTGACTACTTAGTTAAATTGTTCCTTTCAATCTTGTATTGTCAGCAATAAAAGAAGCAATAGTTAGAAAGACACTTGTTAAAACAACTGTGTGTTTTACAAAGCTCCTGTAACTGTGAATATATCATAAATGTATAGAAATAGTATGATTAGAAACGGGTGCTATAGGAGCCCATATTATCAATATCAGTAGCATAAATTGGACACACTTCTAGTCTTTTAACGTTCAATCTGGTTCTTGGCAGGATTTTAACTGGAGTAAAAGAGCAGGTATGGAAATATTACCATTCTCACTAATTAAGTACTCTGTTTTGTTTTTGTTTTTGTTTGAACTCTGATTTTGTGTCCTCAAAGTTCTGGACCTTTAAGACCTAAACCCCATGAAAATTGAACACACACACACACACACACACACACACACACACACACACACACACACACACTATTTTAGTTCTCAACTTCCAAAAACTGGGAAACTTTTATGTTTAAAAGTTTGCCATAAAATATTTTAGAAGACAATTTGATAATATGAATCAAGAGATAATAAATTTTCTTACTTCTTAGTGCCATACTTCTGCTTTTTGTTTTATTGTTGTTGTTTGTTTTTAACAAGAAAAAGAATTTGATTATTGATACTAGTATACTTTTATAGAGTTCTAGACAAAACAATAAAAATTAATTTTGATATATTGAAGTACAGAGGTTTGGGCTTTCTGGCATTTTATCTTTTGTGTGTGTGTTTCTTTTTTGCATTTTTGATTATTTAATTAATTTATTCAGATTAAAACTCAATTGTTATCTCATCACTTGTATCCTTCCATTCTTCCCTCCCTCCCGCTTTCACCCTATTCTCTTCTCCTTGGTCTATGACCGAGGGGACCTCCTCCCCCACTTTATGGTCATAGGCTATCAGTCTCATCTTGGTAGTCTGCTTATTCTTTCTTTGAGTGCCACCAGGCCTCCCCACAAGGAGAGGTGGTCAAATATGGGGCACCAGAGTTCATGTCAGAGTCAGTCCCCCGCTCTCCACATAACTGTGGAGAATGTCCTGTCCATTGGCTAGATCAGAGTAGGGGTTTGATGTTTACTACTTGTATTGTCCTTGGTTATTGCAAAAGTTTGAGCAGACACCCCTGGGCACTGGTCCACTCCTTCATTGCTGGTGGGAATGCAAACTTATACAACCACTTTGGAAATCTATCTGACACTTTCTTCGAAAAGTGGGAATAGGGATTCCTCAAGACCCAGCTATTTCATATATATCCAGGAATGCTCCACCACACAACAAGGACATGTGCTCAACCATGTTCATAGCAGCCTTATTCATAATAGCCAGAACCTGGAAACAGGCTAAATGTCCCTCAGTTGAAGAATAGATAAAGAAACTGTGGTACATTTACACTATGGAATACTACTCAGCTATTAAAAACAAGGAAATCCCAAAATTTGTGGACAAATGGATGGGACTAGAAATGATCATACTGAGTGAGTTAACCCAGAAGCAGAAAGACTCACATGGTATATACTCACTTATAATTGGGCACTAGCCCAAAAGGCATGCCCCACAAAAGTCTTCCCTTACGAGGAGATTGGGATAGATGTGAGGACATCTTACTGGGACTCTAGGCAAGAAAAATATAGGAGATGGGGAAATAAAAGGACTCAGAGGGTCCTAGAAACCTACAAGAAGAACTGGCCTTTTATCTTAAGGAAGAGCTTGCCTCACTGGTCTTGTCTTTTTTGCATCCTTCACTCATGTTACAGTGTCAGGATGTACTATCTATTATACCTATGACAATATAGAGTTATGAAGACATACAACCATTACTTTAAAAAGATCCTGAGAAATGCCTAGTTAGGTAGTCTCATTGCTTTCCAAACAAGTTGTGTGTGGACAAATGTAGATATTACAGATTAACCACTTGGCATGACAAAATATAATCAAGAAATGTAGGAAACTGGAAACATGAAACTTTGCTGCTTGTGAAACATACTACATATTTGTTTGTTTATGTATTTACTTGGGACAGAGTATCACTATGTAGCCCAGGCTGCCCACCTAGTTTTCCCAAATGCTATGGTTATTATAAGTTCTCAGGATAAGAATTAATTTTTATTGAGTATTTCCTGTGAGTTAGACATTGACTCTGATTCATTTCATTTTTTATTTGAAAACAAATTTATTATATCTATCTAAATTAGATACAGCAATGTCACAAAATATCCATTTTTTAAGTTTAATAGAGAAAAACAAAGACTCAATATAAGGAGTAGTAACTCTGGACAATGTATGTGCCCCCTCCACCATCACAAGCAATATCATGTTCCCGTGGTGATGAAAGCTACAGTTCACTTCCACCTGTACAGTCTTGCATCTCTGAACAGATTATAAATTTCCCACGGAGAAATGGATTCTATGACTATGAACCCTCTGTGCCCATGCTTTGGTACATGGGCGCTTGTGGCTTCTTACACAGCTAGGGTTGAATTGCACTAGGCAGGGCTTCCACATTCTCTAACGCTGCACTGCTAGGTTTCACTGTTATCAGATGCTTGCTGGGGGTCCTTTGTTTCATATCTGCAATGCCATAGGCTCTGTTTTCACCAATTTGGTGGCTAGATATTATTATTGTTTTTGACTGTTTTTTAAAATGTAGTAGTAATGTTGAACGCAGCTTTTGTGCATTAGAGGGTCCTCTTTGTTTTGTAGTACTGGGGATGAAGGCCAAGGCCTTGTGCATGCTAGGAAACTGGCCAGTTACAGCCTCGGCATTATGTTCTCTAGTCTAAAATGCTTGCTCAACTATTTTGATACCTTTTAATTAGATGGCTTTTCTCTAATTTATAAGAGTTTGTATGTGGCCTTTGTTTATTATGTTTTGTCACTTGTAGGGGTAATCAGTTTTCCTCTGGCTCAGTTTTTAAAAATATTTTTAAAAAGATTTATTTTATTATTTCACTTATGTGGGGTGTGCACGCAGGCAGTCAAATTCTTTTGGGCTAGAATTATAAGCCTTTGTGGGTAACTCAGTGTGGGTGCTGGGATCTGAAGTCGGTCCTCTGATAGAGTAGTGAATTCCTTTCATTTCTGTGTCATCACTCAATGGGCATATGGAGTCTAAATTTGGGCAAAAAAATGACTATAAACCTCTGAACATTGAACCCCTAGGTTTGTTTTGTCTGTTTGCTTGTTTGTTTGTTATTCTTTCTGTTGTTTTGCTGAAATCTTGGATTACAAACAATGAAGCTTTTCTGGAAGATTAAAGCTTGCTTAAGAAAGCTTCTGCTATCGTGTGATTTCTTCTGCTATCGTGCTATCTTCTGTTTTTCTGAAGCTTTCCAGTTTCCAGCTTAACACCTACTTCTTTACATGCCCTGAGTTGGTTCCCCTAGAGATTCTATCTCATTTTCACTTCTGCGTGGCCATCCAGTTGTTCCCTTAGGTGCATTTTCAAACTCAACCCTCACTGCAGCAATGGCTAATGCTTTCATCCCTGATACTCACACCTTGGTTCTGGAACCACTTTTTGGTTTGGACTGAGCAAGAAACATTTCTTTAAGGAGTGGGAGAGAGTTAACATTCTCTCAGCCATGGAAGAGGCCTGAAGTGAATATCCACCCTGAATGCATTTATCTTGGCTCTTTTCTTTTCTTTATTTTTTTCCTTTCATTTGATGACAGAGAAATGAGATCTAGGACAGAGAAAGTCTTGGCTTTTTTTTTCTTTTTTAAGAAATAACACATCATTTGATTGTGACCTCCAAGGCAAGCAAATAGCTTGGGTGGAATACAGATACAAGCCAATGGGATCCCTATAGGAACAATCATTGACACAAACCTTTAACTCCAATCAGAAACAATTCATCCAAAATGGCATTTGCGATTCTGGAGAAAACCATGGCTGTGAGGAATCTCCCAGGAGAGGTGTGGACCTGAGAACACTGAACACCTTGAATCTGTGGCGTGAAGCAGCCAGAATCTTCTTCTTCCCACTCCAAAGGATTCTAAAGGAGAATGCATGGTTACCTCAATAGCAGCATCCCAGAAGTCATCCCTGGGCAGCTTTTTACAGCATCAGTCATGCTTCTGGGAGCATCCACTGCCTTCCTGAGGCAGGGCCTCTTACAAGCTTCCTTCTTCAATAGCAGGAGAGATAAGTCTCTGAGGTCAATTGCAGGCCATGGTTTTAGGGAGAGGGACCCTACAATGGGCTACTTTATTTCCTTCTATCTAGGCCTGAGGATGACAGTATAAAAGCAGGCCCACCTATAACTCAGTTTAGGCCTTTTGAGGTAGGGGTGAGTCAAACAGGGATGAAGGCCCAAGCCTTAGCTCTGCAGGGCATGTGTTTGCATCTAATGCTCCCAATTTGATGGCCAATTAAAAGATCTGAAATGTTTTATGTGTAGACATGAAAGCACATCTCTGCCTTGGAGATCAGATAGGTCAACGAATGATAAAGGCTCAATGATGTGACCTATAAAGGGTTTTGTCTTGTCTTTCTGTTTGTTTTAGGTTCTCAGTATGCAAACAAGGCAACAAGTGAATGAGGACAATGTCATAAATCTTATCACTAACAAGCTCTATCATTTTGATTTTACATTTTCTAGAGGTGTGGCCAGTGACGGATGGGTACAGTCAGTGGAGATGATGAGTGAAACGGTCTCTACAGAGGAGAGGACTTAGATTCCAGAAAAATGTGGGTTCACTACAACTCTTACTGACTGCTTCCTACTCCAAAGAGCTCTGAGGCAGTGATGCGAATAATTTCTGTCCAATGACGTTCTTGCTGGAACCCTGAAGCTGTGGACCACTCGGTCATAACTTCCGTCTGCTGCTGAGAATGGCTCCCAGTGGTGTCTGCCTTCAGAGTCGTGCTTAAAGCTTGTAGAATATGTCACCCAAGACTTGTACGTTCTATGGGTAACAAAAACTTCAGAATCTTATCGCAAGTCCTGTAAAATAATTTTATCCTGAAGTGTCCCAGCAGAGACCAACTCAAGCTAAAGCACCAGTGAGAGCTGTCATGGATGAGCCAAAACAGAAATATTTTCTCTTTTTTTATGTTTCTGCAGTATCTGCCCCCTACTGTCATCGGATGTTATAGAGATGAACTTCTTTAAAAGCTGTTTTTCTGTTTTCTGGGATATATGTAATAATGAATATTGAAGTTTTAAAAACTGGAGACTTTACTCAGGGGATTAAACTTAGTTCAGCAGAGAAATACAAGTCACCTAAGTACAAGGCCACCTCACACTCCTCAGAAGGTAAACAGGTCTACAGTGTGTAAGTAGCTACCCAGTAACTGAGGCAATGTTCCATATGTTTGCTTTCATGATGTTCCCTGCTTATTATTTCAGAAAACAGAAAAGCTATTGGAGACTAATAATAATATCACTCAAAGGAGGAGTCGGTGCACACTGAAGATTCTTCTAAATGTCTAGCCACAGCACTGTAGTTAGTTTGCTTTAAGATGGAATATGATCTTTCATCTTACCAACTCAAAAGAGATTATTATTATTATTATTATTATTATTATTATTATTATTATTATCAGGTTTCTCATATATTTAAGTCAATATTAGACGTGAAGTTTAAGAATTCTCTCATAGTAGAGGGAGAGGGAATGTTCAACAATAGCTTCTCTGGTAACTGTTTTAATATGTAATAACATTTACATGAGTTCCTTAAAGAGGGAAGTAAACAATCCATTCCTGGAGGAAGGAATTGCTGATGGACAGCTTACCTAAAGGAAGCAGGTATGTACAGAACCTAAGACCTGCATGTCATCTGGAAAATGAGGGGGAAATCTGACAAAACAAAGAGCATAGAAGAAAGCCCAAAATTATGTGCATAAAATCTACTTAAACCTTTGGCTGACCCTTGAAGTATGTATTCCATGGGCTAAACACCAAAACTCCAAGAAGTGGCTATGATGCAAAAATAACTAAACAGAGACCTCAGCTACTGCTGAACAAAAACAATACAGGATTTAGGCTTTGAGTTAAGTTAGGTGAAATAAGTTCTAAAATAGAAAGAACTCAATAGGATCCATGATCTCTATAACTTTTCCTAATGTCTATGTACAATGTAGGATTACTATCCTGTAAAGTAGCAGCAGGCAGGGCCATGATGAAGAGAAAATAGATGAACAGGAACAAATGGATGATTTAGGTAATAAAATTACCAGGAAACTGTTTGAAAGCAGTTATTTTAGCAGTGTCTAATGACACAAAATAACAGTCAATATCCTGGGTATATAGGAACTTTACATGGGATTCTAGGAGAAAAAAAGCACAATTAGAAAAAGAAGGTATAGAAAAGAAGTAAATGAAACTTCTAGAATGAAAAAAGTCTCTGCAATAATAAATTTGCCAATGAGCTTAACAGCCAATGGAGATAACATGAGAAAGATGAATGGAAACAGGTCAACAGAAACTTGCATGTCTTGAGGAAAATGACTAGAGTTCTCCAATGGAGCAAGAGCCACTTCTATTGATGTCGAATTGGAATCATGGGAAATGAAGCAGGGTAGGGCAGAGACTGTGTCACCATGTCTGAAGTAACAGAGGTTCCAAATGTCCCCAAATTAGTGAAAAACTTCGCTTGTTTAACTATGTTCTGCACGCAGCTTTTTGGTTGTTCATTTGTTTGTTTTAGCACAACTGAAATGTGTGTTTGAAACTTAATCCTTTTCAGATTTGGCTTATTTTGGGCGGCAGGAGAGAGACTATTATAGTTGCCATATGATATTTTATTTGGCTAGAAAAGCAAGCAAAAGTGAGGTGTTCCTCAAAAACAGGATGACGGAAATCTGCATCAGGCACCAGTAAACAAAAAAACTAAAAACCGAATAAAAAACTTAATAAAAAATAAGACAAAACAAACAAGCAGCAACAACAATAAGAAAGTAACAGTAGATCTGTGGGATGTCACAATTTTCCAGCTTACAACTCCAGTTCCCACATTACACAAAAGTTCTGTCTTCATTAGGGAAACCATGTGAGGTGCTTGGACATGTGACATGAAGTGTCGCTGCCAAGTTACTCAGTCCCAGGGATTTGACTAAGGCTATGTGACTCTTCTCATGCGGCTCCAGCCCATCTTGCCTGGGGTTCTTTCATTTTGTTCTTCTCCATATTCCCCAGCTTTCGGAGTATCCCCCACCCCTCTCTTGAGGTGTAGAAATGTTCCGTTCCCAGAGCTTTTAAGTTGGGTACTCATTTTTCTTTTGAATCTCAACATGGATCCCTGAAGAAACTGAAGCTACGTTCTGATTATAAATACTGACATAATTATTCTGTATTCTGTGTTCTCTTGGTTGCCTGCAGACAGGATCTAAGATCAGAGAGAGAGAGAGAGAGAGAGAGAGAGAGAGAGAGAGAGAGAGAGAGAGAGAGAGACAGAGACAGACAGAGAGGGAGGGAGGGAGGGAGGGAGGGAGAGAGAGAGAGAGAGAGAGAGAGAGAGAGAGAGAGAGAGAGAGAGAGAGACAGAGAGAGAGAGAGACAGAGAGAGAGAGAGACAGAGAGAGAGAGAGACAGAGAGAGAGAGACAGAGAGAGAGAGACAGAGAGAGAGAGACAGACAGACAGAGAGACAGACAGACAGAGAGACAGACAGACAGAGAGAGAGATTTCATAGCAAGGAATGGTGAGAAGAGAGCTACATTTTATTCGTTTGATTCCATTGTGTGGGAGCACAGGAGCCTTTCAGCTGTCAGAGAGCCTATGTCAAGTTGCCTGAAAAGAGATGTCTGAGTCCTTGTGAAAGGCAGATGAGATAATGCATGGAGCTCATAACACATATGTGATGGAGATGTGATTTCATGTAACGCTTCCATGAAAGTTCCTTGGAGAGTTAACAGCACAGGTCACATGGTGACTGAGCCCAGAGGTAGAGACTTCTGCAGTGGCTTCTGTGGGGTGGTACTCATAGTAACTTTGGTTTCTGAAAAGCTAAATCACAAATGGGGTGAAAATCACCAGATGTTTTCTGTGTCCCCAATCCTGGGAAGCTTGTCGGGCAGTGTCAGAGATGACCACTGGATGGGACGGGGGCCAACCTAGCAAATCTCTCAATGTCTTAGAGCCACAGCCAAGAAGGCAGATGGTTGCAAACTATTTAGTGCATCATTTGCAAGGCTGTTGATAGTTAACCCATAATGCTCATCAGACAAACCTGTATTCAGATATAAGACCAAATGAATATTTTAAAGTTCTTATATAGTAATCTAAACTTGTATTCACAAAATGACATTTTTTATGTCATTACGACATACCCAGGGCAGTGTTCATCTCTAAATGTGTGTGTGTGTGTGTGTGTGTGTGTGTGTGTGTCTTTCATCTTCGTCTTCTGAAGTGAATGAGCGAGCTACTTTTCTTGTATGGAAAATACAAACAAGGGCCTGTCTTACTGTGTTTTTATAAGTGCTTTATTTCCCAAGGGAGAATTAAAATGAAGGTCAAAGTCTAAGAACAGATACATGGCACGGCACTCATCAGTCCTGAAGAATTAAATGAGATTTCTTTCAGTTTCTGAAACGTCTCATCCACCTAGAGTTCCACAGAATGATAAATTGTGTTGTGACAGAGAATCCAAGTTCCATGCCAACGTTATTACTTCCCCCTCCAACACACACCTTATTTTGCTTTTAGTGATATGCCCTCTTTAGCTACTGCCAAGTGAAATTCCAATCTGCAATGCCCCTTTTATGACCCCAGACAACACATCATTCATTTACTTTCTCCTGTTGAGAAGGGTAAAGGGTTTTCTGTAAGTTCCCATGTTACACTCAGGACCCTTGGTATCTATAAGACATCACCATGCAGTTAAGGCAGATAATTTTATGTTTGTGTTCCAGAAGTTTGTTTATTAGTTTGCTGCATTTTAATGAAAATGTGGTTCAATAGACTATGGTTTCATCCATCTAGAAATAGTAGTATGTAAGCGAGCTAACTTTGTTGAGTTCCCTTCATAAGGAGAACACGGCCTGTTGTTTCCTACACTATTTCTTTCCTAAGGAAAATGCGCAAATATATATGAGTTATCACCCTACTCATAGACTCTGAGATGCTCAGCTCTAATCGACAACATGACACAACCGAGCATTATCTAGGCAGCGAGTCTCATTGAAGGACGATCTACATCAGGCTGTCCGTGGGCATGTCCATGGGAGATGGTCTTAATTGGGTTAATTTGTGCAGGAATACCCATCTTACTGTGGGTGGCACCATTCCCTAGGGAGGGAGTTGTGAACTATATGAGTAGGGTAATCAAGCCAAGGACAAGCAAGGAAGCATGAATGTATTTTCCTCTACTCTTGAATGTGGACATGATGTAAAAGCTGTCTTGAGATCCTGATGCTGTGGCCAACCAAGTGATGGACTGCAACCTGGAATTATAAACTAAGTAAATCCTTTCATTTGTTGCTTTTTGTTAGTTTTTTAAAAAAAATCACAGCATCAGAAATCAAGCTAGAACAGACCCACCAGCTAGCAACTAATATTAGAGTGAGACATGCTAAAGAAGTCAATACCTTCTTTTAGTTTTGTAAAAAGCTCTTCTGTTAGTCTCTTGTCTCAGATACATAAGAGGGTGACTTTGCATTCATGTCACACAGGGGAAAGGTTGTCCAAGATCAGAGGGCTCCAAGTGCCATTTAGTGCAAGTATTATACTCATATTAAAAGCACATGAGTACAACCAGAGTATGGCAGATGGGGGAGGGGGCATTGTATTTCAGCTCAACTCATTTCTTTTTTCCTCTTTGGGAAAACAACACTTACTAACAAAGTGGTTCCTGAGGCACTTCCTAAGAGGAAGTCCATAGGACCGAAGTGGGTGGCATTGCTCAGTTTGTTGGCTTCTCCCACAGATGTTCCATTTTGAGGAATCACAAAGGATCAAGTCCTCTGCTCTCAGAGAAAACTAGGAACTTATTCTCCCAGGATCCAGCAGACTCCCTCAGAGCCTTAGAGGATTTTTATGAGGTTCGTTTGCGCCAGAGCTAGAGTTGTGGCATGTAGACAGTAACCGACAGAATCTGAGTATAGGGAAACAGGAGAGGACTGAAGGGGAGGAAACGCAAAGCGGCTTCTTCGTGGGCCGACAGTAACTTGATATTGACATCGAGGGAAGTTTTGTGCCATTATAAGAGTGCTACGTATATGTGAATCTGCTTGTAACAGGAGAGTTGTCTTTACGTCATGAACTGAGCTAGCACACTGTAACACAACTGCATTGCTTTCATCGTAGTTGTTGTCACACAGTAATTGTGGATTTGTAGGATTTGCTGTGGTTACTTTCATACTACAGTGTGTCTCGCATTGACCACGTCTGTCTTCTCTGCTCCTCGTGATCTTCTTTTCCTCTTCTTCTTTGCCACTTCCCAGTCCCTAATAGCTCCTTCTGAATTTTCCAGACAAAGTTTAGGGGTGCTTATTTTGTGAAGAAGATTGTCCTTCATTCAGATGGAATGTGTGCCTCTTTTATTGGGAAAAACCAAGTGTCAATCAAGAAAACCAAGGGAAAAAAGTGTCAGTTGAGTTAGTTTGCAGGGCTGTACCTGCTCTGTTGATCTCATGTTCAGCAACTCTGGACTAGGAAAACACCTCAGTTGCAATTAAATGTAGAGAACTGGAATTTTGAAATCTAGAATAGGGGTCTGCATCTTTTCCTTTGCTTAGTGAATGCTCCTGGGGAAATGGCTTCCTTTTTCACATAGTCTGATCATCCAAGATGACCAAGGTGACATCTACTCAAGCCGTGAAGATGTAAAGGTTTTAATGGCATTTCAATGCTATGTCATAGCAAGTAGCAAATGCTCCAAAAATGTTAGCTGACAAGATTTTTTCCTTTTAATTTTTCATTGTACGTTTATTGAGTTTATTCTACTTAATCGTCCTTGTGCTAGTTGTTAGAGCTACAGTGATGAACAGAAAAAAAAGGGTTGGAACCTGCTTAGATACTTTTCTCTTAGTATCCTATGTGGCCAGGACATGTGCGGGGGGTGCGGGGGGGGGGGGCGTGAATTGCTCCTCTGACTTTTGCCAAGCACGCAGAGAAAATTATCACAGATTTCCATAATGATGAAAGAGACACCTCAAATGGCTATCGTTGGAAGCAACAGAAAACACCCCTTATAACTGGCTGGAGGTATAGGAATGCCTTTGGTGTTCATTTTTAATTCTGTGGTTCTGGATCCATTTCCCTAAGATTCCTTTGACGTGAGCTTCCTCTTAGCATTGGCTCCAACTCTAAAGGGGCAAAGAGATCATGGCAGCATTTCAGATTTCACCTTTTACACCCAATGGGTCCAGAGAAAGCAGACTTGTTTCTGGGAGTTTCCTAGCAAAAAAGCTATGAACTTTCTGGAAAAAAAAATAACTCTATAAAACATAAAAAGAACCTTCCTTAGGCTTTGATCTCAGTGTCACTGACTTAAGTTAACGTTCCCACATCTTAACCAATCTATCAGTCAGCATAGGAAACCAGAGAGCACCAGGCTGGGAGTCCTCCTGGGAAAGGTACCAAGTAGGTAGATGTTGTGAGGAAATGTCAGGAAGTCCTCCAGGAATTCTGAAGGCAAAACCCACCATTGTAAGTGTCAGACCATAGAAAACTGCTAGAGATGATGGCCAATTAAACTGCCTAATTCACAGACAGGGAATTCATGACAAAAATAAATAAATAAATGGAATTTTCCATGGCTTGCCAGCCAACTGTGACAGCACTAACTTATATTTTGGAAATAGTATTTAAGATCCAGTGTGCCTTCAACTCTGGCTTATTTTGATTTTCACCCTAACTAATAGAAACAAGAACAAAGCACAGAATGTGGGCAGATTATCCATTTTGCTAGCATCCCTGAAGCTGCTGGGTACCTGAATTCACCCTGAGGAGAGCTCTGAAGGCAGCTTAGTTCATGTAACTTGTTTACAAGTCCCTCTAGCGCCTTCTGAGGATATAGACTGCCTCTCAACATTCTGGTGTTTTGTAATGTTCTGTTTCCCTTAAAAAATGTAAAAGGGCAGCCAGTGGTATGAAAGAGGACCACAGTACTTGCAGAGCAGTACTGTGTTAATGCGTGAGGACACTGGTTAGCATGGAAACCTGCTGCATCTTAGTCAGCTGCAATGCGTGTGGATTCCTTCGACCTTAAGGCTTGGTATGCAGAATTGTACATTTATTAGATTACACAATTAGTATTACCTTGTGGTGTTTTTGTTTAAACCGGTGGTTTCATTCTTACTTGAACTAAATCCCAGGATAATAAGAACAAACTTATTATTCTAGTCATCATCTTCACCTATCAATGGGCTTAAAGTTAATCATTCTGAAAATAGCTGTGTATACTCGCATGGACTTTTCATTTATCTATTTTGGTTCATATTCCTGAGGCAGTTTCCAGGGATGAAGAGATTCATATGGGAAGCCTCCCTGTTTCTCTCTCATGGGTAAGCAATTTATAATTTAATGTAAATCTTTAATGCTACTGCATCAGCAAGCCAGGCGGTCTCTTCTATGCTGCAATATGCTTCAGTGACAATTTAGTGTTGCCAAAAGGAGACAGGTAGCACCTGTAGCCCAGAGACCGTCTCAATTCCCCACTACATGCTTCCCCTCTCACTGAGAAATAACTGTGTGACATTTAGTGGTGTGTTTAGCCTGTGCACATTTACAATGTCCCAGGACCCAGGCATCCCTTATATCTTCTTATCTTTTTGCCAATAAGCGTCACATCAGTTCTAAGTACCTGATGAAGGCAGGAAAGGGGATTAGCCTCCTCACTTCAGTGACTTGTCAATTTGTTACCAGTTGGAGGCCTATCTGCCTAGGAACGTCAAGACCAGTGACCTTTTGGGTGTCAATTTGTTTCTCCATCTGTCCCATAATGCCAAGATGAGAAGCAGCGCTGATACAGCCGAGCCGTGCCTCTCTCCCTTTGGGTGTCAATATGTGGATTTCTGAAAACTGAGGTGCATTGGCAATTTCATCACATGCTCTGCCTTTCCACTAGTACGACTTTGGCACACATCTCTAGGTACTGCAATAAGCCTGGGATCTGAGAGTTTAACCTGATCCTCTTTCTACACTATGATTTCATTCAGTGTCTTCTAATATTTGAGTCTTTTTATTATCCAAAATGAAATTACCCACTTTTTTTAAAGCTATGGAATATTAACAAGCACTATGCTTCACACTGGAACAAGAAGAATGTTTTCAGAGAAATGTTTCTGAATGTTCATCAGTTTTGCCATATGGAAGTTGGGAAACTGTGGCCTCTTATATCAGCAGTCTATGAAATGAAGTTGTATGCTTGTTCAACATCCAGTTAGAGGCTTAGGGGAGCAGCTGTATCCTAATCATTCCCAGGAAGATATTATCAGTTTAAAGTAGAGGGAATTTGAACTAAGTCATATTAATTTATGGCATTTTTATAAATCCAGGTCTCAGGCAGTTATTTTTTGAGTCACTTAATTTATTATGTGTGCATAGGAATAATGATGATGAATCTGTCTGCATATGGTCTTTATTTTCTGCATATGATCTTTAATTAACCCTGGGTATTGTATATGACACACAAAAGATTAATTTTTTTCCTTTAAAAACTGTAAAAATTCTGATTCTTGCTCAGGTTATATCTTACGCATCCCACAGTCTGTGGGATAGGTGTTTGGACTAGGGTGGGTCCCAACCACTGTTGTGTATGCACTTCTGTCTTTTACCTACCTAGCCTTTGAATTTAGTTTTTTTTTTTTTAATATGAGGCATTCTCGTATCCTTTGTATGTCCAGCCAGACTCCAATACAACCAGTCAGATTATAACCCTGACCCTGTGGTGAGGTGTAATGGGGTCTGAAATCCATCATACAGTCACAAATTATCATAAACATCATGTTATAAACTCCTCAAAACCCTAGACTATGTCTTACCCAAAGAGTGTAATTTACTATAGCTGCAGACACAAATATGGTAGGAGTGTGAGCTGGTGAACTCAGGCATCAAGATACATTCATGGGCAAGTTTTGTTTTATTTTGTTTGTTTGTTTGTTTGTTTTTTAGCTAGAAATGTGTTCTAGGAAAGTCTACTTGCAGGCCCTTCAGGAGTATAAGGCATACTATGCTAGCATGCCTGCCGACAACACCACTGTCTCAGGCTAGAGCTGTGAGGCCTTGTTTTCACAGCCATTGTGCTGTTTTTATCCTGTTTCAGAAAACCCATTCTTACATCCCTGCCTTTTGTTCCTCTCTCCCTCCTGACTCCCTCCTGATCTCTTTCCATCCCTCACTCTCTCCCTTACTCTCTCCTTTCATCCCTTCCTTGATTTCTTGACAGCTCCCACCTTTGGCCTGTAGGTTTGGGTACTAGATATCACAATACAAGACAATGCACTCAAGGCCCCATGCACATCTCAATATGTGCACTGTTGCCATCTTTCATCCTGATTGTGGTGTGACATTGTCATTGTTTACATAGTTGACATTCTTTTATACTCTGATGATAACATAAAGACCGACACCAGTGACTCGCTGTGATGGCCTCTCTATCATCCCAAATGCATGAGCAGCTCAAAGTCACGGGCATGAATAAAAATGATGCATCGCTGCTTAGAGGCCAGAGAATGTGCTTCCACATTGCTTGGCAATTAGGCCATATGGCATGAGCACTCATTCCATTCCTTTAAAGACCAGTAAAAAGGTAGTACTTGCTCTTTGGTTACTTTGTGGCTCTACTTATGAGAATTAAGTTTCTTTGTAAGTGATTAAAAGACAAGAATAGCACTGTCTTCAACTAAGATGGCCAGGGGCTAAATTAGGTGCTCAGGCTCATCCAAATCTTCTGCTTCAGCCAAGTGTGTGGTGGATACCTGTAAGTTCAGCCCTTGGCAGGCTGAGGCAAGAGGCTAGTTGTTAGGTGAGGGTCAGCCTAGGTTCTATGAGGAGACTGTCTCAGCCAAGAGAGGAAATAACAAACAAAACAAATTTTATTTTTTGTTCACTACCTTTAAAAGTTTTTTTTTCTCTCATGATCTCCATAGTCACTTTAGCCACACCAATCATGTTAACATTCCTTCCAGTATAAAAAGGTTAAAAAAAAAAAAAAAAGACAATGTGGATAGCTTTATGAAATATCTCTCTCTCTCTCTCTCTCTCTCTCTCTCTCTCTCTCTCTCTCTCTCTCTTCTCTTCTCTTTTGTCCTTCTCTCTCTTCCTTTCTCTTATATTCTCTAATTCAGTCACCTGGCTATAACTTGCTATAAGAGACATTAGGAAATGTATTATTCTTGCAGATGATCACTCAGCTGAAAGTTGGAGACTCGATTACTGTAGAAGAAAGGGAGAAGGGCCATGAGGGATACAAGTTGGCAGCCCAGTTCAGTGTATAGAGCAGTTCTGTGCCCAGAGAGCAGCAGTAGACAGAGATTAGGAGGAGAGGGCAGCTGTGTGAGGCCCCTGGGGTGGTAGCTGGGGAGGGCTAGGAAAAGAGATGACTTCATACAGCTGTGTGAGACTCATGGGCCTGTTTCTTGAAGCTTTGGCAGCAAAGGGTCTCAACACTGGAGCTTCCCTTTGCCTGCCCTGCAGAGGGACTGCTGTCTGCTGCTGTGTCCATCCAACAGCAACTGGAGAACCCATCCCTGGGGTCATGGAAACCCTGTTGCAGAGAGCTCCTAATTGCCTTTTCATACAAGGTAAAGGGGAACTGTGACTCTTAGCCCTCAATGCCTCAAATGCAACCCTAAAACCTTTATTCACGACAAAGCATTCAGCCTATGAGCCCCAATGTGGCTTGGGAATTTGGCTTCAGTAGGAGACAACTGAACCAACCCAGATAAAGTTACACACATCATCATGCTGAGGAGAGAATACACAAAACACAAATGGGCTTCTGAGGACTCAAGGAAAGGGAAAAGCTGCATTTAAGATTCATCCATTAAGTATGCATTCACAGAGAACAAATAAACAAAAAAGACATGAAGGGATGGATGGCATCAGGAGCAACTCACAATACCAGGATAAGAGAGAGAGACAGGAGACTCCCTGGAAGCTTGCAGGTCAGTTAGCCTGTTAAACACAATGACAAACAAGAGATCCTGTCTCAAACAAGGTGGGAGGCAAAGACCAACACCCAAGAAGGTCAGCTGACCTCCACATGCATGCCATGGCACACATACAACCACACTCTCACATGTGAACACATGAGAAGGAGAGGGGATTTGATAGTAAATCCCCAAAAGGGCCAGTCCATGTGTCTTAAGTTGAATATTGTTCTAACTGGCATAAGGAAATAGCATGCTGCCCTCCCCTGTCATGCCTGGCACATGAAGCATCTTTTTGCCCAGTGTGTCTTTCCTTTATGTCCTACCCATTCATAATCACTTTAGCTTTCAAATTGTCCCAGAGCTCATTTTGCTTAAGTTACCACCGCTTAATAATAATCCCAAAGTGTCAAAGCAGTGATGCTCTAATTATAGCACAAGATTGTTATAACTGTACTGTTATTAATGACTATTAATCTCTTGTTGTACCTAGCTGATATGTTAATCATTGTTACAGGTATACATATCAAGGGAAAAGCAGTGCAACCACTTAATCCTAGTTAGTTTCAGGTATCCAATGGAAGTCTTAGGACAGATTTCCTTTGGACGGTGAAAGGCTGGCTATATATATATATATATATATATATAAAATAGATCATATAAGCACAGAATGCAACAACTTTCTCAATGCCAATAGAGCATCTATGTCAGAACCTGTTTAACTTTTCATTCATGACCTCATTTTACCCAAAAATCATAAAGAAATTTATTTAAAATATTATTTGACATATGTATAATTTTATGGTTTATTAACAATTAAAGTAAATTGGCATACTAATAAGATGGAGGTACTTTTCCACTGTAAAGTGAAGGATTCATCCTTGATGAAGCATTATCAGGGTCTTCAGAATCTATTAATATTTCAATCTTATAGTTGTCAATGATAAGAACACTGATTCATATAAATATATGATACAAAATGGCAAGTGTATGTGTAGGGCCATTTCTGAAATTATTAAAAAAATTTGCCCAAATCACAAGACAAAATTACTAAAAAGTGTGTGTGTGTGTGTGTGTGTGTGTGTGTGTGTGTGTGTGTGTGTGTGTAAGACTCAAGTCCACAACTCAGATATCAGATTTTAAAACCAAATACTCTAATATGATACAGTGCAATGGGATATTACCTTAATAATTATGTGTTCAGAAAAAAAGCAAGTGGGAAATTATTAAAAGTATTTTGTTTCCCCTAATTAAATCATTATGTTCTATAAGGGAAGAAAATATTATATGGAAAATTAAGACAAGTCAAGTTATCATAACCTGGTCTGGAATCTGACTCAGAGTGTTTCAGGATGCCTTCATTGGCATTCTAAGGTATGATGTCACATGCACTGAAAAAATGCACATGTGTCCATAACCAAGATTCTGGTGAAGCTGTGTGACCCAGCATAGATGAATCCTACCAGAAACTCCTCAGATTCCTATCATGTTTGACTTAAAATGAATTGTTGCTCAACGTAAACCCAGAAGCCTTTTAGTGTTACTAAATCTTTCATAATTCCATGCAGAGTCTTGACCCACCCACAGTGCAATATGCTCAAAAAGCTGTCATCTACGCCACCAGTCAAGAAGTTAGCACATTTCCTATAGGTCAAACTTGTGAGAAGTGGGGCTGCTGTCTTTCTTAACAAACAACTCCCACCACCACCAAGCAATTAATGCAAGTTGGATAGCACTTAATTACTAGCAACTTTCTTCTTTTGTGTCCCTACTTGAAGCGTAGAGCTATCCGGAGACCGACACATAAAAATGACAGACTTTAAAATGGCAGGGGAGGTCTTGCTTGTACTAAGTAAGTTGTGTGCAGTCTCCCAAGGTAACAGCCTCAGATGCACCTGGGCATATCTGCCACCACCACCCCTTTATTCCTTATAATGTTTTCCGAGTCCCAGCTTATTTTTGAGTCTGTACCATAATATGACGATGGCAGGCTCTCCTGCGAGCTTGGGATAAACAAACTGCTTGCACCCCCTTTGCTCATTCTTCATTTATTGCTGTAGAATCTGCATTCCCAACTCTCTCCAACAGCTCTGTACACACAAGGTCTCCACTGTCATCTCTTCCAGAAAGCCTTTACTGTTCCCTCCCTGTCCACATCATCATGGCTTTCTCCCAAGTCAATGACCTCATGTTATCCCAGACAGTGGCAAGAGGCCTGATATACTCACTCCACAGTGTTCCCACCGTCTCTGTCCCTCACTGGCATTTGATACCTCTAAAGTGCATTTAGGAACTTGGCATATTTGGTCTTGTTATACTATCTCCTTGTTGGCTAACTTGAGTGGGTTCCATATCCTTACATGAAACTAAAAGTTTCTCAAGGACCTTCTTGCAACAGGGCTACTCAAAGGGGACGCACGGATGTAGCTCCAGAACTTTCTTAGGTAATCTTACAAATGCAGATGAACTGAGTCCTGGTTCTGACCTTTCCAATCAGAGAGTCAGTCCCCAGTGATCTGCATGCATACTGCAGTTTGGGAGGCTCTGCGCTATAGCCTCTGGCGTTGTTCTGGGGTTCTTGAATTGCTCAGATACTTGCAGAATAGAATTGATCGCTTCCCTTTGAATGAGCCAAAGCTTCAAATAGGAGCATTGCCTTTCGTCTTCAAGGACTAAACACAACAGGGAAATTATTCTTTGGCCTGAGAACACAGGGTAAAACGCACAGAGAAACAGCTCCTCCCACGTACTCGGTCTTCACGCACAGACTTCAAGGAGTGGATATGGTGATGGTCTGTGAAGACCAAGTCAAATACTAGCAAATTCACAGACTTAACAGTAGTGCCAAGGTTGCTTACCAGATGGGGAGCTTTGCAGGATAAAGGAAGCTAATGGCCATGGGAGAGCTGTTTCCTAACTAGAGGCTGCATCAAAAGCACGACACAGTGAGTGAAGCAGTCTCAGGTACCTTTGAACCAAAACAATATCACAAACAGAACCCTGAGGTCTGCTGGCCACCACGCGACAGATGGAAAGAGGAACACAGCCTACTTGCCTTCCTTCCTCTTTAAACATGGCAACGGATGCAAATCCTGCACACTACATATGTATAGGGGAATATACGAAAACCAACTGGAGGACTCAGAAATTGAAAATTATATTTGGGGGTAATCTTGCATGTAGATTATAGAAAGTATGTGGCTAAAATCACATAGAAACAAAATACACACTTCCTGTTGACCTCTATTTAATTTAAGAAGTCCAGATGACCCGGCTTCTTCCTTCTCTTCTTTCCCTTCTTCCTCCCCACCCCTCCTTGTTTTTCAGAACACACACGGAATTGACAAAATAATAACATCTAAAATTAGTTAAATTTGTCTGTTGGAGAACAGGACCCCTTGGCAATCAGTGACTCTGAAAGTTTATCATTTTATATGGCAGTATTTTTTTTAACAGACCATGGAACCTGCTAGTAAAGGAAGTTTCTAGAGCAGACCCTCATAGTGACTTAGCAGTTGGGCTAAAGAATTCAGACATGGTCTGAAACCAAGTCCAGGATACAGCTGGAATAAGAACAAAACCCCTGTGGTCCGATGAGCCCATATTGCGTATAACCAATGGGCAGACTTCATTTCAATGGGCCCTTCCGCATCCCAGATCCCAAACTGTTCTTAAGACTCAAGTGAGATTACAAAACAGTGCCCAGGTTCCGCTCCTGTCTCAGCTCTGGATGCAACGACACTGCTGGTGAAAACACTGTCCCTAAATCCACAGAAGAGTGGCGTGTGTATTCCAATAATGCCTGTTCTTCCTTCCCAAAGAAAAATAGTTAAAATCCTGCATGAAGATGTGAGCCTCCTGTTGACGAGAAACCTGGTAAACATATTAACACCGCCTTAAAATATGAGTCGTGTCGTAGAACCGTCTTGGCAATTAGACACAGCAGTGCAGACTAAAGAACCAAAAGCCAATATAGGTCCCCTGGCTCTGCAGAAACTTCATAAAAAATTAATCTAAGTGAAATAGAAGCCATCTGAACTACAGCTGGCAAACATGTGGGATGCACTTAGAAAGCCAAGGCCAAGAAACAAAAACCGTTTTCCATCGTCGTTGGGTAGGCTGGAAAGGTCTTCTGTCTTAGCTTCTGCTTGAGCTGAAAAGCATTTTTAGGTTAGAAATGTGTTGGGAAGAGAGGATCAGAGTGGGGTTGACAGTTGGCCGTTGTATTGGAAACAAATGTGTGGTTCTTATGTACTTGAGGCAGCAGAAGTGGTTCAGGGAATGTGAACAAACGTCTATAAGGTCAAGCCTTGTGGGTGGAAGAATTAAGGGTTGGGAAACCTGGGATGGATGGTAAACGTTGGCCTTCCTCGATGCTGAACTTGGGGCTAACTGTAACCTAGAAGAGATCATCTCTCAGCAAGTCCCCCAGCCTCACCAATCATCATGTGCCAGTCATCTGCTCACCACGGTGACAGAAGACTTGACACGAGCAACTTGAAAAGATGAAAGCTTGACTTTGGCTCAAGGTTTCGGAGGACTAGCTAGCTTGTGCTGAAGCCCGCAGTGAGGTAATCCAGCCTGATAGGGAAGCACTCGTGCCATGGCAGGCAGGAAGCAAAGAGGAAGAGAAGAAATGGGGGTCCTCATATTCCTTCAAAGACACAGGCCCCTGTGACCTAAACTCTCTCCGCTGGGCCCCATCTTCTAAAGTTCCACCACCTCCACACAAAGCCTTTAGTATGCAGACCTCTGAGAAGCACTTAAGATCTAAAGTATCTCAGTCTCCTCCCTGTGCAGTGAAGACATGATGAACAATTGTGGTGAGAGTTAAGCAGAAGTCATAAGTGGGCTTTCTGGGGTGCAAGGTACAGGCAGATGGGGGCACTGATATTTTACAATGCATCACAACTCTGTCTTCTAGAATCAAATTAAAGAGGAAAAGGATAACTGAGTTTTAAATAAGAGACAGCACTAGAAAAGCATGGGTTAAGGTGAGGTAAAAATAATTCTGATTTCTTCCCTTTTTCTTGATGTTGCTCAACTATATGATATGAATTATGTATACAGTTGGTCCTTAGTATAAATGGGCTTCACGTCTTTGAGGTCTGCATCCATCTATACGTGTCCTCCATCAAAAATATTCTGTAAAATTGTGTCTGTGCCGCAGTCATTTTTTTTCTTGCCACCCCCTAGAAATACAGAGCAACAACTATTTCCATGGCATCTGCCTGATAATAAGTCTTATAACTCATCCGAAGATGGTTAAAGAACACAGGATGTGCAGAGGTTCTATGCGAATACTAAAGCACTTCCCTCCGCCACCGGTTTTGTCCCTGATTTATTTTTCTCCACAGGACTTCTTATCATCTTATCCATTATAAAGTTTCACTGTTTGTTTTTTCTTATTTATGAGAATTTTATACATAGAGGCAGTAAAGTATGATTATGGTCCCTAACATACCCCTCCCAACATCATGACTTTCAGTTTAATAGCCCACTAAGTCCACTTAGTGCTGATCATGTGAGTGTGGGGCCAACCAGTGGACCCTGGGAATCCTACTCATGGTTACACCCTGAGACTTGAGCATCTGTGGATCTTGGCTTTGAAAGGAATATACCAGAACCAACCCTTTGTGAATACTAAAAGATCACTGTAAAAAAATATATATATTATATGATCTGATATAAAATACCTTATAGAATCCCTACATGATAGAAAGGGTTATCTGTAAGGAGATTAAAACATATAGCATAAGACAGGTAAGCAGGTAGACAGATGGATATATACCTTGATAGTTGTTAGATACATTAGATAGATCAATAACAGATAGGTATATAGATAGATGATAGATAGTATCTTTATGATTAAGGCAGGAAGATATAATGTAATAAGGTACCAGATACCAGATATTATGTTATATGGAGTTTATGAAATGAGCATGGGGAGAGAAGGAAAGGGAGAGAAGGAAAGGGGGGAGGGTACCCCAGAGAGAGAAAGAGAGAAAGAGAGAGAGAGAGAGAGAGAGAGAGAGAGAGAGAGAGAGAGACAGACAGACAGACAGACAGACAGAGAGAGAGAGACAGACAGACAGACAGACAGACAGAGGGAGAGAGGAAGAGAGAGGGGATGTAGATAGAGAGGGAGTAGAGAGGAAGAGGAAGAGGAAATAGAAAGAAGAGGGGACGACATGGATGATTTGTCCTTTTATATGGCTCTGTCCAGGGCCACACCCCTGTGGCAGGCAAGTAATGACATCATAGGTAGCAGATTCCTGATAGATAGATAGATGATAGATAGATAGATAGATAGATAGATAGATAGATAGATAAATTTAAATATAGTGCTATAGGAGCTGTATCAACTGTGCTGAATGGGTACCCAGAGCCACATTGACTCTCCAGTTGATTTTATTTCCTTGGTTTGTTCATCTATAGTATGCTTTATTTTTCTTTTCCTACATCACTCCCTCTCTTGATCTGAGATCTTGCCTCGTGTCTATGCTTATGCCACGAACACAAAGCAGGTGGGGAGAGGAGAGGAGAATAGAGGAGAGGAGAGGAAAGGGGAGGGGAGGGGAGGAGAGGGGAGGGGAGGGGAGGGGAGGGGAGGGGAGGGGAGGGGAGGGGAGGAGAGGGGAGGGGAGGGGAGGGGAGGAGAGGAGAGGAGAGGAGAGGGGAGGAGAGGGGAGGGGAGGGGAGGAGAGGGGAGGAGAGGAGAGGAGAGGAGAGGGGAGGAGAGGGGAGGGGAGGGGAGGAGAGGGGAGGAGAGGAGAGGGGAGGAGAGGAGAGGGGAGGGGAGGAGAGGGGAGGGGAGGGGAGGAGAGGGGAGGGGAGGAGAGGGGAGGGGAGGGGAGGAGAGGGGAGGGGAGGGGAGGAGAGGGGAGGGGAGGGGAGGGGAGGAGAGGAGAGGAGAGGGGAGGAGAGGAGAGGGGAGGAAAGGAGAGGAGAGGGGAGGGGAGGAGAGGAGAGGGGAGGGGAGGGGAGGAGAGGAGAGGGGAGGGGAGGAGAGGGGAGGGGAGGAGAGGAGAGGGGAGGAGAGGGAGGGGAGGGGAGGAGAGGAGAGGGGAGGGGAGGGGAGGGGAGGGGAGGAGAGGAGAGGAGAGGAGAGGGGAGGGGAGGGGAGGGAGAGGAGAGGAGAGGAGAGGGGAGGGGAGGGGAGGGGAGGGGAGGTTGGTGGACATGGCTGAGGATATTGGTTAGATTTACAACATCCTTAAGTACTTAGGCCAATAGACCAAGATTTTTAAAATAATTTATTTTCCTGATGTAATGGTCTCAGAGGCTTACTGCTCTCATCATCTAACCTAGGCCTAGCCAGTCCTGGAAGCTTCTAGCCTGCTTACAATCTAATCTAGGCCTAGATTGTTTTCAGCCTCTGAGACTTACTTATGAATAAGATCGCCCTTTCCAGCTCTTTCTGAACTCTTGCTGGCTGGTTCAACTCAGCTGTTCTTGGCTCAAACTCCTCTCCAAGTTGACTGATTCAAATCCGCTTCTCTCAGCTTCGGATCTGAATTGCTCTGATTAACCCCAAACTAACTCTAGCAATCTGCTCTAATCTTCTGGCTCCTTCTCTCTCTGGTGTATTCTGTCTTCACCTGTGTCTAGTTTGTTCTCTCTTCAACCTACCTCAGTCAAACTCTCCCCATAAAACTGACTCCTCCCTCTCTCTGTGACACTCTCTCCAGTAGCTTCTTTTTCCTCTCTGTGAGAATTGGGAGTATCCTATTCTGTCAAATATTTCTCCAGTTTGTCACTTTGTCTGCCATAGACATCGCTTTCAAACATGAGTGCTTTCTTCTACAAACTAACTTTACCTTCACTGTTTGGGATTAAAGGTGTGTACTAAGGATGTGCCTGCGTTCTAGCAGGAGCACACAGGCCTAGAAGGTCTTTGGATGAGATCAGAGCAGTCCTGCTGCTGGTTTAAAATTCTTCTGCACAAGATCAGTCTCTGAGAGACATTTTATAAGATGGTCTCGGTAAATGTCTTCAGATTAGGGAGAGTGGGATGCCAGGTCTGGTAAATATGGTTGATGTAAGAAAACATGACATAACCCCAGCATTTGGATCTCTGTGAGTTCAAGGACAGCATGGTCTACAGGGAGTCCAGGATAGCCAAGGCCATGCAGAGAATCCCTATCTTGAAAAACAAGCAAAGGAAGGAAGGAAAGAAGGGAGGGAGGGAGGGAGGGAGGGAGGGAGGGAGGGAGGGAGGAAGACATAGCAAATCAAAGAAGCAAGGGGAAAGAACAACCACTGCTGCGATGTCAGTGCAGCACTGGTTACCAAAGGTTGGTTGGTGAAGTGGGCACATCTCACCTAATTTAAAATTACTATGTATGAATAAGACATTTGAGAGAGCATAAATCGTTACGTGCCCTTGCATTTATTTGGTTCTTGCTTTTATGAGGCTTTCAGCCTTGGAAACCCAAGTGCAAACTGAGTGACAGCCTGTTTAAGGCAGGCAATAAAACAAAAGCCAGTCCTCCATATGTTATTCAACAAAAGCCTTTACTGTCCATGTTGGTCAGCGACACATTCTGCTTTCGCTGATGTGCGAGATTTCACCGACTTTAGTTCATTAATTAGTCAACATGTATTTCTACACACACATTATATGCCAGATTAAGTCCAATAAAAAGATATTTACCATGGGAGTGAAAGATGAAATATTTTGAAATCTATGGAATTATGGGGAAAGATTTGCTGATTAAATTCTAAAAGACTGGCTTTGAATATAGTCGCCCCTTCTGTATGCCTTAAAGGTAGACTGCATCCCTTATTCATCACAACACCCTCCAATAGAAAGTGTTAGATAAATATTTGTTGAATTAATGTGTTTCACTTATCATTGCTGTGTAACAAAGTACCCTAAGGCCTCATGGATTACTTTCGTTGCTCACTGTTTTATGAATTTTTGTGTGTGGCTCATCTGCACAGTTTGTCTGAGCTCCCTATACCACTAGTGGAGCTCCCCGCTTTGTCTATGTAGCCTCAGGGCCTCTGTTTCTCCAAGTATCCTCTCTGCTTCCATCTCTGGTCAACTAGGCTTCAGGAGTTAGCTAAACTTCCTCATAGGGTTTTAGAATCCTAAGATAATGAAATAGAAACTGGTAAAAACTGTGTGAAGCTTAGGCCTGACCTGGCACAATCACGTCCATTGTACCCACTGGTCAAAGCATAGAGTCACTGTGGGAGGGGTCACAGAAAAAGGTGTAACATCAGAAGACATGGATAACTGAGCCATCTTTGGGAATCAGTTAACATAGAGTGAACTCATGAACATAGCCATGAAAGAACCCTTAAAATCTGAGGGAAAATGTTGTAGGCAAAAGGAAATATTTCAAGCTGGGTGTAGTGGCACATGCCTGTGATCGCAGCACTCAGGGAGGTGGAGCCAAGTGTAGTTCTGTGAGTTCAAGACCAGCCTGGTCTACAAAGCCAGGACAGGCAGGGCTACACACTTCATAAAGCCAAGTGTCTATGTGATAGGAGAGAACAGAACCATGGAAGCCTCATATGAAGTGAAAACATGCTTGAGGAGCACAAGGCTTCAGTTCACTTCAGTTCCATGTAGCCTGAAGGTACGTGACGTCACAGAACTAAACCTACACACTATTAGTCCTGTTCCCTCAACAAAAGGACCTTGGGAAACGAATAACAATGAACTGTGTCATGTATCAACTCTTGACTGTTGCAGACCTTTTTGCCACAGCTAACCCCATGCCATTAGCACACTTAGACTATTAAAGTAGGCACACACTCAAGAATTGTAGCGTGATGTTTTGTACTCTTGGGCATCTGTGCTGTCTCTCTTCTAGGCAAGTTACATTGTCTGAACTTAGTAATACAAATTTAGGAATGATTTATATTATGTTAGGTAGAAATTTGGGAGGTATCCCAGTGGGTCATGATCTATGTCCATATGGCTTAACTAATGTGTCGGATGCTGTTGTAATCACTTCCAGCTAGCTTTGTGAGGGGAGGGAGTGTTCAGAAACACTGCCTGGGTGAGGAAGGGCCCTGGCAGTTATCTGAAACTTCACCGCAGAAATTGCCGAGTGAGCATCAAAGAATGAAGAACTCACCCAGTTCTCTGGTGGTGTCTTAAGGCCTGTGCATGGTTATGCAATGGCTTTGGAAATTCATAGATTGTATCTACAGGTTCTGCTGTCAGGAAGCCCCTGCAGGACATCACGCCCTCTCACTTCCTGCCAGGCCTGGCTATGAACTGCTCTTCCTGCTTCTAGATTTCACTGCTGGTCTCTGCTCTTGCTCCCTCCACGAGAGTACTGTAGGCTTGACTCTGCTGTTCCCTCCCCAACAAAAAGTGCCACCACAGAAGGAACCAGCTGGAAGGAGTTATTATAAACCAGAAGACCCCTCAACCTGCTCCCATAAGCCTCATTGGGGGACTTTGTTGAGCTGCCCAAGCAAGTGTGCACAGAGAGCCCTCACATGGATGTTGGCTTCTAAACTGTTTAAGAGCTGGCCTGTCATTTTTTATCTAGTGCACACAGTTCATTTTAACCCTTCGCTGCTCCTCTCTCCAGACAGCTTCCTTGTGAGATCCAAGAGAGAGGGCATTTCATTTGTTTCAGGGTATTGTCACATGTAAAACTACACCAGCCCAGTATCAAACAACCCCCACTGATAAGTGTGAGCTGCAGATGAAACTCTCGAAGTGGCTCCTGGGCTGAAGGCAACAACAGATGCCGGTGATGAGGTGACTATCAAGTTAAATAGCTGTTTATTTAATAATAAAAAAATAAAGGTGATAATTACTAGAAAAAGTGAGAGTACTTATGAGGGGTGTGTGGAGGTTGTTCAGTGCACAGCCATCACTCCCCACCCCAAACCCCGGTGTAAGGATTGTTTAGAGCTGGCTTCATGCCCAGGTGGTAACAGCACATTGTAGGTACTCTCTCTGATCTTCAGAGCCTGTTTGGACGACCATTTTACGTGGAAACCCAGATGATGTGTTCGAGGTCATTCAAGGAGTGGTGAAAAAGCCTAGATTCTAAGTCTAACATTGCAAAGCATCAACTCTGTGGGGTACACACACACACACTGTTTAGTTGGCACCCTTGCAACTTTGGTGAAGGAAGTGTTATTGTCTGTTTTCAGTTGCCTCTGTTTTTAATGAACACATCTATTACACATTTGTGCAATTACTAATAGGTTTCCTTTTTGTTGGTCAGTTTTCTTCAGGCATAATGCTGTGCTTCCTTTTGTTTGCTTGCTTACTTGAGATGGGGTTTCTGGTGTCTTGGGCTGCCTTTGAATTCATAACCCCCCTTAGCCTATAAAGTGCTGGGAATACAGTCTTGCATCACATGTGTGGCTGTGTCTTGTCATTTTGATTGCTATTTTAATCAGCCTTTTATTATAATGTACTGTTTCCCTCCTGCAAAGAAAAGTAGCAAAGGTGTCTGACTTCACTTCAGTGGCCAACAGGACAGCAGTCTGAGCATGGCCAGTATAAGAAACAGAGCTGAATGATACCCACAAAAAAGTGAGATGGGGTACTCCAGGCTGCCCTCAGATACCAGCTTCTGCCACCCAAATGCTAGGATCATAGCTGTCTGTAGCCATCATGCCTGACTTAAGAGAGTAAAATTTATATTCTGTGTATTTTAGCAGAATTTAAGACACGGTGCTGGTATTCATGGCGATTGTGTGAGTCATGGGTTCTTTATTCCTCCGTTGGCCTTCAGAGTGACCTGCCATAAGGGAAGGCCACCCACCCAGCTGCCCAAAGTGGCAGGGGAGGAAAATGGTTGGAGAGCACTGATGAGCCATGGGACACAAGCCAGTAAGCAGCCCCCCTCCACAGCCTCTGCATCAGCGCCTGCCTCTGGGTTCCATTCCTGCTTGAGGTCCTGCCCTGACTTCCCTCTGATGGACTACAATCTGCAAGCATAAGCTGAATAAACCCTTTCCTCTCCAACTTGCTTTTGGGTCATGGTGTTTCGTCGCCATCAATAGAAACCCTGACTAAAACCCGTACTGCACCACCTGCTCACCACCATGGCTGGAACACAGCTGTAAACTTTTCACCCGGCTGCCCTCCAATCCTCTCTGCCACAGCACCTCTGTCTGGAGTGGAAAGTTTCCTCTCCAAGTCTTCCAGCAGCAAGGACAGCGGAGGAGAGAAGCCCTCCCAAGAGATGGATTTTAATCCTTCATGTCAGAGGCCAGGGCATCTTTGTACAAGGCCAGTTGTTATTTATAGCACCCTCTCACTTCCCCTTGGGAATCCAGTTCTAAGCAATGAAGGTCTTATTCAGCTGGGGTAAAAAAAAAATAGCAGCATTCAGACATGACTAGGTTCTCTGTTTGTTTGAGATGTGAAATTTTGCGTGTAAATTTAAACAGTGTTTGCTGGAACATTCATTACCTGAGCAAACACAGGCCACCTCCTGGTGTTACCATGCTGGAGAAAGATGGTGGGTTTCTTTAGTAAGAAAAGTGTCAATACCACAGACATGAAAATTCAGAATTAAGGAGTTAAGGTTTGTTTTTGTTTTTCATCTCAAAGCCCTTTTGTTTGCTCATAATTCCCATGGGTTGCTCTGTGTTTCTGATGGGAGGCAGAATCCGTGAGTGATGTGTCCAGGCATTCCTGTCTGCCCTTGGGATAGGCTGGGTGGTCCAAGTGTAGCTTTCTTTGTGCTTCAGTCAGCAGGACATTGGGAACATGGCCCTTTGCTGTAGAAGAGTGAGAAAGTCTCAAGCTCATGCAGGAAGAGGCATGCTAGTCTCTTCAGTGGTCTCATCAGTACCCAGTGATGCCAGGAAAGTGTGCCCAGAACAGACTGAGCACAGCAGTTCACTTGATTTTCCTCTTGTTCCGGGCCAGAGTTAACGTCTCAGCAGGGATCAATATCAAGAAAGGGAGCTTGCTGGCTGGCTAACCACTGATGCCAAAAGTGGAACAGCTCTCCTGGAGGGCTCGTAAGGTGCCTCCTCACTCCATCCTGCCCTATTCTGTGACAGGGATTACAGAAAAGAATCCCACAGTGACCTCCAAAAGGGCCGGAGTCTTTAACCTGGATTTCAGGAATCTACCCAGCACTCCTTGACTGATCAATGCCACCCACTGTGACTCAACTCAACAGAACTTGTCCTTTATGTAGACCACTTGCATCCCTATCAGAGTCCAGAGCAGCGGTTCTCAACCTTCCCAATGCTGCGACCATTTAACATAGTTCCTCATGTTGTCGTGACTCCCCAGCCATAAAATTGTTTCTGTTGCTGCTACATAACTGTAAGTTTGCTACGGCTATAAATCATAATGTAAATGTCTCTGCTTTTCCATGGCTTTAGGCAACCCTTGTAAAAGGATCATTGAACCCCTGGCCAAATCCAAGTAAAAATCCTAGGTGTGGAGTCCATGTATTTCTCTGTTACATACCATGACACATGTGTGGTCACAGTTCATTACTGTGGGGTCTGGAACATCCTATGTGACGTGCATGGGAGAGCCTTGGGACTGTCTACCTGATTTTCTGTGGCCCTTACCCATAGATCTTTTTGCTATAATAAATCAATCACCAGGACAACCGAGCCTATGGGGCACTGATAGTTCATAGCCCAAGAGGGTGGTCCTGGGGACCCTAACACAGAGGCATGCATCTTCTGCTGTTTCCTAGATCCCTTTGCTCTCTGTAGGCTAAATCATGTTCAGCTAAATTCAGCCAGTAGGAGGCAATTGAGAGATACTGGACAGGGAGAAACAAACAAAAAGACAGACTGGACTTGTTCTGACCTCAAACTTATAATGGCCGAGTCTCAGTCACCCACCAGACAGACCCATGGGATTCTAGTTCCTGCACATAACCTCTTCTCCCGCCATATGTCGACCTCAACTACACAGTTTCTAATTATGGGGTTGACTCACCTCTACTGTTTTCCCTCCTGTCTCCTCTATCACCTGTACAAACAATTCCTCTGTGTCAGGTTCTCTCTTTAAAAATACCTAATGTGGCTTTTCCTTCCCTAATTTTAGCCACATGCTGTAAACGTCTTCTTCATACCAAACAAAGGGCCTTCATATGTGAAGGACGCCATGCTATCCTCAAAGACCCCAGTGTCTCGTCACATAGACGACTTCTGTACATATCATTTGCCGGTGCAGATCAAGGCTCCTTCTATGACTAGACACCGTTGTTATGACTCCTCCACCACAGGATCATGAGGCAATGCTCTAAAAATCTATGGGTTTCAGCCACATGCTAGGCTTGGTGCCTCTGACACTGGGCTGCTGACTGTCTGTTGAGCACAGGAAATCCATCACATTTATAACGTTACTAGCTATTACTAGATTGGCGATGGAACTGTATTAAACTAATGTGTATGCACACCCAGTGAGTTTTGGCCAAATATATTACTACAATGCTGGTTGTGAGGTGACAAGCACGTCTTGAATGCACAGCTCAACTGAAGGGTTAATGTCTGTGTAATTTGATATAAAATGTGCAAGCGTGACCACCCTTGCCCAACTCCCACAGGAGTCTACGTCTTCTTCTAGCATGCAACAGAGACAGAGGAACTCTGCGTAAATAGCTTCAGCAGTCTCTCTCTAGCTGGTGTCCCTGTTGTCCAATGGGACACCAGTCAGGGAAGTGGCCTTATAAGTATCAAGAACACTGCGGTTAGACATGCTCTGGCAGGGCAGCTGACCCACTGAAGCCATGATCAGGACTGTGAACAGGGAATAATCTTCCAGCAAGTGGAGAAGGATGAGAGACGTGTGCTTCTGACTTGAGGCACAGAGTAGGAAGTTCATGGACTGGAGTAAGGTGAGACAAGGAGTGGGCCTGGAGAAGATATGACCTGAGAGCACGAAAGAGGCAGAGCTCAAGAGCAGAGCAGGCTCCAGATCATATGGGGATCTTTGCCAGTTGATGACTAGAATTTACTTTGAAAGCAAACTTAATTAGCCAAGGAGATGATTTGGGCAAAGAATCCGAATCCAGATTAGAACCCTTCAGTGTTTGCTGTGACTGCACTGTGGAGAAAGAATTGAAAGGGTTAAAGAGGTAGGTTCAAAACTAAGTTAAAAGATAGGACAGGAGATACCTGATGAAGGACTGGATCTCAGGCTCGGGGTGGGGGTCGTCTGGAGTTTGCAGCAACACTCGAGACACTGACACTCACTGAGACAGGGAATTGTATGATATGCCAGCTCTTCAGGGAAGATGGTATCCCATCATGGAGAATGAGTGCGGGCAACCACTGGGGTGTGTGAAGAGAAGGTGACAGGCTGCTAGCTAGGTGGGGTCAACAGCTCTGGAGAAGACCGTGGCTAGGCACCTAGGTTTGGGAGGTGCCAGGAGATACACGGAGTAAAGTCATCAGAGTATCTGGGATAATCAAAGGGAAGCACTTTGCACTAGAGGGAATAGCGCAGGGTGCAGTGTCCCAGAGACCACAGAAAAGACCTCCTAGGACAGAGTGGGCAAGAGTGCTCAGTGCCTCAAAAGATGAAAAACTCAGTCTTCTTCTATGGCTTGGAAACAGACAATTGAAAACAGTGTTCTCATCTCAATGTGGCTTCTAGTCTCCAAAACCTGGCTGTAAATTGGGGCCTCAGTGTGAAACCACTGAGAGTTGATTAGACCTTTAAGAGGTGGTTAGGCCTTTAAGAGAGATCACTGTAGCTCTCCTGGGACTAGGTTAGCTACTATGAGGGCAGTTCACTATAAAGCGAGGTTGCCCTCATATTTTCTCTTTTCCAATTGTGCCTATTTTTCCTCCTGCTTTCTGCCTCAAGAAGACACAGTATGAGGTAGACAGTGCTCTTCTGCTCAGCCTACTGCACCTTGCAGTATACTCAATAAACTTATCCCCTGTCCCCACCCCAAAAGATGAGAAAGCACAAGATCTTTGCAAAAAAGCTAAGAAGATGGCAATGCCATGGGTTGGGGCTTCTCAGTCTTCAGAACCATCAGCTAAATAGAATATTTTTCTCCTTTATAAATATGCTGATTTCAGATATTTTGTTACAGCAACAAAATGTACTAAGACAGACACCTTTGCTTTGGTAGTTTCAATATAATAATGGAAGTACAACCCAGAAGTCAGAGGCTTGGTGACAGAGGGGAGGAGAGAGAATAAAAAAAAAAAATGACTAGAAGGACATGAATTGAGGGAAGGCTTTTTAAAATGTTAAAGGGAATCCACTTGACGTTGTGTCAATGCTGACAGGAAGCAGCTGTGAGGGAGCCAGAGCTTGAAGCCACAGAAGGAAGAGGGGAAAAGAGGCATAGCAAAGCCCTTGAGAAAGTGACATAAAACAAGGCAAACGCTTGCTTTGGACAAGGAGGCAGGAGAACTTTTCCATTTCAAGGGTAAGAAAGAGAGAAAACTTGGTAAAATGTCTGACAAGTCTACAGATATGGGATAGAGAGAGATGGGGTAGGAATAATATGAATCTCTAACTGATAGCATCACTTGTCCCCCCCCCCTTTGAAATTGAAAGGTCGGGGGTCAGGATCAGTTATCTGAAGACAATGAAAACACCTAGAAGGATCTATGGCTGAAATCAGTAGGGCTTAAACATGTGACAATGCCAAAACAAAAATAGGCAAAGTCTGGGGAGGAAAACTGCCTTTCGGTTCTCTGTAAGTCTTGAAGACACACCAGAATGGCTTTGAGGGGACAACACAAAGTGTTTCTAACTTGTGTGGCACCCTTGAGGATATCTACTCATCTGTACGGGAATTGGACATCAGTGTGGCTGTCTTGCAGGAAGTCCTGTGGTCTGACTGGGGCAGGGGCTGGGGCTCTGCGGGTAACTCAAGGAGGCAGTTTACTTTGCACAAGAGGGACTCCTTGTTCTTGCTTTATGCATGGTCACAACTGTCTGTGCGATCTGTCTGTGGAAAGGCAGATCCTCCCTTCTGCCAGCTCACCAGCCCTCTGCATAGCAAAGCATTTCTCCATAGGGGAAAAAAAATGACCCTTTAGCCCATATGACCTACCAGGAGGTCAGGGGAGAGGCTGGCTAACACCACAGTGCCATTCGCCGGTTACTAGTAGCAGCCGGAGAAGGGAAAAGGCTGACTCTGGGGGTGGGATGATGTGGAGATGCCCACATGGGACCTTGGGAGCAGAGGGGCTATGGAGGCAGGAAGGGGCACATTACAAGAACATCAGAGCTAGATGGCAGAAGTACGTGGAAAGTCCTAGAAACAGTTCTGCCCCCTCCACCAGCTGTCAAGAAAGGGGAGGAGAAATCCTCTGGGATGGGGAGGAGGGTGGGAGCTGTTAGGAAGTTATTTAAGAGCCAACCTTCTGGTCACTTTGCCTGAGTCCTTTTGAGGAAGTACACAGAGGCACACAGCGAGCCTACCCGGGTACTCTCTCAGGAGCACAAGCAGGTAAGAAACCCTGGAAGCAGCACTGAGCAGCCCTGCCCCAAGCTGTGGCTGTCCCTGTGCACCTACATTCTGTATCTCTATAGGGTTGGGGAGGTGCCAGAGGCAACCTCTCCCTCCAGTTCCAGCCCTTCACGTCTTTAAGGGGGACCTTCTTTGAACTCAACCAAACTATGATGGGAGCATGGCTGGGCTGGCATAGAGGAGTCTTAAATGGTGACAGGAATGGGGTTGCTTCTCCAAGGGCAGGTCCTCTTTCCTAAGGGAAGGCAACTGTGGGGCAAGGACTAAGGTTGAAGGCCATCTGGGAATGCCCGCCTGACTAGAAGACAGCAGGCTTGGTTGCCCCACCATGTTAACTCTTTCCCCCAACTCAACACAGGGACTGAACTCCAATTCTTTTCCCTTCCCTGCATCTACCAAGGACAACTCCCCTACTTTCACTCACCCAGTGGCCTTCACTTCCTTTCCTGACCATCACCTGGAATGTTCCAGTTCTCTGCTTTGCTTGCTCTCTACCAGAAGGCTGTCTGGCTGTCCAGCACTGCTCCCTACATCCTCGTGCTGGCCTCATAGTGACCAGTCAGTTGGACTTTGCTATTTGACACCAGAAGACTGAGTTTTCTTGTCTTCTTATCATTAAACCTTTTTCTATGCAGGACGTTATAGCACATGCCTTTAATGTCAGCACTAGGGAGGAAGAGGCAGGCAGATCTCTGTGAGTTCAAGACCAGCCTGGACTACAAAGTGAGTCCAGACCAGTCAAGGCTACACAAGGAAACTCTGTCTTAAAAAACCAAAAACAAACAAACAACAACAAACCAACCTTTTTCTTTAAACTCTTCCCCTGCCTCAGCTTACATGAGATTATCTTTAATGTCTAAGGATACCCACTCCCATTTTGTTCTTTCAAGAGCACCTTTCTCCTCCTAAGACCCAATACCTTACCAAGTGGTCTTGTACTCAGTCTTGCTTCCACTGCCCCACACATTTCTAGAACAGTCTAATCAAGTTGATTCGTTAAGCAGCAACACTTCATCTTCCAAGGGTGTGCCTGGTTTTTGCAAACAGCCAGGTTGCCAGGAGTCACCGCATGTTGAGCCAGGTGAAGAGAGCTCACAAACAAAGTGCCCCTTCATTTTGGCCAGCTGGTCAACAAGTCCGTATTCGGCCCTGAAGGTAAGGTGTGTAGCTTTTAGACTGGCTGGTTGCCTGCACAAACTCTGTGGGAAGAGGAAACAAGCCAGCCAGACCAAGTTGAAGCACAGCCTACTCACAATTGAACTGGACGTGACCATGGCCTCCACTCCACACACTCAAACAGATTTATGTATGACTTGTTGGCCTCACCTCTAACCCTGTACTGTAAACTCTCTGGAAACAGATGCTGTTTTCATTTCTTCTGTACCTACCTAAGTACTAAGATCAGAGCCCAGCCCATAAAAAGTTCTCAGTAAATAGTGACCAAATTAAATGGTTGGTGTGACAGCTTTAAGGGACCACCCTAATCTGGGTATGTTTTCATGAGTTTAATCTTCACCATGCTTTAGGTGGGCAGCGCTCCATGAGATGAATAGGCACATGTACCTCTATGCAGGCTTTGAGGTGTTGAGGGAAGGAAAATTCTGCTGCCTGAAATCTTTAAATATTTTTTTTTGCTTCAAGCAAATATTCTTTCCTCTACTTTCTATACATTCTGACAACCAGGCAGTCTCCTTGAGACCCTCAGAAAACACACTCTGTCACTGGGCTAATCTTCACTGCCACCTCTCGGTTTTCATTCAGGTGTGACTTTCAACATATTGCTTGGGGGCTGCCACACGGGGTTGCATCTCTGTGTCCACTTCAGAATCCTGGCCACAAGTAGGCACTCATTTCACAGCCCTTTCCCCTTTCTTCTCCCTTCCTATAGGATCCAGTAGAGCCGAGAATGTCAGATGCTCCAGCAACCACCTTTGGGGGCAGACGAGCTGTTCCACCCAACAACTCTAATGCAGCAGAAGTTGACCTCCCGACCACGGAGCTGCAGGGCCTGGTGCCCAGGGGCGTCAACCTGCAAGGTAAGAGCAGCATACCGTTGTGTCTAGTAAATCTGAGCCCCCTTTCCTATGAAGGATCTATGTGAGAACCCTCCTTCACTACAAAATAAGCCTCCTCCCAGGCTCTGGTGTCCACCCTCAGCCTCTGGTGTCAAGAAAGTCTCCAAAACCCTCTCAAGCTACAAAAACACTAGAGAGCCTGACCTCATCTTGACACAGAGAATCCACTTCCTCTTTCTACTTCCCAGCTGTTCCTTCTACACAACATTGTATTGGATTCCCTTGGGGCCTCTTTCACCCCTAACATGCTGTGCTTTGGGGAACGTTCTCTATCTGGAAGATTCTACTTCTAAAATACTGTGGCTGCTATCTGATTGTCTGGCTTGCAACTGCCTCCTTTTCCCTCCTCCACCCGTGGCTGTGAATCTTAGAGCTGGTGAGAGGTGCCAGATTCTGACAGTAATAGAGATGGAAGCTTTCTAGGTGTCTCCTGAGCAGCTGGGGGTCGGGGGTGGGGTGGGGTGAGGCAGGAGCAGGCAAGGCAAGCTGCTTCCTCTGCCTCATCCTGAGGGACCTGCTCTGGGTGCAGCAGCCACCAGCTGACCTCCTCTCGGCCCTGTCAGCTGTGACAAGGCCCAGGTGGCAGCACTGGCTTGGTGATGCAGAAGTCATTCCCTTGGGGAATGTGATTAGCAGGGACATTCAGACTCTTGTCCCTGAGTTGCATCTAGCTGGCAGTACACTGTGGAATATTGTTTATGCACCAAAACCCAGTTTTGCTCCTATGAGTTCTCAGTGCTGTATTTCATGGGGGGGATAAACATCTACTTGCTGAGGTGGGTACAGACAGTCAAGAGTGGCTGTTAGTGACCAAGAACTAGCTCTTCCAGCTAAGTGCTACATTCTAAACCCTGACATTAAAGACACAGAACTGGGGTATAGAACCACTCAGCCTCAGTTTCCTTTATTGCAGGTTAGGAAACAGGCCTACAACAATCAGTTGATATTTCTTTACTTCTTTGATGCCCAGCCAGACTAGACACTCCTTTTTTATTTTAAAGAATGCAAATAAAATTGGAAAGCCTGCAGACATCAGGCTATCCCATGGGTCACCTTGGGGTATTCAGTTTTCTTGTAAAATTCCCCTCTGGCAGAGAAGACACTGTGCTCTGGGAAGAAGTGCCCTGGCCCTGGAAGACGTCACCCATAGAAAAATAAAGAGGAAGGTCTCAGGCACCCACACCAGGACTAAAGAGGGGACACAGGAACCTCCATGTATCTGGTAAAGGATACAAAGAGTTGCCGATCTCAGAGGCAGAAAACTCAGCTTTCTACCCCAGGCCCCACCAATGAAAAAAATCTAAGTCCTGCCAATGAAAAATCTAGGTTCTCAAGCCTTAGTTTTCCCACAACAAAATAGAAGCAATGCCCCCTTGTGCAGGGTGTTCCTAAGGACTGGATAAATATTGTCCGTGATAGCATCTGACCATGCACACTTGACCAGTGATGGTTGGTTGACTGGACATGACTGATGGCGAACCTAAAGAAATTGTAAATTTGAGCCAAACATTGCCAACGACACATAAAAATCACCAGAGCTCCCCATATATAGAATTGGCTTTTTGTGAATCTTCTTTTGGAAGCAGAGATGGGGAATAACTCACCTATTTTGAAAAGGCAGTCTTTATTTATTTAGCAGTCACGTGTCCGTAGCTTGGCATGCGAGTTGTTCCCAAGCAGCCCTTAACAGGAAAGTCAGGGGCCAGAGACTGCAAACTGATCTGAATGGGTGAAAACAGCCAGTCACTCACAATCTGAGTGGCCTACCATGCCTAATCACTATAGCTCATTAATAACATATTTCCGTATGAGTCTGTTCAGGGTATTTTTGCTGCGTGCTGTGAGGATGGAGCCTCTGAACCAATAATCACAGTAGGGTAGTCTCAAGAGAGCTGGACAGGAGAAAAACAGAACAGAAAAAACAAAGCAGCAGACATACTGTCTGAACCAGACGATTATTCTGCAGGGTTCGAATTTCTATTTATTTGTCTAAAAAGCACAGAATGGGTTTGGCACTAAATATATCAAGCCTTTTCCACTCCAGGAATCACAGATGAACGCCAGGGAAAGCAGGCTTTTGCACTGGTTCCTGTAGTGTCCATGCAGTTCACCCAGTGGCCACTAGTAGGCCCCGGGAGCACTTACATCTCCTGACTCAGGATCACAGAAACTAAAGACCAATTCTTCATGCCCACTACCCTCAGTGGTAACTTTTTTTTCTTTGAAAACTGCCCCCTGTAAAATTAACTGAGCAGATCAGAGAAGCAAGGAGAAGAAAAGAAATAAAATGTTAGGCTTTTCATTTTAATTAGCTCCATTGCCTTGAATGCTGTTAGTGGGAAGTATTCGTTAATATACAGAATATATCCACCTATCCACGAGGTGGCTGATGTGTGTAATAGCCTTTCACCATGGCTGGGTATACTTGCTGAAGAATTCTATTATCTCAGTGAAGCATGCCATATGCCCAACCACTTGAAAGGCTAAAGTTGAGGATCATTTCAAGGCCAGCCTGGGCACCACAGCAAGGACTCTTCTAAACTATTACTTTATCAAGGTTAAAAAAAAGAATAAACCCTTCATACACTCACAGTACTTCTCTAAATACATACTACAGGATTTAAGAAAAAATGGAAATATCTGAGATTATAACGGAACCGCAGATGTAGGGCCAAGCTGTAGACAGGTGTGATGTCATCACATACTTTTAGTGTGCCCCTGTGTGTCCCATACTAGGAAAATTACTGTGAGCACCTGCCCATATTACTTAAGTTGATATCGGGTGTGTGTGTGTGTGTGTGTGTGTGTGTGTGTGTGTGTGTGTGTGTACTATGGATGTACACGAAGGCCAGTGGCTAATGTTGGCTTTTGGCTGTCTTCATTTATTACTTTTTACCTTATGTATTGGGACTGGGTCTCTCACGTAAACCTAGCTCATCAGTTTGGCTACTCTAGCTAGCCAGCTTTCTCTAGGGATTCCCTGCTTCCACCTCTGAAGTAAGGACGAGAAGCCAAATTCTGATCCTCATCTTTATGTGACAAGTGCTTTTACCAGACTAGCCATCTTTCCAACCCACACTGGCATCCATTTTTCAAACACTGCTTGACACATTCAAGTTGGTGTTTCTGAAACATGTCTCCATGCCCTTCCAGGTCTCAAGTTATGTGTGGCTAGAAATGTAATGCTACGTAATGCCCCCTCATCCTCCTGGCCTGTGGGGCTCTGTCACAAGTAGAGTGGCCATTTGTAGCAGTAGTTGGGTTATTTCCCTGGCAAGTCCACTATGCTGGAGTCAAGCAAGGAAGCAGGGATGACTTGATGAGCATTCAAGGGGCGGCCGACCCAGCAGTTTCTAGGCTAGTGGAGTCTAGGTGTTTTTCTGAAAGTGTCTTCCCTCCTACCATTCTGTCAGAACTAAACCAATCTCTTACTCAGTAATCAACTTCTCCTTAGTGCCAAAGACACTCTTTGGGTAATTGAAAGATTTAGGGTAATTGAAAGAATGATAGAAGCATTTGGTGCATGATGAAGAAATGAAATTGTTAAGTGAAGTTAATCACTAACCCAGTTTTTTTAAAAAAAATTATATTCACTGTTATTTACATGTCAGGAGCTGTCCTAAGGTCTGTTTGATGACAAAAAGAGGAAGTCAATCTCTGACTTCAGGGGGCTTTCATTCTAAAACAACAAACAACAAACAAAACCAAAACAACCAAGCAAGAATTACTGCAATTCAGTCTAATAAATACTGTAATTGAAATTTAATCAAATTGTAGTAAAATGATGAAGAGACAGGTCTTATGACATGGAAGAATAAGGAAGAGGATGACGAAGGCTTCCAGATAACAAAGACATCTCAGCTGGTTTTTGTAAGATGGCAAAGAATGTTCCAGACATGCTAGGCATAACAGTAAAGGGGTTTTTTCCATATATTTTTATGTTCCACTTATTTTTTAATATTTTATTAATTTATTCATATTACATCTCAATTGTTATCCCATCCCTTGTATCCTCCCATTCCTCCCTCTCTCCTGTTTTCTCCCTACTCCACTCCCCTATGACTGTGACAGTAAAGGTTTTTAATCCTAGACCGTGGGAGATGGCAGTAGAAAGATAAGCAATTTAAAATCATTCTGTGCCACACGATGAGTTCAAGGCTAGTCTGGGTGAATAGGGGATGCTCTCTTTTTCTCGATAAAGTAAAAAAAAAAAAATGAATAAAAGCAAGATACAGGCCAAATATGGTAGTGCAAGCTTGTAAGCCCTGTGCATGGGAGGCTAGGGTCATGATTTTCTGATCAGTCTGTACTACATGCGAATGAATGATGTAAAGCACATGTCAAACGAAGAAGCTGAAGTTGTGGGATGGAAAGATGACTTCCTACATAAGAGAGCTTGATGCACAAATATGAGGACAAGATCCTAGTGCCCGTGTAGCTGATTAGGCGTCTTTCACACTCCTCTGACTCCAGGTCTTGAGGTGAGAGGAGACAGGAAGATGGCTGAGTTTGTCTATTTCCAATCTGAGAAGGAGCCTGCCTTAAGGAAACATATATAAATTGCTTGAAGATAGCACCCTAAGTCCTCTTCTGGCCTTCAAATAAGTTCATAGCTGTGCACACCACTCCACATCCGGTCCCACAGCCACACACCCCACCTGGCAAGGCAGAGAATAGAGAAATCTCTTTTAAAAGATGGAGGAAGAAAGGGTCAAGAGAACATGGAAGATCATTGTCAAAAGTGGTGAGAATTGGCTATAGGACAACAAAAAGAGATTCTTAAGAACTTGGGAGGGTTCACACTACAATAAGTGTGAAGACCCTACTTTCCTTCTATCCCACAGAACACAGGAGGCTTGCTGTGGACTCTTAATAGCAGATTTATGTTTTATAAGACTTATTCTCACACTGAAGAGAAAAATTGAGAGAAGGAAACATCTCAGGGTAGAGGAGAGGTAGACCAGAAGGCGTTTAGCCCAGGAGAAGGTGCGAGTCCCGCTTCTCTTGTTCTAGGATTTCTGAAGCAGTTTAGGCTGTAGGACATTTTAGTAGCAACAGATTAAATAATAGCTGCTGAAGAAAAAAAATGTCTTTAATTGTTCTAATTATACTTTCTCCTCCTGAGCGGCCAAAAGATGTGTGAGAAAAAGGCTTCCTGTGCCTCTTTCCACCATAAACAGACCTACTTCTTCATACATATAGCATTAATGCCTATAGCTTAGTAATAACGTTACCAAAGATTGCAGGGAGAGCTCAGCTCACCAGGGAATTCCTAGAAAATGAACCTAAACATTTAACTTATTTCAAGATTCCATCTGTGACAGGTATAATCATTCTCAGAAGAATATTTTTGCAACCCAGGGAGAAGATAATCCACTTTTTTTCATATTAGGGGAGTGAGTGGGAGGACAAGGAGGCAGCTGACTCCAGAGGAGAGACGTTCTTTCTTTAACAGCCCATTTTCCGATGTGTTTGGAATTAGACTAAATTGTGTTAGGTAGACTTTTTGAAAGCTGTCACTTTGAAAGGGCAAGCCGCCAAGTCCCTAGCCATAATATAACTTTAAAAAAAAGAAGAAGAAGAAAAAGAAGAAGTGGCTTCCCAGTGAGCTGTTCCATTTAGCTAGGAGCTGGGCTTGGATGGGGAGATATGAATAAATTTCCTCATTCTGGTGAATGAGACCTGAACAGTGAAAAAGCTCTTTCTATCTAAGTTATGTCTTGTTAGGCCAGTAAACAAAGTACAATCCATCCACCAGTTTCACAGATGTTTTCTGATTGCCATGCACATGGGGAGGGGCATCAATAGGCAAATGGGCACTAGAATGCCTTCTGTGCTCATGTTTCATGGCAACCAACTGTGGTCCTTGCTAGAATCATGCACTGTAAGAAGCTAATTTTGTTCCTGGCTCGCTTTGTGGGTCACTATCCATGATCAACCAGAGAAACGCTATTTATTTGGTGAATAAAAACTTAGAAATCTCACCTCCTTCCCTAAGACAAACTCTCAGTACTGTGATTTGGATGGCGTTTGTCCCTGAAGGTTCATATGCTAAAACTTGATCTCAGTGTGGTGAACTGAGAGGCAGAGCCAAGTGGAGGGTCCCTACGTCACTGGGAGGGTGGGTGTTCCTTTGGAAGAGATTAATATCCTCCTTATGCTACCCTGAGCTAGTTTTCATGAAAGTGAGTTTTTATAAAAAACATAGAGTCTGACCATAAATGACTCTCTATGGTCCTGGCCATGAGATCTCTTTCTCTCTTGTCAAGTTTTTTGCCTTTATGATGTCAAATGCCACAAACAAGGTGGCATTGTTCAGGCCCCTCACCAGAGGCAGAATGTGTGGCTTGAACTGGTGTCATTCAACCACTCCATCTCTCTTCTCTCCTTGCCTTTATCTCTTTTCTCCCTTTCCCCTTTTCTCCTCTCTCTTCTTCCTTTCATCGCTTCTCTCTTTCCTTTCTTCCTTCTTCCCTTTCTCCTTCTCGTAAGTGTCTCCTTTATAAAAACTCATCCTCAGATATTTCTTACAGTAATGAGAAAGATTAAAAGGCCTAGTGTTTTAATTAGAAGGTTACTCTGAAGAGCTGCCAACATGGCTGTCATTTACTATTTCCACCTGGTTTTACCTTTGTATGCATCTTACACATTGGACTGCATTTTGAACATGATTGCTTTAAACCTTTTACCTATCGAGTGGCATTTAATCTTCTGCACCTCAGCCAAATTTCATTTTTATGTCTTCACACCTCCCCCACCCCAGTCTCGTTTTTTAAATGAAATGTTTTTCTTAGTTTAGATTGTCTGAAGAAGGAATCTTAAGAGATTAGGTGAGGACTTTTTATTTAAATTTGACCTGGTTTCCCCTCACTTAGAATGCAGCATTTTTTTTTATAAGTTTTTTCCTTTCCTTCCCAAAGGCACTGACTTACTAGGGTGATATTTAATAAAATAAATAAATAAAAGATAATTGGGGAAATGTGGGTTTTTTAAATTCCATGCTTAAAATTAAATACCCTCAAAAGTAGTGCAATAGGTCAAATACAGATATAAATACATACACACGCACATATATGAATATAAATTTAGATTATTAAGTGAGTGCTATGGATATGAATTCAGGTCCTTATGCTTGCATAGCAAGTACGATGTACCCATCTCTTAGGCCTTACTATTGTTTTCAAAACAAACTATATGTGTTTATTTTCACTAAGAAAAAAATCCACTGCAAACCAGAGAGAGAGAGAGAGAGAGAGAAAGAGAGAGAGAGAGAGAGAGTGTGTATGTGTATGTGTGTGTGTGTGTGTGTGTCTGTCTGTCTGTCTTAGGATCGATGTATTCAAATTTCACTAACACCTTTACTTACCCTTGGTACCAAATAGCATGAAGACCTGGTGGTCTTATTCCAATAGGAAACAAAAATTCTCATACAGAGGCCTTGAATTCTGACACCTCCAATCCTCTTCTCCAGCAATATGTGCAGCCCTTAAAATTGCTTGTCTTAAGAATAAAATGCCTGATAAATGATATTTAAAGAGCTATTATGCTTTCTCCCATAGTTAATGAAACGATTCCTTTTAAAAATGAAAATAAAAATTCAAGACCCAAATGTTTAGGTGTGAGACTCATTTAAGTCAAAAGCAACATGCCTTCTGGGGCATTTATCACACACTTTCCCCAGGCATGAGTGAGGACAGGATAACCAAGGTACAGTGTTCTTCTCAAGGAGCATCCAGTCCTGTGGGTAGCATCACCTGTATAAATCTAAAATAAAGCTGTTAATGGTGGTCTACACTGTAAGTGCCTCTTAAAAATCTATTTTATTTGGCCACTCCAGCCAGCCTATCACCTTCTGGCTCCTTATGTGATCACTCACATTCTTGTCTGAGCCACCCTCCTCTCTATGCACTCATCCCCACCCTCCAGCCCTGGTCAGCATTACCTGTCAACTTAACACAGCCTGGAATCACCTGAAAAGGGAGTCTCAATTGTATTTATGTTTACCAAATTGCCCCCCAGGTATGTCTGTAAGGATGATCTTGATTGTCTTACTGAGGGATTGAGGCCCAGTCCGTTGTAGGGGTGCCATTTCCTGAGCAAGAGGTCCTGGGCTATGCAAGAAAGCTGGTGAGCTTGTGAGCAAGCCAGAGAATAACTCCATGCCCTGGGCCTCAATTTCCTACCCCAATGTCCTCAGTGGTGACTATGACCTAAAAGTGTAAGCTGAATAAACCCCTTCCTCCCCTTCTTCCCCTAGGTGGCTTTTACTCAAAGTGTGTTACCACAGCAACAGAGATGAAGTAGAACCCCATCTTAGCCTCCTCCTTTGGTCACTGCTTATACCATGCTTTCTCCAGAAAAACATCCTTCATCTCCCTTAACATGAATTAGGGGTTCTCCCACACCTCTGCCCAGAACCCTAAACTTCTGTTATTTATGCTCCTTTGGGTATTTACCATGTTTTCTTAGCTTGCAGTTATGAGGCAATCATCTAATCAATTCTTGTACTCCTGCCTTGGGTGACAACACAAAATAACACATTGTGAAAATCTAAATCTAGCTGTAGCAAATAGTAAACATACTGAACACACATGTAAGGTCCAAAATTATTGTACGAGCATGGAGCAATGAACTGACTCTACCAGTAGAAAGGTATTGTGAATTCATGCAAGGCCTTAAAAATAGAACCACAAAGAAAAAAGCCAGCTGCATAAGTAAATATAGCCAAATAGCTACACAGGTGAAAGATCTGTGGGCGTCTGGGCAGAACTGCAATACGCTATTGATAGAAATGACACGGAATGTGTTTTAGAAGGTTTTGCTTCAGGAAATGCTTAATGTAAATCTGAAGTAAGATATCACTGTCCAATGATGCCCAAGCTGAAGAAACAAAAATATACTTTTTATTTTTACAAGGTGTAGTGGCCTCATTGTTTTTTATTGGAAAAACTACAGCCAGAATGATGCATTTTAGTCAAGGGAGAATGCTTCCTGGGAGAAACTGACAAAATGAACTCTACTATGAAACAGGGTTTGTAAAATTCTGGAAACGACTCCTTGAAGAAGGTAAAAGTTGAGATGGTTTAACTCTCGGGCTGTCAGGTGGTGCCGAAACTTTTGAGTATTAGGGCAACAGAGACTTGTTCTGGATCCATGTGGAAGTCAGAACCAGGATGTGTAGTCAGAATATCCACAGGGGAGCAGATGTCAGGCCATCTTGAGAACAGTAGAGTTGTCAAGAGTGGACTGGATGCCCCATGAGGCAGTGAGTGCCCTATTCACAGACCCAACTCCATGCATGGGGATGGCTCAGCCATACCTAGAAGGTCTACCAAGTGATGCAGAGGTGCCTTTGCCTCTGAAATCAGTGAAAGTGTGAGATTGAGGGCATCGCTTTCACTGTTGTACATGAATGGAGACCTGATGAAACCATTTTGAGACTTTGGGTTTTAAATGATGTTGGTGATGATTTAAAGGCACTATGCTAAGAAAGAGGACCAAAAGAGTTGATTTATAAAGTCATTCATTTGGTGAGGATTTTACACCTTGGGGTGTGTGTGTGTGTGTGTGTGTGTGTGTGTGTGTGTGTGTGTGTGTGTCAGAGAGAGATACTGAGAAACAGAGATACTGAAAGACAGAAAGAGGTATGTATATGTGTTTATGTGTGTGCTCATGTATGTGCATACACACTAGTGTATGTGCATTTGGGGGTCAGAGGTCAACATGAAGCCTCCTCTTGAACAATGAACCACCTTATTTTTGGAGTCAGGGTCTCTCATGGAACCTGGAACTAGACTTGCCAGTCAGCAAAGCTCATGGATCTGCCTTCTTCCACAGTTGGATATTCTCAGCTCTTTCTTCAGTTGCTTTAACATTGAACTTGTGGCTTTAGAAAAGCCATAGGAGTTAGAAGAAAAGGCAGACGGAAGAGAGAGGCTCCAAAACTCCACATCTGCACCTCCAGTTTAAAGGAAAAGCACACTTCAGGGGCTCCTGATGTTGGTTGACAAGTCTTTGAGATGAGGCAAAAACAAAAGTGCCTTGCACTTTGCCTGCCTAATGGCACAGTCAGAGGAACCCATAAAGTGTCCCACCCACCACATGGACCAGCTCCATCAGAGTTCATGGTCTATGAGCCACTGCAGGTTCATGGTCCCGTTCTGTGCCAGGTACAGTGCCAGACCCACCCACTATAATTATAATCTTCATAGACACTTTTCAGGTAGCAGTCTCCTCATTTGAATGGGGAAGACAACTCAAATCCAGAAGGAAAATGATCTTCATATACAAGGAATCTTGATACTTGAATTTCAACTCAGTTTTACCCAAACTTTGAAACTATCAAGAGTGTTTCATGGACTGTCAAACTTAAGAGTTTGAGGGAATCTTAATGTGCCCAACTTCTTCTTTTTTTTTCTACAATGGAAAATGGGTCCTAGGGGACAGGAAGTTCTATCTAGAGTTCTTGTGAGAAGCAAGGGGGTTTGGGGAGTTCTGCAAGAATTCAAGCTCAGCAGTTGTGCTTTGTGAATGCAGCGTGTCTCTAGCCATAAGAGGAAAGCATGCATCACGTAGCCAGGCAACTTGGAAAAGCGAGGCCAGTCTACCTGACTCAACTCTCCCTTCATGGAACTGCAAACATATGTGCACACACCAGTTCCCCTAGTAGGTCTCCTAACCCATGCTGTAGACCTCCCTGTTCATGATCATGTGCATGAGGGAATGAAGACAGGCAAGAGGGAGCTCACCTAGTGTGAGGGGCTAGTGTGTGTCGGACTATCTGCAAGTTCCTTGCACTCATGGGATCTCATGTCATCATCGTATATGTAAGCCTCTGGGTGATGGTGTCGCCTAACACGTGACTCTGTAAAATAAGTGACTATATGTGACATGCACAGAACTACAGGAGCAGCAAACATAGTTGACATGTAATACTCCTGACTCCAAAAGACAGGACAAACTTGGAAATTTTGGCACCAAAAAGACAAGAGTCTGACACCTAGATGGCTCATTTAGAGCCAAGGAAGTGTGAGTCTGATTCCGCCTATGCCAGTGAATATGGTCACATGTTGTCACACAGAAAGGCTGCCTTCCTTTCTAGAGCACTGTCCCCCCCCCTCCCCTTCCCTGCCTTTGAGGAATCAGATCTACTTTTAGTATTACAGTAGGAGGACATTTGACCCTTCCCGGGGAAGGAGGAGATGTTTGGATTAATGGCTAGCTTTGTCCCTTTGAGGCTCTGTCAGATTTGATCCCTCCTTTTGGAAAGAGGGGGAAATTGAAGTGGCAGGGATAGTCACGGTGGGAAGAGCCTGACTTATCAAAACCCAGCATGAGACGGAATATCTGAAGATTTGAACTCTGACCCTGGCTTCTCTGTGTCTAGATCTATAAACCGGGCACTCTTCTTTCCCAAAGACAGTATCCTGTGCTCTGATATGGGCTGGCAGGTGGGCAGAGGTTTAAAAGGAATCTGCCTCCCCCCCCCCAAAAAAAGAGGCTGTTTCTTGAATCTGCTGCCCCCTTCCCTTCCCTTGCAGCTTCAGCCAGCAGATTTTCTTCTAGAAAAATAAGCTTCATTATCGAGTGTGTGTTTAGGTCAAACATATTTCATGGTTTCCCTACTTTGCTTTCTGCATGGACAGACTACCTGAATGTCACAGCTGTTCACGTGTTCAAGGAGAGATGGGACAGCAACAAGATTGATCATCACACAGACAAATACGACAACAGCAATTTGATTGTCCGCAGAGGGCAGCCTTTCTATGTCCAGATTGACTTCAATCGTTCATATGACCCCAAGACGGACCTCTTCAGAGTGGAATACGTCATCGGTGAGTGATGCCTGCTCTAGCCATGACACTGCAGACAGACTGATACAATTATATGCTTCCTAGCACTGTATTTAAGACTGGTTGAAGGAGTGGTTCAATTGACCAAGCATCACAAACATTTAAATGTAGCATAGAGGCATGTTTAGTTTAAAAAATGCATTTAACTGAGTGTTTTCTTTTTATCAAATGGCATTCCACAGTTGTGGCTTGACCTTACAGTGATTTGGTTGGTTTCATGGGCTGGGAGCATTTGCAAACCTTAGCAGCTGATCTCCACATCTGGGATCCCAAAGTGAGTTTTGTAAGAATGCAGTCTCTGATGGTCCATGAGAAAAGGATGGAGCAGTAAAACTCCCTGGCCACTTTTACCCTACTCTCAAGGACTGAGAGTGTGCATTTCCAAGTTCTGGGAAGTATAATTTCCCTTTAATTGGTCCTTGATTTTCCAATTAATTTGGTCTTGCATCCCTTTTACAAAGCCATTATTATTTGACATATAAAGTAAACATCCATGAATTTTGAAGAAATACAGGCAAGAGCGGCTGAAAGTAAGGAAATATGTCTATATAATATATAATGTGTCACAAGAGCTGAAGGAGAAAACCAGGAAATCATATTGATAGTGGCTGAAATAAACATGATAAAAATCAGGTGGCTTTTCCAGAAAGAGGATTGTCCTACAAACAGCAGCTTAAGTGAGAAAGAGTCTAAAACTTCAGTTATAACCAGAAATAAAGCAGAAATGCCTGCTGTTACCATTTGTTTATTAAATAGCCAAATGAAATTATTGTTGTATGGTTTTTTAAAAATCATTGAAAAAAGGATATCTTCTATAAACAATGAAGAGTAAGGTAAAACTATAGATTATTTTATGGAGTTATGAGTGTACATTTAGAAAGTGTAACAGAGGCAAAGGAGGTAAGGCACAGTATTAGAACATCCTAAGATGGCTAGACAGAGATGAATATTTAAAAATAATGGCATTTACCTCTCCAGCATTAAGCCCCTAAAGATAAGAACTGTTTCCTATATAATGCTTCCTTCAATTTTGTAAGATCAAACTAAATCTTAAAAATATAAGATACAAATCTATGTATGTGATATAAATACCACTAGAAATCAATAAAAAGCATGCATACATATACACATATATGTATATAAATGTATATATATATTTGAGACAGGGTTTCTCCATGTAGCCTTGGACTCATTTCATAGACCAGGCTAGCCTTGAACTCACAGAAATCTGCCTGCCTGTGCTTCCCGGAGTTCTGGGACTAGAGGCATGTGCCACCACGCCCAGCCCAAATATATTCTTAAATGAGAAGTTTCAGTGTGTTACTAATAGTCCTTCAAGATGCTGGTCAAAAGTTTCAACATCTCAGTTAACCTGAAGCACAAGTTGGGTGGCCAGCTATGCAGCATGGTGGCCACAGCTCACAGTGATGAGCTGAACGAAGCGAACGAAGCAGCATTTCTGTTTTGAGTTGGTGTTTTCAGATAGGTTTGTACTATGTAGTCTTACTACAGTTTATTTAGGTTGCTCTTGGGGTTAACATGTGTGAAAGAATACAGGGGTCAGTGATGGGCAGAGGGTAGGATTAAATAGCAAAGCAACAGAAACCTCAGTGGACCCCAAGGTGTATAGCTAGATTAGGTTATTCAAAGTTGTTTCATTGCAAGGAAGGGTGTGAGCTCTTTGTCCCTGTGCCTGGACTGGTCCTTGGTTCTTGATTGTCCTTAGGGAAGAACTGTAATCTTGACACAGTTAGGTTTCCTGTGTTGGCCAGCAAGGCTCTAAGAGTGGGTCAGCGATGGAGAGCTGTTAGCCCTTATGGAAACAGAGAGGTCTGGGCAGCATGCCACAGTATCTACTGTGATGAGAACTGAAGTCTTCAAACAAACAACAGCAAATTTTGGATTTATTTCTTCAGTAGAAAGGGAGAAAACACATAGCTCATCTTACTTATAAGGTAAAACCTATATATAGTCAAAGTAACATGGATTTTAAATCTTGCTTAGCTTCTTTATATTTTTAGTATTAGTTCTCTTGTGGCCCTTCTGAGAATCATTGCATCAGTGTATTCTCTGACTGCAAATGTATCATCAATACAAGGGGGGAAAAGTGACAGAATTTAACTTTCTACTGTTTAGTAGTGTAGAAATCGCCCACCTGTGAAGGAGACAATTCAAGAACCAGGGTTGGGAGATTTGTCTCCTGTCCCTTTTCTGATTCCTGTCATTCAGAATGTTACAGGGACACTGCAGCTAAGACAGGCATAGGCTGGAATTTCTCCAGCCCTGGAGCAAAGGTTCAGCAGGCAAAGGCACGTGCTGCCAAGCCTGCTGAGTCGAGTGAGCTATTCAGTGGAATAGTGAGTTAGCTACTCAGTGGAAGGAGACAAACGGCTCCCACAAGCTGCCATCTCCACACACAAATGCACATGAAAATCCTTAGATTACTAAGTGACGACAAAGGCAGAAGAAATGGCTCAGAGTGTTGCTCCTGCAGAGGGCCTGGATTCCATTCCAGCTCCTATGTCAGTTGACTGACAACCACCTGTAACTCCATCTCCATGGAATCTGACACCATCTTCTGACCTCTACACACACCTGCACTCACATGCACATAGACACACAAGTGCACTCAGTTGAAACTCAAGTTAATCTTTAAAAAATTGAGGGTTATGCATAATCAAGTATGCATAATCGGCAATATCAGTTGAGCTATTCATTTAAAAAACGCATATCTACTACTTGCAGAGAGTTGTTACTATGTTAAAATTACACACACACACACACACACACACACACACACACACACACACACACACACACATCTTCCAGGCAAAAGTCAGTACTGTTTATTGTTGTTGCCTTCTGCTTCTCTGGCGTGTTTGTTTGCAGTGAAACGTACTGTGGAGCGTCCCTTTGTAGTTGTCCTTAGAATCTAGCTTATGGGTCATATTTAGGAACTTTTCTATGTTCTAACTTCCTTCCTTCCTTCCTTCCTTCCTTCCTTCCTTCCTTCTTTCCTTCCTTTCTTCCCTCTGGTCTCTCTTTCCATCTCCTCCTCCTTTCCTCCTTACTCTCTTCCTTATTTAAAAACACATTTAATGTTTAACTGATTCCTTTTAAAATATTTAAGCAAGATGGTCCCCGATGAACCTATGCCCACTGGGTTTTCTAAGGAGAAGGTGCCCAGAAACGTCCTCAGGAGAGTTGGGGCTTTGCCTCTGCCAGGTTTGCAAGCTTGTGTTTGACAACTGCAGTCATTAGCTGTGGGCAGACAGCTGCAGAACTAGGTGGGAGGTGTTAATGAATTTGAAGAGGTGGGTGTGGCGCCCCCCCCCCCCCTCTCTCTCTCTCTCTCTCTCTCTCTCTCTCTCTCTCTCCACCTCAGTCTGCAGTGATGACAAACCATGAAAGCTGGAACAGGTGCTAATTGTGGCCTTGCTAACCTGTGGCTGCAGCTGGGACTTGAGAGCAGCTGGTGGCGTTAATTTGCTGTTATTTTAACACACTCCCCCCCCCCATTCTCCATATCTAGCTGAGAGAGGAAAAGTCATCCTTTTCAAAAAACACTACTATTATTAACACATTAATTGTACAAACTAATAGGTTCTGTTGCGATATTGCCACACATGTATATACTGTGGCATATTCACCCTTTCTCTTCTATCCTATTCCCCAGTAGTCCCTTTTCTATTTTTAAGCCACTTTTTTTTCTTTCCATATATTACAGAACATGACACTCATCTTTCTGTGTGTGGATCATTTTTAACATGGTGTCCTTTAGCCCTACAGGTTTTCCTGCATGTTACCTGATTCCATTTACCTTCAGAATAATGTGTGAATAGTGTGTGTGTGTGTGTGCATGTGTGTGTGTGTGCGTGTGTGTGTGTGTGTATTTTCTTATCCAGTTTTTTGTGACAGACATCCTGGTCTAATTTTATATCTGGGCTGGAGTAAATGGTGCTGCAGTACACATGGGTCTGCAAATTTTCCTATGGTGCCCTGGCTTAGATCCCTTCAGGTATGTTTCCAGGAGTGGGATAGCCAGGTCATAAACCTAGTCTTAGTTTTTTTTTTTTGTAGAACCTGCATACATTTTCTATAAGGGTATATTAATCTGTGCCCACCAGTAGCTGTACAGTCATTTCCCTTCCTCACCCCCTGTCTAGTATCCATTATTGTTTTTCTTTGGTTTTGTTTTGATGATAACTATCTGGGCTGAGATGAGAAAGTTGCTCTAAGGAAAGAATCCATAGCTGCCTTCATCAGTTCTCTCAATACAGGAAAGGATATTTACAAGGCCCGCTGAAGTAATGCATTGATCCATGAGCAACACTCTTCTTCCTGGGTTCAGCTTCAGTCCTGAGCTGAGGGCAGGACCTCAGAGCCTCTCTTGACCTTCTACAATGGCCACTACAGCCCCATGCTTCTTACTTCCAGTTACAGATGAAAGAAGAGGGGGAGAAAGACACTAGCAAGACCAGAGCCTCTTATCAGAAAAAAAAACCAAGCAGTTCCCAAAAGCTCCCAAGAAAGCATGCGTGCCTCACTTGCTCATTTCTGGGTGAGCAAACCTGTGAACATGTCATCTTTCCCTGGTTGCATTAGTCACTCTTGCATCGCTGCCACCCAAACACCCAAGAACACACTTAAAGGAGTGAAACTGTCTTCTGACCCATGATTCAGAGATTTTGTTCAGACCCTTTGCCTCTGCTGACTTTGAACCCGTGATGGAGCAGAATGTATGTAGGAGGTGGCAATTCAATTCACCTATTGCAGACTGCAATTGGACCAGGTGTTACCTTTGAAGATAGACCTCTCTATTGCTCTACTCTCTCCAGCTAGAACCCACATCCTCAACTTTGCAGAACCTCCCAAAAACAGTACTACCACCTAGAGACCAAATAATCAATACATAAGCCTGTGGGGACATTACAGATTCAAGGCATAACACCAGGTACCTTAGAGGAGGTGACATGGGAAGGCTAAGAATGGATGTGATGTAGGCTAGATTCCCCTCCATCTCTGTCATCCTGTGAACACATAGGGACAGCCCTTCATGACAGTGCCACTAAAGTAAGTCATTTGTGATTACAGCCATCGAGTGCCCAAGCATTTCCAGGCCTAGGTCAAGTGTACATAGTCTATATATCTTTAGCCTTATAATGCATCACAATATTGTAACCAACACTTCAGTGTCTCTATTTCTCTCACTTCCTGAGTAGCATCTACTGAAAGTCATCAGAGTATCAGGGTCCGAGATGGGAATAACATGGAGAAGTCGTATTCATGATAGTTTGCTCTAGCACACATCATGTGGTTGTGGAGCATCAAGACTGGAGGAGAGATGCTCAGAGGGCAGAGGATGAGAGCCTGGATGAGGGCAGCCACTGCAGAAGCAAAGGACGAATGGGATTCAAGAAATGTTGAGGAGGCAAAATGTATAAGATGGATGTGAGGTAAGGGAAAGGATGAGCCAAGTGTAACTCCCGTGTTCTTTTTGGCTGTGATGACAGAGAAACAGGAGAGACACCTGAGTGTGGGAAGCGATGACGATGGCAGTGCTTCCTGTTGGTGACTCACTGACATGGGATACTTCAGCACAGGGTGTTGCATATTCCCTGCCTAGTCCTCCCTGCACCTTTCTGGACATTGTACTATGACCACCCCTTTTCAGATGACATCAGAATTGAAATCACTACACAAGCATGGCTGGGTGAACCTGAAAAGCACCAGGGCTTCTCTTTAGAGTTTTTGGGTGACTTTGGTGGCCACATGTTTGAAGACAGTCTGAGTACAAAACGTTAAGCTGGTGTATGGGTTGGACTGAAGGAAATCTGCATAGCATACACACACGGATAGACAAGTTATCTCAGCCAAGTCAATCATGTAAGCAGGGGACTGGCACTCAAATCTTGGGGGAATCTGACTTTAAAAGAAGATGCCAGAAAACAGAGTCCTTGAAGAGAAGCAAAGACCGACCAATCTGAGAAGCAGGAGGAACTCAGGGAGTGCACTAAGACTGAGAGAGTGGAGTGCCTGAAGGGAACAAGAGTGGCCAAGGTTGGAATCCCCCACTGGACTCACCAGTTAGGGAGACATTGGCTACTTGGGTGACAGAAATGGTTGTAGTGACCTGAAAGCAAATGAGGTGTGAGGTAACAGGTAGGTCAAAAATAGGAAGGCAAAATCTCAGTGGTAACTAGGGACAGGAGTTAGAGGGAAGATGTTTTGGTTTGGTATTTGTTTCTGGATATGCAGGGGAGCAGGGTAGCGGGGAGGGTTGACTGTAGTAGGCAGCAGGAGAGGAGCAGTCAGGGGAAAGGCCCAAGAGTTAAAGAAACATAGAGCACTGGCGTTAGTGAGAGGTGAATAGAAGGAAGAATCCTTTGTGCTCACAGGATGACGAGCTAGGGCTAATGAGAGATCTAAGATTGCCTCACACTGCGTTCATGACCCCAAGTTAGGCAAAGCCATAGGAGGTGAGGGGTTTAGGAAAGCAAGGGACCCTTCTCATATCTATGTGCCAGTCCATTTTACATTGCTAAAAGGAAATACCCAAGGCCCCAAGGCCCCAAGGCTAGGCACTTGCTTCATAAGGGGAAAGCAGTTATTTAGATCACTGTTTTGGATTTCTACCATCAGGTCTACTGTTCAGTGTCTTTTGAGGGACCTGTTCATCATAGCCCATCACTGGAGGGCTGGAGGATGGCATCATGGAGGGAGCATATGCAAGAGGGAGGGGTTTCAAGGGAAGAAAACTGGAGACTGGCAAGAATCAGACTCATTGTTCAGCCCTTCCAAGGCCAAGTCCTCAAGAACTTAATCATCTGGTACTAAGTACTTTGCAATGGTTCTGCCTCATCCTGACACCATCACACTAAGGGCCAAGCTTTCAGCACACATTCTTTGGGGAACACATTAACACCATATCCAAACCATTACAGTCTGAGAGCCAACCCTTTTAGGATCATGTTTCATTTATTTGTTGATTTATTTATTTATCATTCAGAAATTCTGGATAAATTCATCACGCTGATGTGTGCTTTTCACACGTATAACATGGTTTCCCTGCAGGGAAATTTCCTGCCCCAAATCTCACAGAGAAATAAGTCAGAGGCCATGTTGTGTCTGCACTTTATGCTTTATTTTTACTGAGATGGGGCTATTTTGGCATTTTCGAAGGAGCACTTCTACCGGGCATCATTTCAAATGCTTGCCCCTTGGGTTTCTGCATTGACGACGGGTGTGCTTATGTCTAAGCACTTGTGTGAAGAAGGGACCAATAATGGAATTTAAGAAACTAGGACAGTGTTGCCCAGCCTGCCTTCCCTGTGGACAACTGTCACGAGATGTCCCTGGGAACAGGAAAAAAGTCCCGTGGCCAAATGCATTTGGCTGGTGCGGTGGTTTGTGTCTCTCCAGGAACCACACATATCTGCATATTAGAGACTTCACGTTGGCATGCAGCCAAAACACAGTGGAATATTTACTAACATTGTTTTGCTGCAAACATTACCCCTGTATGTTTTCATTGTTATGGTGCCCGTTAATAAAATGCAGAACTCGCCCCTGGAAGTGCGACGCTCCAGCTGGCTATTAACATTTGTTCTGTAGAGCACTGAGCAGGGTGGATCCTGCAACATGAGTGGATTTGTAGTTTTGTGGACGGTGCTTAATATGAGGTCCCTTTTTACTATATGACAATTTAAGATGTTGTGCCAGCATTATCCTAAATGTCAGGTTGGCATTCATACTCAGCAACTTTCTTTTCAAAAGTTTATTTTAAAATCACTATAAGTTGAATTTTTATCTTCTATATTTTTATCTGGCTTCTTTTACCATAACACTTTTTTTTTCTTTACAGTGGGTTTAGCGAAGTGCTTATTGAACACTTTGCATGAGAGAAAACCAGGGCGGGAAGAGAGCTTCTGTCTTCACAGGGAATATGGTCAGGGAGACATTCTGAGCATTAAGATGCTCACTCCCTGACTTTGTGGGGGTGGGGACCTGTAGTCAGAAAAACAGTATAAGAAGTAGGATGCACATTTCCTGCCTCCAAGGGGCTGGTCCACAGTCAACGGGTCCGGTCGACCTGAGAAGTAGAGGTGGAGTTCAGTGCCAGCTTCTTGTGGGAGCTGTTCGGAGCTATTTTGAAGGCAGTGTCTTGCTAAGCAAAGCTAAGGGAATCCCCCAGGAAGAGCTTTTGAAGATGGGTCTGAAGTGGGCAGTAGCATCTATTCTGGGACAAAGGGCGAGAAGGTCAGTGGGTCATGAAAACTGGAACAGACAAGTTGTTATGTACCACTTGTTAAGAAGGCTCCATGTTGCTCTATAAATAACCAGAAGCCTCTATAGAAAAGATTTTAAGTAAACTATTAGGGAGATCTCAAGCTAAGGGTCATAGCTCACTCCTGTAAGCCCAGCACTTGAGGCTGAGGCAGGAGGATTACTGCAAGTTTGAGGCTAGCCTGGGCTAGAGTGGAACCAAGTTTGAAGAAGAAAAATAAAAGACTCTGTTCTCTGCAGAGCTTTGGGGATTGATCTAACTGGAGTGATTAGGGGATGAAGAATGGACAGACACACAGAAAAGCTGGCATCAGGTGGCTCGTACTCACTCGGATGGAGGCCACCAACTGCAAAACTCAGGAAAACTCAGAATGTTTGTTTTATGTTTGACTTGAGGAGGTGGGTTTATTGTATACAGCTGAATAAAGAGGGGGTTTTAATTAATCTTGGTAGGAGGTCTTTATATGGAGGCCAAAGCAGTTGGGCAATTTAATCCTGGACTACAACATCCAGGCTTCCAGTAAAAATAAATATTTTTTCTTTATATGTTTATTCTCTCAGGTTTTTTACAGAGTATGAAGCTGACTAAGCCAACTAATTATGGATTTAAAAACATAATTAGTCTGAAATGGCCATTCGTGCTAACAACGAAACTGGAAATGACAAAACTGGAAATAGGGAAGGAAGTAGTAATCACCATTGAAATCTGGGCGCCTGAGTTTATAGGGAGTCAATAACTTATTTGAGGATATAGGCAAATAATTTCTACAGACAGTCTCAAAGAAGAGATAGAAATGGCCAGAAGACATGTGACATATGCTTGTTAAGATATGGAGCCCACTTAAGTGTTCATCAATAACATGGTACGTGTATAATAGTGAGATATTGTTAGGGTCTGCCCCCTGTTAGAACTGGATGACACAATTCTAAGTAAGATGATCCTATCATAGAAAACCAAGCAATGGTTTCTCTCTCACAACCTTTCATAAGAAATTTTAATTTTAGTTATATGCCTGTGTATGTGTGAGTACATAAAGAGGCCAGAAGAGGCCATTGGCATGCTGGAGTTGGAGCTGTATGTGTTGTGAGCCATGCATACCAACTTAAGTGTTAGGAGCCAAACTTCTGCAAGAGCAGCAAGCACCCTTAACCACTGAGCTGTCTCTCCAGGCCACACATGCTGAATAGTAAAAGATCAATTTCACAGAAACCAAGAGTGGGAGAGTTAGTAGAGGCAAGAGGCTGGGAGCAGGCACGAGGAGAGGGAAGATGTTGGTCAAGGAAGACAGTTTCTGTTAGATAGAAGAAAGAGGGTGCAGGAACTGGCTGCATTGCCTAGAGACCACCGTCAAAAACTTGCATGTTTCAAAAGTGAAAAAAAATTAGTTTCTTGATGTTTTCATCACACACACACACACACACACACACACACACACACACAAAGATAAATTGACGAAGTGGTGGCTATGGTAGTCAGCTTCATTGTGGTTAGTTTGCTTATGGTGCATATGTACATCAAAAATGTCAAATGTTACACTGTATCCTTCCAAATATCTACAATTACTATTCATCAATTTAAAATCAATTCACTTACAAAGAAGAAAACACTTCCAAAAGGCAAACATAAGAGAACTGCTGTCCTGTCTTTTCTCTCCTGGTGGCAAAGGCAAATCCCCTGAGTGTCTCCACAGAAATAGTGTCCACACTGATGACTTAACTAGTCCAAATAGGAGCGCTGAAAACCCAACTTCTTCCTGGAATGATTTGTCTATAGTTCTAGCTTGAGTGATGGAGACTGAGGTTGAAGTAGGAGGGACCAGCATTCACATCTTAGTCCCCGGGGCCTCATTGCGTGACTTCTCACATGCCTTAGAAAGAGCTAGAAATGGCTGTGCACACTCTTTCAGACTCCCTTCTGGCCTTTCCACCCATTCATCTTGCTCTTTCTCTTGCTCTTTATTGTTCTTACCCTTGTATACACATAACGGGCACCGCTGGCTACTCCCTAAGGCACCTTGCCAATATGAAGTGAGGGGTGAGAAAAGTGGGGGAAAGATACCAAATGAAAACTAATGTGCCAACCATCACACCTTGCTCTTAAGGCTCCCATCTAAAAGGAAACGTCGTGTAGGTGGAAAGAAAACTCACTAAAGAAAGGCACTAAGTGGACTAATTATTCATCACCCTTGCCCTCTGGTTCCTCACTGAGTGCGTTGCAAGGATTGATGGGGGATAACCGGAAGCTTTTACGACTGTGTAGTGGCAGTTGCTTGCTAATAAGATGACCCAATTACCAGCCTTATTCTGAATATTGCAAGACCATAGGCAGCTGCATCTCCATGGTGCTTCTTACAGGAGGATAACCCACATAAAGTGCCACTATAGCTTGGGCAGACGGGCTGCTCAAGATAAGCTATAAATAGCTGGGCATGTCTTTGGATAGCCTCACTTCCCAGGATTTTCGGCCCCCTTTCTTGTCTTTCCTCCTCTTTCTGTAATAGGTCACTCTCCATCTCTGTCCTCCCTGCCCCCCCCCCCCCGCCCGGTCTTTCCTGTTCTCACTGTCTCGCACATACATGTGTCCCAGGCATAAATGGTTATATATTTATTCCCTGGCTAGGAGAGGAGTGAGTTGCTGGGTGATGATGGGGCTAGCTATTCTGTCTGTTCACAAGGGTTTCCTTAGCCTCCGGGCACTCAGGATCAGGGCTCTGGACCTGCTTCCCTGACTCTGGTTAAACACTTTCTTGACCACTTCTATTTTATTTATCACTCTAAAGGTTGAATTCGGGGTTCTGTGCGCACCAGGCAAGCATTCTTTTATGAATTCCATCCCCAGCCCTTGCTTGGCTGTTTGTAAGTGTCTTAGCTAAGCTAGTGGAAAGCTTGTGGTGGCTCTTTCAGTCTCCCAATTTGCTTCCCTTCTATTTCTGCTTACCAGCCTTTAAAGCATTACGTCTAATGTGTAGTTCAGTGAATTTGTGTGACGCAAAGCCCCACTGTGTCCTGCATCCTGACATCCCACAGTGTGCTTGTGTGTATAACAGAAGTTTAACAGCCCGTACTATCTTCTTTTAGCTTGATTGAAATGGCTTTACCTTTAATTGGCAGTTAAGAACTGCACCATTTTCCTAGGGGACAGGGTAATATTTTGGTACATGTGCGCAGTGTTGATTATTAGCTTTACAAACATATCACCTGTCTTCTCAAACAAAAGTCTTTGTGATAAGAACATCCAAATCCTCTCTGCCACCAATCCCGTTTTCACAATACATCGTCATTGGCTGTAGTACCATGATGCTGTTCCACCTATATATCTGTGTCATTACTCCTATCAAGCAGTCTCTTCGTCCTTCCTTTTCCCACCCGTTCCCAGCGCCCAGTAGCCAGGGTTATACTGTCTATTCCTGTGAGTTTAGCCTTTTATATTCTGTCAGAGTGACATCATTTCTCATCTCTATCAGTATATATACATATACATATATATATATATATATGTATATATATGAATATACTCATTGGTGTTTCCAGAAATACTAGAGTTTCAGTCTTTTATCACTAAATAGTATCCGACTGTCCACGTGAATCTTTTTATTTTTCCCCTCACAAGTGAATCTGGCTGTTGTAAACAGGGCTGAAAAGGATATAGAAAAGCAGATGGTTGTTTTGCATACTGATCCAATGTCATTGGGTGCACACTAGTGTTCCATACCTGTCTTTAGAGCAGTGTTTCTTAACCTGTGGGTCTCAACACCCTTAGAAATCAAATGACCCTTTCACAGGGCTTGCTTAAAACCATCCGAAAACACAGAGGTTTACTTTACAATTCAGTGGTAAAATTACAGTTATTAAGAAGCAACGGAAATAACATTATGTTTGGGAGTCACCACACCATGAGGAACTATACTATTAAAGGGTAGCAGCATAAGGAAGGTTGAGAGTCACTGCTTTCTCACCTGCCCCAGCTAGAGCAGTAGGAATTCTGCAAGTCAACTGTTAGTTATTGGGCAGGCAGTCTGGTAGGAGAGTGCAGGCAAAAGCTGAATAGCAAAGTCTCAGACAAGGCAGATAGATCTTGAGAAGATGCTTGCGGAGTTAGAACCATTCTGAGGGTAAGATCCATGAGTGGGGTCTAGGTGGGAAGGGGGTTGTTCGTGGATGTCAAAGGGCTTGTTCTCTGATGAAAAAGATCAGCCTCTAATGGAAAAGAATTCCTTCATGGGCTAAAGCTCCTGGCTGTCTTCAGAGCTTGCATACCACTCACTCTCCAGGCACAGGGATGGAGGTCAATTCTGGGGAGCCTGTGAGGGTCGTGTCTCAGTAACGTAGCCTGTCTGCAGTCATTACTTCATTGGTTACTTGCTTCCTGCTACTTGGTGATGAGCTGCGATATCTGGATTCTCCACACAGCACATGATTATCCTCCCCTAAACAATCTATTTCGTTGCTAGAATCCAATGCAAACCCAGAAAAACTCTTTTATTAAATGATCAGAATCTTTTTACCATGATCAGATCTAATTAAGTCACCATTTGTTTCCAAGAACAGATTCAAAGCAACTCAAGGAAATGTGTAGGCATCTGTGGAGACAGGAGCTGACAAGACTTTTCTGGGAACTGTTCCTTCTACGGACTCACCAATAGCACCTGTGGGAAGGCTCTAGAAGGGAGAGATTGACTGCTGATACTCTCTTTTTTTAAACCCTCTATTTTGGGGGGTAACATTTAAGTCTCTAGCTCTCTTCTACCAACCCCTTAACCCTGGGTAAGAGAAAGGAGGCTGGGGAGAGAGGGCATGCAGACCTCTCCCAGCTATTTAGAGTCAATTGGGTTCTTTTGGAGCAATACCAATCTCCATCAACAGCAAAGGCAGCAAGCAGTCTCCTCCAAGCCATTGTGTTGGAATGTTTCTCTCCATCGGCCACGTTGTCAGTCTCTGGTCTCTCCAAACTGCTACATGCCACACACCACCACCACATGCCAAACTTTCTTTCTCTGGGCTCTCCAGAGATGTGTAAAATGATAAGATAGGTTGTAATAAAAATCAAGTATTTAATCTCAAGTATTCATTTGAAAGGAAATTGGGGAATTATGTTCATGAGTCATACCTTGAGCAGCTGATATCCTCTGCCTAGTCTCTGGTCATGATGAAACAGGAAGTGCTCCCAGAACAGCAGGCTGAGTTCATCCATCTTGACCATGCTTCTGGATGAGACATATCACCTGAATTTTCTCTAATGGAATGAGAACGCCTGTGAAGGTAGCTAATCATTTTCTGACAGTCCTTGCTCACACATTTACGCAAATTGTCTCTTTAAGATGACTGGCTTGCTGCTCTTGTGACAGCAGTATCCTAAAAAGACACAAGATCTCAATGGGCAAGTTTGTAGAGACAAAGTGGAAAGTGCAGGGAGCTGGCCACAAAGAGCAGGCAGAGCTGGCATCATGAGTCAGTGGTGGCTAGAAGGATGATCCTGAGGCTTGAACCTGAAGTCAAGGCAAAAGTTAAAAGAGGAGTTAAAAGAGGAGATGTGTTCAAGGTCAACTGTCTGATAAATAGCTGGGATTGGCTGCTCTGATGAGCATGTCTCTATAAATACTTAAATAGATGTATCTGCTCATGGAGAAATGTGATATCCATCATTAAGTACACTTATGAAATTACAGCATAATATTTGTTGGGGCTACACATAATTAGAGTCAGTTTTCCCACCCTACTTACTTTGCAATTAGAGAAATAGTCTATACCCAATGGGAGTTTAGACACTCCCCTACTCAAAGTCACCCAGGGTGTGGTGGAACTTAGTGGGTCATAATACAGGGAACAAAGAGGAAAAAGAGTTTAGGAGGTATGTTGGGAACAGTGGTATATAAAAGAATTAGAATAATTGTCCTCAACTGCTAGCAACACCCACCCTATCTCAAAAAGGATGATGAGCATCAAAGAACCTCCTTATGGAGATGGCTTCAAATATAGCAAACAAGCCACCGGGCAAAATGTCCTCATTTCTACCACAGACAGAATTCTGTCTAAAAAAGGGCAAGCTTGGATGCGGGCAGAGTTGACAGCCAAACTCTGGCAAGACAGAGTAAGCACGTCCTCAATGGTTCCTGCCTCACAAATATGTCTGTCAGATATATTGGATCAGAAGGCTGAATAAGATGCTCCAACATTATAGAGAGTTTTGGGTGACTCTTCAGGTAGCAAACTGTCTCTGTCATCTTCTCATTTGGAAAGCTACTAACCTGCACTCCCAGCATACTCAGGTAATCAAGTTTATTCCTCCTCAAGTCTCTGATGGAGTTGAAGACCAGGTAGCTTAGTTTTACAATGAAGCTTAGTTGCTTAGCGGTTATGATGTTTTTAGGTCTAGATGAGTGTTCCAAGTTGATAATGACAATATGTGATGGAGATTGATTTACATTCAGAATTTTAGATGCACCAAAATAGGAAAGATGTTTTCTTCAAGGCTTTTAAATACAAACAGCCAAAACACTAAAAATGTAACATTTATATAATTCCTAATTATGTCATGGTTCTTCTTGCTACAGGTAGTTTATTGTAAATATGTGAAATAATATAAATATATATGTAAAAAATAAAAATATTTAGTAAAAAAGAATTTTAAAATAGTAATTGTCCTTAGCAAACCTAAGATAAATGAGTATCAAATCATAGAGATTATAAGAAGATGTTACTAGAAACTTAGAGGAGTATGGCAGGGAGGAAAAGAGAGACTTTTATGATATTGAACAATGTGGACATGTTCCCAAATGGTACAGAAACTCCATTTATGTGATACAATGCATCAGGAAGCAAGAACATTTGATTGGATAAAGCATGTTACTTGTTGGCCTTAGAATTGCACAGTAGCTGCATTCAGCAGAAGTCAGGTATAGCAGAGATGCTCACTCCAGATAAAAGAGACAGGGAGAAGAAAATCTATATGTAGGGAATGGGGCAAGCAGGAATAGAGCTAGGAAACAGATCCAGCAAGCACTGGGGGCAGAGTATAGATTCTTTCCCATTTCCTCACTGTGGAGACAAGAGGACCAAATTTCAGCCACTTCTGCCCTCTAATAGTAAAGAGCAGTGCCTGTCTCTGAGCCTCTGTAAGCGATGCAGGGGGTAGAGGAGGCTATAGAAACTCAATATTCTGGGTGGAAGTTGATAGAGTTGAGCTAGTAGAAAACTTAAAAAAGATCACCTCCAGGGAAAATAGGCCTCACTAGTGGGAACTCCCAGAAACTTAGAACAACAAGGGGATGAATGGGCCAAGTCACATGCCTTTGAGGCTCTAATACTCTATGTGTAGTTCAGCTACAAGAAGGGCGTGTAATGCCATGTAGATGTCAGGAAATCTAGATGCTATTGCCTAAGCCTCTAAAGCGGTGGTTCTCACCCATCTAATGCTGTGATCCTTTAATACAGTTCCTCAAGTTGTAGTGAGCCTCAGTGATAACGTTATTTCATTGCTACCTCATACCTGTTGCTACTGTTATAAATCATAATGTAAATATCGGATATGCAGAATATCTGATATGCAACCACGGTTGGGGGTCTCGACCCACAGATTGAAAACTGCTACTTTAAAGTGTTGCATGGAGCTTGCTGAGCAGTTCAAGCCACACACTTCATCTGGCCTAGCCTCCCCTGGCAACTGTCGTGTCAATGAATGTCTCCATATATGCCACCCCGTGCCCTGAAACAGCCATATTACAACTCAGTCCAAAAAAACCCAAAAAACAAAAAACTGGCTTCACCTGACAGTAGTAGCAAGATCTTGATATATTAATTCTTGATAACTTTTTATTATCTATGAGAGGAACTGTACTGAATCTCACTCTACACTTATACTTTGTAGGCAAGAATGCTTTAAGACCCTAACCTACCATAGTGTGGTTGTGTTCACTGCACAGACTGTAAAGAGAACACTGGGTTCTTCACATTCTGTAGACTCTGCCTTCTTCAAAGATTTTTCCAGCTATAAGGTCCATGGTCCAGCCATGAACACTGGGATAAGCCAATCACTATCTGACTTCCCATGGTTCTTCACCAAAGGCAGAAATAGATGCGTTGAGCTCAGGTTAAGTATAGGTCAGGCAAAGCAAACAGGAGATCTTCAGTGTGGGGCTGAAAGAGGATTTGGAGAAGCAAGATGAGATAGATTGTGGAATAAATGTATGTGTCCCCTCCAACTCCTACGCTGATAGTCTATCCCCTACTGGGATGGTATTTGGAGATGGGGCTTTTTGGAGATGATTATGTCATGATGGTAGTACCCTGCCCAGAAAAAGACAAGACAAAACATCCATACTCTAATCTCTATTCCAATTACACAGAGACATAGAGAGAAATGTCGTGAATCAGAAAGATGACCCTCACTTGGGAACAGAATAGCCCAGCACCTTGATCTTCAAGATCTTGGCTTTCAGAAATATGAGAAATATACATCAGTACATCCCCCAGGCTATAGCATTTTGCTACAGTAGCCAAGAAAATGGAGATAGGCATCAAGGGATGAAATGTCTGGTCCTTCCTATGGTCTGGTGGCTAAGTGTGTGACACTTCATGCTGTGGAAGTGGTGGCCTGCAGAGACATCAGCAGCACTGTACTGGGGGGAGGGAGTACATTCATCTTCACAAAGCTCTCAGCCCCTCCAATAGCGGCACTGGCTTTCTGTTTGCACTGTACTAAGAACTGATGCTATTTTGAGTTCTAATTCCTTGTCTGGGAAAAATAGAAAAGCTGCACACCTTTCTCTACCAGCCCTATAAACTGCCTTCCCACAGTAAAAGCCCGCTTGATACTCCACGCCGTAAAATTAAGTTGACAGTTACCTCCAGGTTCAGCAGAAAGTTAGTGGCCACATAGACAAGAGCCTCCACTATTCTGAAACAATTAATTTCGCAAAAGAGATGAAAAGATGTTTCTGTGACTAAAGTGACAGAAATGAGGTAGTGGGGACAGCAAGGATGGCATTTTCCATCCAACAGCTTTTTTTTTTTAATTTGGGCAACGTATTCCCGAGTGAGAGGAAATGACACGTTGCCTCCAGCATCTCATCCCAACCATTTCAGTCTTGCCTAACTCTTGTATTTGTGAGACAAATTGCTTTAAACATGTCAAAGACACTTGAGTTGAGTGTTAGCCAAAATTTAAAAATAAAGATGATTCATAAAGACAGCACTCGTGTTTGTAGACTTCAGGATAAAAATTTTGAGGAGACAAAACCCACAGCCTTGATTATGTACGGTGCAGGCCCCAGTTAAGAATCTTTAGAAATTAAGAAGGAATTCTCCCAACACTTTATTTCTGCGAAATTTATTGAGGACCCTACGTGTGAGTGATCAGTGATCAGTGTTCGGGGGAATTGCTAAGTTACTCCTCACATATCAGTCTCTCAGCTGCTGGCTGTGCTCTGAGTTTTTAGGCTAAGCATCATGCTGGGCGCTTACTTTATCCTCTCTGAGCAGTCAGCCAGTGTTCTCTTAAAGCTGATACCTCTTTAGGAAGGCTCTCCTCATGCTTCCTGGTGGAGACAGGCTGGTCCCTGGGGGCAGGTGATGATGCAGGTGTCCCTCCAACATGTTCCTCTGAAAGACTGGGACTGATGCACCAGATAGAGCTCAAGAAATGTTACTTATTCTAAGAAATTCGGAGTTGCCTCCCTGACACTTGAAAACAATCAAAGACATGGATGTATATAATTATTGAACAGTGAACATGCATGCACATTTGTAACTGTTTTGTTGCATTTTTGTTATTAGTTTTAAAACAAATTTCATTTTACAGGAAAATTGTAAGAAAGATTTAAAGTTCTGTTTTCTATCAGAACCATCAGAGTTGTTAACTACACATCTTGCCATCCTTGGATTTTAGTGTTTTGTATGGTTGATTGTTTTGTTTTGCTTCAGCCAAAGACATTCTCCTTTATAAGCATGGAGATTATGACATTATCGTTGATATCGTGTGATCATATAAGTTTCAGAACACATTTGAGTTTCGCCATTGTTTTAATAATTTCCCTGACAGCAAGGAGACCTGGTCAAATCCAGGGCTGCATAAGGCATTTAGTTGGCATGTTTTGTATTTAATTTCTTTAATTCTCTTCAGTTTGGGACCATTTCAGAATAGGTGAGTTTTTTTAATTAATATTTTTTATTTTTGTACATGTACATTTATATTATTATACATATATAAAATAAACTACATAGAATGAGAAGAACCATGAAACAATCAAGATTTATATTAATGTTACATTCATAGTGTTTTGGCTACTTATATTTGGCAGCCTTGAAGAAAACATTTTCCTATCTTGGTGAGTCTAAAATTCTGAATGTAAATTAATATCTATCATATCTCATCTTTATCAACTTACAACTTCTGTCTAGACCTAAAAATATCATAACCCTTAAACAACTAAGCTTAATTGTGATACTAACCTATTTGGTATTCAAACTCATCAGAGACTTGAAAAGGAATAAAATTAATTACCTGAGTAAACAGGAAATGCAGGTTAGCAGCTTCCAACTTGAAAAAAAAATGACAGAGACAGGCTGCTCCCTGAACAGTCATCCATAACTCTCTGTAAGAATAGGTGTATTGTGGTTTGAATGAGAAATGGCCCTCATAGGTTCAGACCTTTGTATGCTTGGTCTCCAAGTGGTGGAGCTGTTTGGGAAGGTTATTAGGGGGAGGGGTACAGACTGCTGGAGGAAGTACGCCATTGTTGTGAGCTTTGAGAGCTTAGAGACTCACACTATTTCCAATTTGCTCTCTGTTTCGTGCTTGCTGTTGTTAAAGGTGTGGTCGCTCCTTCAGCTCCCTGTTCTTGCTACCATGTTTTCTGCTTGCAACCATGCCTGCTTCCAGTTACCGTGGACTCTTATTTCTCTAGAACCATGAACCAGATAAACTGTCTCTTCTCAAGTTTATTTGCCTTTGATCATGGTGCTTTACCACCAAAGCAGAAAAGTAACTCATATAAGCTGTGTAGCCTTCTCTTGACATCCATGACTTGATACTTATAAGGATTGCAAAGGGTGTGGTTTTGAGCATGCCTGTCTCTGTGAAGTTTTGAATGACATCTCTATCTGATTAAAATTGGGGTTTAAAAATTCCTGATCCTGGGGCTGGAGAAATGGCTCAGCGGTTAAGAGCACTGACTGCTCTTCCAGAGGTCCTGAGTTCAACTCCCAGCAACCACATGGTGGCTCACAACCATCTATAATGAGATCTGATGTGCACTGTATACATAATAAATAAACAAGTCTTTAAAAAAATTCCTGATCCCTAACCTCTGTGTTTTCATCCTTAAAGCTTTTTCCGGTTCATACCCAACAATATTTAACATAGGTAACATTCAATAACAATACCAACTGAAAACATGTTGGGTCTTCACAAGTGTGTGTCATGTTCATGTTATCATTCTGATGTGTCTGTTGTCCCAAATTGTCAGAGCTTAGGACTCAAAACAACGAAGTGCATTATTTTCATGTGAAATATGATTGTATTAACTGGGATTTCTATTGCTGATAATTCACCATGTCAAAAACAGCTTTGAGAAGAGAGGGCTTATTTGGTTTACATTTCCTGCCACAGTCCATCATGGGAGGAAGTCAGGAAGAAACTCAATTAGGAATCTGGAGGCAGGAATTGAAGCAGAAGCAATGGAAGAATGCAGCTTGCTGGCTCAATCTTCCTGTCTTGTCAGTTTGCTTTCGTTTGTACCTGTCCAAGAATGACAGCGCCCACAGTGGGCTGGGACCTTTCACATCAATCACAGTCAAGGAAATGCTTTACAGACAGACTTGCCTTCAGACAAACTGGTAGAGGCATTTTCTCGCTTCTGGCTCCCTCTTCCTAGCTATGTCTAGGTTTGTGTCAAATTGAATAATAAATGATATTTAATGTGTGAGGAAACCATACCGATCGCACCATAGCTAGACTCTTCCCCTTGAGAAGGAATCATAGGAATCCCTAATGATTGCTGGTGTCAGTATTCCAGCCAGGACCCTCAGCCTAGGATCTGGAATATTTTGGACAAGTAGACTTGACATGATTGGAGTGAAGGTCAGAAACTCGATGCCTTTTCTGCATTTAATATGATGAGCAGGACTCTGCTGCAGCACCTTGTTCCCTGAAGATGTTAGAGCATTGTTGAACAAAATATGGCGGTGAGTGGTTAGACAAAATCCTCCCACTGTGTCACTTTTTCAAAGGAGTGGATGAGTAGAAATGTCATTCATGGACTATCAAATCATCTTTTCCCTACACATAAAAAAAAATCTCATCAGTGACCTTGATTCAAGCAGACCTTGGGCAAATCAGTAAGGGACAAGAGACCAGAGGAAATAGAGATTTTAGAGAGATGACCAGAACAGTTGTGGTCTTTCCAAGGCATCCCTACACAAAGTTCTCCTGGTCCAGTGCAGGAAGCTGCTGTTCATGTGCATGATGATGATCTCTCCTGTAGCTATGTCCCTTAAAAAGACCAGTGTTGAGCATCATTCTTTATATGATGTGCTTAAATGGGAGCAATAAACAATTCATGAAATAACTCTGAACATCCATACTAAACAAGGAAGTATCTATAAATAGTCACTCAAATACCCTCTGTGGGCTTTCTGTGCAAAGAGCTTACTTGGTGGTGACAATGCCATCAAATGTCAGAGAACTCCACAGCCAGTGCCATCATCTTCATGCCCATGGAACTGGTGATGGTGTTGCATTCCACAGATGATTCTTCCTCCAGGTGGTGGCAATTGTACAAACAAAGATAGAGGGAGAGTCTGAGAGCTGGTGAATGCTGCTGTGCCTGCTGCTGCTTGCTGCAGCCATGGTCAACCACACTATATTCTTTGACATCTCAGCAGACGGCGAGCCCTTGAGCCACATCTCCTTTGAGCTGTTTGTGGACAAAGTTCCAAAGACAGCAGAAAACTTCCATGCTCTAAGCACAGGAAAGAAAGTATTTGGATAGAAGAGTTCCTCCTTTCACAGAATTATTCCAAGATTCACATGTCAGGGTGGTGACTTCACATGCCATAATGGCACTGAGGGCAGGTCCATGCACGGGGAGAAATTTGAGGATAAGAACTTTATCCTGAAGCATACATACAAGTCCTGGCACCTTGTTTATGGCAAATGCTGGACCAAAAACAAATGGTTCCCAGTTCTTTGTCTGCACTGTCAAGACTGAGTGGCTGGATGGTAAGTATGTGGGCTTTGGGAAGGTGAAAGAAAGCACGAGAAGTGTGGAAGCCTTGGAGCGCTTTGAGTCCAAGAATGGCAAGACCAGCAAGATTACCATTTCCGACTGTGGGCAACTCTAATTCTTTTGACTTGCGGGCATCTTACTCACTAGACCATTCCTTCTGTAGCTTAAGAGGGCACACCTACCCCACTGCTTGCAGTACCTTTTAATCTCTGCTTTCACCGAGGTTCTTTGGATTCCATATTTTCCGCATTCCCCTCCCAGTCTAGCTGGATTGCAGAGTCAAGTTTATGATTATGAATAAAAAGTAAACAAGGACAGGGCGTGGTGGCGCACGCCTTTAATCCCAGCACTCGGGAGGCAGAGGCAGGTGGATCGCTGTAAGTTCGAGGCCAGCCTGGTCTACAAAGTGAGTCCAGGACAGTCAAGGCTACACAGAGAAACCCTGTCTCGAAAAACCAAAAAAAAAAAAAAAAAAAAAAAAAAAAAGTAAATAAGAAAAAAAGGAGAGCCTGAGAGCTGCTGTGAAATAATGTGAAGATCACAGGGACATCATCTCCAGCATCAAATGGCAGGCAGTGGCTCAGAGAAATGTCCCAAGGAAATGAAAAGTGTATGAGGATTCTGATAACCCCCTCCCAGCTTGCTTACCCAAGAAACCACCCAAGGAGGTGGCATATGATGCTCTGTTCCCTCCTCCAGCTGCCCATTCAACCATCAGCTCCATTGTCCAAGAGGCCCAGAGTCCCCAACTGAAGATCAGGATGTTTGGGGCTGAAGAAATGGCTCAGAAATTGAGAGCACTTGCTGTTCTTCTGAAGAACCAAGCTTGGTTCCTAGTGCCCATGTCAGGGAGCTCACAACCATCTGAACAACCACCTGAAACTCCAACTTCAGAGGGTCTGACACCATCTGCTGGCTTCTGCAAGCCCCTCCACACACGCTGCATGCACAGATGCATGCATGCACACATACATACACACGTAAGCACAAATAAAACATAATGGAAACTGAAAGTTAAGGAAAACCTTTTTAAAAGAAACAGAAGGTTGGTAAGACACTCTGTAATGAGTTACATTTTAGTTCTTTCCTCGTCACTAGAAGTTCAGTGTGCTATCTATTGTGCCACAGAGCCACCTTACATCTTAGTTCATAATTGCTACACTTACTATTTTTTCTTTCATTTTGAGGCTATAAATATAATCACATCATTTCCTCCTTCCCTTTCCATCCATCCCCCAAAACTTCCACATACCTCGTCCTTGCTCCCTTTCAAAGTCATGCCCTCCTTTTTCACCAATTGTTGTTGCAAACATGTGTGTATTTCTAAATACATAAATACAACATGGTCAGACTTTAAAATGTTACTTTATGTATATGCTCATTCCTCTATTCGATCCCAAATGTTTCTGACTGTTTGGTGCTGAGAAAACAATTGTGCTCTTTCCTGGGAAAGACTATTTCTCTAGTAGTCAACCATTCCTTAGTTGTCTCTAGTTCTTTGAGCAGAGTTGAGGCCTGTGAGCTTTCCTTAGTCCACATCAGCACATCTGTTGGTGACATCCTGGTTTGCATCATGTTCAGGTTACCTTGTTGGTGAGGCTTTAGGGGTGTAGCTTCTGACACTCCTAGAAGACACAATTTCACAGCAAACTGCATGCTCCTTTGGCTCCTACATATCCCCACCCCGTCTTTTTTAATGACACCTGAACCTTACGTGCAGGAGTTATGTTGTAAATGTATCACCTGGAATTGGGCTCCAAGACACTGCATTTTGACTGGTCGTGGTTTTCTGTAATGGTCTTTGTCTGTTGCAAGAAGTTTCCTAGGTGAGGGGTGAGAACTACATTTACCTTGGTCTATAAGGACAGATACTTAGGATGTCAGGGATTACGCTGGCTTAATAAGGTGGTGGTTGTGGGTTCCCCTCCAACATCCAGGACTTCACTGGCTTTGTGTAGCTGGCTAGGTCCCCAGCACCAGGCATGATTTCCCTCTTGTTGAGTAGGGTTTTAACTTCAATGAGAGAGCTGTTGGTTATCACCAAGGTATTCATGTCACTACTGCATCCTTATTATGTGATGCTAATCACTGTTGTGCATCACAGGCATCATAGCTGGGTAGGGCTCTTGGGTTCTCCCTTCCAAAGGAAGCCTATGTGGTACCTTCTATACCATGAAAGCTCATGCTCATAGACGAAGCTTTCAGGTTAGTTCCAGCTCAGGGACCTCTGGGCTCTATGTCTGAAGTGTTCTGTGTCTTCAGCGATGGATATTTACCTTCCACTTCAAGGGTAGGAGGGGGAAGGCTGCCAAGGACAGTAGCAATAAAGTGTAATGTTCTGGGAGTCTCCTGGATAACCTGATCAAAGATGTTTCAGACATCTTTGCTGTTATTTTGCCCCCACCCCCTTCTGTACTTATCATCCTCTGTCTAATGGAGCCCCAATTTTTCTCATTCCCCCCTTCAGGTCACTTGGACACTCTCTATTGCTTCCCCAGCCCAACCCCCAAATAGTCCCTTTTTATTACTTGTTTTCTGGAGTTACTGCAGGATATGTCCTCATATCTAAAGATTTGGAGCTAGGAGCCTCAGGTGAGAGCATGCAGCTCATGTCTTTCTGGGTCACGTTACCTCACTCATTATGATCTTTTCTAGTTCAATTCATTTGAAATCCTATTGAAATGCATGTTAATTGCAGTCATTGTGTTGTTGGTTTTTGGTTCTGTTATTCATGTTCTCGGTGGTACTTCATGTTTTAGTAACCATGGCTTTTTCCTTTCATATGGTCCAACATTTCCTGTATGCTCCTTTCCTGTGATTTTTTTAAAAAAATTTCATATTTCCTTATTTTGTCTAGATGGTCTGTGTACTTTATCCTCAAGTCCCAGTATTTCACTTTCTGTTTGTCTCATTCTCCTTGTAAGGCCTTTCTTTGGGTTTTCTAGTTGAGTTATTGGAGATTTCGATTCCATCTTCGTTTCAGCTTGAGTCGTCTTCCATGTTTCTATCTCTTTATCGAATTCCATTTTCAAATCCTGGATTTTCCTCGTCATTTCCTTCACCCTTATGTTTGTGTTCTCTTGGGCATCACTCAGATGTTTATTTTCTTTCTTTCTCTTTAAGCTCATTGATCTGTTTCTTTGTGGTTTCCTTAAACCCCATAGGTTCTTAAATAAAGTTTATGCTTGTTCTTTCAAACTTTGTGTCGTGGGGTTCATCTAGCTCAGTCATTCTCAACCTTCCTAATCCTGTGACCCTTTAGCACAGCTTCTCATTTTGTAGTGACTCCCAACCATAAAGTTATTTCATTGCTACTTCATAACTGTTATGAATCATAATGTAAATATCTGATATGCAGAATATCTGACATGCAACCTCCGTGAAAGGGTCAGTTAACCCCCAAAGGGGTCATGAGCCACAGTTTGAGTACCAATGATCTAATTTTCATTGGCAAATGTTTCCACAGTACTGAGGGTTTTTAGAGAGGAGATAATGGCTTGATCTTCCATACCATTTGTGTTTTTTTCAATGATATCTAGTCATGTAAATTGCTTTCTGGGTCTAACATGGAACAAAGTCAGGTGCACACAAAGGACTGGGATGGTGGGAAAGATATGCATTCTGGTCCAAGTGTGGAGTATGGGGATAGATTTGGGGCTTGGGGAGGGTGTGTGGAAGGGAAGATCAGGCTGGACCTAGCTAGACCACGAAGACTGTTCAGGATCTTCCTAATATAGAGGTTGGATGTGGTGTGGGAGGGGCCTTTGGGTTAGGGGCATGTAGAACAGAGTGAGTCATAACAAAAGCATAAAAGTTGGTTGTGGTGCAAGGGTGGCCAGGCTAGGCGGGGCACTGGCTGTGGGACCCACACTAGATATGAGTGGTTGGGGAGGGTGCAAAGAGAGAACAATCAGGCAGACTCACTGGGATAGAGCCTTGGATGTGCAGGATCTGACTGGGTGGAGACACTGGATGTGACATGAGAAGGTCCTGTGAGTTAGGGACAGGCAAAGTGAGCCTGGACTAGACCGTGGGGAAGGACCTCTTGGACTTTTTTATGCTTATTTTTGTTCTACTCATTATTGGTTGAATCCATGGCAATAAAAACTCACTTAGCACTTCCTTGTGTATTTTGCACATACATATTTGCATGCCAAAGATGAATAATTGTTGTCAGAGTTGGCAGTGATTTGTTCTTATTCCCATTGCTGTTGCTATAAAATATTAACAAGAACTGACTGTTTGGGCTAAAATGCCATAAGTTTGGCTTGCTTTGTTCAGACAAATTTATTTGCTAAGCCTTTGATGTCATCCTTGGTAGTTAATGGTTCTTCGCTACCATGACTTAAACTAAAGGAGTTTTACTCTTTAAAACCTATAAGTGTCACTCTGCTAATACAATAGATGGGACGTATCCTCTTCCATGCCAACAAATGGAGCTTTGATGCCTCCCCCTGCAGGATTGCCATTTGGGGGCGGATTCAGTTATTCAGGCTCACACATGAGAAAATTCCTTAGGCATGGCATGGCTGTGGACTGACTGGGATATGCCAGGGATCTGCACGTCCATCCAAAGTTCACCCTGCCTCTCTTATCTCTTGAATTTCTGGAGGGTGGTGTGAGAGGGAAGAAAGCAGGAGATATGGGGATAGTGTTTGGCTGGCTGAAACATCTGCCTAGCAGCTGAGATGCCCTGAGAGGAAAGTCTTAGTATACGGCTTGGCTTGTGCTCATGTAATCCGGAAAGAAACAATAAATCAGTGCTGGTTGACCAAAACCCTCTTGTTTCTCTACATCTCTACATCCTCAAAGACCTTGACACTTATGGATTGACAGACTCAAACTCAATAAACCCATGCCAGGGGAGTGCTGCAGGCTACTCTACAACACTGACAATGCAGATGAGTTTTGGCTACACCTTTAATGCCACCACTTAGATCAGGCTGGACTTGAACTCACATAGATCCACGTGCCTCTGCATCCCAAAAATTGGGCTTAAAGGTGTGCACCACCACACCCTGTGTCAAGTGAATTTTCATATTTCCAATGTCCGCTGCCCTTCTAGCTTAGGAGAAAAAGCTTTCCTCTCACAGTTTAGCCAATGTATCCAAGTGGCCTTTCTTGAAGATATAAACATTCAGCATTGCCTCTAATTTTTCCTCTTTTGGCAGAACTTTCATTGCTAATGTGCAACATCAGAATAGAGTTGGAGGTCAAGTGATGTTCACAGCAATCTCTATTGCCTTCCTGCCATCTTCACACAATGGTCTAAGGGAACATTTTAAATAATTTAAGTCAACCTGCTATCTTTTTCTAGTAACTTTTTTTTCCCCAATCAGAATAAAGTACAAAATCCAAACAGCAGCCCAGAAGGCCCTCAGCCCTCTAGGCCCATATCTGCCACTACTCCAGGCCTCCCAGCCTCCCAGGCTACCTTCTTCTTGGGGCCATGGCACTCACAGCCACACCATTTCCCCAGTGTTTGTGTGGCTCGTTTCTTCTGCCCTTTCATGCCTCTGTTCAAATGCCTTGCTTTCATCAACCTAGCACCGCAGTGTCTATTACTCTTTGTTCCCTGAGCCACACTATTTACTCTTCATAGTCTCATCTTTAGACATAACGTACTTTCACTTACCTGCTGTCTGTTTACTCTGTATACCACCCAGTCTAAGACCCTATTTTTTGATGCTACGATATTCTCAGTACCTAGACCCCCACTGGCATCCACATGGTACACACATGACCCAATCAGTCCGAACACACAGGCACTTTTTTTTACTTCTCGTTCGTTTACTATCAGGCATTAAACAAAAAGAAAATAAGATGGCTTTAATGGGTTTCCTGCGCTGTTGTGATGTCAGTTATTATGTGATAATAGCAAAACTAATACTGTGCTTGGATGCTAAAGTCCCGTTCCCATTGATTATAGCTCAGCTGTCACCTGTAACGGGCATTTTATAGATGGAAGGGACTAGACAGTTATCGGGTCACAAATCATAATTTGAAAGCAAGTCTGTTTGAACCAGGGTGGTGGCCGGAAGAGCTCTCTGCCTAAGAGTTAGTCATCCATTTCCTGGGATTTGCTTTCCTGTATATAAAATGCATTTAAAGCAGATCTAAGAGCAAGTTCAGGTCGTGGGGTGTGAAACTTCTTTAGATTTCAGCAGCAGAAGCTCCGTGGAACACAGGTCAGCAAACAGTTGAATCCAACAGGTGACCTAGCAAAGCCACCTAGGAATTAGCAACCAGAATCAACCTTCACACCTAGTCTAGAGCCCTGGGAGGAGGAGATGTTTTTTAATTTTTATTAATTTATTCAGATTACAACTCAATTGTTATCCCATCACTTGTATCCTCCCATTCCTCCCTCCCTCCTGCTTTCCACCTATTCCCCTCCCCTCGGTCTAAGACTGAAGGGGACCTCCTCGCCCACTTTATGGTCATAGGCTATGAAGTCTCATCTTGGTAGCCTGCTTATTCTTTCTTTGAGTGCCATCCAGCTGTTTTGTCAAGCCCTGAAGCTATCAGCAGGAGCAGGAGTCACAGTGGGGCCAGAAAGTAAGAAAGAAGGCCATGAAGGAAATTTAGCATCCTACTCTCAAGTTAGAGAAGGAGAGACATGCTGTGCAAGCCAGAGGCAAAGGGGCCTGGGGCTTGGTTTCCTGTGGAGCCAAGCAGAGAGATATGGGGTGCGGAGGATGGATCTGGGAGCAGCCTTGGGGTCAGCTTTGGCTCAGTTTCCCTCACTCTGTACCAACATCAAGCTCAGATCAAGTGCTGGTGCTGTTTCCCTCTAGAGCCAGCTGTGGTCACTCTGAAGACATCTTCGCGCCTCACCTTGGTGGTCAGCAGCTCTCTGGCATGCTTCCACTTCTCCAATCTAGTCCCCTCCAGTCGCTCCATCCTGCAGAGGTCTGTCTGAAGCACAGTCTCACTGTGTCACCAGCAACAAGGATAGAGGCACAGTTCAATTCCTTCCTTTGTCCCCCTGACACCTGAAGTTTTCTTTTCCCTCAGGAAAAAAAAAATCCCTTAGAGCAGTGGTTATCAACCTGCCTAACGCTGGGACCCTTTAATACAGTTTCTCACATTGTGATGACCCCTGACCATAAAGTTATTTTTGTTGCTTCTTTATAATTGTAACTTTACTACTGTTATGAATCATAATAGAAATGTTTGTGTTTTCCAATGGTCTTAGATGACCCCTGTGAAAGTCATTTGACGCCCCCCTCAACATACAAAGGGGTTGCGACCCACAGGTTGAGAAACACTGCCTTGCAGAAGGGAGTTCTCTTTATTCTGGTGAAACTGAGATCCACCCAGAGCTTCAACACAGAAAATAATGCCAGGTTGAGCCAGTAAGGATCAGAATGAGAATTTGCAAAAGACATCTTTAACATAGATCCTAAGCACAGGGATTAAGAGAAAGAAGGATGCTCGGAGAAAGAAGAAAGCAAGGCTGAGTGTGGATGTGGGCTCTTAAGGGAGGAGTCCAGTTCTCATTCGGTGAACATTTTTTTTTGTAAACAAAGTTGTAAGGTGTATTTACAAAGACTATTATTGTCCAGACTTAAGTTGAGACTGGAGTGCTGAGGATTCAGGGTTGCAGATCCTATGTAAGCAGTTTTATTTACTGAGTTTGACATTTTTGTTTGAGATGTCTGTAGAAAAAACAGACTATATCAGTTGACTTTTTAAAAAAATTTCATCAATGGTGCCTGAAATTTCTGGTCCTTTCCCAGTAGAAAAAGCAGGATGCAGTGGCCCTGTTCTTTCTCCTCAGCTTTTCCTATAGTCTCATCCCATCCACCCGTCTTTCTATCCAGCTTCAATTAGACCATGGGAAGTATCTCAGTGCTTTGAGGAGCCCCATTTCCAGCCCCTCCCAAGGATACAGCCCAAACACCTTTGCGAATGGCCAAAGGTCCCCACAGTTCTTACTTTTCTAGGTCAGCTGCCTTCTTTGCCACATAATCTTCAGTTCTCTTTCTTTCCCCTTACGTGCCACACTCTCCTTCACCTCCTTTTGGCCTTCTCCCTACTTTGTCCGCCGTGTGAGTTTGCATTCTTGTCAAAACATCTGACATGACCAGCTGGAAAGGAGAAAGACATGTGGACTAGTGGTTGCAGAGGTCTATGCCCATCGCAGTGGAGAGGGTGTTGTTGGAGGGCACAAGCACATGTGTGCACATACAAGTGGAGGCCAGGGGTCAACTGTGTCTGTGCACCCACACTCATACAGGTAGGCTAGTGCTGTGTCTTAGGAACTAACCACTCCACCGTCACATCTACCTTTCTGATTGTGCCCCAAAGCCGTTTCCTCTGAGGACTTTTCTCAGATGTCCATGACATCATTAGCCACTGCCTCTTCTGAGTTATCCTTCTGTCTTCTTCAGAGATAACTATCCCAGCATGGTTTGGAAGCATTCTGATTCCACAAACATTTTACCAGATTACATCCTACTCCAAAAGAAGCCTCAGTGACTTAGAAGACCTTGAACAGAAAGTGAAGGAACACCATTCGCCTGCATTAGGGCAAGGCAGAGATGCTTAGCATGGAGCTCAAGGTTAGCTGGTCAGTGAGCCCCAGAGGTCCCCCTGTCTTTACCTCTGCAACACTGAGATGGCAAACATGCACTACCGTGCTCAAAATTTTTAAAAAGTGAGTTCTGGAGTCTGAACTCATGTTCACATCACTTGTACTGTGCCATCTCTGACATTTTTGTGGAGCCTTGTCCGTGCTAAGCATGGGCCATAACACCAAGAGGCACCCAAAAACTTTGAACACTTGTGACTCCCTCATCTTGGTTGCTACCACCCATGACTTCTGTTCCTTGTTGACTATTTCTTTTCTGATAGTAGCTTCTTATTTTTATAGTTGCTAACCTTATCTAACTATTACCTAAAAACCTACAACATCCTGATTCCTAGGAACTCCTGTATGCTCCTAAGACTGTTAGAACACAGTTCCCTTTCCAAGACTACTGGAGGTTCAGGCCTCCAGTCTGGCACACGTGTCTTGCCATCACTGTAAGACTTCTAGAGCCTGTTTGGAGATAGACTGGCTATTTAAAACATGGAATCTCTGTCTTGGGAAAAATAAACAAGTTTGGTGGGAAAAGGAATTAGCTCTGTGAAGCTCACTTTTCTAGGTGGTGACAGGATGTGCTCCTGAGTTCTTTAGAGACAACTTTCTTTAGAGGAGTTACTATTTTAGGGAGTCTGCAGGGAGGCGGAAGAAGAGGTCAAACCGAAAACATGCTTGTGTATGAGTGGAAAGTAGGTCCAAAGGGGGGAAACGCTAGAACTATGAATCTGTGTTTCTTGTTTAGAGTGTTTGCAATGGATCGCTGGTTTGAGGCAGACACCACACTCCAGAGTTAGCACAGTCCCTGAAATGTTCTTCAGGAGTGTGAGCCAGCCCAGTGGCATTTATGGGCCATACTTAGTGTGAAGCATTGAGGTGTTTTACGGGTTTTCTACAGATGGTAAGAACACGTCATAGTTCAGCTTAATAGGATAAATGGATCTTTAGTAGATGGAAAAGAAAATGGCATTTTGCTTGGACTTTTCTTATAGTTAGGAAAGATTCACGTGGCTAAGCATCCACATTCGCCTAAGCCAGCACATGAGAATAGTCTTAGAGGTGACGTGACGTATCAGGGTGGTGGCAAGAACGCCTGTGTCCTAAGCTACTGACTTCATTCTGAGCATTAGAGGGCCCAGTGATTGACAGGTGCTTTCCAGCCTCAAAGAAAATTTTCAGGAAAATGTATTATAAAAGTAGAGTGAGGTCTATTTGGAGCTGGAGGACAGCAGAGGGAGAGATGGGAGATGGAACAAGGGAAGACAGTCGATGGATATGGCCAAAGTACACAATTAATAATCTGAAAATGTAATGAAATCCATCCTTTTCTGCCTTGTGGACAATGAATATATGCTAACAAAATAATAATAACATACAAAGGAAAGCCAACACTTAAGCATATGTTCATTTTAGAAGTCTTGAAAAGATAGCCCCAACTTCAAGTGGGTGTGAAAGAATGCAATGGGTAATATAACCCTTGCTTCTGTTCAGCAGTTGAGCTGCAAAAACTACATTGTTTAAAACAAAATGAGAATTATTTGCAGGAGTCTCTATTTCTTGGTCCTCCTTTTTCTTGCTCTCATTCTCCTTTTACATAAAATTATGCAATTTGGGCGAGAAAAATGTTTACATGGGCACTATACTGTGCTAGCAAACAAATGCGTGGATGTCGCCGGTGTAGAGCTGCGTTTCACACCTAAACCTGGCCGTTGACAGCCATGCATACTGATGGATGGCTGCTTCAAACTTGGCCTGACGGTGGTCTCTAGAACACGTTTACTCCTCAGGGTGAAAAGGGCTATTTAGTGCGATGAAATACTACTCTGCCACAACTTCCTTCCTCACAATTCAATCATGGAAAATCCTTCCCCAGCGCTGTCACTGAAATCATTACACTCAGAATTAAACATGGTGTAATGGAGCCACTGACAAGACCCTGAGGTCCTATTGACACGCCAGGTCTCACATTAATAGTCAGCTTCTCTGCATAGTGGAATGGAAAAGACCTGCACATTGGGGGTTGTTTTTGCTTCCCTTTGGAACTCCTGTAATCATGCCTGTTCCTAGTTTGTTTTCAGATGTTGATCTGCAGCTCCTTGACTTACCAGGTCAATGGGGCTACTCAGCCTTTCCCTTTCCCCCTTCCCCCTTCAGTGCCCAACCCTACTTTAAAAACCAAACAAAACCTGCGTCAGCCAAGCCTCCCATGCCTGCCTCTCTGCCAGCTCTGCCTTCTCATCCCTTTTGATTATACTTCCGGCTCACACGTCTGTTATCCACCACCACAAATTGCCTCTTTGTCCTTTCCCTCATATTTCTTCCAATTTTGCAGCTTTATTCTTCCTTTTGTTTCTTCTCTAACCCCGCCCCCACCTTCTAGTACCTTCCACATGTTTCATGAAGGCAGTAAGATGCAGCGCAATAAGAACAGTCTTTAGAGTGAATGACACTGACCCAATTTTTATTTCCTCTTCTACCTAGTTAAGTTCCATCCTTGCCTGACTATGGATGGGCCCATTGATGCCCAGACCTGATGCAGGGCTTCATAGCTGCTGTGATTACAATGGTTGTGTCTTGGCATCCCCAACATGACATTTCAAAGACTTTCTCCTATTTTCTATCTCTTGCATTATTTCCGTTCTTTTCTCCACAGTGTTCTCTGAGCCTTAGAAGAGATGGTTTAAATGGCTTGTCTGAGGTTAAGCATGCATTTATCACTTATTTTCAGTACCTACATTGTTCATTTATGAGTCTCTGCGTTAACCACTGCATTCACTAAAAAGAGAGACTTCTCTGATTAAGGCTGAGAGTAACTTTTAAAAAGAGAACCTTGGCATTATGGCATTTAGCTTAATAATGACATTCATGCTAACCCACGATTTCCCTCACTATGAGTTTTCAACCAGGTTTATAAGCATATATTCTCTCCCATGGAATGGATCTCACATTCAGAGAGCAGTTGGTTACTGTTGTAATAGCCGTGCCACTATTGCAGAAATGGGCACATCTTATCTGCCAGGTTTGTTTCATAGATCATAGACTTGAAAGCCCTTTGAAATGCCATACATTTAAAATTGATACTGGAATCTGGTGGCATCAGCTTTTGGAAGCACTATAGTAATTGAATTACAGATCACTTTACTTGAATAGATTGCCTTTAATGGCACTGAGTCTAGAGACAGTGGAGGGGTCTCTGAAGAGTAGCAAGGCCTATGGGGAGGAGGGGAACTTGACCCCACAGCCCTAGCATCGATAGGGAATAAGGTGGGGGGAACAAGGGAACAGAGACCAAAGTGACTTGGAATAAACATGTTCTTGAGGATGGATTGATACAGGACTCCTTGGAGGCAGAGCCAGTGTATCCCTAAGAGCAGCCCCTGTTTAAATAGTCTGCAATGTTCAGATTGTGGCTTCTTGGCAAAGAGTCACCTGTGAGTCTTTATTGGATTATTACCAGTGTTTATGATGCTTGTTCTGAGCTGTGGTTAGCTGATGCTCCCGACACACAGAACTCTCTGTCTGGCATAGCATCTCCTATATAAAACACTGTTTTCAGTAAAGTTAAGCAACCTTGTAGAATTACACAGCAGTAACCTAGGAAACTGCTTCCTTTTGATGTCTTCCTCTCAGAGGACTCTGTTCAGACCTTGATCACCAGAGAAGCCGAGGTTAAGCTTTGTTTGTGGAGTTTCCTATATATTGTATATGTAACAGTTGACATGAATAAACTTTGCTCTCGAAGATTTCTATCTGCTTACAACCCAAGTAATTTACAAACTTACTAGATACAAACTGTATCTTTTTTTTCAAGTTAAGAAAAGAGAGATTTGTTCTACTTTAAAACAGCCATGGAGTTGATTGTTTCCTGCAAATTATACAGTAAATTAAATTATAGGCAAAGGACTTAATGAATTATATGAGATAAACTTTTATTTTTAGCTTATAAAATCAGAGGAAAATTAGTTTCAAGGTTAATGACCGTGCGATAAGAAGAATTCAACCCGAAATGGGAGTAATAAGAGAAATAGCATATGCATTGAGAGAGCTTATGCATAAACTATGATGAGCTGGGAATATTACAAAATGACCTCCTGTTTAATCTTCTGTTAAAATGACAGTTCAAGAGTTTAAGATATTTGTTACACATGATAAATTATGCACAAAAGATTTTACCTAGATGTGGGTCTGGTGGAATAAGCCCAGGATCCTAGTTAATCAAGAGAGACTCAGGCAGGACAATTTGCAAGTTCAAGGCTATTCTGAGCGATATATAGAATCTAAGATCAGTCTAGGAAACTTAGTGAGATCCTAGAAAAGCAAAACAACAACAACAAACAACAACATGAACCAACCAACCACACACACAAACAAACAAACAAAAACCCTACAGTGGGAGATGCTACTCAGTATAAAGCATTTATTTTATTTCTTCAGGGTTCAAATTTACCATGAAGGAATGAGGAAAATCAGCTACTATCACACCCCTTGGCAGCAGAATTGAAGTTCATACGCGCTCTAAAACTACAAGTCTAATAGTGTTTTCCTCTTTTTGCCACAAGATCACAGAGTTGGAACAAGAAGTCCGAGAAACCTTTTCATTCCCATTCCTTCTTTTTCCTCACAGGTCGCTACCCTCAGGAGAACAAGGGCACCTACATCCCAGTGCCCATAGTGTCGGAGCTGGAAAGCGGAAAGTGGGGAGCCAAGGTTATCATGAATGAGGACAGATCTGTGCGGCTTTCCATCCAGTCTTCCCCCGAGTGCATCGTGGGGAAATTCCGCATGTATGTTGCGGTCTGGACTCCGTATGGCATCCTCCGTACCCGCAGAGACCCAGAAACAGACACATATATTCTCTTCAATCCTTGGTGTGAAGGTAAGGAGAAAATATTCCATTTTCTCATCTTAAAAATTTCCCACAATTCCAAAGTACCTCCTATGAAGAAGTGAAAGGATTATTCCAAAGAACATGTCCCTTTCTGATTCTGTGAGTTACTTTTGTGTTATGAGACCAAATGCATGACAAGAAGCAACTTATTTATCCTGGCTAATAACCTGAGAACAAAGTCCTCCATAACAGAGAAGGTGCCGTGTCCAGTCACAGAGTATGCATGGTCAGGGAACACAGAGAGGTGGCCAGTGATCAGCTAGAGCTCTTTCCGCCATTTTATTCCATCTCGTATCTCTTCCATGGGATGATGGACCACATCTAGGGTGGGGCTTCCTGGCCTCCGTTAAACCTCTCCAGAAATTTCTCCTAATAATTCTAAATCCACTCAACTGGGATTACTCACTACTCAGACGTACACTGTTTTCTCAAGATTGAAAGTGAGAACGAGAGAAAATTTATCCTCAGTGTAAGTGAAATAAATGCATGCTGCTATGTACTTATTTCAGGAATTAATTAAAGGTTTCTTAAAGCTGCATAGTTCCTTATGGACCTGTGGTGTCTACTCAATCTATTATTTGTTCTGTAAGGAAAAAAAAAGATTTATTAAACTTGATGTTCAAAACTACTAGAACCCAAGACTCTACTTTTAAAAAGGAATAAATTCTCTAGGTAAATATCATAACTAATATCACCGCCCTAATTCAGGAACAGGAAGTCCAATGGGATTCCACACAGTTGTTTATACTCAGGGTACTTTTACATTCTACAAACTATTGCCCTGCAAATTCCGACATGTAACTGCAACTACATTTTAACATTATATCACTTTATCTCTAATGTTATTTTGAATTATTTCTATATGTTGGGGAAGCTTGACCTAGTCATATTTAGATTGCTTGGTTGGGTTCAATGTGTTCCCTACCAAGTCTGCTTAAAACCTCAAACCACACACGGGTTTTGTCTTTTTGTCCCCTTCCTCATTTCTGGCATCCTTGCCTCCCTGCTGCTCCCGTACACAATGTGGGATTGAGAGAGGCGTCTATTGCTGGATCTGTACCAAGGGGGCAGTTGGATACCTAAGAGCTGAGAGCGGGAGACTGCTCCTATTGGCCTGTTGGAGTTGAATTTCTCTATCACTACCCAAACATCTTCTAAACATGGGTCTGTGCTATTTTTGATTTTGCATAACCATTTGATTGTAAAAGTTGCTTTGGGTCTGGACTTTCTGATGTAGATATAGACTAATAACAGGGCAGCAGAGGTTTTTTTTTTTAAACTTCTGATAAACAAATCTAGATCTCTGTCCTTTGACTTAAATCTTCCTGTGATGTTGGCACACGGAACCTAACTTATCCTGCACTCACACCCACCAGCTCTCCTCGTTGTCTACTCAAAACTCTTATCTTTATATATACAAGACTCATGTTCAAGATTCATGTGAGCAAGAAATGGCCACTTGGGCCATGTGTAGCTCAAAGATGCAGTCCTGGTTATAGAAATCTCATCAATTATATATAAGACATTTTACAACTGGAACATGGCGTGCTTTTTGCAGAGTTGGGGAATCGAGGTGTCAACTAAGGGGCTGAAAGTGAATTGGAAGTGATAGCAGAAATGACCAGCAAGTGTGTGAAGCTGCAAAGGAGAATTAGAGTACATTTGAGGGTTATATATTCCTAGAGAAGACACACAAACAAGGGAGGAAATAAGATAGTATAGTGTAGTATGGTGTGGTACAGGATGGTATAAACAGCATTTAGGAGTCCAAAAGAGAAACACAAAAGGAAAAATGAGACTGAAGAAATATGTAGAAGGACTAAGAAATTCATGTTCTCAGAATCCACGTTTATAAATTAAACACGAGATGGTAACTGGTTACCTTT